>NW_027203937.1:25187500-25836794 GCF_024711535.1 Dipodomys merriami | reverse complement strand
ATTCAGTCTTGATAGACATATTAATAGCATGTACCTATTACAACAACCAAGGCATAAAATCTTCCAGGTGTTCCCCAGCTATTGTTAAGCCCTTCCATCCCAGGCTTAGAAACTAAAGATCTGCTTATAGCCCCAACAGTTTTGCCAATTCTAGAACATTATATAAATGGAATCCAAATATAGCTTTTTAAATCCAGTTTCTTTTGCTTAGCATAGTACGTATGAGTTGCATCACCCTTGCCATGCACAAATAGCAGCTCACTCCCTTTTACTACTGGCCAGCAAGGATCTTAATAGGGTAAACCCACCATGAGCTGCCCCTCTTCCCCAGGTATCCCTGCCAGAGGTTTAAGAGCAGCACTTGGTAACTGTTGCCTGGCAGTCTTCAAGAAGGCACACCTATGCTGGAGATGAAGGTAATGGCAGGGATTAGAAGCCAGGATTGACTCCCAGAGGCACACACATCCCCCTGGAAACTCCCTAGATAATGAGTGATGGCTGGTGGAAGTGTGGGAGGGGTCCAGTGGTTTAGGCATTAACACACCCATAGACTGGAGATTCCAGGGAGATTAAGATCATTGACAGTTAGGATCCATCCCAGAACCTGAACTCCAGCTAGCTCCAGCTAGCTCCAAGTCAATGACTCCAGCAGCCTCAACCACATCAATAGGAGAACCACACTGCTGGCGCTGGCTACACTATTCAGAAGGCCAGACGGGCCAATGGGAGGGCAGGAGAGCTTTGTGGGAGACCAGATGACAACAGGTTTCTCAGCAAGAACCCCCACCCTATGGTCTACAGAAGCAGGACTGAGTCACAGCATTGAGAATAGCCCCATCTCACATCTAGTAAACGCTCATGTCTAATCAGTCACAGCACCTGGGCATCTATATTGTAAATTTTAATATTGGTAACATACATAAACAGCAAACTGCCCCAGGAAGAAATAAACATGGTCTCCACTGCACCCAGGCAGTGGAGACAATTGAGTAGAAACACAGTTCTAGATAGTTTTACTCCATAGGTGCCTAATGTTAATTCTTCAGTTTCCTCTTTGGGGTGCTGAATCCATCAAATTTCTTTTGCTCCTGCATATTCTCTCTCTCTCTCTCTCTCTCTCTCTCTCTCTTTCTCTTTCTCTCTCTCTCATTCACACACACACACACACACACACACACACACACACACAGTGTGGACTCATATGCTTCATAATCAAGCAGACCCCAGACCCCCACTCCTCTGCTGTGCTCCAAGGATGATGGGTGATGGCCAGCAATAAGGTCCTCTGGGTCTCTTTCACACTCACCCATGGAAACTTGGCAAATTAAGTGTATGTTTTGGATATTCAGTGGCTCTTACTCATGGAAACCCTGAATCCATGTGGATACTCTTTCCAAATGCAGATGGAGTTTCCATTCAGAAAAACCTTGGCATCAATTTTGTCAGAACAATAGTAAGTTACAGGCAGGACCTGAGAAGGCGTGATGAAGTTGGTGGCTGGCACACAGGTCAGGGTTGATTAATACAGAGGATGCACTCCTGATGACCTGTCTTTGCTTATCAGGACCTGTTCAGGGTTCCAGAGGGGGTTAACCTCTCTTTAAGCAAGCTTACCTTGAAGAAAATTGTCTTATGAAAATATAAGCAGATCCAACCAGATGCTTCTAAGAATGGTGTCTCAGTTGGAAGTGTGGTAAATAGTAATAGAAAGACACTAACCCAGCTTGAACCAAAAGGGAAATAGAGTCAGCCATCTATATCTGTGATTTCCATTAGTGGATTCCACCAACCATGGTTTGAAAATATTAACCCCAACATCCTGCATTTGAACTGAACTTACATCATTTTTTATTACAATGATATCTTAAATAATACAGCATAACAATGACTTACATAGAATTTGCATCATATTAAATTTCATAAGTAACCTACACATAAAAGGAGGGGTCTGCAGATGTAGTTTACACACAGGAAAGAAAGAAAGAAAGAAAGAAAGAAAGAAAGAAAGAAAGAAAGAAAGAAAGAAAGAAAGAAAGAAAGAAAGAAAGAAAGAAAGAAAGAAAGAGAGAAAGAAAGAAAGAGAGAAAGAAAGAAAGAGAGAGTGAGAGAGAGAGAAAGGAAAGAAGGAAGGAAGGAAGGAAGGAAGGAAGGGAGGGAGGAAGGGAGGGAGGGAGGGAGGGAGGGAGGAAGGGAGGGAGGGAGGAAGGGAGGGAGGAAGGAAAGAAAGAAGGAAATAAGGAAAGAAAGAAAGAAAGAAAGAAGGAAAGAAAGAGAGAGGAGGGAGAGAGAAGGAGAGAGGGAGGGAGGGAGAGAGAGAAAAAGAAAGAAAGAAAGAAGAAAAAGAAAGAAAGAAAGAAAGAAAGAAAGAAAGAAAGAAAGAAAAAGGATGAGCACAAATACATGCAAGTACTATAGCATTTTATATTATGAACTTAGCAATCACAGATTCTGGCATCTGTGGAGGTCCTGGCACCAATTCCTCAAGGAGGAAAGATAATAGAAACAACTTAGAGCCTAAAGCTCCATGATGCAGCTGGATCCCAGAAGAACTCATAAAGACTAGAATCAAGAACTACTCCCTCACGCTGGTGAGTGAAGCAGTTTTTCCTGTCACTTTCCCTGCTCCTTCAGGCTCTTGGGTTCTTCTTTATTTTAAGGGTATAAAGCAATTTTTAATTTTAATTGTTAGTATAAATGTGATGTACAGAGGTGTTATAGTTATGTAAGTCAGGTAAAGAGTACATTTCTTTTTGGACAATGTCACTCCTTCCTTTTCTCTCTCTGTTTTTCTCTCCCATGCCCACCCACAAGTTGCATAGTTCATTTTCCACATAGTGTCTAGTGGGTACTACTGTTGCATCTGTTCACACCTTTTTCTGTTCATTTCTGTGTCCCCCCTTATCCTCCCAAAGACAGATAAATGAACAAGACAAAAGGAAAAGAAAACAAAAGCAGCAATGAAGAAGAAATAAACCTCTTGTTTCCATTTCCTGGAATTCATTTTGATAAGTATTATTTTATATAATCAGAGCCTTTGTGTTCCTCTTCTATGAATATCCTCCTTTGGTCTCACTGTGTGTGAATGACTAGAGTCCTATATAATGTATCATGTTCTTGGGTTCTTTAAGCAGCTCTCTGCCTCAGTTTCTCCAGCCTCAAACCCAAGCAAGAATTGGATGCATCCATCTCCACTCAGCTGTCCATCCTTAGTCTAATCAGGTGGGGTGGTCACTCTTGTAGATCATACCCTGTCAGCACTCCCACCTCAATTAGATGGACCAGGGATGGAAGACCTTCCTGGACACCTCCCTTTCTTCATTTGTCTCCTCATCTTCTCCTTCATCTTACCATCTTGTCATTGTTGATTTTCCTGTTAATTCATTGCCCTGCATTTATTCAGCATGTCCTTATGAGGCTGGGCAGGGAGGTGGTTGAAGGGAAAATGCCATGTGTGATCTCATGTGGCTTGAATTCTAGCAGAGAAAACAGACACTGAAGAGCTAGCAGATAGGTGACCTCTGACCCCAACTCTTGCCATTTCTGTTCTAAGTTATAGTCACAATAATCTATTTAAGATAGAAGGGAGAGGGAAGAAAGGAGAAAAAATGTATACTAAGCACTCGACCAACAGGGTGGCTCTCAGCAAGATGCATGGGATAAATGGACATGTTAACATGTAATACCCTTGTACAATTAATTGATTTTTTTAAAACTACTCTATGCATCTAATTAGCCATGAAAAATAGTTAATTTTAAAAGCAGTCAGGTACCAGTGGCTCATGCTGGTAATCCTAGACACTTGAGAGGCTGACAGCAGGAGCATTGTAGGTCAAGCCGAGACTCAGGTAGAAAAGTTCATGAGACCCTCTCTCAAAAATAACCGTCATAAAACATGGCTGGAGTGTTGCTTTCAAACCTCAGTCCTAAAAAATAAGAAATAAAAATTTAAATGTAAAAAAGGGGGAAAAAGCAGTGAAGAATGGGTGTACCTACACCCCTCCACCTGTGTGTGGACCCACACTTCTCAGATTGAAGCTGCTGCTGGGCCTGGGGTCAATATCCATCATGAACAGAGGTAACAACAAGCAACTTGTGCATGAGAGGGTTTTTTGGTTGTATGTTTTCTGTTGTTTGTTGTGTGTGAGGGTTACCTTTTCCTTTTGCCTTTTTCTCTCTTCTTTTGCCAGTTTATTCACAAAACCTTTCAAATAAATCAATACTCATCAAACACGTCTTTATACCTACATGTAGTCAGTCAATTGGGATAATTAAACAAATATGACTATTCAGGGACTTTTGCTCAGAATTCCTTCATGCTGACACGTGTGTGTGTGTGTGTGTGTGTGTGTGTGTGTGTGTGTGTGTGCTGGCAGTGAGGCTTGAACTCAGGGTCTGGCCTGGGTGTTGTCCCTTAATTTTTTTTCACTCAAGGCTAGCACTCTACTATGTGAGCCACAGTTCTAATTCTGCTTTTTTGATGCTTAATTAGAAATAACTAATTAACTGGGCACCTGCCCAGGCTAGCTCTGTTCAAACTGTGATCCTCAAATCACAGTAGCTAGGATTATGAGCATGAACCATGGGATCCCAGCTATATTCTTTCTAAAACAAATAAAATGAGTGAGAGGGAATGAGTGACACTGTCCAAAAAGAAAAGTACTTGTTACCTGACTTATGTAAGAATAACCCTTCTGTACATCACCTTTATAGTACAATTAAAAAAATTAAAAAGGAGCTGGCACCGGTGGCTCACACCCATGATCCTAGCTACTCAGGAGGTTGAGATCTGAGGATCGTGGTTCAAAGCCAGCCCAGGCAGGAAAGTGTGTGAGACTTTTATCTCCAGTTACCCAAGTGGCAAACGCAAGTGGCGCTGTGGTTCAAGTGGTAGAGTACTTGCCTTGAACTGAAGAGCACAGGCACAGTGCTCAGGCCCGGAGTTCAAGCCCCATGACTGACAAAATAATAATAATAATAATAATAATAATAATAATAATAATAAAAATAATGATGATGATGATGATGATGATGATGATGATGATAGAGGAAAGAAATAAAATGACAGAAATGCAGCAACAGCTTTCTTCTCACCGACAGGCAACAGGCACATCTCGGTATTTGTACTCTACACATCCATAAATAATAGAAGCTATTGTTCTGTCTTACAAACATGCACCAATAGTTTTCTGAAGATTTCATTTTGCAAATTGCCACTCCACATTATGTTTTTGAGTTAGTGACTTTGTTGCTTGTAAACATTGTTCATTACTCTTCCTGCAGATAATATTCTATTGTTTCTAAGAACTCCAAGTTAATGAGTGGCCCCACCAGAATTACCAAATACACAGAGGAGAGGGTAGAAGATGCTGGATGGGGTGGGGTGGGATGGGAGAGAGGCTTCTTGAATTCTAGAGAGCTCTTAGTCCAGAAGTTGAAAAGACAGTGACTAGAAGCTTTGATTTGGTGAGATGAAGTTGGAAGACTTCTACAAAGGTTGGCAGCCACAGGAGCAGAGGTGTCAAGCCTTTGTGCTGCAGTCAGCTGGTGCCCAGTCTCTTCCAGCTCACATTTGCTGGCCTTTAGGCTGCTGGCCTGCCTTCTCTGAGTCTGCACTGTCTATGAAATTGTAGTGTTACTTCTCTCATAGGGTTGTGGCATGCACAGGTAAGTGTCCTCCCCAGTTGATACTATGCTGTGGATTCTGGTGTATAGACACCATGCGTGGACACAGCAACATGGTGCCCAATGTATTTTCTATGTGGCTACTACATTCATCTCATAGCCCTATGTCATCTCAGATACCTACCAGCTGGATGTGTAGCAGAGTGTGAAAGTGAAGGGTAAAGATATGAGAACCAAGTTCTTGCTTTCAGGGTTCACATTCCAGCTCAACCACTTGCTGGCTGCAGGAAAGTGTCCACATTTTATATGGAGAACAAAATGAGGAATTCTCCCTTTGGGGGATATTGAGAATTTAATGAGCAAGTGGCGCTGTGGCTCAAGTGGTAGAGCGCTAGCCTTGAGCTGAAGAGCTGAGGGACAGCGCCCAGGCCCAGAGTTCAAGCCCCATGACCAATAAAGAGAGAGAGAGAGAGACAGAGAGAGAGAGAGAGAGAGAGAGACAGAGAGAGAGAGAGAGAGAGACAGAGAGAGAGAGAGAGAGAGAGAGAGAGAGAGAGAGAGAGAGAGAGAGAGAGAGAGAACATAGTGTGTGCTCAGTAATGACAATGATATTTTAATATATCAATAACTACTCATCACAGCGTTTGGTTCTCTGGGACTACCAGCTTATGAGGCCCTGGTAACACAAAGGTTCCTGCCACCTAGGTATTCCTAGTCCCTAGGAAGGAAAAGGCCCAGGAACATGAGGTCAATGACTGATCAGCATAGGGCATGAGCTAGTCTAGAGCAGAGATGGGAAAGAGGGAGAGGTCAGGAGACTCTGAGGACCAAGACTGTCCAGAATAATCAGAGAAGTTGGAGGTTTGAGAAAATATTTATATATTATTTTTTAAAGTCTAGGTACAAAAGTTTCCAGGTCCATTGCTCACTCTAATGATTGGCCTTTATTTTCTCTTTGCTAAATAAACTCTTTATACCTGTGTATTTTAAAAAAAATGTCTGAGTGCCCTTGCTTTAAGATGAAGTTCAGTACCCATTAAGATAGCTGGTGGGGCACTGGTGGCTCAGGTCTGTAATCCTAGTTACTCCGGAAGCTGAGGATGGCCATTTGGAAGCAGGCAACTCCAAGAGACTCGGATCTGCAATTAATCAGCACAAAGACCGAAGTGGAAGTGTGACTCAAGTGGCAGAGTGCCAGCGTTAATCAGAAAAAGCTAAGAAAGTGCTGAGTTCAAACCTTTGTACTCACACACACACACACACACACACACACACAGCAGACACTGCGCCTCACACTTCTCTGCATCTGCATGCATCACACGTATTAACTAGGAGGTACATAGATTCTACTGTCACCTCCATCTTACATTTGGCTAATTGGACACAGATCATCTGGTTTTGCACAAATCAGGTGGGAAGGCAGAGTTAGCTGTGTGTGTGTGGTCCTAACCCCTCTGCTCTGCTGTCCTGTAGGAGCTTGCCTGACATTCTGTGACCCACTCAGGGAGCTACACGGGGGTCATCCACGACCCTTAACGGAGGCCCGCCGGGACAGGCCAGCCTGTGAAGGTTGCGGGTCTCCATCCTGCAGGTTGGCGTGTTTGGCGGCGGTTGGCTGGAGTCAGCCAGGTGCGACTCTGGAAAGCTGTGCCCCAGGGCGGGGGAGGGGGGGGGGGCGAGCACAAGGAAGGGAATGGCTTCCTGCCACCATGGGTTTTCAAGTCAGGAACAGCAGGCTTAGGGGGTGAGGTCGCGGTTGCCCGGGCCCGCCCTGCCCCTCCCGCGGGGCGCGGGGTCGCGCCCTCTCGGTACCGCATCCCTGCGGGACTGGCCGCCAGTGCGGCGCTGTCAGTGGCCGCAGATCCAGCCGGGGGGGGGGGGGGTCGGGTCCATGTGGGTGAGGGGCAGCGGCGAGGGTGGGGGTGGCCGGGCTCGGTCTCGCTGGGAAGGGCGCTGGACTCATGGCAGGCTGACCTGTGCGCTTGCCCATCCAGGATGGGAGCGCAGGGAGAGGTTTGGGGGCGAGCTGGGGGTTCCCAGCCGTACCGCTGAGTTCCGACCTCGTCGAAGGAGGGGTTCGAACCCCGTACGGAGTTGGGAATGAGCAGGGGTGGGGGCGTCTGTTAGTCTATTAGCTCCCCCTAGGTACTAGAATGAGGGGTGCGGAGAGGATCGGGGAGCAGAACTGGAGTAGCGGGGAGGGTGGGACTCCGGGGTCCGGGAGCGGCTGGGTGTGGGACGCGGGGTTTCTGGGTTTCGCGGGATCCAGGGGCGGGGGGGGGGCGGGGAAGAGGGGCGCCGGGGGCGGGCGGCGGGGCGGGGCGGCGCCGGCGAGGGGGGTGGTCCCCGCGCCGCCGACTGCGTTCCGGGACACACAGGCGGCGGCGGCCGGCGCGCGGCGGAGCAGACATGCCACGGCCCGGGGGTCCCCTGCTATGTCTGCTGCTGGCGGTGGCGGTCCCCACCGCCCCCGCGCCCGCCTCCACCACCCCTCCGGCGGCAACTTCGGCTCCGGTGGAGTCGGGCCCGGCTCTCAGCTACCCGCAGGAGGAGGCCACTCTCAACGAGATGTTCCGCGAGGTCGAGGAACTGATGGAGGACACGCAGCACAAACTGCGCAGCGCGGTGGAGGAGGTGAGTGCGCCCTGATCGCGCGGGGCATCGGGAAGAGTAAAGCGGGGAGTCGAGGAGCAGGCCTGGGGGAAAACAGGGGTTCCAGTGCACTGGCCCTCAGGGGCCTGGCGCGGCGCCCAGCACCTGGGAAGGGCGCGGCCCTAGAGAGACCTGAGCGCAACGTCGGGCAAGCCTCCCCCGCCCCTCGTCCCCCAACCCCCTTGTTGGTTCTTCCTCTGGGCCCAAAGGTCTGGATCGTAGCTTGTCCTCAAAAAGTCTTGGCTGGACCCTCCCTGGGTAGCTGGGGTCACCATCTGCCTGCCGGCTGCCCGGCATCAAGCCTCCCTTGCCTTAGAGCAGACACTTGGCTATATCCCCCATTGGAAACTGCTTGCTAGACCCCTGGTGTTCCCCGCGCTGTAGTTTTTCCTAAAGGGGAGGCAGCTCCAGGCAGCTCCCAGGTGCTAGCACCTCCCGTAAGCATTGAGCCTGTTCCATCTTCCCAAGATACAGGATGTGCTGTGGAGACAAAGAGACAGAGTCCTGAGCTTTGCTGGCCGACCATCTGAGCTGTCTTTGTTTTGTTTTGTTAAAAGGTATAGCAGCTCAGAAAAAGGAAGTTGGGATTCCTAAATCACAGCTACATAAATCCTCAGAAGGTAGTTGATGAGCCTGAGAGACAACCCTGACCCCACCCAGCAGGACTCAGACACTCCTCTGTTGCTTGCTAGCAAGGCAAACTGGCAAATCATTTAGCATCCTGATCTTTAGCTTCCTGGAAGGAATTCCATGCTATTATGAGCACCTGACAAACAATAGGTAGCTGTGTACCTGGTACTCTGGTACTTTTGAAAGGTTTGTCTGGCTTCTTCCCTCCTTCACCAACCAAGTCCAGTTGTCTCCTCCTCAGCGCCTTGTGTTACCCTTCCATCCTCCAAGAGTCAGGCTGGTGGAGTTGTTAGTGAAGAGCACACTGGATTGGGAGGCAGCAACATGGGCAGCTACACCTGAATATCCACTGGATAGGCCTAGATCCCAATTCCACTGCTGTCAGTTTCCTGAGATGACAAAATCATGGTGACTGGGAATATACCTAAAGGATGAAGAGAATCAGGTCTCCTGACGCTGTGAGCTTCAAAAGAAAATGATCTTCCTGGTGATCCTTCTGGTTCTAGGGCAGGTCATCTTGCTTTCCTAATCTGGGTTCTAGAACTTTTCCTGCAGCACACAGATTCCCAGTAAAGCTGATGAGGTCACCCTGTGCTTTTCTTTAGTAAGACAATGCCCACTCCCATTCAGAAAGTTAGCAGCATGATTCTGTGATAGTAGCTCCTGATGAAGTCTGGGTCTCTTCAGCATATTCAATGTGTGTGTGTGTGTGTGTGTGTGTGTGTGTGTGTGTGTGTGTGTGTGTGTGTGTGTGTGTGTGTGTGTTTATGGGCAGGCAGGGGGGTGGGTGGGGGGTGGGGAGGTGTTCAGTGAGACCTTGGTGTCCATGGCTTCTCTGTGGGAGGTATCCATTCCATAGGGAATTTGCCAGGGTTCCATCCTATTCCTTTCCCTTTGCAACTCTGCTGGACTTATGCATAACTTTATGACTTTTAACTATCACTGTGTTCTAATCAATAGTCATTTACCAAGGAGTGTCCTCTTGGACTGTAAGGACAGGATGAGAGAGATTGAACCCTTCCATAGAAGGAGAATGGGTGGGGAGGGGATTCCTTAATCTAGTCCCAAGTCTACCATTTGCAAGTGATAGAATGCAGGGCCCAAAATGGAGAAAATGTCCTCATTTCAGGAAAAGGAAGAATTAGAAGAGCATGTGAGTAAAGCAAGTTATCCTATAATGTAGGAGTAAAACAGATGTAACACAAGTGCCTTCCTCTGGAGACACTTCCCACTACACAGTAAATATCTTTATTATTGTATCAGTAGTAATACCACTAGCATCTGATGAATCCTCAATGTCCTGTTTTAAAGTATCTCAAAGTACTAAAATTAATTTTTGAATATAAAAATACCTTCTAAGAATATCTTAAAAATAGAGTAGATATAGTCAGTAGTTTTTTGGTTTTCTGTTAAAGAGGTATCCAGTACCGTGGGTGTTGGCACATGACTATAGTCCCAGCACTTAGGAAGACCTTGCCCTGCACCCCGCCCCCCCAAAAAAAATCAGGAAGCTTCCAGAAAGACCCTTAAGTCTCATAAGCATAGGATAGTTGCTATTCAGTTGTTGTCCAAGGGAATTTCAGAAAGAATAAAAAAGGCCTGGAGCAGATGCATTAATTGTTTACATAGCTGCATCATGAGTCTGCTTTCAAGTAACTTCCTGGTGTTTTATTTATTCCAGCTGCCTCAAGCTGTTGATGTCTCTTAAGGGAAAAGACAAAGTAGTTTTACTTGTAGGATCATTAGGAAAAGCAAGCCTTCCGATGGCTTCCATCTGAGACACTCCTATTTTCCGGCTTTATTGTGCTATATATTATTCATTAATGCATGTGGAGGAGGCGGGACCCACAGCCTCTTTCCCACCTCCACTCCCTCATCTGTAGCTGGTACATTTTAGCATGTTCTTAGGCCTCGGGGAACCCCATTATCAAACCCACACTTATAGCTGTCCAGTTTTTCCTACTGCATTCCCTTTAACAGACACAGATTTAACCAACCCTAAATACCACTTTAAACAACACACACATTCTTCTTCTATGAAATAACTATGGCTTCAGGCTTAAGTTTCTCTTGCTAGGGGCTGTAGTGGTTGTGGTTGAACTTTCCATTGTAAACTGTACTTTTAGCTCATAGTGCCACTGAAAAACCCGGAGCTCATTCTGTTCAAACAACCACTGTGTGGAATGGAGAGGCTTTGCAGGCTGAGCCCCCAGCAAACTGGAGGATATGGGGTGTTTGTCTGTTATTTGAAAGCCAGACTGTACAGTAGCATTCTGACAGGAATTTTTAAAATATTGGATTTTTTCCCTCTGTTTTGGCAGAGATCTGCTGGGCTATCTTCTGTCTCCTTTTTTTTTTTAAACTGATAAATATATAAGGGTCTCATTCTTGAAAAGATAAGTCATTTCATGCCCAGCCTTTCTTCTATCCCTTTCTTTCTTCTCCATTTTGGGAAGATGGAGACTCTAAGACAAGTGCTGTCTACTGCCTGTCCCCGCTTCTGGCAATCTATCTTCTTCCAGAACTGCTTTCCTGCAGGGCAATAGTATTCAAGCAGCTACATGTTCCATATCAACCATTTGACAAGTACTGTGCTAACACTTATATTTCCTGATCTATAATTCTTATATCCACTCAACAAAGCCTCATCCACGTTTTACAAATGGCAAGCTGAGATTTAGAGGGCTTCATTATCATGCCCATGGGTACTTTGGAGCAGAGCCAGAACTTCTCTGAGCCCAGAACCATTGTGCCCTCCTATGATGATGCTGGAGGCAACTGCTTATGTAATTCCTCTGTGTGCTAGACTTGTTTGGAGCCTTTGCTGCCTAGAAGGTCTCTCCCTAAATATAGCTCCCCTCTCTTATACCAATGTAAGCCAGTGCCCTGACTCTTTTCTCTTGCTTCCCTGCTCCCTAAATTGTTTATGAACTAGTCCAAAACATGTAACTCCCTGTTGCCCATAACAGGCTTCTTACCTGGGAGCAGGTGGAGAGAAAGGAAATCACCAGAATTAGCTGAGAAAATTGGTATTTGGAGTACCATCAACAGGAATTATAATTTGGCGAGTCAGGGAAGAAATTCAAGCAAATATTTTTTTAATTATGTGCACGACTTTGAAGTCTCCATTTGGTTGAGAAGCAGGTGAACATCTCTGCTCTGGGGCTGTCCTTGGATTTGCCTGTTGATCCCTCTGTACTCTTTCAGCTACCATTTCCTCATGCTCCCAATGAGGACCCTCTGTTCATTGAGGAGGAGCTCCTCTATTACTTAAGGGAGTAAAAGACATATATGAAAATACCTTTTGAGGATTTGTTTTAAGGAATAAAATAAGGAGTTTTAGATGGCAGTATTGGAAAACTGCCAGTCATCAACTAGAATTCACTGTGTTCCTCATTTGAAATTGCTAGAGAGAGTATCTGATTTGCTCGACTATTCTATAATGTGGTCTGCCTTCAGATCCGTTCAACTATGAATGGGTCATATTGTCACCTTCCCTCTTGGCAGGGCTAAGGTGGGGTGATGAATCTGGAAAGGGAAGTTGGGCGCTGATGCATGTTGACTGCGAGGTCTGCTATAGATATCATAGAAACTCATGAAACTCATGGAAGATTTGAGGACATGACCTCAGAAATATGAAACCAGAGAAGGACAGACAAATGTTCAAGGAGAGTCAGATAAGGCATGAATCCTGGGAACTAGTCTGCTGGTGTTCTAGAAGGGTCCCCAGGCATGGCGAGAAAGGAGACATCTTGTGGCCATATCTGCACAGAGATACAGCACTATCTTAGTTTGGGTCCCTCTGGACACCATTACCATCAGACCCTGAAACAAAGATGTGGGAACAAATTGTTATTATTCCCACTATCAGGAAGTGGGAACATGATGTAGAAAGGGAAGTAAAAGTTGGTCCACCTGCATGTTACTGCTATAAATGTGTTATTTCTATACAAAGGTTACTGCTTTGGGCAATGGGCAATTCCAGTTGGGACCATCAGAGAGAGATTGTAGACTCTAATTGTCTTGAAAGGGGAGAGAAAGCTGGAGTTCCAATCCCTGGAACCTGTTTCTTACTGGCGCTTAGGAAAAATGAGCAGATGTATGGGGCCAGAGAAGGCCTTGGAGAGACACAGAGGTGATATGGCTGGCATGTATGGGAACTGGTTGCAGGGAAACTCCAGATTAGGGCTCTAGGAGATGGGCAAGCCATCAGTGGCATTTGTATAAATGAAGACTTCATGAAGCATGTTTAAATTCAGCTCTACCTTCTTGGGAATCCATCTAGCCTTCCAGAGCCTTGGTTTCTCTATTTGTAAAATAGAGGCATCAACACCCAGCTCCTGTGGGATGCTGTCAGACATAAGGGTGGTAATGTATATGAAACATTTGATATGAGATCTTGTCCTAATGCGTACTCAGTGGCACCATCTTTGTAGTTGTAGATGATGCAAAAAAGGTGGTGCTTTTTTCCTAATGGACTCTCAGTAACTAAACAATTTTGCTCATTAACTTCCTTGACTTAACAGATGGAGGCAGAAGAAGCTGCTGCTAAAACGTCATCAGAAGTCAACCTGGCAAGCTTACCCACCAACTATCACAATGAGAGCAACATAGATACCAAGGTTGGGAATAATACCGTCCATGTGCATCAAGAAGTTCACAAGGTAAGCAAGGTTCTGGCCTGCACTTCCCTTCTCCCACAGTCAGACAACTCGGGACTTATTTACATGTTTCATCCACAAGCCACAAATTCAAACATGCATGATAAAATATATTAAGAACCAAAAGGAATGAGAATACTATTTTAAGGAGAAAGCTGTGTATCAGGAACCTAAATTGCTTTTGTATTTACCTCTAGTCTTCCTAACATTTCAGGGAAAATGTATGTCAGGTTTCTGTGAGTATCTCAGGAGGGGTTGAAATAGACACCAGTTATGGTTGAAAGGCTCCTCAATATTTCCTTAGAAACAACTCAAGTGTGTGTACCCCAATTTCATAAAGGAAGCCTTCTATTGCCACAAGATTTCACGTTTATTCACTTGTTGATTGTTCATTTAAAATTCTATAGCAGTATTTTTTCCAGCCTACCACCTGTCTCAATGTCTCTTGGTCTCAGATAGTGCATAAGGTTTATTCCTAAACTGTCTTGATGAAAAAATCTAGAGTTAACAGAGCACTAGCCTACCCTGGCTGTGAGATATTTCAAGTGTGTTTTGGCAGAACATAGAACACTAAGTCAGCCCATGAGGAGAATCACAAATATTCAGGGTCATTGCTGGAGGTCTTAGTGTTGACATGCTGTTGTGACTGTTATTCTTAACTCTTATAAGCAAGACTTCAACAGCTCCCATCAAAGGGCCTTGTTTGTGCAAATGCCCAGGTTATTACATGATTGAAACAATAGTGTTTCTATGCCCCAGAGCTTAAGGGGAGCAATTTTCTGGACCACTTTACAGCTGGTACTTTACAGCTACTGTAAAGTAGCTGTTGTGTGGCTTTTCTCCCACTGTATAGGAATAGACCCAACTGGATGGGAAAGCTATGGAGTGAATCCCAAGTAAATGAGCGAGTTCCCCAGCTGAACAGATCCCTGGATATTGCTTATGTGAGGACTGGGGCAGATTATTTTATTCTTGGCAAAAACAATATGAAGTCATCCTTTCTGACAGTGGTTAGCCAACAGATTCTGCTGCCTCTACATGTTGGGATACCTGAGTAGTGTGAGTTCTACCACACCACTGAGTGATTTTGAAATATGGTTTCAATTTCCTGACCCTTCCTAAAAACAGTATTGATGTTAATATCTACATTCCAATATGGCCGGGCCAAAGAGCCTAACCCATATGAAAACTCTCTGTCAGCTATTAAGTGCTTTTGCAAGAGAAAGTTGTTCCTACTATTGCCACTGTTAAATTATAACAAACGGGTTATCAGCCATAGTTCAGTAGTTCTCCAGTGGGTTATGGGGAGTGCTAGTCTTTGGCAGTGTTCCATGAAAGAGGGACTCAAAAGTGGCCAAGTGTATTCAGACACTATTTTATATATAATATGAAAAAGCTTACAACTCACACATGCAAGACTGTAGAATTGAACAAAACGATGACAAAAATTTAACAAAATGATGTAAAAAGTTCACCTGGAGAAATAAACCATTATTTTTCAAGGAGAGGAATTCCTTTTCTTTTTCTTTCTTAGGGCTGGTACAGAAGCTTGAACTCAGGGCATGCCTACCACTGTCTCTTGGCTTTTTTGCTTAAAGCTGACCCACTGTACCACTTGAATCACACCACCACTTCTGGTTTTTTGTTTTTGTTTTTTTGTTTGTTTTTGTTTTTTGGTGTTTAATTGGAGATGAGATTCTTATGGACTTTCCAACCCTGGCTGGCTTTGAACCATAATCCTCCGATCTCAGTCTCCTGGGTAGCTAGGATTACATGTGTGAGACACTGGTGCCCAGCTAGGACAATAATTTTTTTAGTTAAAAAAAAGTTAAAAGCATTTTCATGAAGACATGGTCCTTGTCAGGATGGAAATTTGATCCCTTACTGAACATTAGGCTGAATTTCCAGTTCAGAGTCTTACATTAAAGCTGGGAAGGATCTCATAGATGATGTAAAAATGAGAAATCAGAAAAGAGAAATGACTTGTTTTAGGTGCCATACTGGATGCTTGTTGGCAACAGAGCCAGGGCTTAGTGAACACAATCTCCTACTTCCTTGTCCACACTCATTATTAGACCTGGCCTTAAGGGCAGGGGTAGCCTGGTTCCATACCACACTCAGCCTGAGGTTCCTCTGCCTAGTTTAGATCAGACAGACAACAGGCAGGAGCATGGGACAGGGCTCCTTTTGGCAGTCTTTAGAATCACGAGGCTGCTGTGACCAGGACCCATCTGCCTCTCATGAAGACATTCCCCTCGACACCCAGACCTGACATTTGTCAAAACAAAAGCTGACACTGAGTGTCAAGTGATGAGCCCTGAGAATAGCAAAAATAGCTCTGTTGTTGAGAACTTGCTAAGGTATCAAGGCAGCGCACTGAGTGCTGTCCTGTCACCTCATTTCTTCCTCATGACCACCCAACGAGACAGTTGGTGTTAACACCATCTGGCACTACACCAAGGGGAGCTGTGCATCCCCCTGCCCTGGTGGAACTCAGAGGAAGGGGGTGGACAGCCTGGCTCGTATGCTCTTGCTTCAGGAAATGAAAACTAAACCAAAATTCTTGTGGTATTTTCTCAGAGTTCCAGAGCTCTTTCATTTTACACTTTCTGTCTCTGTTCTACTCCAGATAACCAACAACCAGACTGGACAGATGGTCTTTTCAGAGACAGTCATTACATCCATGGAGGATGAAGAAGGCAAAAGAAACCATGTAAGTTGACATCTCCAGGCTCATCAGCCTTGTGTAACCTGTCTTGGAGGATGGAGGTGGGGAAGGGAGCAGACTCCCATGTACCTTCTTGTTTCTGCCCACATTCCTCATTCCTCCATTCCTGACCACTTGTGCAGTCTGGTAGCAGGATATGTTTCTAGGTACCTGGCATCAGAAACCACAGAGACATTAAACCCATGTGTCTTTGCATCTTAGCTTTGAGAGATCAAACAAGTACCAGGTAGGTAGATTGGGGCTCAGGTAGCAGAGCTGGTGGTATATCAGCTAATGTAGTGCCAAAGGCTCTGGGATGGCCCTCACCTTGTATTAACCCAAACCTGACCAGGTGGTTTGAGAGCAAGGGTACTTTAAATGGAATCCAAGTGCCTAAAGAAGAAAAGGCTGCCTGTTGGTCCAAGCATTGGGCTCTGGTCTCAGTGACTTCTGTTGCTGGTTGCCTGGGGATTTTATAGGATTATAAAATCTCAAAGTTGGCAGGAAAAAAAAAATAAGACCAAGGATTTGGGAATAACTCTTTCAGAGTCACTGGTCTAGTCTTTCCTCTTCAGGTTTAGAAAAAAAAAAAGTAACTCACACCTATAATCCTAGCAATTCAGGAGATTATGATCTGGAGGATCATAGTTTGAGGCCAGCCTGGGCAGAAAAGTTCACTAGATTCTATCTCCAAAAAAAAAAAAACAACACAGCATAAAGTGGGATGGAAACATGGCTCAAGTGGAAGAGTGACAACCTAGCAAACCTAGTTAATATATGAACACCCCTGGGTCTTTGTCACCTTTCCTGATCTGCATGGCCTCCTATGCCCACATGAATTCCTGTTTTGGGTTTCAACTAGGAAATCTTCATATGCCCACAGTCTCTTGGTCATGCACCTGGTGACAGGCACATGGGAGCATGGTATCCTTGTGTAGCACATAATCAGATATCCAGTATGTAATAAACCCAGAGTGCAGAAGCCTGGCAGGGCAACAGGTCCTCAAGATTTAGAAAGACAGAGATATGTCACGTTTTTCTTGAGTTCTGCTCAGACCCTGGGGATATGAGCTCACTGACATTTTCTGTGAGCTAGAAGGGAAACCTGAAGATTGGATACTTAACTGATGTCTGGTGCTTTTGTAAAAAGAAAAAAAACTGATTTTTATTTACTTTTTGTTTATGTGGTACCGAGGAATCAAACCCAGGGCCTCATGCATGCTAGGTAAGCACTCTACTACAAAGCCACATTCCTAGCCTCCATGTCTGGCTTTTTGACAACAGACTTGAGTCTTTTCAAGCTGCCCATGGGCAGGATGTCATTTGGCAGAGAAGGTGTGTCACAGCAGCCCATGTTAAAGTGATCCATCAATGGCCAGGGAGGTTAGATCTAGGGTACACCACATTCTCTGTCCAATCACACTTTTGCCTTGGGCTCTTGTTACCCAACACTGAACCAGGTCTCAAGCACCATCTTCACAAAGGACAGAGCTCCTTTATCCAGACAGGAAGCAATGAAAAGGGTCATGGGTTGTCATCACTGTCCCTCTCCATAGTTTTGCAATTTAATCATGTTGACAGCTGGCTCTGAACTATACTTTGCAGGACAGAAACCATCTTTTAACAGGAAAAGGGAGATTTAGCACTCTACCAGCAGAATCATGTACTGTTCAAGACCTTCCGATACCATAAACAGGGGCTAAGTCATGAGGATTTAAAATTCCCAAATGGATCCATTTAAAAGTAATCACCAAGCACCTCATGTTTGCCTTTCTTTAAATGCTACTATGTGTGTTAATAGGTATGGTAACTTGAGGCGGCACATGGAAAGTTACAGACAGTAACACTATCTGCCTGTCTAGAAACGGCAGTCTGTGCAAGGCCCTGGTCTGTTTTTACACTCAAGTGTGAGGGGGAGAGGAGCCCCATCGCTTGTTATTTCACCTGAGTGCACAGGGTGATGCTGATGTGGACTGAAGTCTTAGAGGGAGCGTTTGTGCTGAGCTTCGCCTGGGCCCCTTCACGGGCCAGCGGGTGGCTGACCTATTGTGCTACCTTTGTACAGGGATTAGGGGAAAGTGGCACGTTGGAAGCTAGAGAGTGAGCAAGCCATTATGCATGGATAGGAAGCTTTATTTATAGAAGAGTCCAGCTCAATGAGCCAAGGTGCCCTTTTGAATGGACAGGACTTTTCTATCCGGTGTTCCCTTTGATTAAAATCCAGCTTCTAGTGACACAGCTTAGCAGGTCCTACATTTGTTGTCTTTTTGGTTTTACCTTTGAAGGTAATATAACTGAGTGAGTTTATTTTTGCACCTTAACACCTCTAGTTTGTAGCTATAGGTTCACTCAGTGCAGTCTCTTTCTCCCTCTCTCTTCTTTCTCTCCTCTCTCACTTCTCTCTCCTCTCTCTCCCTCTCCCCTCCCCCTGCCTTCATTCCCCCCTCAGCCCCCCCCCCCCCGCCCCTGTACTGGGGCTGAACTTAGGGGTCTGGGCACTGTCCCTTAGCTTTTTCTGCTGAAGGCTGGCATTCTACCACTTGAGTCAAAGCTCCATTTCTGGCTTTTTTTTGGGGGGGGGGTCCGGTCGTGGGGCCTGAACTCTGGTCCTGGGTGCTGTCCCTCAGCTCTTCAGCTCAAGACTAGAGCTCTACCACTTGAGCCATAGCGCCACTTTCAGCTTTTTTCTTTTTCTTTTTCTTTTTTTTCCTGCTTATGTGGTGCTGAGGAATTGAACCCAGGGCCTCAGGCATGCAAGGCAAGCGCTCTACCATTGAGCCACCTTCCCAGCCCCTATTTCTGGCTTTTTGATGGTTAATTGGAGACAAGAGTCTCACAGACCTTACTTCCAGGCTTCAAGCTGTGATTTTTCAGATCTCAGCCTCCTAAGTAGCTAGAATTACAGGCATAAGCCACAGGTGCCTCGCTAGTCTGCATTTTTTAAGCCACTGGGGGACATAGTTTACTACCAGAAACATCCAGACCATAGATATTTGAGTGACTTCCTTGTTCCAGGGTATCTAGTGCTAACAGTGCCTTTTAGGCTGTAGATAGTGGACTGAAGGCAGTGCCCATGCATTGCGTTCCCTGCTGTAATGATATTTGTGTTGGAAGCTGAGGGGACAAGGATGATGACTACTGTGACACAACTCTTGGGAGATGTGTATTTGACCTCTCCCTCTCCCTCTCTCTCTCTCTCTCTCTCTCTCTCTCTCTTTCTGTCTCCCTCCCTCCCCCCCTCTTTCTCAGAGGTGGGAGGGGGTTGTGGTGGTGGTGGTAGTTGTGGTGGTGGTGATAGTTGTGGTGGCGGTTGTTAGGTTTTTAAAAAGAGGTGGCCGAGTAAGAACAGCAACTGCACCACGCACGTGGTATTCAGGTAAGGGGTAGGTTTATTCAGTAGACCTGCTTGGACCAGGCAAGGGTGGCACTCCACGTGGCTGGGAAAGGCCTGGGAATGAGAGAGAGCTGGGAAGAGAGGAAAGAGAGAGAAAAGAGCAGAGAGAGGGGTAAGAACAGTAGCACTCACGTGGTATTCAGGTAAGGGGTAGACCTGCTGGGACCAGGCAAGGTTGGCACTCCACGTGGCTGGGAAAGAGAGAGAGCAAGAGAGCAAGAAAAGAGCAGCAAGAGCAAGAGACGAACAGAGAGAGAAAAAAGAGAGGAGCAAGAGAGCAAGAGCGCGTCTGGGCCTGGGCTAGGCCTTATGTAGGGTATGGGCGGGGAAAGGTGTGGCCACATCAAATTCAGATGTGACCTCTTCCAGGTGTCCCAGTTGCCTAGGTAACGCAGGTACTGGGTGGAGACTTTGCTGCGAGGAGGGTGGAGTCTGCTCGCCATCCAGGAGTGGACCTTACATTCCAGCCTTTTAATAATCATGAAATAGGGCGAGGATTCTCTCTGGCTACTTCCTGCTGACAAGGGGCGTCGACAATAGGGGTAAAAGGCTGGAATTTGGTCTCCTCCCAGAGAAGGCAGTGAGCAGCAGCTGTCCCTTGGTGGCGTGAGTCCTTAGATGAAATCTGGAGAAGTCTCATGAGCATTGAGGGGCTGGAAAAAAAATACTAGAGAGCAAATAAATGGCAAGAGGAAGGACTTGGGGCTGAAAATGTTGGTAGAAATGTCCCTAGTTACTTCTGACATCTGGCGACTAGGTAGAGAAGTCAGGTGACAAAGGCAAGAATATAAATTCCTGTTCAGTTAATAGGTAGACAGGTATAGACATTGGATGGGCAGGCTTCTTACTTCTACTGACCTCCCGGCTCAGGTTAATTTTGAAAGGGCAGGCACAAAGTAGCTGATGTGACATCATCTCCTCTTACTCCTTTCCACGTTCCCTTGTTCCCTAGACTGGCTGAGTCTAGGTGCTCGTTGCTGGGATGGCTTGTCCCAGTTGGTATTCAAGATTTGAACTCAAGGCCTGGGCACTGTTCCTGAGCGCTTCCGCTCAAGGCTAGCACTGAACCACTTTGAGTTATAGTACCACTAGTATTCAAGGAGGTTTGAACTCAAGGCCTGGGCACTGTCCCTGAGCACTTCTGCTCAAGGCTAGCACTCTGCCACACTGAGTTATAGTACCACTTGCAGAGTTTAGCTGGGAGACGGAGTCTTAGGGATTTTTTTAGCCCAAGCTGGCTTTGAACTGAAATCTTTGCCACAAAAGCCCTTTATTATTTTCAATTAAAGCAACAAGGAGATCAAGTAGAATAAGTAGAGCTTACCTGGTTCTTATCAAGAATTGCCAACAAATATTCTGAAATGACAAAACTCATTAGATGTGATGAGAATTTTAGCACAGATATGCCCAGTATTTTAGAACCATGTAGTCAGTAGTAGAATACACAACACAAAACAAAAAAGGCAAAACTCAAAACCTAAAATTTTGACAACATTTAGACATCTTTGCTAACAAAGCACATCAGATGGTTGGGCCTCAGTTACTAGGGCCTGTGAAAACAGCAACTTGTTAGCAAGGCACCTTAGAATAGATGGAGTAGTAAACTTAGTGGAAGGTTAAGGGTCAGATGGGGCCAAACCCTTAACCCACCACGTGGCCAAGATGGCGGATTCAAGATGGCGAATTTCTGAAAGAATGCAAAGAAAGCCTGAATAGATTAAGCCTACATTGGCTAGCCTTTGAGAGGGAACCTAGAGGGGGGTCCCTGGGACCCAGCCTGCGTCGCACTCTTCAAGGCACAAGCCAAAAAGTTGTAGAAAAAAAGGGTAGAAAGTTGCCCATGAATGGCAGAGAGAGCAAAGAGCCTGAAATTAAACTTCTGACCATTTACCATTGCAGTAGCAAAAACTGTGCTTCTGAGAATGGCATAAAAATGAGGCTCTCTGGCTTTCCAGGGAGCGCGGGAGACATTTCAAAGGGGTTTCACGGCTCAGGCGTGATTAAGTGTGGACGTGGATGTGAAGGCAGCAATGGTATCGATGCGTTGATTCCGCCGCAGACAGACTGGTTCGCAAAAGGCCGTCAGAACTGCGGGTATTCCTCAGAGCAAAAAGGGAAGAACAAAAAAAAAGAAAAAAGAAAAACGAGGGAAAAAAAAAAACAGAGAAATCCCAGCTATCCTGACTTTAAGCCTTTATCCGAGTCACGGCACCATTTATGTTAGGTTTTTAAAAAGAGGTGGCCGAGTAAGAACAGCAACTGCACCACGCACGTGGTATTCAGGTAAGGGGTAGGTTTATTCAGTAGACCTGCTTGGACCAGGCAAGGGTGGCACTCCACGTGGCTGGGAAAGAGAGAGAGCAAGAGAGCAAGAAAAGAGCAGCAAGAGCAAGAGACGAACAGAGAGAGAAAAAAGAGAGGAGCAAGAGAGCAAGAGCGCGTCTGGGCCTGGGCTAGGCCTTATGTAGGGTATGGGCGGGGAAAGGTGTGGCCACATCAAATTCAGATGTGACCTCTTCCAGGTGTCCCAGTTGCCTAGGTAACGCAGGTACTGGGTGGAGACTTTGCTGCGAGGAGGGTGGAGTCTGCTCGCCATCCAGGAGTGGACCTTACAGCGGTGAGTGTTTACACAGAGGAAGATGAATCAAGGATCTGCTCAGGCCTTGGTTTTTCCCTGCCCTCAGCTTGGGTCGTATATCACAGAGGAAAGACAGGTGTGGTCTGAAGCTTCCCTTCCCTTAATACTGCTGCTGCTGCCATCAGGACAATGGTAGGTCAGAGAGTACCTCACATAACCTCCATCTCCTGGACGTCATTTTAACAGTTGTTCTAGAGGAAGACAGAGGCCTCCTTGAGAGATAGACAGTTCCTAGGAGGATCTACCTCCAGCAGTCCTGTTAGGCTGGCTAAGTCCAGGGAAATGCAGCTCTTCCCTCAGTCTGTCTTGAGACAGAATGGAGAATTTTGAGCAAGGCACCATAAGGCAGACCTGAGGTCAAGACCTGACATAATCCTAACAGACTTTTCCCTTAGGGTAATGTGAGTTTGTCTACCAAATGGAGCTGATAATCTCCCATTCAGAAGCCTCAGTGAGAATCGGCAAGGGCAAGGTTTACAAAAGCTCCTTTGTATGGAGATCATTAATATTGAAAAGTAATTAAAACCAGGCTGCAATTGGCTTCTGCTATAGTTCCTAGCAATGTACGCAAAAAAGGAATTGTGTTGGAAGCTTGCACTGTGTCCAGGGCCCGCACTGTCCCTCTCCCCTGGTCCTGTTGCCCTGGGTTTCATTCCCTTCTGTGTCTCTGCCTCCACCTCTGAGTAGATGCCTGGCCTGGAGTTACATGCTCCTAACCACTGGATTGACTCATCTAGTTGGGGGGGGGGTGGTCACATGTCTGGGGCAGTATTGGGAATGAAAACAGAAGGAAGGCCGGAAGGGCAAGTCAACATGCAGGACAAGAGGAGTGGCTGCTGGTCATCAGATACTGACAGGTTTGAGGCTGAGGTGCTAGGTGGCTGGGTACCTGGGGGGTTCTGTAGAAGAAAACACACCTGCTGCGTAAAGGATGATGGCTCAGTCTGTGTGGATTTCCAGTTCCACGGTGTTTCCCCCGCATCACATAAACAACGTGGTACATTTATGTTTCTAGATTCATGTTTTGAGTTGTCTTTAAACAAATATAAAGCCTTCATGCCTTAACCTAATAGAAAAAAATGATAGAGGAAGTTGAAGAACTACTATTCTGAGAAATGAGTAAGTAAGTTCCCCCCAAATATAGATGAGGTGAAAGGGCACTGTATAGGTGGGGGTATTTCTTTTTGAACTATAACCTGGGATATTATGTCATTCATCATTCAAAAAGGTATTTATTAGCCAGGTGCTGGTGGCTCATGATTATAACACTAGCTACTTAGGGGACTTGAGATTAAGGATCAGAGTTTGAAGTCAGCCAGGGAGGGAAAGTCCATGAGACTCATAGCCCCAATTAACCACCAAAAAGCTGGAATTAGAGGTGTGGGCTCAAGTGGTAGAGCACCACTGTGAATGAAAAAAGCTATAAGATTGTGAGGGCCTGAGTTCAAGCCTCAGTAACAGCACACAAATAAATAATTTATTAAATATAAGTAATTCTATAGCCTATGTCAGTGAGGCTCCTACGGATTTTGAATCAGCTGGTATAAAAGAATAAAAGGACGTCTTCAACAGAAGCTGGATCAGGAAAAGCTCTGTGAGCCAGCCAAGGAGTGAGATACCCATGCTGAGGTAGGGCTTGTCCTGTGTCTGCAGGGCCTTCCCAAGCAAGCTTACGCTTCATAAGATAACGAGTTGCCAGACAATCTCAGGGGCAGGGGGTGGGGGGGAATAGGGGCATGTGGTTAAGATGGCAGAGACAGGCTTGGGCTTTGCCTAGTCCTGTTAAATCTTGAGGCCTGAGTTTCCTTTGGGTTGTGGCTACAAAGCTTGTGCCCTGCAGACATCTGGCCACAGGCCTGAAAATCTGGAAACTTTTATTTAGAAGTGGAGCAGCCTGCCTTTACTTGGTGCCAGTTGACTGGCTGGATAATCAACAGTGATTGGACTTGAAGTCACATTAGGTTGATGAAGAACATCTAATTCCTGTGGTCTCAGAGCAGTGGGAGAGTCCTGATCTCTTCTCCCTTGGGTGAACAGCACCTTCCCATCTGGTTTCAGAGATGCCTCTGCAGTGGGGCAGCCCAGGCTCAAGTGTGTTCTGGAGGTATAAACCAGGCCACTGCTCAGAGGCCTTTAACAATATGCTGAAGACCCTCCAGGCCTGGTGTCCTCAGGCTGGGGATGCACTTCAGATTCAGGTACAGGATCCACTGTGGGCTTTCCACATAGCAGTCCTGGATGGCTTCCTTCTCCAGGATTCCCTCAAGGCTTCTAGTGTCTTCCACTTCTCTGTCAGAAACTCCAGGCCCTAGAGGCCCTAGCACCCAAGGTGATCTTGTGGAGGTGATGGTGTTTGAATCACACCAGCAGTAGGAAGGGCATCCTGAGAGGTGCCAGTTGAGTTCTGTCCTCTTCTCCAGGGTTAGCTTCAGGGTCAGAGGAGGGAAACTGAGACAGAGAGGGTAAGGAATGCTGGGGTGATACTTGATGCTTCCAGGGGATGTGCAGTCTGCTCCAGCAGGACAAGCCAGGCTGCTCTACAAAATGAGCAGGAAAGAAGCCTCCAGTCTGGTCCCATCCCAACAGACCATTGGATGGACATGATAGATGGAGAGCCAGCCATTTAAAGACTTGTCCAGATATCATTGTTCTGTCTAGACCTATGGTTCATTTATAACAAGATACTTTGGTGTGTTTCGGGGTGCACAGTGCAGTAGAATTTGGAATTCTAATTGCCATAGGTTCAAACCCCTACTCTAGACAGTGTTGGGCATCCCTCTGAGTCCTGAGTCCTACTCTGCAGGAAGATGCCATGACAGCCTAAGAAGGGTGTTTTAGAATCCGGAGATAATGAGCTGGCTCAAATATGGTGGTGCATACCTATAATCCCAATGCTGTGGAGGCTGGAGTGGGAGGATCAGGAGTTCAGCCTGGGCTACACAGCAACACTTGAGTGAGCAGGGACGGGGGATGCAATGCATGGGAAATAGTATCTGGTATTTCAGAGATGTTGAGTAAGTGTAAATTATCCTGAGTGTAAATTATGCTGAATTGATTTCCTGGACCCGGTGGGGTAGAACACAGTTGTTTACTGAATATGAGTGTGATAAATCATCAGAGCTGTTTACTTTGTTGTCAGGTTGTTGTGGCTTCAAATGCAGTAATTGAGAAAGTTTCTGAAAGGTGGCAGTGGCCAAGGAGCTAGACCAAACATATGTGTGTATGGAGTCAGGCCTTGTGCCAAAGAAAATGAAATGTTTCATGGAGTTACGCAATTATAATTGCAGAATTCACAGGGTTCACTGAAGTTCCCTCCCTACAAAATGAAAACACATGGCACCCACCTACTGCCACCCGACCTCCACACCTCTAGCAGACATTGCTAATTGATCTTCAAGAGTTATTTCCTTATGAACCCAGATAGTCTCAGCACTTGAGCCCACAAAGTATTATTAAATAATGAACTGACAGTGAACTGGTAAAGACTGTATTTGAAACCCACGTTCCAGCCCTCTTGAAGAGCAAACCTCCCATTTTATAGATAAGAAAACAGAAATGGGAGGATGTACACTGTGGACCAGGAATTTCCTCTCCCAGGAAGCAGGCGTAGGTGCCCTAGTTTGTCCATGACTCAGAGGATTATTAGTAGAGAAGATGGGCTGCCTCATGCTGAGGGAAAAGCTTTTTCATAGCCTGGGGCTTTGTGTGGGTGTGGGTGTGGATGAGGGGAACAGAAATTCATAATGTGAAGAGAGAATTTTCTAGAAGACTCTGAGCTCCAGGAGGGCGGGGGTTATTATTTATTTCAACCAATTGGTATCTTTAGGGTAGGAAAGGTCATGGAAGCTCACAGCCATAGCTTAGGGTGATCTTTGAAGAGTTTTCCAAACCTTCTCCCTGGGTTGTAAGTTGTATCATTTATGCTGATGGTTATTGAGCAGCATGCCCCACCCTCGCTCCCCCCCTCCCCAACTCCGCCATGGCTGAAGCAGAAGAGCAGAATCACAAAAGGACAACCAGGGAAGATACACACAGGAGTCTTCCCAGGGATGATGAGGGCCTTGGGCTCATGGGAAAGGACATCAGAAGAGGATGGTTAGGAACCCATGCACTCTCTCACCCTCTCTGGGCTTATAATTGACGACATCAGACTTGGTGCTGCCACTGCAGAGGAGCATTCTCCACCAACCCCGAGGAGCACTTTAAGTACGTGGCATGCGTCTGTCTGAAGACACTGGCCACTTGACTGACTCATTTCAATGATGTGAATGGAAAATTCAGCCACAGGGAAAACAGCCAGAATTTTCCATAGACTCCTAGTTGAGAGCCTCTGAGATGAGGCGGCAGATACCAGAGGCAGCGCGAGTAGTGGTTAGGATACAAGAACACACAGGCTCAGAAATGGAGAAGGGCTGTGTCCCAGCTAGAGAGTCCCAGGGACCAAGGTGGACAGAGGCCAGAAGACTCATCCTTCCCAAGCCAGGCAGGCAGCAGGGCAGGATTAGCTACACCTGCACAGGTCCCACCACAGGTCTGTTTTGCCCCCATTGCTCCCAGAGTCCTGCATCTCTTGATGCATCTCTGGGAACCTCCTTGGCCAGGGAGGATGTGTTTCCTTCAGCAGAGTAGCCAAGTCCAAGGACTGCAGTTCACTCAGCACAGCTGCAGCAGCTCTAAAACTTGGCAATCGAAGGAAGAGAAACATACCTACTATGTGCCAGACACTGTGTGGCTATGTCCCACACGGTTTTCCTGGCCTCCTGTCAGCCCCTTACTGGCTCACTAAGTAGAATAAGCACTAGGGGGGTGTCTGGGCAAATCTCTGGGGGTGCCCACCATCCATGCACGAAGTCTTCACCTTTGAGCTGAATATCCCTGTATTCTGGGTTGGGCAAAGAAGATGAAGAGAGCCACGTGGGTCTTGATGAGCAAAATGAGGGCAAAGCATAGTTGTTGTTGTTATCTTCCCACCATCAAAACCTTCATTAACATAAATGGCTCAACTTGAAAAGTTAGAAAATTTCAGGTTCCCTCTTTTGGTCCTTGCTGTGGAAGAACTTTGTGGGTAGCATTAGGGGGAGAGGAAGAGAAATTGCTATGGCAAGAAATAAAAATAATCTGAGTGATTTGGAAGCTCCGAAGAGGCCCTGGTGAATGCCTGGATGTGTCCCCTCCCTGAAGCTTTTCCTATACAGAGGAAAACAACTTTGTTTTGTTCTGTGTTGCTTTAAATTGTTTTCATCTTTTCCCACCTTTTAATTTTGTTTGCTCAGTTTAAAAAGAAGTTGAGGGAACTCTTTGGGATGTTTGTTTGTTTTTTCTTGGTAGTAGAGGGTCTTTAAACTCAGGGCTATCTGCTTGCCAGATAGGTGCTTTACTGCTGAGCCATGCCTCCAGCTGTTTGCTCTGGTTATTTTTGAGATAGGGTCTTGTTTTTTATTTTTTATTTTTTTTTTGTCTGGGTTGGCCTGGACCATGATCCTCCTATTTATGTATCCCACCATAGCTGGGTACCACGTACTACTATCCCCAGCATTTATCTGTTAAGAATAGTGTCTTGCACATTTTTTGGCACAAGCTAGCTTAGAACCATGATCCTTCTGATCTCAGTCTCCTGTGTAGTTGAAATGATAAGCATTTCTGTGCACAGCTGTACACTGTACACAGCTATTTGTTGACTTGGGATCTGGAGAACTTTTGGCATTGACTGGCCTGGAACTGTGGTCCATTTAATATTTATTTCCCAAATAGCTAGGATTATAGGCATGAGCCACTGGTGCCAGTCTTGGAATGTGTTTTGAAAGGAGGGTGATAGATTGGCAGCCCTGAAAAAGTGGTTCTTAACCTTGAGTGTACATCATAATTGCCTCTCTGATCTGCTCAGAGGCTGTGGAAATGAATTTTGCATCTTTATTTCTAATAACATTAACCAACACTAAATCTCCTTTTATCTTAAATGTACCCCACCCACCAATCACAGTATCATTAGCTATATCTTTGCAGCAATACCAATCACAAATATATTTGTGTTCTCTTAAAAGTTGTAGCACATCTCGAAATTGCATTTGTGCCTATCACTACTAAGAAATTAAGATAGTTGACTTACCACTAGATCTTCCTATCCATTATATAAATGCATAATACACCAGATCTCAGAACATTTCCATAGCTAATTTAATGCAGTCATCTACTCTTGCAATCTTGGGTGAGTTTCTTTGCCCATCTAAATGTGCTGTGCTAAGGAGGAGTTCATAGGCTTCATATAGCTGTCAAAGGGACCCATAGCAAACATATTTAAACCTTTTCAGAATACCACTGTGTCTTAGCAAGGCATATAAACACCTATTGGTTGTTTGAGTTCAAACTTACTCCTCTGTCTTTTTATCTAACTTTGCCTAGGGCAGAGACTGAAGTCCTGGAGAAGACCAAGGAGAGCTACTCTGCTGCCTGGTGCAGGGAGTCAGATCAGGGAAGGCTTCTATTTGGAAGAGATATTGTGCTGTTCCTTAAATGTGAATCAGCAGGTAGGGGAGATCAGAGATACTAAAAGCATGGATGAAAATCCAGATCATAGTCAGAAAATTGGGTGAGACAACGAGTTAGGAACTGAACCTAAAATCTCTATAGTCCAGGCAGAGTTTGGATTGCACATACCGCCTGGTGAGAGTGGAGAAGATAGAAGGGCATACTGAGGGGCTCACAGCCGTGGTGAACTTCCTAGAGCCCTGCAGATTCAGGTTCTGGACATTCTCAGTCCTTTTGTTTTTTTGGCCAGTCCTGGGGCTTGCACTCTGCGCCTGGATGCTGTCCCTGAGCTTCTTTTGCTCAAGGCTAGCACTCTACCATTTGAGCCACAGTGCCACTTCCAGCTTTTTCTGTGTGTGTGGTACTGAGGAATCAAACTCAGGGCTTCATACATGCTAGGCAAGCACTCTACCACTAAGCCACACTCCCAGCCCTCTCAGTCCTTTTCTAACTAGATTCAGATCTCATTAATGTCAGGTTATAATCCAACTGTGTTGGTACACAACTTTCATCCCAACACCCGAGAAAGGCTGAGGCAGAATTGTGACTTGGAGGCCAGCCCAGGCTACCTAGCAAGACCCCATTTTATCTAGCCTTCCCTTCCAAAAGCAACATTAGCAGCTTACAGGGGGTGAGAAGCACTTCTTTCCTGTGGCAGGAAAGTTAGATCCTATCTAGGTCATCGTCTATTTGGTGTAAAGATTCTGGAAGACAAAACTGGTTATCTTCAGGTTACTGGATGAGCATCAAAGCCAAGGGAGAAGAAATCATTGCAGGGGTACTTCATGGGCCCTGCCTGATGCAATCAGAGCAGACACTCCGAGGTCCCTACTCCCTGGTCACCGGAGGACGCACTTATTTTCCCACTTACTCTCATGCTCTCTCTTTGTCACATTATTTGATTATGCCAGCATCAAAAGATGCAGTGCCAACCGACCGACCGTTCCCAGGGCCTGGAAGGCAGCTGTCTCCTCTAATTATGTGTTGATTGAATTAGCCTAGCCTTCAGCCTCCTCCAGGGCCCGTTGGGGATGTGCATAGCTAAGGGCTGTGTTTTAGGATGCTCACTGGGGCAGCAAGTAGCTGGTGGAGGCAGAAGGTGACTGGTGGCTGCCCAGGAGCTTTTGAGGTGTGACCTGGAGGGGGAGGAGGGACTATCTGTGAGGGCAGCAAAGTTCTTCAATGCCTGCCAGGAAAGCCTCTCATGTTTGAGCTTAAGAGAGAACTTCAAATCCCCAGAGCCCTTCTCCCAAACTTCCAACTCCAAGCAGAAGCTGGGCCCAGGATAGGCCACTCAGGAGACTAAGGTAAACAAGACTGAGGCTGTGAGTTTTTCTCTGGTCCTTAGCATCTTCTCAGGAACCCAGGATCAGATTCGGTTCCTGGGAAGATCTTAACTCTCTGCCTATTGCTGGAACATCTCTCGTGGGGTCATCCATGTGACTTTGCATTTGCCTGGGAACATCCCCCATCCCCCCCAGTATGGCAGGGCTGAGGGTCCTGAGTAGAAACAAGAGCTGAGAAGGGCTTTGTCTGGTTAGGTCTAGACCACCTGTGCCACTGCTCTGCTCACCCAGAGGAGCGTGGATAGGGCTCCCTGAGGGTTCAGGAGGACAGCAGCAGTGAGGTTCACCCCCAGTGGGTGAGAGGAGACCTGAGTGGCTGGGGGAGGTTATGGGTTGGTCACTCTTACGACTTGTGCTTTTCTCTGAGAGTTAGCTTTCTGTCCCTGTGATAATCAGGAAAGGTTTATTTGGGTTCATGGTTTCAGAGGTTTGAACTGTGGTCAGCTGGCTCCCTTGGGCTGAGGCAGAGCATCACAGTGGGATCGTGTCCTGGAGCAAAGCTGTTCGCCTAATGATAGATGGAAATCAGAGAGGGAGGAGGGAGGGGCCTGAGTTCCAATATGTGCTTTAACCAGCTCACCACTTCCTCCCCTTCCCCTCCTCCTCTTCTTCCTCCTCCTTCATTTTTTCGATAGTGGGGCTTGAACTCAGCCTAGGCGCTATCCCTGAACTCTTCAGCTCAAGTCTAGCACTCTACCACTTGAGCCACAGCACCACGTCTGGTTTTCTGGTTGTTAATTGAAGATCAGAGTCTCACAGGGGCACTCAGCCCAGGGCATCTTGTCCTCTGACCTCTATCTGCTGGCTAATCTAGGTTTAAGAGCCAACTGGTGGCTTCATATCCCAGTTCTATCTCTCAGTATCTGTGTGTCATTGGGCAACTCACTAAGCCTCTCTGTGTCTCTATTTTTTTACCCAGGAGGGAATAGTCACAGTGGATGGATTGTTCTGGGGGTTCCACACATTGGTGTTAGGAAGGTAAAGCAGCTCAGACACAGCTCATAAGAAGTGCAGTGTCAGCATGGTCTGCTGTGACTATAATGGTTGTTCCCATCCTACAGCACTAGAGGACCAGCTGGGCATGAAGGTACCCACATGTCATCCCATCTACTTGAGAGGTAGAGATAGGAGGATCAATGTCTGAGACTGGCCCTTGCAGGAGCTCACCACTTGGTCTGGAAAACAAACCAAAAGCAAAAGGATTGAGATGTGGTTTAAGTGGAGGTCTTTAGTTCAATCCTGTTCCTGCACCACAGCCTTTAAATCCAGGCCAGAATCAGGGGTACTGAGGTGGGCAGCCCTGCTCAGCTTCCTCATTTGAGAAGTCAGCTTTTCCATGGTGAGTGGTGGCCTAAGATCAAGTGGCTCCTTCTGTGGCCACTAGCCTTCTTCCTTCTGCCCAAGGCCACTCCCCTGTCTCTCCCAGACATCTGCTTACCCTGTCCGTATAGGCGCTTACCCTATCCATCCACTTGGCATGTCAAATACTATGTAATGCCAAACTAATATTTAGTATTAAGTCTGTCCTGTGCACGAATATGTGCTAACATATTATTTGTTGCTTATCTTCAATTCAAATGTCACTGACCCTCTTGTGTTTTTCTTGGTGACATCTGGCCATCCTACCTGTGGCTCCCAGGGTAAGGGACAATGTATGTAACATGGGGGGAGGTAGAGAGGGCAGGCTCTTTCCTCACACAGGGAGATCAAGGGGTGCTACCGTGAGGTGTCAGATGAGGTTTACACCTGAACTGATGTCGGTGTCCTGGCCTTCTGCCTGGGGAACATCAAGTGTGTGCCACTGTGCTTTGGCAAGGCTGAGTTCAGGGCCGGCTCAGGGGTTCCACCTGCATGCCCTTGGAATGGGGTCAGGAGCTGTGCAGACCCAAAGACTTCCAGCCAGGCACATACAGGCATGCGTATGTTTTCAAGAGAAGGTGCCTAGCACTCGATCTCCAACAATGTGCTGGGCAGCTGTGTGCACATGTGGTGTGGGCTGGTCACCTGTGGCCTGGCAGCAGAATAAGGCCCCTCAGGAAGGGAGCAGGCTGCTCCGTGGACAACCCTTCTATTCTTTCAACCTGTGGGCCCAGGGAGAAGAGGCTGTAGGGGAGCCACCACATTGGGAGCTGAAGGAAGAGTAGGAGGAGAAAACTCCAAGATGACTTCACGGTACCAGGCTGCTGTGGGTTGGAAGCAGCGTGTGCTACCTCAGGGTGTCAAGCCCAGCTTGGAGAACAGGGCTGGGCACCTGTTCCATGGACTCTGAGACTTGGGAGAGAAGGAGCTGGTGGCAGCAGGTCCAGGCAATGTAGGCTCTTGCAAACACTGGCTGGCGCTGGCATCAACTCCTGCCTCCTACTCAGATTTTTCCACAGGGAGGGCTCTGCAACACATGCCAGACCCTTGTTGGGGTTGCCCAATGGTCCGATCCTGCATTGCCAGTCAGTTTTCAACACAGCCTCCAGGAAAGGCTGTAGGCTTCCCATTGAGTTCTGTGTTTGAGACAGATGTGCATTAATAGCCTCTTGGCATGGCTCAAGGGTCATTAAAGGATCTCTAAGAATGAAGAAGATCTGACCTGGAAATCTCTAGAAGGGAAAGCTGCCTAGTGCTCTTCCTAGGGAACTCCTGGCCACCCAGTCACTTGCAGTAGGGCCAGTTTGGAGGATCCAATGTCCACCCTTATCTCCACAGATTCCCAGGTTGGGGGTCAAGTGCAGCCTTGGATTTACCTCTGACCTTGGAGAGTGGCTTTATCCCATGGCCTCCGTTTCCTTGTGGTAAATCAGGACTTCTCCACATTCTTTGTAAGATAAGACAGTATGAAGATGAGACTATGGGATGGGTAAGATGTGGCTTCTAGTATTGTGCTTGTTGTTGTTGTTGTTTTGCCAGTCCTGGGGCTTGAACTCAGGGCCTGGGCCCTGTCCCTGAGCTTCTTTTGATCAAGGCTAGTGCTTTATCACTGAGCTACAGTGCTACTTCCAGCCTTTTCTGTGAATTATTTGGAGATCAGAGTCTCAATAGACTTTCCTGCTTGGGCTGGCTTTGAATTATGATCCTCAGACCTCAGCTTCCTGAATAGCTGATTACAGATGTGAGCCACTAGTGCCCAGCCCTAGCACTGATTTTGTGCTTATACTTTCTTGGCTTTTGCCTACTTGTTTGTATACCTGGGCCAGTCCTGGGTCCTCCTGCAGTTGTGTGTGGTTATTCTCCTATAGCTGGTCTTTGTCCCTACCAGAGGGCTCTGAGAGGGAAGCAAGAAGTTGAGATGGAGTGATGGGGAGAGCTGAGAGAGAAAGTATTCATTGCTAGAATGAGATCCATTGACTCAAACTGAAACTTGGCAGGTTGCTGGACCCTTTGCGAGGCCACCCATGAGCCTCTGCAGCTCCAGGCGTATATTAGTGGTGGCTAGGATACAGTAGCATGAATTGGGTCACTTAACTGAAATCTAGGGTGTCACAGATCTGGTAGTACTGGCAAGTTGCTTCCCTCTGAGGGCTGTGGGGAAGAAGACATTCCAGGGCTCTTTCCTTTCTGTTTCTTTTTCCCTCTGTATGAGTATGGGTCTAAAGTTCCTTCTCCTACAAGGACAGCAGTGACCCTATCTCCCAAGTAAAATCCTACTCTAAAGTGTTAGAGTTAGGACTTCAGCACAGGAATTTTGACACACATCCTGAACAGGGCATTTTGAGGCCCTAGGGTACAAGTGGAGTGAGGGAGCGCACACAGTTGCTCACTAAGATGTGTCTCATCTGATTTTTCTTTCTCTGATGATCTTGGGCTCTGAGGATCCAATTCCCCATCTGCAAAATAGAGATTAGTCAGTGGATATCATATGCCACTGACTCTACACAGATGCCTTGGAAAACTTTGGGAGGACAAGGCTGTTGATCTCTCTTCTCTGCTGAACTTTGGCCTTCCACTCCTGGGAGCCTGACCTTGGATATACTATGAAGTGGAAAATCAAAGATGTGGAGTGGCTTCTTCACCATTTTCCACTATCTCAGAATAGAGTGGAAGCACCAGGGCAGGGCTCCAGCCCAGCATCCCTGCTAGGGCCAAGTTGCACTCCCAGTCCACAGCCCTGCTGCCTGCTGAGCCTGCTAAATATAGCTCCTTCCCAGAACAACGAAGAGGCCATGTGCCCATGGCTGCAGTCCCAATGACTAGCTTCTGGGCTGTCTGTCAGGCAAGCAGATGGCTGGGACTCTTTAGAGCCAGCCATAAAAGTCACTATGCAGCATAGTGACATTGAGACCCAGACTCTAGAGGACATGCCATTGGTCTTTTGTCTCTGGGGATGTGTGGCTCAGAGCCCTGGCCTAGGTGACTGAGCAAGGTTAAAGGGTAAGGAAATCCATGATCTTTCCAGGAAGTAGGAAGAGCCTGTCTTTACCTGACTCAGGTAGATCCTTGGCCTTAAGTCTCAGTCTCCACATCTGTGAGGTAAATGGAATTACCATATCTGTGCCTCCTGGTGGCATGCAGTGCATGTTGGGAGGCGATGGATGACCATGGCAGCCTCTGACGTGGGGCAGCTCATCCATCCTGCTGTGCTCTGCCCTCAGTGTGAGTGCTCTGTTTAGATTCTGAAGTTCTCCATCAGTCCAAGAGTTTGAGAGGCAGGAGATCTGTAGGGGTCTGTAATGGGGGAAGCAGCTGAGTCTTACCCCAGACCCTGCCACCCCTCTTCCCAAGACCTCTCTCTCTTATCCCAGGCCTCTTCCCAGCCTGGATCCAATTGGCCTCCCTTTGTGCGTTGACCTAAATGAAGAGCACAACAAAGAAAAACTGGTATGAATGAAAAGAAGCAAAACCAGGCTCTGGGCCTGGCTGTGCTAGGGGAGTCACTGGCCCACATTATCCCCTTCACCTGCTCAGTTCTGCTAAGGATGGAGAACTGGATCTCTTCCTTAACTAGCTAATAATGCTACCACTAAGGGGTCCTCTGAAGAGAGCTCATATGAACAACCTTAGCATAGGGACAGCCTGGTCTGCTTGCATCCAGGGACTGCTTCACACCAGGACTGTGCCTCCTGGGAGCACACAGGCTGCTGCCCACTGGTTGATGCCCTATAGATACGAGTCAGGACTAGATGTTTAGCCCCGGTGGTGACACAGAGACTCAAGAGTTGCTAGAGGAAGCATTAGGTTCCTATTGTTCAGACCTGCCGTTTTCTGCCTACACCCTGGCCCCAGGTGGGACATGCCAGGAATTAGGCCTTGGAGGAAAGGAAGAGCAGGTGCCAGGCTGCCTGTTGCTATGGCCACTATGCAGAGAGCACAACAATACAGAGCCTTACACATAGCTCTTGCTGTGGTCCATGCTGCTGCTGCTTCTTGCTTCTTGCTTCCTTCTTCCTTCTTTCTTCTTTGTGCTGGTCCTGGGACTTGAACTCAGGACCTGGGTGCTGCCCCTTAGTTTTTATGCTCAAGCCTAGTGCTCTACCATTTTGAGCCAACGTGCCAGTTCTGGCTTTTGGGGGTAGATAATTGGAGATAGGAGTCTCACGGACTTTTCTGGGCTGGCTTTGAACCACAATCCTCAGATCTTAGCCTCCTAAGTAGCTAAGATTATAGACATAACCCACCAGTGCCTAGCTTCTCAATAGAGGTTTAATCAGCAGCCTAAGGTCATGTAGCTCTCCAGAGCTCTCCAGGATTCAAGGTCTGGGTTGCTGGGAGTATCAGGGTCTCTAGTCTGATCATGTTCTTTCAAAAGCAATGGGCTGAAAGACATACAATGGAAGAAACACAGCCTCTTCAACCGCTGGTGCTGGGAAAACTGGGCAGCCACATGCAGAAAACTAAAAGTGGACCCCAGCCTATCACTATGCACCAACATCAACTCAAAATGGATTAAAGACCTTAACATTAAACCTGAATCTCTGAAAATACTGCAGGACAGAGTAGGATAGACACTTGAACTAATAGGCACAGGAAGGAACTTCCTGAACAGAGTCCCAGGGTCACAACAAGTTGGAGAGAGACTCGACAAATGGGACTACCTTAAAATAAAAAGCTTCTGCACAGATAAAGCTATCGCAACCAAGCTAGAAAGACAACCAACTAATTGGGAAAAAATATTTACCAGCAATATATCAGACAAGGGGTTAACATCCTGTATATACAGGGAACTCAAGAAACTAATCTCTCCCAAACCTAACAAACCAATTACTAAATGGGCAAGGGAACTAAAGAGGGACTTCTCAAATGAAGAAATAAAAATGGCAAAGAAACACATGAGGAAATGTTCATCATCCCTGGTGGTGAAGGAAATGCAAATAAAGATACCACCTTACCCCAGTCAGAATGTCTCACATCCACAAATCAGCCAACGACAAATGCTGGAGGGGATGTGGAGAAAGAGGAACCCTATTACACTGCTGGTGGGAATGTACACTTATACAACCACTTTGGAAAGCAGTCTGGAGGGTCCTTAGAAAGCTAAAGATTGACCTCCCTTATGACCCAGTCATACCACTTCTAGGCATCTACCCTGAACAACAGGAACCAATATACAAGGACACGTGCACCTCCATGTTTATTGCAGCACTGTTCGCAATAGCTAGGATATGGAAACAACCTAGATGCCCCACCACAGATGAATGGATCCAAAAATTGTGGTATCTATACACAATGGAATATTATGCAGCCATTAGAAATGACAAAATAATGGCATTTGCAAGGAAATGGATGGAGCTAGAAGGAATCATGTTGAGCGAGGTAAGCCAAGAACGAAGAGACAAACGGTACATGGTCTCCCTGATAAGTGGATGCTAAATCCAAAATGTTAGGTGATATGACAAAACAAACAGGACTTAAGAAACAAAGAACTCCCACTCATCTGGTTGAACCACTACTAAATATCCCCATGCTGCTGATCACATATATGGTATATAACATGTGAGCACCGTTATATATTACAGACTGTGATAGACAATTTGCTCCAGGAAAGTTAGAATGAACTTGTGACTTTAAATGAGCATCATTATTCCACAATACTGTGAATTTCCGGAAATTATGTAATCACTTAATTACAATCAAAAAAAAAAAAAAAAGAACCTGGGGAAGGGAGGGAGGGAGGGGATGAAAGGGGGAAAACAATGGAGGGGGTAACAGTGTTCAAGAGGAAGTGTATTCATTACCTCACTCATGTAACTGTAACCCTCTGTATGGTATCTTTACAAAAAAAAAAAAAAAGCAATGGGCTGGAATTGTGGCTTAGTGGTGGAGTAAGCACCTAGCATGCATGAGGCCCTGGGTTTCAAAAGTGATGCTAGTGACTTCTGAGAAGGTTGGCTGTATATCCTCTGCTAGGGCCTGCTAAGGACCGCTGCCTGTCCTCTGCAGATGAGCTGTTAGGCTGTCTTATAACAAAAACACTGAGTATTCTGAATGGAATGTCAGATGGAACTAACCTCCCAGAGCTCTTGGAAGTATCAAAAACATGTTAGCTTTCCTGTATTTCCTGTATTATATTTTTAAAGGGCCTTTGAAAAGCTTCTATGCCCCATATTTTTTCCATTCTTTGAAAAAAAAAAAAAGAGGCAAATGATGTCACTGCTGCTTTGCAGGCACGGAGTGGAGGAATTAACAATGGAGAGTTGGGAAGGATCATTACGCAAAGGATCCTAGCACATGTGTGTGCATATATATATATATATTATGTATGTATATATATATGTATATATATATATATGTGTGTGTGTATGTATGTATGCATGGGCTGCTTTAAGGAGGGCCCTGCAGCAGCTGCTAGGCCAGGATGAGCAGGATTGTGGGGAGAGGCTCTGGAGAGTAATTTAGGTCGTATGTAGAATGTCAGCAAAGGGATCACCTTTGACATTCTGTTTTTGTTTTTTTTTTAAAGAAATCACAGTGAAGAGTAAAATTGTTTTGTTACTCTGAGAGTCAGTCTGAAGCCCCTGCTGGACCTAGAGCCTGGTGTGTGGTGGTGATTTCTACCAAGCAACCATGAGTGCCTTGGGGTCAAAGCCAGGCTAACACCCATCTTCTCAGATCCTGCAGGGTTGACTAGGGGGCAGCCAGACCTGGATCCAGGGTGCCTGATGCTTCCTAGTGAGAGTGCCCATTGCCCTTAGCTACCTGGCTAGGGCCTCTCTGCTGGTCCCTTGCCCACACAAACTCAGAGCTCTAGAGACCCTGTCTGTAGCCACTGGCACAGCAGGGGTGGGGACAACCCTGAGCATTGTAGTCTAGGCCTGCCTACCCATGCTTTTCGAAGTTGGGCTCCACCCATTTTCAGGATGGAGGATGTCCTGAGACAGAGTAGAAGGTCACACTGTCCATGAAGACCCTTTTCTAGAAGGCGTGCTGGGGCCTGGCAACACCAGGCCTCTGGGGGGCCTTTGCCATCTCTGGCTACCACATCAGGAGCCCTGACTGAGCCCCTCTACTTGAATCCATGGTAGGAACTGTCCCTCTACCCTGATCTAACCTTATTCTCTCAGGGGACCCTGTGGCCTTGCCAGGCTTCCATTCCCAGGTGGCAGCAGAGGGAAGGCTGGTCCTAGCTGGTTAAAGATGTCAAGTTCAGCACAGTGCTCACTCCCTGGACATAGCTGATTCATGGTTGTCCTGTCATTGCTGCCCAATACTCCTCCTTCCCCCGCCAAGAAGCGGCCTACTCCTGAGCCTAACAGCAGGTCTGATGGACCTCCCTCCCCTGCCAAATGGAACCAACAATGTAAGAAAGGGACCTGTCTGGGAGGGCTAGACCCCAGCCACCTAACATTCCCTTAGAAGCTGGCAGCTACCTTAACCTCTCGGCAGGAGCACTAGCCCCAGGGCGCTGTCAAAGGGCATTCTACAGCCTGTGGCCTCCAGGATGGTGGCCAGTGGGGCAACATCTGTCTTCCCAGGTAGCAGAGCCCCCTGGGCCTGGTCTCTGGCCCTTCCCGTGCAGTCATGCAGAGCCTGGAATGCATTAATGCCTTTTATTAAACCCATCTGCTCCCTATAAGAGTATCTCAGGTCCCTATGCTCCCCCCCCCACCCTGAGTGTGGGGGGAGACTTCACACAGGCCATGATCATGTGATTTGGGCAGGCATGGGACCATCGAGGCTCCATCTGAGGGAGTTTGAGAAAACAGTACTGCCTCTCTGAGTGAGGCAAATGTGAATGCCAGCCAGGCTGGGCTCAAGGAGGACTGAGATCTGCAGGCCTTTACTGAACTTCCTGGGTCTGTGCCTCATCCAAGACTGGGATAAAACCAGGCTTGGCTCTTCCAGTTCTGCAGTTCACTGACAAAGCTGCCCTTCCTCTCCTCCCCAGGAGTGCATCATTGACGAGGACTGTGGGTCTAGCAGATACTGCCAGTTCTCCAGCTTCCAGTATACCTGCCAGCCATGCCGGGACCAGCAGACGGTGAGAATGCCAGGGGTGTCTCCAGAGCAGTACCACCAAGGGAATCGGAAAGAAGGCCAGAGGTCTCAGGGGTTCATAGCCAGGCTCCTGGAAGAGCCCTTCCATTATAGGCATGCCCCTAAAGAGACCAACTCCTGATTGACTAGGGAGCCATCTCAGCCTAGGATGCCAGGCAGCCACCTGCAGACATGCTACACTGCCACTGAATCACAGTCTCTGGTCACACTGTCTGCCTTGTGGGTGGCCCAGAGATGAAGCCCAACACCAGGTCCTTGTCCTGGGACACCTGTCCTAGTAGACACAAATATGCAGTAGACAAATCTGCAGCCCCCAGGCAGGAACAAGGGCTGCCTGTCTCTTCCCTTCTCCAGGATCTGCAGCCCACCCTCCAGATCTTTCTCCCAATCTGTTTTGTAATTGGGCAGAGGGAGAAGCAGGAGAAGGGAGCATTCCCTCAGTGGAGGTTTTACTGAGGAACTGAGCCAAGGCAAAGGGACCCTTTCTTCTACCCAGAAGGCCTTTGGGATCAGATTTTCTTGTCATTTTTCCTTATAATGGTAACACAATAAGGAAAATAAAGAGGTTCCTATTATCCTGCTTGGATCTATCTGGGGTGTCTTAGCTAATATACCTTTCAGCCCATTTCCAAACCACTGGGTGGAGCCACAGGGACTCCATATTGATCTGTAACTGCCATTTCATTTCCTTTGTGGTTCCTGGTCCTTACCACTTGTGTGCCATCCCCATCCTAGGCTATCTTGGTCTGATCTCAACAACTTAATTAAATCATGCTGTTGCCTACATCTGGGCCCTGAGCTGCCCTTCCTCCCTGAGCTGGGCCTAAGGGTGAATCCCAAAGATATCCAGGCATCTTTCACAGAGTCTGAGTGTTTTGACATTTCCTATTCCAATAGCCATGCTCCTATGTTGGCCCTTTAGTTCCCACTAATGCCCCGCTATCTTGGACCACAGCATGGGAGGGGGAGCAGGTGAGCCCACCTGCATGCACATCTCCAGGCTGAGCTGGCTGAGTGCCTGGGTCCACGAGCGGCACCCCCTTGTTTCTCCCCACCTCTCCCCAGCTCTGTACCCGGGACAGTGAGTGCTGTGGAAACCAGCTGTGTGTGTGGGGTCACTGCACCAGAAAGGCCATCAAAGGTGGCAATGGGACCATCTGCGACAACCAGAGGGACTGCCAGCCTGGGCTGTGCTGTGCTTTCCAGAAAGGTAGGTGGGACCCTGCATGGGTACAGGGAAGCCTGTCCCAAGCTCCAATAGACTTGCCTGCTGGACCACAGCCTGTCAGCTCCCCATAGGCTCCTAAAATGCTCAGGGCCCAGACCCACAACTCTGCCAGACTGTCTTTTTACTGTTTTTCCCTGTTGATACCTAAGCAAGTTCCATTCTTTAAGGCTGCATACGCTCAGGGCAGAAGGAATGTCCCAGATGAAGGGTTCAAGCATCCACTTGCTAGCCAGGCCTGACTGTAGCCTGAGCCCAGGCCCTTCTTCCTGTGATTCACCCCTTTACCCCCAGCTTCCTAGGCAAGGTGTGCACAGGCCTCTCTGCTCCCACCAGGATGTCCAGAAGCTCTCTTTAGTTCCCTTCCCAGTTCCATCATGTGCTGCCTCAATGCATTTCCTGAAGGGTGACCTTCGGGCCTTTATTCCCTCTGGGACTTGCAGTAGCTACTATGTCTCTCACAGGCAAGATCATCTGCCCCCATCTTTTCCTGTACCCCACCCCAGTTCCATTCCAATTTTTTCTATTATGTTGACCTCCGGCCTTTGCTCAGCTTGAGTGTCTTTTTTTTTCCACTCCTAATTTCTCTGGTTGAACTGGCCCTCAAAAGCCAGCTCACTTGTTGGTAGAATAGCTCCCTAGCTGCTCCAGTCCTCACAGGCCATTCCGTCCTATGTACATAATACCCTTTCAGTCCTCTCTTTCCTCTTCCTGGATCATAATCTTACCTTGGCCTGCTAAGGAGGTTGGAGGAGGCTGTACCCATTTCCCTGATTGCTTCCAGGCCTGCTGTTCCCTGTGTGCACACCCCTGCCCATGGAGGGCGAACTCTGCCATGACCCTGCCAGCCGGCTGCTTGACCTCATCACTTGGGAGCTGGAGCCTGATGGAGCTTTGGACCGATGCCCATGTGCTAGTGGCCTTCTCTGCCAGCCACACAGGTGAGGGCTCTCCTGCTGTCCCCCTGGGTGCAGAGAGAGAGAGAGAGAGAGAGAACCAGAACTACAGCTCCATTTCTGGATCTTTTTGGTTGTGCCAGCAGTATTCAATCTTATGTCCTAGCAGAATCCAGGGTGTCTGGGCAGATGGAATTCCCTCTTGTAAGATACCCAGGGACCCCAAAAGTGCAGCTGATGTGGGGGTTTAGAGTGTGCCTTATTGTCAGGCTTCCTGTCAGGAGTCCAGATGGGCAGGCAGCTGACAGGACACCATATGGCTCTAAAGCCTCAAGCCCCAGAGTCTTGGGGCTCTCCCGGTGCTACCAAGCCAGTAAAGGCAGTTCCAGCAAGCCAAGGCTACAGTTGGAGTGGGTTGCTCTGCTGGAGGACAATGTTCCAATTCATCTTTAGTAAGACATTTGCAGGAGGAGAGCCTTGTTGAGCCATATGAGGAAGTGCTGTGCAGGTGAGGCTGGAGGCTGGTACAGAGCCTGGAGACCTCCTTTTCCCCCTGGTCAAGACACAGCCTTTCTCTCCCCAGCCACAGCCTGGTGTACGTGTGCAAGCCAGCTTTCGTTGGCAGTCAACCTGAGGAAGGCCTGCTGCCCAAGGACGTCCCCATGGAGTATGAAGACGGCGACATCATGGAGGCAGTGCGCCAGGACCTAGAGGACCTGGAGAGGAGCCTGGCCCAGGAGATAATGCCCAGGGATCCCCCCACTGAGCTTCTGGTTGGAAAGGAGATTTAGATCCAGACCCATGCAGTGGGGTAGATGTGCAATAGAAGTGGCTAATTTATTTCTTCAGGTGTGTCCCCTAGCTGTGGGCTGGCCAGGCTTTCTCTGTGTTCCCTCCCCAGTAAATTTTCACTTTGGCTTGACAAAATGAGATGTCATGTGTTTGTCTTGTTGCCCCCACCTGTAATCCATGCACTCCCTGCTCTATGCAGCACAACAGGAGGGTGGGGCCCAGTAGGCCCATACTGTTGGCCACTTTGCCTCTATAGTGGACAGATGATATATTTTGTTCTATGTCAAACTGAGAATTGTCTAAAGGAGAAGAGGAAGAATAAGATGGAGGCTCCTCTTGATACGATTGCAGGGTGGGGGAGGGGGGGTGTGGACCTGCTTTGCAAACATTATCCTGGCAGAAACAGCCCCTGACTTTTTCATGCAGTTCTCCTGGTGGGCAGAAGCAACTGCCTGGGACCAGCTGTGCTGCTCACCCCAACTTCTTACTACCCACATCCATCCCTCAGTCATTCCCTCAGCTCCTACACCCATCATTTCCTGCCCTCATTCTCTAGGGAAGGAACTCTTCTGTTTCTCAAGGACCTTGAAGACTCAGTTTCCTGTACAAGTTGCACAGCTAGTTTTATTGGGTGATCAGGTGAATCATGGAGGTGTGACAACAAACCAAGTGTTCTCCCATGTACCCCAAACTAGCCTCAGGGCCACCACCAACACCCTCAAAAGGAAGGAAAATGAGTGTTCCTTTTGAGGCATATCTGGAATCAAGGTCAGACTACTTCTTATGTCCCCTCTGAGATTAAATTTCTATGAGAAACAACAACATGGAGTGGTTATTCTCATAGAGACCAGTGGCATTGACAGTGTGCCTGTATTAGCAACTTTGAAGGCACACTACTGGAACATGGGTTAACTTGCAGAAAATATACTTAGGTAATGGTAGAGCCAGCATTGTAAATGAAATCTGCAAAATCATTCACAGCACCTTTAGAGCAGTATGAGCCACATGGAGAAAGTGAAATATGGCTGCAATAACCAACACTGAGCACACTGAACTGGATGTCCTCCCTCAAAGGATATTTTTTTAGGTGCCAGAAATTGTTTCCATCCAGCGTTATTAAATTTTCAAGTTGCACACACTGTATAAGCATGCTTTCTTTGAGTTTTAAATTAGGTATAAACACATATGCTGCATTTAAAAATCAGGCATAAATCACTTCAACTACTCTTTCGTAGTTCTTGGGCTTTTTTTCCTTTTGACTCTGAATAAAATATAAAACTCAGCCAGTAAAATAAAATAGAAATGACCTGTATTGGAAAAAAAAAGATTTCTTCCATAAAATCAAGATTTCCAGACATCTGAGCACACACACACACCCTTTTTTTTAAAGTATCAAAATAGTTCAGAAATCTTAACTATTTTCTGGATGGAAAAAGTTAATCTTAGGAGAGTACTTCACTCCTGAAAGAACAAATCGGATATTTGAGTCTTTTTCTTGGATTTAAATGTAGTCCTGAGCCCATGTTATTCAGCTTTCTGTCACTGTAACAAAAACACCAGAGATCATTAGAGAAAAAGTTTGCTTTGACTCACAGTGTGTGAAGTTTTAGCCCATGATCTTGTTGCTTGGAAACTGGAGGTCAGCACATCATGGTGGAGGCCAAGCTGCTCACCTCATGGCTGGGAAGTGAAATTGGGAGACTGGAGTCCCACATTCCTTTTTTAAGAGTGCACCATCTCTTTTTTCCCCAGCCAAAGATGGTTATACTCCCTGCCAATAGTACCCTTGTGGGAACCAAGCCTTTAACACATTGGCTCTAAAGGATACTTTCTCTCACACTTTATAGCAGAGCAATGATATAGTAAGATTTTTAGATACTGTAATAATGAGGCTACCACCTGTATATTCAGGTCAGCAGACTGGTAGGCATCAGATTTGGGCAGTCTACCCAAATTAGTTCATTTCATCTTCACTGAACTCTTGTTACTGTGTTTCTCACTTAATGGATGAAGAAATGGGGGTGTAAGAAGATGGGAGGTCAGTCAGAAACAATACCTAGTAGTATGTCCAGTATACAAATATGGTCACATACAGAGCAGTTCTCTATTCACCCTCAACAAATCACCAGGAACACTCTTCATCTTTATAGATCAGTTACGTATGTGCTAAGAGCCTGCTCAGCACCTGAGCTTTGACATGTGCTTGGGGTGTCACATTGGCAGAGTGTCCCTGCCCTGAAGGCATTGCAGTCTAAGGAGGGAGGAGACATAGCTAAATTAAGCAACAGTACAGACACAGCCCAATATTAGAGTATTGCAGAATCCCAGATGCAGAGCTTGGCTTGGAGAGATGGTGTGGGGACTGGCTCTCAAAGATGGTATAAAGTTACTCAGGAAACCAGAGGGGGGAGGAAAGGCATTCTGGGCCATGGGCAGAGGAAGGGAAGGAGGGAAGCAAAGAGGAGTGCTGTACAGGAGAAACATCGGGTCATTGGCCTTGGCTCGAAGGCGAGGAAAGCTTGAATAACTATTTGGAGAGGAAGCTGAACATTATCTCATCCAACAACAAAATGTTGAGTACCCACCATATGCCAGGCTCTGTATTAGTGCCAAAGGGGCAGTGGTAAAGGAGATAAAAACAGCTCACTCTCCTGATTATCCTGCTCTCCTTTATTATAGTCACCAAAACAGAAGGAAGCGCTTTGCATAACACTTAGCTGAAATCCACATCTAGAGTAGATGGACAGTCAATTCTATATGCAGTGGGGGAAAACGTGACTAGATGCGGCTCTTTGACTCTCACTTCTTGTTCTCCAGATCCAGTTCCTGTCAAGGAAGCCATGGCAAATACTGAGTTAGGCTGCTTAGCAAGGGGGTCAAGGGACCCCCCCCCCCACCTTGTAGGTGAGGCGATGTAAGGAAATAGCTGCCAGAAAGCTTCTATTCAGAAGACTTTCCCTTCTGGCCAACAAAAGGAAAGTAGCAAAGAAGACAGCCTTATGTCCTTGTCCCTATGTGACATTAGGTTCTGCAGCAGCCATCTGGGGACCCTGGGGTCAGTGGAACTGTGTTCCTTCCTGGACACTCTACAGCAGCATCTACTTCTTTGCTTCTTAGCTTCTAAGGTGGTGTATAGCCCCCTCTTCAAAGCCAGCAATAGCAGGTTTGTCCTCAAGTACTGTCTCTCTGGTTCTCTGTAGTGGAAGGTTCTCTACTTTTAAAACAGCTCTCCTCACTTTGTTTTTTTTGGGGGGGGGTCTGGTCATGGGGCCTGAACTCTGGGCCTGGGCACTGTCCCTCAGCTCTTCAGCTCAAGGCTAGTGCTCTACCACTTGAGCCACAGCACCACTTCCAGCTTTTTTTCTTTTTGCTTATGTGGTGCTGAGGAATGGAACCCAGGGCCTCATGCATGCCTCATGCATGCAAGGCAAGCACTCTACCACTGAGCCACCTTCCCAGCCCTCTCCTCAATCTTATCAGAATAATTTTCCCAGAATCAGCAAAATCTTCCATGCCAATATCCTTAACCTCATCAGCAGTCTCTGTGCCACGTAAGACAGACATTCACAAGATGCAGGATTTAAGCCATGGTCATCTGTGGGAAACCATTACTCTGCTTACCCTAGAGAGGTGAATCTGAGCCCTGAAAATTGGGGGCTAGGGAAGCACCAATCCTGGTCACCAGTGTCTCTGGAAACTTCTAAAGCTAGCTACTGATATTATTATAGCCAAAATTCCATGACTGTCATTTTGCAAAGCATTCCTCATGAACTATTTGCATGATGCCTAACAGGCAGGAGAACTTAGCACCACTGGCTGAGCTTTTCACAGACAGCTAGAAAAAAGGGAGGCAGAATAGGAGTGAAGAGAAGCAAGGTGTGAGAGGGAGGACACAATGAGAAAAGGGGCAAGTGTTCCTATTTTCTGTAAACTCTAAATCTTCCAGAAATGCAGATAATTTGCTGAGATTACCCTCAATAGCTGCAGTTCCAAGTATGGTTGCACAGGACTAATGGAAGCCATTGCCATGGAGACAGCAACACGAGTTACTCTGTAAATAAGGGGCATGAGATGCCCCTTGTGAAGGTGCAGTTTCTGTTTCAAAGAGGTTGGCAAAAGATGTAGTCAAATTTCACAAGAATCTCAGTGTTGGAGTTGAGTCTCTTGCAACAGGATCTGTAGAACTGCTTTCAAGTTTACAAGATTCAAGCAAGAAGACAGTGTGGCCTCACCTCTACCAACAGGCAACAGTTCAGGAAGAGATGTCATTCCATCTTTCCTACCACTTTCTGCCATCACAAGTGTTGCAGGAAGAGCATTCTGACCACACATTCTCCTCCCTGCTCCCAGTGGGGGATAGCACAGGTGGCAAGCTGGGGGGCGGGGGAGAAGAGGAGGCAGTCATGGAACTTTGAAGAGGCTGAATTTAACATTTGATCTCAATTTAAGATTAGATCACTTTAGTAACTCAAGGTGATTTTAAAATTAAGAGGATGTCACTGAAAGCTTGATGAGAACCCATTTCCCAGGGGAAACCACCATAATACAGTGAGCAACAAGAAAAACTATTACTGCTTATTCATTTCCACAAGTTAGAAATTTTTATTGGGGGAAGGGGTAGGATTAACCTAGGGTCTCACTTAGCTGAGGCTGGCCATCTTCCTGCCTTGGTCTTCTAGGTGCTGGGATCACACAGAAGTGGGACTTGGCATACCCCGGTTCATTAGTTTGGACTCTAAGCAGGCTTCTTAAGTCTCATATTGGAGGCTGGAAACTGTGTACTGTCTATGAGGGGAGGCAGCAATAAGGCACAGAGAACACAGGAGGGCTTTATTCACTCATAATTGGGGGTGGGACTAGGGCATGCAAGGCTCAAGGAGTAGAGCACTCAGGCTGAGTTCACATTCCCAGTACTATAAAAAAGCAAAACAACAACTAGTAAAATAATTTGGGGCTGGAAAATTCTTGGTCCTAACCCACAAAGACTGATCTCTCTGGGGTGGTTAGTAGCTGAGAAGTGAAAAGAAGTACTGACAAGGGGAATGGGACACAGCATTGCCCGAGATCTTTAGTGGTCCCAGGCTGGCCCCGACTTACAGCTGGATATTTTTCTAAATGTTCACACATACTTCAATGCATTCTTATTTATCCAGTTGTCTTGTTTCTGAAAGCCAAGTTGTAAAAAATTAAAACTGGATCTAACCAAATGTCATGGTCTCCCTCTTCATCACAGGGAAAGAGCCTCTTGATTTCTCACATGTTAAACCAAGGTGACCATGAGCTTCTCTGGACTGTGAAAGGTCCAATATAACTCCTTTCAATCCTCCTAGAAAAAACATACTCACAAATTTCCATCAGGCTCCAGAATCATGGAATTCTTAGTTTTTGACTGTTGGTGACTGAAATACTGGTTTTCCAAAAATTACACAGAATTGTTTGGATGGAATAGTTTTATTTAGCAAACCCAAAACTTGCTAATTCAGAGTTTCCTATTCAGTGACTGTACTAAAGATCCTAATTTGCAAGTAACAAGTGCAAAGTTGGTCAGGGCCTGATGATGAAGAAAGGGACAATTCCAGAGGGACGTCAATATCCAATCAAAAAGGAAATACTTGCCAATGACAAGAACAAAAGATTTTTATTGTGTTTCATACATTCCCAGATCACTTCTGGGTTTAGTGACAACACTGCAGGGTGGTGATGCTGTGCACTTGTTAGCTCAGGCCCCAGAGGGGTCTCTCAGCCACTGTGTATAAAGTATCACAAACCACTCCAAACAGTGTGTATGCAACTAGTGACTTTTCAGTTTTGTAGGTGGAATCCCATCTTCTCAGAATTGTATTTTCCATAACATTTTCCATTACAAGAGATCAACAAACAGGCTTCCTTCATGCACTGTTTTTGTCTTACAGGATTACTGTCCTTGGTATACTTTCTTGATTTGAGAAGTAGACCTTCAACTAGCAGGTTTCTGCAGACCAGCTAGGTCTTGGAACAAGGCTTGGTCTTGGAACCATAACTCAGCTCTCTTTGGCCAGAAGGCACCTCTCACCCTACATTTCTGAAGCAGAAATGTTGGGTCACAACTCATTTGGCCTCCCTGTCTTAGGGGACAGGGGACCATAGGCTCCACCCTCACTGGCTCAGGCACTTGACACAGAGCTGCCTCTAGAGTTTGGATGCTTACCTGACTCTAAGGCCCAGGGGACAGAGATACATGGTACCCTACCTCTGGTAATCAATCCCTCCTACCTCTAAAAACTCATTCTGAAAATCTCGCCATATTCTTTACTGAGATGATTAAAGTGCAACATTGTGTTTTCACTCACTATATCAGGCACTGAAATGCAAAAAGCTTTTATTTTTTTCCTTTCTATAATGAAATATATTTTCTTTATTCTTGGTATTTGCAATATGCTTATTTTAGAAGTAGCAGTTAAACACAAAATGAGCAACAACAAAATCAGAGCAGAAGGCACAGACGGAGGAGGAGCAGAAAATTTTGCCATTTACTCTTAAGGCAAACCAAAGCAAAGCAAACCAAACCCCAAAGCCCATTTTGCATACAAGTCTGCCTCCTCTGCTTGCCAGAAGTAAATCCTAGAAACAAACCCTAGTTATTAGTCCCTACATCCCCAGAAAACAGGCCTGGGCCACCACCAATTTGCCTCATATCAAATCCAGGAACCCCACAAGACATTTCCTCACAAATGTTTCTGATTTTTCCTTTCAGAACACCACCAATTAAATGGAGACTCTGCTAAAAGCTGTACAGTTTACACAGAAAAATTAGCCAGAAAAATACCTTACAAAGGATTTTTTCCTTGTTGATTCTAAGAGATTTTTAAGATATAGAATTCTCAATGACTATATTCAAACCATATAGCCAACTTTAATGCTATTTCCTATTACATCTTCCATCAAAGAAAAGAGATCAGAATCTGATTCTGAAGTACTGACAGGATCCCCCTCAAAGTTAGATATTAATACTTTTCATCCCTCTTACGAGAACTTATCATAGAAACATTTATTCAATACATTTACAAAATATTATATTTAAAGTAACAAATCTGCTCTTAACCCAGATTCTTCATTCACAAAAATTTAATGACTAATGTAACACAACAGAATGAACAACTGTTTTATTGGCATGTTCATTGTTGTAAACAGCATCTGCATGAAAAAGTTTTACCAAAATCTTTTTATTGATGTTTATAAATTAGAATCTCAAAATTTACGTAGAGTTGTGTGTATTGTATGGTTTCATTTAGCAAAGCAAGAGCTTGCTGATTCTGACAACAGACTGCAATGAAATCAATCATGTTGACTGCGTTGGCCTGCACCACAATTTAGTAGCAAGTTCGTTCCATATGATGGAAGAACATGTCCAGCAAGGTTAAACCACATGGAACTACAAATGACTAAAAATTAATACAGGGTTTACAAGCACTAGGAGCTTCAAACTTGAAATCTTCAAAAGTAAATGTACAAAGGGGGGAAAATGAAGCTGCTAAACAGAAAAACCTCATTAACAAGGGCAAATACAATCCTATGGGACCCAGCACTGAGGAACCCCACTGAGTGCAACATTTACATCGACTGCTCAACTTCTCCATGTAGACATGGACAGAACAAATGATATGCAAAGAGAATGACCATGGGAAATAGCTGAACTGTAATTATGGCAACTCAACAGGATAATTTTATTTACATGCTAAACGAACAAGTTAAATATATTCTCTGCACCCAGAACTTAAGTACAATCAGTGGTAATTACAAAATTGCAGCAATCTGAGCTGCCACCTGCTGGGAGCCCTCTAAGGGAAATGTTTTGAAATATTTTCCAGAATCATGTTCTTAACACTCTGTAAAAATGAAACAAAATAAGATCATAACTTCACAATTCTTTTCTGGGTTATGGCTGGTTCTAAGAATTTCTTTCTTCAACTCCTTTTAGCTTCTTTCCAAGAGTCAAGACATGTTGCATTTACTTCTGAATTGTCAATGAGGTAATGTGTGTATCAGTGAAATAAACAGAAGATTCATTCACTCATGGCCTTTGCACAGCTTTTATTATTAAGCTATGAGCATCCTGTTTGAAGCTAGTTTCACTAGCAGCTATGTGCACATTTGTCCGCATTGAGAGAAGTTTGCTCATTCCCCTTCCCCTTTTATAGTAGCAGGTTCTGCTTGGATTTTATTATTTTGCACATCCCTTTTTCATTTTACAGTACATTTGACTATAGTGCACAACATGATTCCAAGTCAAACAGTGCCCATTGGGCACTGAGCTTCTGATTGGTGAAGGACTGTCCAATCAGTGCTGGTATCACACTGGGTTATCCCAACCATGTCCGGCCACAATGGCACTACACAGTAGTAGTGAACCATCTAATTAAAACCACAAATCCCCCATGAAAATGCTATACTAACAGAGTCAGTCTTGAGTCAGGTCTTTATTTGGCGCTCCATCCAGATATATTTTTAGTGCTTTCTCTTTTCGAGGTGAGTATGTCACACGATGTCCAGTCTTCTGGAGTCGACTGCTTTCTTTTTTCATCAGTTCATTTCGTTGCTCATCTGTCAACTCCATTACTTCTTCTGTTTTATCTCTTTATTTAAAATATAAACATGAATTGTGTATTAGACCAGTTAGCCATCTGCCTCTATTAATTTAAGCTTGAATACACTGATGTTTCTCAGGAGGATAATGAAATCTGATTTGTCACTGGGGAAGTTATATAACCTCAGCTACCAGAATATCCTAGATTTCTAACATGTTTGTCATGCCAGCACATTGCTCCCTTCTCAAAAAGGCACAGAATAATTTCCTCAATTTTTTTTTTTGGGGGGGGAGTGGGGGGTCCAGTCATGGGCCTGAACTCTGGGCCTGGGCGCTATCCCTCAGCTCTTCACCTCAAGGCTAGTGCTCTACCACTTGAGCCACAGTGCCACTACCGGCTTTTTTTTTTCTGCTTAGGTGGTGCTGAAGAATTGAACCCAGGGCCTCATGCATGCAAGGCAAGTGCTCTACTACTGAGCCACCTTCCCAGCCCCTCCTCATCATTATTAAAAGTAACAATATCTAATGTCATTGAACATACACTTATGGCACATGCTAGGCAATAGCTCTAATTTTCCTATTATCTTACAAGAAAGAGATCACTGTCATCATTTTACAGATAAAGAGCTGTGTAAATAATGAAAGGTAGGTTTCAACCTACACCTGCCAGGGTCTAAGAATTAGTCATTTTTCCTCTGTATCTGTGTTATCCAATATGGTAGCCTTTAGTCATACATGGCTATGGAGCAACTGAAGTATGTCTGGTCCTGATAAAGATGTTTAAGTAGTATAATATATAACATTTCTAAGTCTTAGAATAAGAAAAACAATGGAAAATATCCCATGAATGATTTAAAATTTTTTGGTAGCCTGTAATAACATTTTTGATAGATTAAAATCATTTTATTAAATTTACATATTTTTTACTATTTTAATGTGATTACTAGAAGATTTCGAATAATAATACATGACTTTTATTGTACTATATTGGTTAGTGACAAATGATACCAAAACCATAGTTTAGAAATGGAAACAAGATATTTATGCACACCAAAAATGCTTTATCACATGAAACAACAAAACATTCAATGTTACCTGTAAAATATGACTGCACCATCATCACAGATATAAAGAGGCCAGACATTCAGGGTAGAAACTTTAGGATTCCAGTCCAAATCCTGGTGAATATCAAGGACAGAAATATCACAAGGAAAAGTTCCTCTACCCTAAAGAAAAATGAAAGAATGTATAAATCACACTATTTGCCATGTTTATTGTGTCTCAATCTGCAGATGCAACTACTCTTGGGCTTTACCTTGGCAAATTCTAGATCTTCCAGAGGGATTCCACTGATTTCAGTCAGCTGTAAAAGATAAAATCTATGTAAGTTCATTAAAATAAATTTGCTTAGTTATTTTCCTTTTATACCTCCAACAGAAATAATTTAGTTTTAGAAAAATAACAAGCTTGATATGGAAGCTTATAAGGGCTCTAGTTTGTGTTCAAGTGGCAGAATGTCTCCCTAAAAGTATTAGTCCATAGTTCAACTCCAGTGCCACATACAAACAATGTAGAAAGTAGAATTTTCTTTTGCTGATTCCACAAATATGTCTCAGAAACATCAAATTAGTATATTTTATCTAGATTTTTTCCTACATATACACAAATACATTTACACAATTCTGATGTAAAACTATATTTATGCACTATCCCCATGCAATAATATTATATAGAGAATTTGATACAAAGTAACTTTCACAGATCAAATTCCTAGACATGAAATTGCACTTCTGGAATACTGACAGTACCAAATGAAAGCTTGAAAAAGTTACATCAATTTTAACAATCCAAGCTTGCCATATCACCTGTTTTCTCAACACTGGTAATTTCAGCTATCTTTTCAGTTTCTAAATCTACCCTAAGTGAAAATGGGGAAAATGAGGTTTTAATATATGTGTGCATGTATTTCCACACATATTTTTGCAAATATTACACATGCTATGCATATACACACATATGTATATGAGATACAAAGTATATACACATATTTACATATATATGTAAATTAATGAGATCTAAATTGCTTGCTTGTGGGAACCCTAGAGCCCTGTGGGTCTGTGACTGGCAACAGATTTCACTGGTATCTGAATGACACTAGTAGAAAAACTCTAGTATGTATATATTTGATCTTCAGTCATCTGAGTCAAAAGACAGGTCCCAATTTATTTATCCTGCCATCCTGGATCTGTTACTGAAACTGCCTACCACTTTACTTCTGTATTTCCCATTTTCCACCCTCTTGGGTAACTTGCTATCTAACTTTCATCTCCTTATAACATCATTAAGAAGGCCCTAGGCCAATATGAACTTATAAAAGTGGAGGCTGAGTGAGACACCTTTGGCTTAACTGAATCTGTTGGTTAACTCATTCCTCATCCTAGGTGGTACTGCATTATTACTTATTTAACATTTAAATTATCAAATATGAGCTATCACTGCATGGGCATTTCTTTTAACTGTTGCTCCGGAGGCTGGCACTTATTGATCTATTCATGTTCTTAGCTTTTTTTAAAATTTAATTTTATTGTCAAGGTGTGTACAGAGGGGTTACAGTTACATATATAAGGTAATGAGTACATTTCCTGTGTGCCTTGTTTGCCTATTTTTAAAATAGACTATTCATCCTCGCTTAAGGAAGTAGCTTCATATAAATTATGGAAATTATGTTTCATATAATTTCAAATAATTTTTTCTCTGTTTTAAGACTTTTAGCTTTGCTTATAGTTTGTTTTGTAAGTTTTATTTTATCATTATTGTTTGGCTAGTCTATTATTTTGCTTTATTTTTTATATAAATTTAATATATTTAGAATTCATTTTTGTGTCCGGTGTTAAGCACAAAGATAAATCACCTTTTCTGCAGAGATTTTTAGTTTCCACTACAAAATACAGAACAAACCTTCATCTGGATTTTCAGTCCACTTCATTTGGTTTGTTTAGACATTTACTTACTTCTAACTAATCCTAACTACTTAGGATAAAGTTGATTCAAGTGCAGAAAGTAAAGGTCTACTTCTAGATGACTAGGAGCCAAAGGAATTTTCAAAGCATCAACCAGAGTATAATATAAAGCATAACAAAGACCAAAAGAACCTGCTGTCAATAGTGGGTTGGTAGTTACTTGGCGATACAAGAAAAACATGTATCAGCTTCATTTTGTTTAAAATGAACTTACCTTCTCTCGCAATTCATCAACACTACTGCTTTCCAACACAACCTCCTGGAAGGGATCCAACTTCATTTCTGAAGGCCTCCACCGTCGTGATAAAAGAGCAAGCTGTGACATGGACTTCATCTTCTCTATTCCTAAGAACATGCAAGATTGTACCCTTATAATATATCCTAAGAACTGATAATTTGACTTTTCCTGTAGTTCCTGGCTTAAAAAGATTTACTCCAGGTGTTACTCATTAAAAGTGGGAACAAAAGAAACCATTTATCCCAAGTACTTTTGAGAATAAAACATTTATTCTTCTCTCAAGTCTCAGAAGACAATTGTTCTTTTATAAGCCATCCTTCATCCAGTACTGCTAATTCTACTCCTTCCTGATTCCTGTTGAACATTTTGCAGTTTATTCTCCTCCCTGGATCTTCAATCTTTCCTTCTCCAGTGGTTACTACTCTAATAAAAAATGACAATCAAGCCACCTTCACTTTATTCCTTTTTCCTCACTAAAGATATCATTAACACTTGTTTTCATTTACTCCTCAATTTATCAAGTCCTCAAAATCTAGCTCAGATATCACTGTCTCTATGGTATGCATAAGAGTAAAGGAACTGATTCAGTACCCTGTTACCTCTCATTTTATTTCTATTTATTTATTTATTTTTGGTGGGTTGTGGGGCTTGAACTCTGGGCTTGGGCGCTGTTCCTGCACTCTTCAGCTCAAGGCAAGCGCTCTACTGCTTGAGCCACAGCGCCACTTCCAGTTTTCTAGTGGTTTATTGGAGATAAGAGTCTCACGGACTTTGCTGCCCGGGCTGGCTTTGAACCGTGATCCTCAGATCTCAGCCTCCTGAGTAGCTAGGATTACAGGCATGAGCCACCGGTGCCCGGCTACCTCTCATTTTAGAATAGTAGGTTTGCAGCTCTGAGTCTTCCACAGACAGTGTACATATGGTAGGCAATCTGGCTATTACTTATTTTTGTAGCACCAGGGAATAAGCAATGCTTGGCAAACTACAGCTAAAAAAAGTTTTTTTTTAAATTTAATCTTAATCACATGACTCAATGTTTACATGTTAACATATATACTGATATGGCCATATGCTGGTAACTCCTGCTTATAAATCTAGCTACTCAGGAGGCTAAGATCTAGGGCCAGCCCAGGCAGAAAAATCCAAGAAATTCTCATCTCCAATTAAACAGAAAAACACTGGAAGTAAAAGGGGTGTGGACCCAAGTGTCAGAGTGCCTCACCTGTATATATGTATATATGATAGCAATATAAATGTACATATATGTATACATGATAGCTATGCACTACTTTCTAAATAATCTACCTCTGCAAATATATGCCCAATCCTTTCCCTATATAGGGCAATTTCTATCCCATTTAGCATCACCTCCTAGCTACCCAGATACAGTGGTTATCACTAAGACCTTAGACACAGAAGGCAATCACAATCTGAAGCACTTGCCCATATACTAAGGCAGATCGCACATTGGTACTTCTTTCCTCCCCACTTAACTTGCAACTAATCAGAATTTCAACTATTCAAAAAATATAATTTCAACTACTGAATTTAAACTATTGAAATCATACCTCAAAGAATGTGTGGGAGGGGCTGGGAAGGTGGCTCAGTGGTAGAGCGCTTGCCTTGCATGCATGAGGCCCTGGGCTCGATTCCTCAGCAACACATGAGCAAAAAGAAAAAAAGCCGGAAGTGGCGCTGTGGCTCTAGTGGTAGAGCGCTAGCCTTGAGCTGAAGAGCTGAGGGACAGCACCCAAGCCCAGAGTTCAGGCCCCCCCCCCCAAAAAAAAGAATGTGTGGGAGGGTGGGGGTGTTAGTATAGTTCAACTCTAAAAACTGTCAGAATCTTATATAAAACATCTAGAATTGTTAACAAAATATTTACCTTGATGTGATCTCCCTAAAGCCAACTTTCTTCCCACTATCTTTTTCAAAAAAATCACAATACTTCAAATATCCCAAAATGAAAGTGAAAACAGGTTAAAAATTCAAATGTTCTTCTAGGTAATTGTTGAGTTGAACTATTTCTCTCCCCAAAAATATGAAGTGCAAATCCCTAGTACCTCAGAATGTGACCTTATTTTTTCTCTATACTGATAATCAAGTTAAGTCTTCCCTAAGGCAGACTCCAAATGGTCTGGGTAGATGAGCCTAAATGGAGAGCACCATGTAAGATGAAGGTGGAGGTACTATATCTACAAGCCTAAGGATGCTGCAGCCAACAAACGTCTAAGAGCTCAAGGAGTGGAATGGAACAGATTCTCCCTTACAAAATCTTAGAAGGAATAGACCCACCAGTACCTTGATCTCAGACTTCTAGACTCCAAAGATGAGAGATAAGAACTCCTGTGGTACTAAGCCAGATGCTGGTTGTTCAAGTGTATAATCTTAGCTACTTAGGAGGCTGAGATCTGAGGATCATGGTTCAAAGCTAGCCAGGGCAAACAAATCTGACTTATCTCTAATTAAGAAGCAAAAATCCAAAAGGGAAGTGTGGTTCAAGTAGTAGAGTACCAGTCTTGAGCACAAAAAGCTAACCAAGATACTGAGTTCAAGCCTCAGTACCCCCCCCCACATATACATACAAAGGATCTCAAAATGATAAATGTGAGTCTATTCACATGAAATTTCAATGGAGAAATTTCAATAAATTTGCTGGTTTACTTCTACCAGTGGGAATTGGTCAATACAAATATGTAATTAAAATAGTATGCATTAATAAGATTATTAAAAATAAAGAAGGAAAATAAGGTAGTAAGAAGAAACAAATAAATTTAACTGATTACCATCCTCCTTTAATCAAGGGTGCATTTAAATATGGGTGTCTTGTTTAATGTATCAGGCTGATGAATATTAAGATGCTCTATGCTTGTCCAATAGTTTGAGCTAATTTTTTTTACATGTATTGTTTGAAGAAAGAAAAAAAAAGCTTCTGTTGTTTTAAGCCACTCACTCTGTAGTATTTGATTATGGCAGCCTAGGTAACTAACATAGCTGTTCTCAAAATCTTTGAGAAATTATCAGTACCAGCCTCAAAGAAAAAAAGCCACAATGGAAAAGGACAAAAATATTAGCAGTTCTTTTTCTGCACAGCATAATAAAAAAATCTAACTTTCAAATTGCAATGTTATGTAAGAGGGAAGTAGTAGTCTCAAAATTAGAGATAAAACATATTCAAAGGCCAAAATGGACCCAGAAGAATTTAAAACAACCCCCTCCTCAACCCAAGCCAGGGATAGAAATCATGTCAATATACAATAGTAATAGCTATGCTTAACAACAAATACTATGTTTTGCATTACATTTCTGGTAATTCATATTTCATTAAAAATTAACCTATAGGCTTCTATTAATTTTGGAGTATTTCTAACTGATGTATCTTCACAAAAATATTGATAATACCATCAAGAACTTCAAGGAAAACTTCCCAGTTGCTGGAAATATTAATATCTTCTTCATAAATATGATAATCCAAAAAGACAGTGCCAGGATTCTTCCATGTTTTTTTTCTTAGACGAAACCTACAAACATAACACAGTTGGTTACTTTGATTTGAAATTCTTAATTTAAAAAATTGATATTAATTTGATAATGAGGGAAAATAAACTGTAAGTAATAGTTGAATGGTATTAACTAACTTTTGGAGGAAAAAATCCAGAAGTAATATTCCCAGAACTTCAAATTTTGTAATCTCCATAGAAAACTCAAACAGAATTTTAATGTTGCTTAATCCCCACGTTCTTACAAAAATTCTGAATAGTACAAAAATTTAATTCTTCTAGGATTAGAAAATCATACCAATCTGTATCAACTGACCATACATGGGTCATACTTCACAGTCTGATAACATTGTAATTTTACTTTACCTGTCAATACTGAGCTCTAAGCCACATTGCTCCCTGAGTTGAGGAACTAATTCCTCTTTTGATTGCCGTACAGTCATTCCTTTAGCAAAAACAGCATCTAGCAGAAACTTGCATGGCTGGGAAGATAAATATAAATAATGAGAGCTTGAATTACACATTAAAGTTAGAATTAAGATGACTTCTATCTACTCTTTACAATGTGACAATAAAGGCCTAAGTTTAGGAGTCTATCTTCTATTTTTGAATGTTAGCCCTCTTATGAGCTCAGTTTGGGCAAGTTCTCTCAACTATAAATTGAGGCCAGTAACTTCCTCTATGTCAGTGTAAAGATTAATTAGGATAATTCATTTGTAGTTCCTTTCTTATAATAAAATGAACGCTGGCATTCTAACACTTGAGCCAGCCTCCAGTTCTAAATAATCACAATTTAGAAAATAAAATGAATCCCCTTCCCGCCTCCCGTGTGTGTGTGTGTGTGTGTGTGTGTGTGTGTGTGTGTGTGTGTGTATGCATGAGTGTGTGTGTGTGTGTATGCATGAGTGTGTGTGTGTGTGTGTGTGTGTATGCATGAGTGTGTGTGTGTGTGTGTCCTGGGGCTTGAACTTAGGGCATTAGAGCTGTCCCTAAGATTTCTTACTCAAGGCTAGCAATCTAACACTTGAGCCACAGATCCATTTTTGGCTTTTTGGTGGTTAATTCGAAATAGGAATCTCATAAACTTTCCTACCTGAGCTGGACTCTCAATCCTCAGGTCTCAGCCTTCTGAGTAGCTAGGATTACAGGCACAAGCCACAAGTGGGAGGCAATGAATCACTTTGATAAATTAAAATCAGAGAAATGATACTAAATTTCCAAACATGTTGTCTCAAAAAGAGACACACTACTTACTCACAAGCACCAAATTCATAAGAAACATGTAAGATAATGATTCTATGGGTCACAAATAAGTGGTTTGATCGGTGCTTGATAAACCATCTGTTGAGGTGGACACTGATGGCTCACGCCTAGAATCCTAGTGATCCAGAGGCTGAGATCTGAGGATTATAGTTCAAACCCAGCTGGGCAGACAAAGCTGAGTTTCTTTCTTTTTTTTTTTTTGGTCCGGTCGTGGGACCTGAACTCTGGGCCTGGGTGCTGTCCCTCAGCTCTTCAGCTCAAGGCTAACGCTCTACCACTTGAGCCACAGCGCCACTGCCAGCTTTTTTCTTTTTGCTTATGTGGTGCTGAGGAATCGAACCCAGGGCCTTAGGCATGCAAGGCAAGCGCTCTACCACTGAGCCACCTTCCCAGCCCAAAGCTGAGTTTCTTATCTCCAATTAACCAGCAAAAAGTAAGAAGTAAAGATGAGGTCTAGCTTTGAGTGAAAAAGCCAAGTTGAGAGTGTGAGGATCAGAGTGTGAGGCTTCAGTATGAGCATATAAAAAATTATTTTTCAGTTAGTACACCATCGTAATGAGAGGGTTCTGAGGTGATTTTGGACACACACAGTACTTACACACTCTGTACTAATCGGTTTCATTGAAAGTAGCATTATATGTTAATTCCGAGGAAACAACTGATCTCTTTCAAAACAGGAAGCTTTTGCCTCATTCCAGCTCTGAAGGAACACTTTAGAGTAGGGAAAAACAATGGCTAGAGGGTCAAATTCATGGTTACCTGTTTTTGCAAGTAAAACTTTATTGAGATACAGGCATTTCCTCTGGTTTACATGTTGTCTACAGCTACAATTGTGCAATAATGACAGAACTGAATAATGGCAGCAAAGACAATATGATTTGCAAAAAGAAATAATACTAACAAGAGACTAGTAAAAAACCCACAAATTACTATTGTATTTAGTTAGCTACAATAAAAATCCTTATAATACCTTTAGACGCATTACTCACCTCTTGTTCATTGACTAAAAGCTGGTACACTTTAACTCTGTATTCTCCTTTTTTAAGTGCTCTCCCCAGTCTAATTGTGATCTATAAATTAAAAAAATTGTTTTAGATGGACTTTCTCAACAGAACAACTTTCTCATGTCACTATTTATTTTGGTTTTCCAAATCCCCTAGATTAAGGGGCCTCTGAGAAGGGATGTCTTTTACCTCTGAATCCCCAGCACCTACAACTGTAACTGACACACACAGTATTTAACAACTGTTTGTTGGACGAAGAAAAACAATCCAAACATCCCAAATAACCATTAGCCATCAGGTTATTTCCCATCATAGTGTAAGGTGTTTTCAAAGCTATCTTTTAAAGCACTCTAATTGTGTAAAGATTAATCAACCTTATTGTCATCTGAAAATGATGAAAGCGTTTCATTCAGTCGGACGCTCTCAAACTCCTGGTTGCTGGCATACACTCGAAAGACCTTGAAGTGAGAGGACAAAACTCCAACAAAGGGCTCTAAATGTTGCTTGAAAGCTGCCAGAGTAATTCTTTTATCAACATGCACCATCAACCCTAAGCACAAAACAAACAAAACATGAACATGGAGAAGAAAATTTTCAGTGTAAACAGTACAAACCATATCTTTTATTATACTGTACATAGGAAATATTCCTTTTGTGTTAGATTTTTTAACTCAGCTGGTTCCTCTTTTGTCAATGCCAAATACAAGAGCCACCATGCTACCTCAACTTGTCCTTCTTCTACAAGAAGGTCATGTTTTTCCATAAAATCTACATCAAATACCAAGGATGATACTGGTTTATATTTTCATGTCATCTCAACTTTTGGGTTGAGTTTTTCCAAATGGGTCTGTCAAATAAATTAATGTTCATTTTTCCTGGTTATATATAGAAAATATTACCATATGATGAACAGAAAATATGATCAGTATGAATTAGAAGGAATATATGAAGTGAGGAATTTTGTTTACTATAAACCTTTTAAGCTGAATTTTTTGTTTAAAAGTTCTATTTCTAAACTTTAAGGAATGCCCTAAATGTTAACAATCTAGCCTTTGGCAAATAAGCTTTGATTAATGCTACACATTGAGGTACCGAATTTCTTGAAAGAAGAGTGTAATCGAAAAATTGCTTGACTGAAAATCAAAAGCCTATGGATTGAATTTCAGCTCTGCCACTTTAGTCTGACAAATATTTGTACGTAGAACATCTATTCTGAGCCTCAAATTATCTCACAGGATCCTAACAATCAGTCTCAGACTTAAAACAGGTACAGTTATTTCTAATAGTACCATTCTCATTTTGTTTTCTCTCCTAATTTCTAGTAGTGACGTGTCACAGAAAGACACAAATGTTTAATTCACTGATATAGTCCAATATGGAGCTTGGCACTAAGTAAGCAGAAGACGTGTCTTGAATTTACTTCTGGCTCCTCTCTATATACTGGATTTGGGACTGTGACTTAGTAATTTCTCTGTACTTGGTACTTTTACAGTTATGTGAATAATAGTATTTACACTTCCTCATGTGTGCTTGTGTGTGTGTGTGTGTGTGTGTAAATGCTTCGTAGTCTTGGCAAAAAGCATTAGTTTAATCGATTGGCTATAATTATTTTAGTGCTTTAGACGTGAATAACATACCAATTACTCTACCTCTAAAAACGGAAACATTCCATCTCTTTAGAACTCAACCTCAAAATGTCTTAAGGCCTCTCCTTTCTCTTATGTATTTTCTTGAATTAGGTGAATTGAAGTTGAACAAAGACATTTCAATATAAATGCACCACAACTGCTATTTTCCTACCTTGCCTTTCTGTTGGCACATTCTACCTACAGATGGCAACTAGAACACAACAGGACAGGACAGTCTAAAATTACTTCAATGTAATTCTGACCCTTCAGTGTGTGTACATGTTAAGTGTGTGTACTTATCACATATGCTCTGCATACTCACTTCTTGTTATTCAATCCTTATGTCTACTAATACCAGCCATTTCATCTCTGTAAGCAACCCATGCTTCTACAAGCTTTTCCAGGACCCACTTTCTGGTCACTGAGGAGTATGATAAGTGAGGAAACACTGCTAAAAAAACCAGTTGCTGGCTAGTATCCCTCCTATCTCCAAACCAGTTTCTAAACATGAGCATTTTCCAGGGATTTTCTGTCTTCTTTGTGGTTTCTGAAAGCCTAAATAGTTTATCTTCATCACTGTGGTTTACTATGCTTATAATGAACACTAGTAAATTAACCTAGTCTGAATTTTCAGAAGAGGTTAAACTGGCCAATGATCTCCCTGTTAAGGATTTTATTAACTATCATGACATGGAATTAAGACCTTACAACTATAATTCTGAGTATTCTTACTGAATTTTGACAATCCTGTCAAAACTTTTAGCATACCACTCTAAAATAAACTAAAAGAAATGTCTGCTCTTTTCCTAAGAGGAGCTACTTTTCACTTTTCCAGTATTTCTGAAGTTTGAGTATGGTAAGAAAGCACAATAGCCACTGGTTACTTGCTTTACTAAGATATGAAGAGGGGGCAATGGAGGCAGCTATGGAGTGAGTGGAGGCTTACCAGCAAAATATCAGAGTGGAATCCTAGTAGTATGACCTACTAGCTGTTTGACCTCAAACTATTTAGCCTATTACATCTCCAAAGAAAAATGTTTAACACAACCAATGCCACTAAGCTGTTAAAATAATGCACAGTAATGAGCCAGAGAGGCAAAAGCTCCATGGAAGCATAAACCATTACTGACTCTATTTTGGCTTCCCAATGCACATTTCACTTTTGCATTTCTATAAGTGTATGAATTTCTATAAATGTATGGATGGACTTAGCTACTTAAAAAACACTGATGTACCTTAACTTCTGATTTAATTCTGCTATTCTACTAATTTTCCTTTTCTTTTTGGTGGTACTAGAGTTTTGAATTCAGGGCTTCATACTTGCTAGGCAGATAGTTTACTACTTGAGTCACACACCCCCATCCTTTTCTAAACTTTAGTTATTTTTCAGGTAGGGTCTGTGCTTTTGTTCATGGCTGGCCCCAGACCATGATCCTCTTACTATGATACCCTGGTAGCTTGGATTAGCAACTCACTACTCTGCCCAGCTTATTGGTTGAGATGGAAGAAGGGTATCTTTTTTGTTTCAACTGTCCTTAAACCACAGTCCTCCCAATCTCTTATCTCCTGAGTAACCTGTAAATAGGCATGATGCTTCTATGCATTGCCCTTTACCACTTTCTTTTAAATGACAGACTTCCGAGACTACAGGCATCACCGCACTTTTTTCCTTCCCAGTACTGGATGGGGGAGGGGGGGGGAGGAAGGGGAGGAGGGGGAGGAGCTTGAACTTTGGGCCTTATCTATGACTTCTTTAGTCATAGCTGGCATTCTCACACTTGAGCCATAACTTAACCATAACATGGTGATAAGAATCTCTTGGATTTGTCTATCCAGGCTAGTTTTGAATCTTGATTCTGAGATTTAAGACTCTTGCATGCTAGAATTATAGTTTTGAGTCACAAAAAGCTTGGCAGCACTTTTTTTTTTTTTAAAGGCAACACTCTTACAAACCCAAAGTGGTTGGCTATATATCTACTCTCCATTAGAGATACCTTAGTATCTCAGTCATCTCTATTTCTAATACCTACATAGGATCTGGCACCTAGAATAGATTAGGAAAAAATTTGGTGTGTGGATGAATGGAAGATGAAATGTACAGTTCTTTTCCAAATGTATCAGGAGCATCTGCACTCAAAAGTCCTTAAATTCTATAACTAGTCCTAATGTTTACTATCTACATTGCACTTTTGGCCAGGTCACCATCCCTTAGTTTCACTTTCCTTATCTGTTAAATAATTTTACTAGTTTTGCCTCATTGATTTCAGAGAAGCTTTGAGAATAAGCATTTTGATGACTAAAAATGAGGGAAAATCGTAATACTCCTTAAAGAATAATAGAAAGTATTTCACTTTTCAGCTATTTTCCTTTTATACTTAAAAATTTGTCTCTCCTATTGTATAATTAGTTCTTTTTTGAGAACTAGGTTTGAAGTTCTGTAAGTTCTTTCTGAACGTCCCATATGTCATAATACTGGTATGATTTTGCTACCATTGTTTGTCAGAAATGCCCACATTAACAAATCTTCCATCTTTTTTATATTTATGCAATTCATAACTTCTAGTTTTTATGGTGCCTAGTATTTCAAAGTAAAAATTAAAAAGGATAGGAGTGGCAAAGTGTGCATGACAATATCTAAAAGGCTCTGGGTTTGAGCTTTAGCAGCACATAGACATGCAACAAAATAAAAAAATCAACAATGCTTGATAGGAAATGACTCATTACCTTGCTCATATAACTGTAACCCCTCTGTACAGTATCTTTACAATAAAAATATACACATTAAGAACAAAAAAATTAAAAATTAAAACACCTACACTAAATCAAGATAAATGAAACCACTAAAACAGAACCCAAAGTAAAAATTGATTACTGACTTTTTAGGAATGTTGTTGTTTGTAATTGGGGGATGGAAGAGGGATGCACAAAAAAAAATTTTCCCAATGAGGCTCCAAATATATAATTTTTTAAAGCATCTGGACTTTTGTAAAAGAGGACATATTACTTCTTTTTAAGCTATTCCTCAGTTTTACATTTATAGTAAAATTCTTTCCTAACATTGAATTTTATTATTTTTTTACTACTTGTTTCAACACAGTCTGATACAATTATTGTCTAATGTACTGAAAAGGCTAAGAATACTGTTTACCATAACTTTAATGGAAAGAAAAGGCAATTCTTTCATAGTCCAGAAAGTTACAGACTGTCATAGAACTAAGTGCCTAATTCTTTCCTTCTTTTTTTTTTTTTTTTAAATGGGATAGCTAAAGACCTACTGCCTAACTAAAATCTCAAAGTGAGGGGAAAAAAAATGTTTCAAGGAGCCCTTTCCCTCTGAAGTACATACATTTGTGTCCTTCCCCAGAACCTTCGTCTGCAGCATAAGGGTCTGCTTTGAAATACATGTACTGCATTTCTCCCCTACTCTTGCCACTCTCATCATATTCACTATCAGTTCCAGAGTCTTCTTCTGCTGTATCCCATGTCTCCTTTTTTCCTTCATTTGCTTTAGTTCTTCTACTACTTGTGATACTGTGAGAATCAAGACCATTAGCCAAAGGGATCTGAGCGCTATCTGCATTGCACAAAGTATCACTGCTATGGCTGGAGCTAAGGATATCACTGTCCACTGAACTTGTACTCCTGTCATTATTCACATCTGAGTCTGACCGTTCTTCAGATTGAAAATTTTCTGGGTCAGAAGTCTGAATGTGCTGCTCGAGTTCTCTGTTATCCACAGATGTTGAAGAGTCCCTCTCATTGAGAGGTGATTCAATGTTCTCAAAGTCACTTGTCTCAGTGCTTTTGCTGCTGTCCCCATTGTCTCCATCCTGTTGCTGCTGCAGCGACAAGCTTTTGAGTTTTTCAGTGCTTTCTTCTAGAATAGCTTCCACAGACTTTAAGCTTCCTACAGGTCCTTTCACTCTTTCACAGTCATCATCCACATTACCAGAATCCCCTCCAGCTTTCTGGTATGCTGTCCTTTTAGAGTATGATCCTGGAGATTGTTCAGGTAGCAAAACAAATAACCTGATTGTATTTGCATGTCGATCCAGGAGTTTCCATAAATGAGAATCTGTAAAGGCCACTTGGTAATCCAAGGTCTCAGAACTTTCAACAAATACCTAAAATAGTAAGTCAAAGAGTCATTTTATATCCACTAATTTTACTGATATTGTCATTTATTGTGGGAATAACACCCCACGAACATGACAAATACAGCACTACAATTTAGTCTTTGTATCTAAATAAAACAAATATTAAGAATTCATGCTTTTGCAACTAGCCATAAAACTACACTAAGAGCAGATGGGCACACATGGATAGACTGAAAGATATAACTTGTTTACTGGGCTGCTTTTTTTCAGAAAGTCTTTACTATACATGCTGCCTTTTTGAAATTCAAAGTTTAGCATGGATCTCTCTCTCTCTCACTTTCTCTATCTCCTATCTATCTATCTATCTATCTGTCTGTCTGTCTGTCTGTCTGTCTGTCTGTCTGTCTGTCTGTCTGTCTGTCTGTCTGTCTAGAGAAAGAGAGAGAACATACATAAAGACATCTTGGCAAAGGTGTTTTTTTACAAAAAGGCTTAACTATCATCTAACCGATGTTTAAATTTCCCTGATTATCTTACACATTCTCCTGTTTCATATTTGCTTGTTTGCTTCCTTGAAACTTTATTATGAAACCAAGTACTTTGCCCATTAAATTTATAATCCAGACTTTGATGCCTAATTTTTTTTAGATATATAGTTAAGTTTTTAAAAAACAGTTCTTATCCTGAGCTGAGTACTGGTGGCTCTTCCTGTAATCCTAACTATTTGAGAGGATGAGATCTGAGGATCACAGTTCGAAGCCAGTGCAGGCAGGAACTCTCTCTCTCTCTCTTTCTCTCCCCTCTCTCTCACAAACATACACACACACACACACACACACACACACACACACACACACACACACACACAGAAAACAAATGCAAACAGAAATCAGTCTTAACCTGAAGAAATTTATGTTTACGTTATTTATAAGTGAAGTGATATGAAACAGAAAATTTTACAAATAATCTTTGCGGGTGGGTAAATATAGGTAAATCGAGAATTAATATATAGAAGCTGAGTGACAGTGACTGGGAGGGTCATCTATATAATTCTATTTTTACATATGTGTGAAATTTTCCATAGTAAAGCTTTTGTTTTCTGATTTTTGGTGCAACTATGATTGAACTGAGGGCGTTGTGCTTGGGCTGTACTTGACCCAAACAATCAATCCAATAAAAGGACTGAAAGCAAAATGAAATACATGTAACATAAATTCCACATAAACAATGCTATTATTTAGTAAATGCTACAAACAGAGACTGCTAACCGTTTTTTTTAAAGGTTAATTCCTTCTGCATGCCTCACCCTAATGTAGTGTTAGAAAGACTTGAGGTTTTGATGATACACATGCACACACAAATATCACATCCAAAAGCTGATTACAAGAAACTTTTGGTGAATGAAAATTGCAGAGTAGGATTTGAAAATAATTCCAGAGAAGGTTAAATGAGGTAAGACTAAGGTGCACTAAAATGAATAAGCCTGGAAAAAGTGTTTAGAAAAAGATAGCTAACAAGGAAAATTCTGGATACCGTCTATCTTCAGGTAAGCCAATGACATTAGGAATAAACCCATATGACAAAGAGAATACAGAACATGAAGACAAAGCAAGAAGATCAGCATGAGATAAATGAGTGGCAAAGGGAGTAACACTGGTTCAACCAAGACTATCATTTTCTCTGAACTAGAGATGCCTCTGACTCTCAGTGCAGATACTTGTTTCATGAAAAAGTTTAAGGACAAAACTTCATAATCATAATCATTGTGGTAGATACAGTCACAAAAGCTTCACCAAAGGGGCAGGATAATCTGGGGCTTTACCAACAGCCTATGGAGAGGAAATGTAGCATTTCAAGTGATGGTACACAAAAGCAAAGAAGAGAAATGATAAAACCGATTTAGAGGAGAGAAGATGGCTGATTTAACCTGAATATAAGGTAGTTATAGCGAGGACACATGCAAATAGCTCTAGAAAGCAGGCTTATAATGCCAAACTTAATTTCATAATTTATCAAAGCATAGAAAACAGCTATGAAAATAGAAAGATGTACCTTGTTACTTCTAAAGAAACCTTCAGCTTTCAGGGTTTTACTGGGCACACCAAGGAGACGTAAATCATTATAGCAGCGTTCCAGCACTATTCTCATTGTTTCAACAGGTAAATGAACAACCTACAAGTAAAACAATTTAATAAATAAGCACTCTTTGGAAAGTTATTCTACTTGACTCAGGCATACAGGAAAAGAAAAATTGCAAAGTTCTTAAAAGCATCAGAAAACAGGGACCTGGGATTAATGTCCAACCATGGAAAATTTTGAAAGAAAATAAAGAGAAAAATGTTAGTAGAATTTTTAAAACTTGGGGCAATCTAAGGGAAAAATCACTGATCACATCCATTAATTATGCTGTAATTTAGGTGAACAAAGTATAACTTTTAAATGTATGCATTTACTAGATTTCTCATTGAAATTCCTATTCCTCTCAAACTTGCCAGACAAGCAAGATTTTGAAGGAACTGAGTAACAGATTTTCAGAGCTGATGTCAAACTGACATGGCTTAATAGTGCAACTTTTGACAAACTGTATTCTATGAATAGTTGCCAATTCTTATTAAATCAACTTCCTTTGTGTAAAATGAAAAGATTAAATTACTGGTAAATTATTTTAAATTTTACTGTCTCAATATTTGGGTGTCATTTTATGAATTTCATACAAAATGAGATAAATATAATTTACATTTTAAAAATATTTTTTGTTTTTATAAAGGTGATGTACAGAACAAGGACTAGTTACATAAGTCAGATAGTCAGATAAAGAGTACATTTCTTTTTGGACAATGTCACCACCCTGACCCTCGCTCTCTCCCATTTTTCCCTCCCATTCCTACCCACAAGTTGTACAGATCATTTTCAACAGTGTTATATCACTGCTGCATTTGTTCAACCCTCTGAACCTCCATTTATGCACTGACCCTCTTACTAATTTATATTTTTAAAAAAACATAACTTTTCTATACAAGTAATGACATTAGATATGAATAAGAATTCTTAAAGCCGGGCGCTGGTGGCTCACGCCTGTAATCTCAGGAGGCTGAGATCTGAGGATGGCGGTTCAAAGCCAGTCCGGGCAGGAGAGACCATGAGACTCCTATCTCCAATAAACCACCAGAAAACCGGAAGTGGTGCTGTAGCTCAAGTGGTAGAGCACTCGCCTTGAGCTGAAGAGCTGAGGGACAGCGCCCAGGCTCAGAGTTTAAGCCCCACGACCGACCAAAAAAAAAAAAAAAAGAATTCTTAAGACATCCTAGTAACTAGTTTAAAATGCTATATTTACTGATACCATGTTTGTGACTACATTGATTCTCTAAACATATTTTTCTTCAGGACTATTAACTTCACCAAAGAGGTGATTCATTATTTTCCCATTTCCTATCCCAATACTTTTACTTTGCTCTGAACTAAAAGCATTTTATTTTGGGCATTCACATTTTTAAATGTATAGGACAGTAACTAGTAATAGGACAATAACTAGTAATGATACAATAATAAGTTATATGAAAACCTATCATAAAATATGACCTCATCATTCTGTTTCCTAGATAGCAAAGTGTTACAAACTTGGTAGTTATTGGGGATTGAGCTCAGGATCTCAAGCTTGCTAATCCAGCACTAACACTTGAGCCATGCCCCCAGTCCTTTTGTCTTTAGTATGTTAACTCTGCCAGGGTTTTTCCACAATTCTGTGATAACAGGTGTGTGCCATCATACCTTTGTTGTTTTTATTTTTTAAACATACTAATAACTGCCAACTTTTTCATACTTCAGAAATGCTTTCCATAAATAGCACTTTTAAAAAAATTAACAGCCAGAGTCGGTGGCTCATGTCTGTAATCCTAGCTACTCAGGAAGCTGAGATCTGAGGATCACAGTTTAAAGCCAGCCCAGGCAAGAAAGTCCATGAGACTCTTATCCCCAATAAACCACTAGAAAACCAGAAATGGCGCTGTGGCCCAAGTGGTAGAACACTTGCCTTGAGCTGAAGAGTTGAGGGACAGCGCCCAGGCCCAGATTTCAAGCCCCATGACCACCACCACCAACAACAAAAATTAACAATTCCTGTTAAACAAGTATGAAAACTACTAAAGAGATAAAAAATAATCAAAGGATAAATGGCTGAAAACTGGACTTAAATTCTTGATGTGCAGTAACTGAATCATTTCCACTAAACCATGGAGTCTTAACCTGGAGTTGAGGAATCTTGAAAAAAAAATTTTTTTTTTATTGTGAGAATACCATACAGAGGAGTTACAATTACATGGGCAAGATAACGAGTACATTTCTTATCAAGCATTGTTGCCTTCTCGTTGTTTCCCCTTTCCATCCCTTCCCATACTCCTCTCCTCCCCCAACTCGATCCTCCTCCCATCCCCCACCAAAATTGTTAAGTTCGTTTTTCGACATAATGACTTGTACATCTCATTGTTGCAATGGGTCCACCTTATCCCTAGTTAAACGATTTGTTTTTTTTCCTTCCCCTCCACAAATTATACCAACATCAAAACCAGTGAAAGTATGGGTTATACTGTGGGGAAGGGAATCTTGAAAATTTTTGCCTATGCTTGTACATTTAATGTTCTATAGAATGTGGGATCCTGGAAATATATAGAATATATTCTTATTGTTATTATAAAGGTTATATACAGAAGGATTAGTTACATAAATCAGATAAAAGGTACATTACTTTTGGGACAATGTCACCATCCTGTCCCTGGCTCTCTACCAGTTTTTCCCTCCCATCCCTACCCACAAGTTATACAGATCATATGTCTGAAATGGGCCCATTCATTTGTTAATTTGTTCTTTAATGTTTTCTTGCTGAAAAATTTGAACGGGATCTATGATCTTTATCACTAACATTCATAATATGGCCAATATTTAACTCATTAACTTCTGGGTCAAAACTGCTTCCCTATTCATTCCTTTATTGCTTTTAATATCTTGCTAGCTTTCTATTATCCAGATTTGAAAACTCTCAGGTTTATCTGTGCTTCTGTTACATTTGCCAGTTACATGTCCTGCAGAGCCTGGTTATAAAGGCACTCTCACAGATTATTCCACATCTCATTTCTAGCCATGTACTTGAATTATTTTGGCAGCTTCCTCTTCTCTACTCCCGACTCCCTCTCAATGCTTCTGCAATGCCAGTCTAGGATCACTGTACTGACTATACTGTAACACACATCTGATCATACCACTATGGAAGTTGAGAAAAAAACAAAAATCTACTGTGTGGAAGGGGTGCAGTGGCTCAAAGTGGTAAAGTGTTAGTCTTAAACAAAAGCTCAGAGACAGTGCCTAGGCCCCAAGTTCAAGCTCCAGGACCAACAAAAAAATAAAAGTATATGAAAAGAAATAAGCATAACACAAGAAAAACATTTAAAAAATATATTTCTTACGGCTGCACCAAAAGAAAAAAAAGAATTCAATTTTTGTGTTTAGTGTTTAAAGATCTATATGAAATAAACAATTTATACCTCCAGGTGTGATCCAGCTAAAACTAACTCAATGTCCTGTGCACTGCCCTCACAAACTGTCCCCTCCATGTTTTGCTCAACCTGTTTCTTCTACTTAAGTGTCCTATTCTACTATGGTTTTATCTTAATTACTGCCTTCTTAGAGCCAACATCTTACTTAAAACCACCCCATAGTACCTCATAATAGCAGACAATCAAACTTACCTTTGAAATCAGTTGTTTGAACTCAGAAACTGTCTGATTTAAGTAAGCCCGAACAGTTATAGGAGCATCCACAGTCTCTGCCTTCAGATCAACAGCATGAACTTTCACCATCACTTCTATCACATTAGAAGACATAAAAAGATAATTGGAGGTTATTTTTGAAATGCATTACATGTGAGCTTTACAGTTTTCATATTTTTAAGATGCCAAAGACATTACTTTCTAATTTTTCAATACAATAGGTGTGTATTATATATATTAACATATTATGAACTGTGCTATAACTTACCACAACACAAACATAAACATGAAAATGAATAAAAAGTTCTCCCAGATCTTAAAAAAAAAATACAAATAACGAGACGGGAAGGTGGCTTAGTGGTAGAGTGTTTGCCTTGCATGCATGAGGCCCTAGGTTTGATTTCTTAGCACCATAAAAGCAGGAAAAGCCAGAAGTGGTGCTGTGGCACAAGTGGTAGAGTACTAGCCTTAAGCTGAAGAGCTGAGGGACAACACCCAGGCCCAGAGTTCAGGCCCCATAGCCGCAAAAAAAAAAAAAAAAAAAAAAAAAAAAAAAAAGCAAATAGTAACTTCCATTAAGCATTACTTTTGACCTATGCAATACAGATTACAAAAAAAATTACAATATTTTGTCTCTTTCTAAAATGTAATACTTTCAAATTTATGAAGCATATTAAAAAATACAAGTCCAAAAGCTTAGTGGTTTTTTGGCTAGGATCAAGTATAACATAAAAAATGAAAGAAACAAATACAGACCAAAGTCACTACACTAAATAAACATTAAACAAGTACTAGACGATATATATAATCCAAATTGCTTTTAAACAACACTCACCAAATCATTTAGAATTTTGCACATAATAAGGTTTCTTTACTTCAACTAATACTCGGTGTTTGGGTTTTTTTAAAAAATACTTATCCGGTTTATGTCCTCTCCCCACTCCCAGCTCTGACCAGGACTTGAACTTGGTATCTACTGCTTTCACTCACTGGCTGGTGCTCAACCACTTATGCCATGTCCCCAACCCCTCATGGTTTTGTTTTTTAAACGTGAATACTTCACATTACAATTTAATCTTACCTTCTCATCTTCATCATGTTTTTTTTTTTTTTTGGTTATCAATAGTAAGTTTATTGATTCCTATCTTTAAAAAGTCTAGAGCTCCAAGAAATAGAAACATGGGGTTTTTTTGGTGGTGGTGGTGTGGTATTGTTTGTTTGGGCTTGCCTCCCTCCCCGTCCCCTCAACCCTGCTTTTTGGGGGACCAGGAAAAGAAGGAAGGCACAGAAATGGAAGAGTGAATACATATAGTCATGGTATTCATGGTATTCAGTATATGCTATGTCGGCTCTTCTGTTTGCTGCTGCTGTTGTTTTAAGAGATTATATTTATTAGACAACTTTGCTCCTTAAAAAAGGAATGATCAAATGATCTTCAAGTACTATCTCCTCTTGGATTCATTGTGTCAATCCTCAGTTTTCCTCTTTTGTGTTACAAACCTAATTAACAATATTGTAAGATCTTGATACTTAATGAAATTAGGTCTTACAACTCATAGCCACATTTAGAAGTTTTTCAATGGCTTTACTGTAGATTTAATACTGTGCTTTTTTATATATGTATTTTATTTATTTATTTATTTATTCATTCAGTCAGTCAGTCATTTCTATCTGTCCTTCAAAGAGACTCTAATGAAAAGAGCAGGGTCTGCCATATGCAGGTAACTCATGCCTTTCTTTAATCCCAGCTATTCAGAGGCTGAGATCTGAGGAACATGGTTCGAAGCCAACCCAGGCAAGAAAGTCTTTAAGACTCATTTTCACTTAATCAGCAAAACAGCCCAAAGTGAAACTGTGGCTCAGGTGGTAGAGCACTGACCTTGAGCAAGAAAGCACAGGGACTGTGTTCAAGGCCCAGGATGGGCACAAAAACAACAAAACAAACAGAACAAACCATGGTCTGACTAAAACCAACACTATAGGTTTTCATAAATAAATTTTCCTGTGCAAAATGTAGGCCAGCTTCTTGGAAGAATATTTTATTTAATATTTAAAAAGAAGAATGTTCATAAAATAAGGAAACTGAGAAGTAGAGAACTGAATTCTGATTTATCACTGATGCAAGGGACTTAAAGTCAATGTACAAGAGAAAAATTTTGTAAAATTATTTAAGTATTTGGATTTGCCCTCTATTAATTACACATAGTGATTAGTTTACATATAGTGATTAGTAGAAAACTCTGGATATGAGAACATATATGAATATAACTGTCTCTAGGGATTATTCTTGGGAAACTAGGAAACTGACACTTTGCTTTCTAAGTCAATTAAAAAAAAAACGTTTCAAATGTACTGAGTCAACGGCACACTGACAAAACTCCTGGGATGACAGAAGTGGTGGACTGAGAAATTTAAAACACTGACAATAATATTCCCTACTTTATGGAAATATGTTTTGTTCTGAGGAGGAGAAGGATATAGAAGATCCTCCCATCAGCAAATAACTCCAGGTATTTACAGGATTATTCAGTACTGAATGAAGAAATATCAACCTAAAGACTATGAGCTAGAAAAGATATTCTAGCAAATAACTAGTTGTTATTGTTATTGTGTACAGCTCTTTGAAAATAATAGACCTTAATTCCAAGTTATTGCTATCTCCTAATATGTATACATTTTAAGAACATACAAAACTTGAATTATGTTTCTATTAACAAGACTTTTCTTATTAAAATTTTAAGTCTATTATAACACAAAATAGTATAAAACTGCTTACCTCCAGGTTTGTAAGACTGAAAAACTTGATCAGGCTTTCTTGTCTCTAACAGAAGATCAAACATATATGTTGACTTGACTCCACCTAGGAGAAGTCCCATTGGGGTATCTTCTTCTCCTTCATATGAGCGTTCTAGATAATCATGGAACTCATCATATTTAACAAGGCGACAACAATCCAAAGGTATTACCTCTTCTAAATCCATCATCTATAAGAAAACAATCCCACCAGCAAGAGAAAAACAAACACATACAGTATTTTAGTGTGACATGGAATAAATCTACCAATAGGTCCTAAAAAACAAGCTATATGTTTTATATCAAAGGTATCAGTTATTAAAACAAATGTCTATTATCCTTTAAATCATACAAATTATGCATTAACACACATGTGTGTTTGAGCCATTTGAATACTGGTACTGAGCTTTGGTACCATACTGGTACTGGGCTTTGGTGGCTTACACCTGTGATTCTAACTACTCCAAAGGCTGAGATTTGAGGATTAAGTTTGAAAGCTAGCCTGGGAAGAAAAATTTGAGTCTCTATCTTTCATCTCTAATTAACTAGCAAAAAGCCAGAACTGGAAGTGTGGTTCAAATCGTAGAGTACCAGCCTTAAGTGGAAAGGCCAAGGGCAGTGCAAGGCTCTGAATTCAAATGTTAGTACTGGCACACACAAAAAAGTATCTAGAGAAACCAGGCATTTCTTTAAAAATATGGAATATTTCACAAATTTGCACAGCATCCTTGTTCAGGGACCATGTTAATCTTCCTTCTCATATTAGTATATATGCTGCAGAAACAAGTACCAAAATTAGCATTCTTAATAACCACATAGCTCTTTTTTAATGTAATTTTGGTGTAAGTTGTGCTGGTATACATCGTCAAACAGTATCAGATATCTTTATGTCTATTTTCAACTCTGTAATAACATATATATATATATATATATATAAAATCATATACAAAGTGATATAACATGCATTTTTCTCTAGGTAATGACAATTTAGTTTTAATCAAATTGTGCTAATACTTATGTGAAAAATAGAAAAACTTGTCAAATTAATTTATCAATGATACTTAACATGATCTAGTAAGAGTGTTTGTCTTAGCTGGGAACCAGTGGCTCACATATATAATCCTAGCTATTAAGGAGCCTGAGATCTGAGGATCGTGGACTTTTTTAATAGCTGCCTTCTTATCATGGGTATTTTCAGAATAAATTATCTCAGTATACTACTGAGCTTTATAGAATCTAAACAATTTTTAAAAATCGCAAATTGTAATGTATATTTTTTTGTTTTTTCCAAGGGAGTATAAACTCCATGGGCAATAATCATGTCTTCTTTCTTCTATCCCTAATGCTTCATATAGTACGTAGATATCTACCAAATAAATGGAAAAAACAAATATTTTTTATAATACTAATTCTGGTATCTAAAAAGTTTAACAGGAGCCAGGGTCAGTGGCTCACACCTATAATCCTAGCTACTCAGGAGGCTGAGATCTGAGGATCATGGATCAAAGCCAGCCTGGCAGGAAAGTCCATGAGACTCTTATCTCTAATAAACCACACGAAAACAGGAAGTGGCGCTGTGGCTCAAATGGTAGAATGCTCGCCTTGAGCTGAGGAGTTGAGGGATAGTGAGTGCCCAGGCACAGAGTTCAAGCCCCACGACCAACCAAAAAAAAAAAAAAAAAAAGTTTAACTGATTTTTAGAAAGAGGATATTCTTAAAATTAACTAAGTATGTCCCAAAGGGCAGTAAGAGAGATACGAATAAATAGGACTATTAAATTATTGCAAGTGTTACTACAATAAAACCTGGGTAATTATTATAAATAAACTGTTAACAGCGCAAGGATAACAGTGCATTTAAACATACCTTATAAGCGATTTCTACTGCTTCCTTTAATGTTTTATCCTTGTGAACCTCCAATTTATTTTCCATCATTACTTGCTTCACGGGATGCAAACAGAATAATTTTATCTAGAAAATGTAAGATAGTACCATTAATTTAGCAGGTCAAGAGTCAAGGCTTAATTCTTCTAGACAGCAATTTTCCCATCAAAATAATGTGATTTTTAAAAAAATACATTTTTATAATATCTTTAAGTATTTGTACAAAGAAATTACCATTCTAGAAAGCAGTGTATGAATACAATGATGTTTCTCTTTTGTATATATCAATAATTGACGTATCTAAGTCCTCATATCCTAAAGAAGATTAAAAATGCCAATAACTTTATACTGTTTTTCAAGTACATACCATAATTTATATAATCATTCCCCTAATGATACATATTTGGGTTGTTTCTAGTATTTTTCTAGTTTGGAAGATATCAAGGTTTTATATTATTTGTGATTGTTCCATTAGGTAATTTCTATGAGAGATTATATAAAATAATATGAATTTGCTTAGGACTCATACTTATCAACTTTTATTCAGAAAGTTTTTTTCCCCAAAAAATCAGTTTTATTACGATATGAGAAGGCTGACTCTATGAAAACCCCACCAGCAATGAGTACTACCAAGTATATGTCCCTGGGTTTTTATATAAAATCTGATGAGAATTTGCCTTTTTATAGCATAATCACACTATCTAATGATCATCATGGCATAATTGCCTGTAGAAATAATCCAATAAAGTAGAAACAAGGCCAGGTAGTAGCTCACACCTGTAATCCTACTCAGGAGGCTGAGAGCTGAGGATCTCGGTTCAAGGCCAGCCAGGCAGGAAAGTCCATGAAACTCTTCTATCTATCCAATAAATCACTAAGAAAACTGAAAGTGGTGCTGTGGCTCAAGTGGTAGAGTGCTAGCCTTGAGATGAAGAGCCGAGGGACAGCACCCAGGCCCAGAGGTCAAGCCTCACAACCACCACCACCACCACCACCAACAAAGTAGAAACAAGAACTGCAGCTAAGCAAACTTATAACAGTTTTCAAACAAAACTAACATTACAGAATCTAACCTTGCAAGTATTACGCTCAATTTCCCGTTGCCTCTTTTCTTGTTCTTCCAATTCTCTCTCTCTCTGCACCAAATTCTTTATATGTTCTGGATATTCATCCACTTCCAGAAATTCTATGTATAATGAAAATAGGATCAGACAGTGTCACTCAACTTGAGCTCCTTTTATTTTTCAAGTTTTACATGCTTTAATAGAAATGTGTGTCAATTATATCTTTCTCTCAACTTGGAACACAAGCTTCTTCCAGGCCATGTATAAGAAGTATTGATAATGAAACTACAGTAAGTACTCATATTTTAGAAAGCCATGTATTTAAATAATTGGTTTCTGACTTCAAGAGAGCTCAAGATAAATTAGAATAAAAAGCTCCTATGAACTAAAAAATTAAAACCATTTTTAAAATTTCAAGTTGTACCATCAATAATGAACTTTACTGTGACCTTGGGCAAGTTTACTTTTTGAGACTTAAGTTTCTTGAGCAAATTAATAGTTAACACAGTTATTGTCTGGAATACAATAAAAATTAATAAATGTTACTGATGCTGCTGCCACTATTACCAATGTCATACTACTTATTTGTTACCATTCTCTGATAGTGTTAATTCCACCCCCCCTAAAAGTAATTCTTTAGTTGCCTATTCTAATGAAAGAAGGGACAACTTAGCTGGATGCCGCAGGCTCATGCCTGTAAATCCTAGCTATTCAAAAGGCTGAGATCTGAGGATCACAGTGGGAAGCCAGTCCAGGCAGGAAAGTATGAGACTACCTCCAATTAAATCACAGAAAAAGCCAGAAGTGGCATTGTGGTTCAAGTGAGTAAAAGGAGCTCAGGGACAGTGCCCAAGTCCAGAGTTCAAGCCCCAGGACTGGCAAAAAAAAAAAAAAAATAATAATAATAATAATAAAAAATTTAAAAACCTGACAACTTTTATCTGTTATATTCTTTCCATATACAGACTAATTAGCATAAAAGGTGATTAACATTTCTGAGTCTACTTTTAAACAAAAAGTTAAGGGAAACTTTTTTTTTGTCGGTTGTGGGCCTGAACTTTTTAAAATAAGATTTGGCTTTTGGTCTGGGAAGGTGGCTCAGTGGTATTGTGCTTGCCTTGCATGCATGAGGCCCTGTCAGTTCCTCAGTACCACGTAAACAGAAAAAGCTGCAAGTGGCGCTGTGGCTCAAAGTGGTAGCCTTGAGCTGAAGAGCTGAGGGACAGCGCCCAGGCCCAGAGATCAAACCGCATGACTGACAAAAAAAAAAATTAATCTGGCTTTAATCTATAAAAATTGTTACCAAGATCTACACAAGAAAGTTTTCTTTTTTCTTTTTTTAGTTGTGGGGCTTGAACTCTGGGCCTGAGTGCTATCCCTCAGCTCTTCAGCTCAAGGCTATCACTCTACCATTTGAGCCATAGTACTACTTGTGAAAGTTTTCTTTAATGATTATAAATTCACAGGTAAAAAGGTAATATGAGATTATAATACTGTTTAACAAAACTAATGATTATCTGGCATTAAAAAAAGAGAATAATCAGTCTCCAAAGAATCTTATCTCTATGGAGGTAACAATGCACTGTTTCTAGAAATGAGTTCTAATTAAAAAAGATTCCCTATCATATCATAGAGTGCCCTCTGGTGCTTCATTATAACAGTAGAACTGGGTAAGTAAATAAAGGAGAGAATGAATTACTGAACAACTGAAAGGTTGGCTGGATAGAGAGCACATTGATTACAATTCTGGTTCTGCCCCTAAATAGCTATGATCAGGGACAAGTTACTCTTTATTTATTTTTAATGGTTATTTTTCCTTTTATTAATTTTATGTGGAACCAAGGAATCAAACCTAGGACCTTATGCATGCTAGACAAGCACTTTACCACTAAGCAACATTCCCTGCCCACGTTCCTCTTTATGATTCATTAGTTCTGTTCTTATATCTGTTCTGAAATGCTTTGTTATAATTTTTAATTTTATTTTTTTCAGAAAAGTCTGTAATCACTAAACAGTTATCCCATGACAAATAGTAGTGACATATTTTGGTTAAAAGACAACATATTTGGTTAAAAGCCTTGCATTAACTGACTCTCTGTGTTCACAAGAATGTGAATAAAAACATTATTATGGTTAGAATATAATTGCCAAGAGAATGATAGTTTTTATACAAAATAAATGTACTGAAATGAATGATAAAAATGAATTTTTCAATTACAAAAATGAGCTATAAGCAAACATATCGCATACATATCTGTATGTGCATAAACATACATATCCCAACCTATCTGTAACAGTACATAATCAGTTAGCAAGAAAAAAACTATAATTACAAAATATAAATAATGACAAAAACATTAAAAAGACAAATAGATATGTTTTATAATCAAGATTATTTCTGGAATTCTTAACAAAATTAAAATTTAATGAAGGATGTATAGTAGATTTGTAAAAACTCATTTGGTTTTGAATCAAATAAGAAACTTAGCTAGGTGCTGGTGGCTCATGCCTGTAATCCTAGTTACTCAGGAGGTTGAGCCCTGAGGATCACAGTTCAAAGCCAGCCTGGGCAGGAAAGTCTGTGAGACTTTTTTGGGGGGGAGAGGGGGTCCAGTCCTGGGGCCTGAACTCTGGGCCTGGGCACTGTCCCTCAGCTCTTCAGCTCAAGGCTAGTGCTCTACCACTTGAGCCACAGTGCCACTTCTGGCTTTTTTCTTTTTGCTTATGTGGTCCTGAGGAATCGAACCCAGGGCCTCAGGCATGCAAGGCAAGCACTCTACCACTGAGCCACCTTCCCAGCCCCCATGAGACTCTTATCTCCAATTAACCACCAGAAAACTGGAAGTAGCGCTGTGACTCAAGGGTAAAGCGCTCACCTCGCTAAAGAGCTCAGGGACAGCACTCAGGCCCAGTTCAAGCCCCACAACCAACAAAAACAAAAAAAAAAACAAAAAACACTTTAGTTCTTAAAATGTTTCATTAGTGTGCAGGCTATCTAGAGTACCATATATTGGGCTCAACAAATTCAGAGAGCATCTCTGAAAGCTTCAAACTGAAAAAAAGTAATCACTAGATCTGAGATTTCCAAAATACCAGATACAATATAAAAATATCTAAAATATTATTTCATTGTTTATTTACAACTCTAACCAATACTACTGTTATTTCTATTTTGCAGATTTAGTAAGACTTAGAAAGGTTAAATAACTTGCTACAGGACATGTAGTTGGTAAGTTACAATTGTTACACAGGAATGGATTAAATGAGCAACTTTTTCAGCCCTTTTTTTTGAAACAGTATTATTTCCTACGTCTTTAAAATATTAATTCTTCCAGGCATAAAAAAGTATTAATTGTTCTATCACTTAAAAGTGATTATCTAGACTTACAAGAAATTAATTTATAATACAGCTTAATCATGTAATAGTAGGTTAACATACTTGCATTTCGTGTTGGATCCTTCAGTCTGTATATCAACATATACGCATTCGTAGAGCTAGTAGAAATATAAAAGTAGATTGTAAAGGTTTCATTTCCAAGCATGAAATATTTCATTAAAATTGTAGAATTTTTTTCTTTCAATCAGAAAGTTCTGCTATGGTTCACTGACACATTGCAATTTACAACATACCAGTAAGAAAGTAAATGCAAATTCATTAAAATATTTCATATCTATCCTTGGTAAAAGCAAAATTTCCTTTACAGCTGTGTACCACAATGAAAACAATGTTTAAATCAGACAGTTTGACCCTTTCTAGAAAAGGCCAGAGAAAAAGAATCTGGCTCTATAAGCTAGATGGTTTGTATTGCTCAATTATGTTGTTATAATGTTGTTGATATCCATTTGTACACAAATATGAGAATCTTTCTGGCTCTATAAGCTAGATGGTATTGCTTAACTATGTTGTTATAATGTTGCTGATGTAGATTTGTACATACACATGTGTGTATATACACACATACATATGTATGTGTATGCTGTACATGTATGTGTGTTGTATATATGTAAATAAATATGCCAGTTTTCCAGTAAAACTTTTATTTCTAAAATTTGAAGATGAACAATATTGGGATGTGGAGTAAATGGTTGAAGATTTAAAAAAAAAAAAAAAAGAAAAGAAAAAGGGAATAAGAACAAGAAGCCAAGCTTGGGTGGCTCATACCTATAATCCAAGATACTCAGGAGGATAACAATTGAGGACTGAGGTTGAAAGCCAGCTAGGAAAGTTATCTCCAACGGACCAACAAAAAGCTGAAAATGGCAGAGTGCCATCCATGAGCAAAAAAAATTAAGCAGGAGTGTGAGGCCTTCTTTGAGCTCAAATCTCATTACGAGTATAAAAAACAAAACAAAACAAAAACTTTAAATATAAAGAAGCCATAATTAATTCTAACTTAGGAACACTAGAATTCAGTAAATTACTTACCTTGCAAAAGCACTGGAATAATATCCTCTGCTTCCTGATGATCCACCATGTGTTTTCTTAATGTCCTCTTGTGTTATCTAAAAAGTCATTATGTACCATTATGTTAATGTTAATATGTAATCAATTTTTTTCATCTCAAGAGTTAAATTCTACATAACAGATACCAATTCACAAAATTTATATAATCTCTGGATGTTTATCGGCCAGTCAGTTTTACTGTGGCTAATCAAACATGAAGCCTGGAGGAGCATCAATTAATCTGCCTTGGAAACATCCAGTAAGCTAAAAACATCATCAACAACAACAACAACAAACAGAACAAAGAACTACAATAAGTAAAAGCAGGAAATTTACTGAACATCAAAGGGTGATTTGATATCAGACTTGGAAAGCATCAGGACAGATTTTCCCATTTTAAATAAACCCTATTAACTGTTTTTACTCCTATTTTTCAGAGCAATAATCTTAAAAGACATTCTCTTACCCTGCTGACATGTTGATCATTGAAGCTATACCACTGTTCGTCATTAAATGACTTTATGCAGGCATAATAATGACCACCAGCAGCACTCCCCGAATGAACCATAACAGAGAAGAGCTCATAGATCAAGGAGTTCTAACAGGAAAAAGAAAAAGGCATTCAAGAAAAAGGCATTCAAATGAGAGGAAAACCACAAATCTTTATTTGAATATTAACACATAGAGGAATAACATGATAGCTGTCATCTATTTATTACAGGCCAACTTTTCCCTTAGATCTAAAATGGAAAGTTACAAAAATCCCCAATTTTATTATAAATTTCATTGTGTACATTTCTTCATACAGGTTATTTTATATGCACAGTGAAGGTTAAAAAATAACTTTCTATTTTCATTACAAAGCAGCAAAGGGAAATGAATGTTTAAACTCCTAATCATCATTGTAAATAATTTTATACAAACTGGATAATCTCAAAGAATTTCTATAAACATACAGACTACATATACATGCAAACATGCAGCATACACAGACTGATTCATGAACAAATTTAACAATATGAACAGATCAATAACTAAGTAAGGAGGAAGTGGCGCTGTGGCTCAAGCGGTAGAGCACTCGCCTTGAGCTGAAGAGTGCAGGGACAGTGCCCAAGCCCAGAGTTCAAGGCCCACAACCAACCAAAAACAACAACAACAACAACAACAACAAAACCCCACGATCACTAAGTAAGGAGACTAAATAATCAAAACCCATTCAACCAAGAAATTCTCAAGACCAAATAGCTTTGTTAGAGAATGTTAGCAAACATTTAAGAGTTAATTCCAATCCTCAAACTCTTCTGAAACACTGACAAAAAAAAGAGTACTTCCAAAATAATTATATGGGGCCAACTGCTTTTATATCAAAATAAAAAACATGAGAAAAAAACTAGTGACCAATATCTCTGATAAATACTGATGTAAAAATTCTTAACATGGGGCTGGGAAGGTGGTTCAGTGGTAGAGTGCTTGCCTTGCATGCCTGAGGCCCTGGGTTCAATTCCTCAGCACCACATAAGCAGAAAAAGCTGGAAGGGGCACTGTGGCTCAAGTACGTGGTAGGGCGCTAGCCTTGAGCTGAAGAGCTGAGGGACGGTGCCCAGGCCCAGAGTTCAGGCCCCAACCCCCCCTCAACTGCCTCCCCCCCAAAATCTTAACATACTAGGAAACTGAATTCAACAATGGAGTAAAAGGATTATATTATGACCAAGTGGGATTTATTCCTGGGAGGATTCAATACACAAAATTTAATCAACAGAATATTTCACATTAATAAAATGAAAAATAAAGCCCACATGAACATCTCAAATCATAGGGGAAAAGCATCTGACAAAATGCAACACTTTTCACAGTAAAAGCCCTACAGACCAGGAACAGAAAGAAACTAATGCTGGGTGCTGAAGGCTCACACCTGTAATCCTAGTTACCCAATAGGCTGAGATCTAAGGATCATGGTTCAAAGCCAGCCCTGACAGGAAAGTCTGTGAGACTCATCTCCAAGTCAGCACCAGAAAACCGGAAGTGGTGCTGTGGCTCAAGTGGTAGAGCACTCGCCTTTAGCTGAAGAGCTCAGGGGCAGTGCCCAGGCCTAGAGTTCAAGCCCCATGGCCAAAAAAATAAATTAAATTAAAAAAGAAAAAAAAGAAGGAAACTACCTTTCTTTATACACAAAGTCAACAGTTGACATCATACATAACAGAAAAATTGAAAGCTAAAAGATCAGAAAGAAGGCAAAATTGTCATCTTTCCCTTCTACATAGAACTATAAACTACAGTTAAAACAATCAGACAAGAAGAAATAAAAGGCATTCAAAGAAAAGAATAAGTAAAATAATCTCTGTTGACACATAATCTTGTATATAAAAAGACTCCACAAAAATGCTATTAAGTAAATGAATTTGGTCTAGAATCAAAATTTTACTGGTGATTTATAGAAAATATATAAGAAATAATACCAATTTTTCAAAATCTCCTCCAAAAAGAGAAGATGGAACATTCCTTAATTCATTCTATGAGCCCATTACCCAAAGCCATGAGAATGGAAAACTACGGACTCATAAACACAATTAACAAAAATCTAAAAAAATACCAGTGAATCAAATTCAACAATGTATAAAAATTATGTAACATAACAAAGTAGGAGTTATTCCAGACTTGCAAAAGCCTGTTCAGTATTAGGTAATCTATGCAATTCAAGCTAAAGAAGAAAAATTACAGTCATAACAATGGAGAAATCAGTCCTAATAGCTGATGAAGAAAAGGCACTTCACAAATCCTAACAGCCAATCTGATTTTTTGTTTTGTGCTTGTCCTGGGGCTTCAGACCTTGAGTAGACTGCATCCCTGAGCTGTATCCTTGTGTCAAGGCTGGTACTCTACCACTTGAGTCACAGCTCCACTTCTGGCTTTTTGGTGGTTAACTGGAGATAACAGTTTCATGGACTTTCCTGCCTGTACTAACTATGAACCAAGATACTCAAATCAGCCTCCTAAATTGTCAGGATTAGAGGTGTGAGTCACCAGTACCTAATAATGTTTTCTATGTATTGGAAAAAATCTAAAGAAGGGATAAACCTCCTCAAAATGACAACGAATATCCACAAAAAATGACCTAACAAAGTTGTAAATTATAAGAAGAAAACACTTTAATTTTTCTATATGAAAACTCAGAGAAGAGAGAAGACGCAGGAGACTTGTTGCAACATTGAAGACAGAAGTCTAGAATTTTGGTTTCCTGAAGGCTAGGCACCTTTTGTGCAAGACTGTCCCAATTATAACACAGTTGTCGTTCAATCTCCCATAAATTGATGGTTCCACCTGTAGGGACTTTTCCTAAAGTTTAATTATAACACATTCGCATACTCATGTGCAAGGAAAAAGTTATCTTTAAGAAGTCATCTTTTTCAAAAAGATTTCCTTTGAAGAAAACTTTATCAGTACAACAACTATAGAATTAATTTCAAAGAAGCTAAGAAATTACTCTTTTAGTTAAAAAATGACAAGGGTTTAGGGGCTTAGTTCACTAGTACATTTGCTGATTAGCATAAATAAGGCCTTGGATTCAAATTCCAGCACCAAAACAAAAAATCATAAACTATAAAAGTTACCTTTTCAAGTCCAGGTTTAGAAATCTTTTCTGTTCCACTATTGCTCTCAAGGCAGATTCCTTCATCTACACCATCATCATTGGAGAAATCATTGCTCATCTGATCACTATGACAACTACCTTCATTTTCAGCTCCACTATCAGTGCAACTTTCAGTCTGAGGAGATTTCTTAATAATAAAACATCATTATTTAAAAATTATAAGCAAAACAAAGGAAAATATATTAACCACAACTTTTTACCTACATCCTCTAACATTTTCATATAACTCGACATGTTCTTATTATTTATTTCACTTTAAGTAAATTTATTTTCTTCAAGTCAGACCTTAAGCAAAATAGTTTATTAATACACAGTAGTAAAGGGTTTCCTCTGGTCCTAAACTATAATAGAACATCATCTCTTTTCTTGGACAAGAAAGTCCAAGTTTCCATCACAACATTAAGTGTTAGAAAAACAAGATATATCCATTCTGAGTAATTTTTTACTATAGTGTACAGGAAGCAAAAATATGATGTTTCTATGCTTCATGACGTTAAAGTCACATTCACACAAATATGAAGAATTCTACATCTTTGAAATCCTTCTTTCCTGAAAGATGTAACTACACATGTTTTATTAATTAGGTTAAGAACTGTCAAAGATACAAGCTCTTGATGTATATAAGGCATTGTTAATAGGTTTTGGTAAGTTCTTGCATTAACCAAATAATATATATTACGCATTTTTTGTCAAGAATTTTGTTTTAGGTTTTACATCACGTAGTTATCTTTCAACCCTCAAAAAATTCTGGCTCATTAAAAAACAAAAACAAAAACACCTTAATGTGAATACCAACTCCTGACTTCTATATCCAAAGGAATCATGTTGAAATTCTTCTAACCAACTCAAACTATCTTTTCTCCTGAGGAGGCCTAGGACTTCTTTAAGAAACCTGCAAAGCTTTGCCTCCAGGCATTCTTCTCAGGGAAAACTTTCCTTTATAACAAATACATGAGACATATACAGAAGATTGAATACTCAATTATTTTGAAGTAGAAATTCTACAAAGCTTTTTATTTCCTTTAAAAGTTTGTTATAGGGCTGGGAAGGTGGCTCAGTGGTAGAGCGCTTGCCTTGCATGCATGAGGCCCTGGGTTCGATTCCTCAGCACCACATAAGCAAAAAGCCAGAAGTGGCGTTGTGGCTCAAGTGGTAGAGCGCTAGCCTTGAGCTGAAGAGCTGAGGGACAGCACCCAGGTCCAGAGTTCAGGCCCCACAACTGGACCCCAAAAAAAAAATAAATAAAATGAAAAAAAAATGAAAGTTTGTTATAGTTTGGATAGATTTCCTAACAAGAACAGTATTATTTTAAACGAAATCTTTGTTGATGTCTGGCTAGTTAAACAGTGAACATCTACTTTGTCATCTTCTTACAACCACCATAGACAATTATTATCCTTATATCACAGACAAGGAAAATAAGGCTCAGAAAAATTATCCAGGATGAGAAAAACAAGGATTTGAACCTACTTCTATATAGATTAAAAAATATGTGCTCTTTTTGACAGCTTCTTGGTGCTTATCAATATTAACTAAAATCTGATAGCTTCAGAATTATTTTTGAGCTTCTGAGAAAAGATATTTTAATAACTTATAATGAATTCCAATCAGAAAAGAATGCTTTATGGTACTTTTGAGAACATCAATACTTTTTACTCTGTAACTATCATTAGAGCTTCCAAAGCAAGAGTAGTAGGGCTGAGGGTGGCTCAGTGGTAGAGTGCTTGCCTTGCATGTATGAGGCCCTGGGTTCGATTCCTCAGCACCACATAAACAGAAAAATCTGGAAGTGGCACTGTGGCTCAAGTGGTAGAGTGCTACTCTTGAGCTGAAAAGCTGAGGGACAGCGCCCAAGCCCAGAGTTCAAGCCCCACGACCAAAAAAAAAAAAAGAAGTGTTTTAAGTATATTTTAGATACGAGGCCCTTGTCCATTGTATGTACGGCTAGTAAAGATCTTCTCCCATTCCGAGGGCTTTCTATTGATCTTGCGAGCTACGTCCTTTGCTATGCAGAAGCTCTGCAGTTTCATGTAATCCCATTTATCCAACCTTTCTTTGATTTGTTGTATTTCTGGGTCTCTATTAAGAAAATTTCAGCCTGTGCCAGGGAGCCGTAGAGTTTCTCCTATTCCTTCCTGTAATGTTTTCTGGGTGTCTGCTTTGACTTTGAGGTCTTTGATCCATTTGGAATTGATTCTGGTGCAGGATGATATATAAGGATCTACCTTTAGTAATAGACACATGAAGAAATGCTCAACGTCTCTAGCCATGAAAGAAATGCAAATCAAAATATTGAGATTCTACCTCAATGGCTATAATCAAGAAATCTAATAACAGATGCTGGAAGGGATGTGGCGAAAAGGGAACCCCTACTGCATTATTGGTGGGAGTGTAAACTTGTTCAACTACTTTGGAAAACACTATGGAAGTTCCTCAAAGACTCCACATAGAGCTCCCCTATGACCCAGCAATTCCACTTTGGGTATTTACCCAAACCATCACAAACAAGGCCATCCTAAAGCTACCAGACAACCATGTTTATAGCAGCATTATTCACCATAGTTAAGATATGGAACCAACCTAAATGCCCCTTAGTAGATAAATGGATCAAGAAAATGAGGTATATATACAATGGAATTCTATGCCTCCATCAGGAAGAATGACACCGCCTCATTTGTTAGGAAATTGAAAGACTTGGAAAATTATACTAAGTGAAGTAAGCCAGACCCAAAGAAACATAGGTCCCATAGTTTCCCTTATTTGCAATAACTAGTATACATCTATGATAATCTTACAAGTAGAAAAGGTCAAAAGCGGGCTGGGAAGGTGGCTCAGTGGTAGAGCGCTTGCCTTGCATGCATGAGGCCCTGGGTTCGATTCCTCAGCACCACATAAGCAAAAAGAAAAAAAGCCGGAAGTAGTGCTGTGGCTCAAGTGGTAGAGTGCTAGCCTTGAGCTGAAGAGCCCAGGCCCAGAGTTCAGGCCCCACGACTGGACCCCCCCCCAAAAAACAAAAACAAAAACAAAAACAAAAACAAAGAAGAAGAAAAGGTCAAAAGCTATGCACTTATGACCATATAAGATGGTGCTAAGTGAAATGAACTCCAAGACAGAGACACAGAGGTTTTATTTTTGTTGATGTTGTTTTTAATGTACTTATAATATACTATGTGATTTCTTCTTTCTTTCATATGTTCTTCCCCCATGGTATAACCAGTTTGCACTATATTTGATTCAGGTGCCCTACAACTTATATACACTTTTCTAATTTGGGGAGGAGAAGGGAAATAACAAAATGCTGAAACAAGGATATAGGCTGACCCATTGTAACAATGAGTTGTACAAGACACTATGTTAAAAAACAACTTCATGGGGGGTGGGGAGGATGAGCTGGGGAGGTGGGGAGGGAAGGGATGGCTGGGGGGGGGGACATAGGAGGGGTTAACAATGCTCAAGAGGAAATGTACTCATTATCTTACTCATGACTGTAACCCTTGTGCAGTATCTTTACAATAAAAAAACTGAAAAAAACAAAGTCCCATGTTGAAACACTTTAAAGTTCCAAATTAAAATAAAATCTAACTAAAAAATAAAAACAGTCAAGCATCTCATATTGTCTTTTTACTTAAAAGCTAGTAAGACTTAGTGTGAATAACCCAAATACTTTAATCCTTGAAAAAGGTACATAAATAAATAGAAGAAATTAGGTCCATGCTACTTAATTTGGTGTTCACTCATTCTTTTTGTTCCATGTTTAGTATGTAACAAAAACACAAGTGCAACCCATAGGTAGACTTGTTTTAATAACTAAAATTATGAAAGAAGATTACCACTCAAATTCAAGAAAGAATTCCAGAGGAGAGAATCTATATCTATCTTTTGAAAGAGTATTATGATAAGTTTGACTAAAGAAGAATATTTGAGATGTAATCTATGGTGGTCAAGTCAAGTAAAGCTTTCCCAAAGGTTAAGGGTTTTTATTTTTTAACAGAACTCACCATTAGAAAATAAGAAAGAAAAGGAAAAGCTTCCAAATGGCATCAATCTGATTAAATTGGGTAATAAAAATATTTTATAACAAGAAAAATGTAATATTTACCTCATCTTCAACATCAATAAATGTACTCATATCTAGCTCCTCAGGAAATGTCATTCGATCATTCAACTTAATCCTATGCATGGTTGTATAATCAAAATCAAATCTTTTCAACTGTAAGGTGAGTAGATAAGGAAAATGCAAAAACCGAAGGCCCTAAAAGAAACAAAATGCATAGGGTGGATTCTTTTGAATATTGAATAATATCTTAGGTAATAAAATATTAATCTTCCATAATACTTACCTTTCGAGCATCACACTTTTTCTTACACCGTTCACAAAAATACTGATTTGGGCCATCTAGAATCTCTGGCTGAATAAATGCATGTAATGCTTCTTCCTAGTTAAAATAAGAATTAACTGTCAGTGACCAAGTGCTAAAAAAAAAAAAACACACTAGAATTACCAAACAGCCATGAGCAAAATGGCTGGAAAATTAGGACCTTGAAATATATCAATAAAATTAAAGTATCAACAGTGCAATATTGTTTCAAAAATTAAAAGCTTAGTTTCATTCTACATGAATGTTGCCTTGCTTAATACTGTACATCACATTCATTTCTACCTAATTTTTATTGATGTACATTGTAGTTTGGCTAAAAAAAAAAAATTAGAAAAAAAAATTTTGGTCCCTACACTGAAAAGTAATTCCATACTTCTTAGAGAAATACAGTTATATCCATCATGTCAATCTTTACAAAAGGCTTTTTGAAATTGTACAATAGTATCATTAATCTCTGAAGAATTCACAATGATTAAAAATTACAAAAATCACTGGGTGCTGGTGGCTCATACTTGTAATCCTAGCTACTAAGGAGGCTAAGATTTAAGGATTGTGGTTCAAAGCCATCTGGGGCAGGAAAGTCTGAGAATTTATCTCCAACACACACACACACACACACACACACACACACACACACACACACACACACACACACACACACACACACACACACACACACACACACACACACACACACACACACACACACACTGAAAACCATTGTGTAACATCACTGCATATGAGATATGACTATGAGCTACGATTGTTTACTTCATAGAACCATGTGATTTTTCTCCTCTATACACAGCCTTAAGATAAAAGCAAGAAATGCAGTATAAAAATATTAAAAATCAGTAAATATAAAATTAGCTCTTAATCCTGGCCTTTCATAAAACACTGAAAAAATGGTTACTGCAATATACTAGGAGAGGATGCACAATCTCAAATTTCATCTGATAGTCATTCTTTTCCTCATACATGATCTAAACAGTACTACCGGTTATATTTACCATATATAAAGAAAAAATGTAATCATTAAGACAAAGTATCTCCATCTGTTTACATAGGACAAATTCTTCTTCAAAAGAAAAGCTTTATTAGGCATAATGGACTTGGTTGCAAAACAGTTGGCAAGGCTTTTTCCACATATTATTTGGAACGAGATAAAAACATCAGCAGATATCCAAAGACATTTATTCCATTTCCTATTTTGTTCTCATACCATGAAGAGGCATCAAGAAGTGAGGAGGAGGTTAACAGGGTTGTTTTCACATGACAGAGTACTTCACTGAACATCATAAGAAATGCACACTTAAAATTTTAATCTCCTCTCTAATGCATATTTTTAAGAGTAAAAAAAAAAAAAGCTGGGCACCGGTGGCCCATGCCTGTAATCCTAGCTACTCAGGAGGCTGAGATCTGAGGATCATGGTTCAAAGCCAGTCCATGCAGGAAAGTCCGTGAGACTCTTATCTCCAATAAACCACTAGAAAACTGGAAGTGTCGCTGTGGTTCAAGCGGTAGAGCGCTAGCCTTGAGCTGAAGAGATGAGGGACAGCACCCAGGCCCAGAGTTCAGGCCCCACAACAGGACCAAAACAATTTAAAAAAAAAAAGCCTTTTTTACTTTTTTTTTTTTTTTTTTTTTGTCGGTCGTGGGGCTTGAACTCTGGGCCTGAGTGCTGTCCCTCAGCTCTTCAGCTCAAGGCTAGTGCTCTACCACTTCTGGCTTTTTTCTTTTTGCTTATGTGGTACTGAGGAATTTTCAAACCCAGGAACTCATGCATGTAAGGCAAGTGCTCTACCACAGAGCCACCCTCGCAGCCCCGAGAAAAAGGCTTTTGAAAGACTGTTGACAAATTTGCTAAGCTTTTTAAATAGAAGGAATTTGAATCAGTAAAACAGTACCTAAAAGATGGGTTAGAGATAGTGAAAAAATTCAGTAACTTAAATTGTACTTTACTACACACTAAGGTATTTTGGTCTCTACCTTTCAATTAGTCCATAACTAAGAATATCTTTTTTAAAAACTGAGAAGAGCTGGGTGCCAGTGACTCATGCCTGTAATTCAAGCTATTCAGGAGGCTGAGATGGGAGGATCACAGTTTGAAGCCAGTCTAGGCAGGAAAGTCTCTGAGACTCTTACCACCAGAAAACCAGAAGTGGCACTGTGACTCTAAGTGGTAGAGTACTGAGTAAAAGAGCTCAGGGACAGCACTCAGGCCCTGCGTTCAAGCCCCACAACCGCCCCCCCCCAAAAAAAAACTTAAAAGTTAAAGAATAGATTACTCTGACGTACCTTTTTCTTAGTCACCACCCTTTTTTCCTTTAATATTTGCTACCTTTGCTTATTTACCTTGATCCTAGAATTATGTGGGTTTTTTTCTAAACCCTTTGTATGTTCATGATACAATACTTTCAGTACTTCAGCACAACCTTTTTTTTAACATAAAAGTTTAGCCATCAAACTGAAGGAATTTTAATGTACTTTTATCAGTTCACATTCTAGGTCTGTCAATATTACTTCACTAATCCCTTTTGTCGTTATTTCCCCCCATCTAATACAGAATCTCACACAGATTGCATTTGGTTGCCTGTCTCTGTAAGATTTCTGTTATCTGCAACAGTTCCAAAACCTTTCATGACAACGATACACTTCTGAAGAACAGATACCAGCTATTTTGTAAAGTATTCTGCACTTCTGTCTGATGTCCTTCATTTTCAGGATCATTATATATATTTTTTTGCTAGAATGCTATACAAATAATTTTCCCTCCTAACAGTATTAAGTCAGAGGTCATGAGATCCTTCACTTCATCCATAGGAACTTAGCCTGTCAATGTATTTAGTTTTTCTATGCTAGAGTTCTTATTTTCTCCCAGCAGCCCATAAGCAATCTGTAAGAAGATATTTAGGAGTTAAAGCAAAAATCCTGCGCCTTATCAAATTTCCTACCCTTGATTTTAGCATTCACTAAGATGTTTTTCTAAAGCAACTTTTAATGAGTTTTATGAGTCAACATGGAAAATCTCTTCAATTAGGTAAGGTAAGCCATTCATATTTTATGTGACTGATGTTTGATTTTCTATTAGTCATTACTATATAATCTGTGTGTCTATCTACCATGTTTCCTCACTTTTTTTTTTTAAAGTTTCTTTGGTATTTAGCAACTTTGTAAAATTTAGCGATTTTGTTCTAGTAGTTAACATTTATACTTTTGTTAGTACATTTAATCCTTTTTAATCTCTTTTCCTCCTTTACTCTTAAGCTTTAGTGTCTGATCTGCAAATTTTATGATCTGCAAATTTTATGAACTGTTTTTCTCCCCCTAAAGCAGTATGTGATCTTATTCTACTCTTGCTTTCTCTCCCCTATTGTAAGGTCCACCCTGGGAAGGCAGAGCGACTCCTCATAAACAAAGTCTCCGCCTAGTGCCTGTATCACCTAGGTAACTTGGAGGCAGTCATCCCCCCCCTACCCCCCACTGCCACCCCCCAGCGGTCACATCCAAATCCTGTGTGGCCACACCTTCTTCCCCCCCTGGCCTTGATAAGTCTTGACCTGCTGCCTGGGCTTCCAACTTGACCAGAGGCAGCCTGTAAATAAACCTTTCCCTTGCCTGAATACCATGTACTACTCTCTTTCCTCAGCTGCTAATTTAATTTACCTAATATGACTCGGATGGGGTTGAGTGAGGAATATTAGAATTTCCTGACCACCCCTTTTTCTGCGAACCAAACTACTTTGAGAGCTGCCAATTTATCTAACACCTATCTCCTCATTTCTAAAGTTCTAATGATGTATAACATGTAATTCTGTTTTACCAATGTTCCTACTCCGGTCATATTTAGTTGGCAATTTTTCAGTTTAATACATTCAGTACTAACAGTCCTTTGGTTTAAGCTCATCTGCTAATAAACTCAAGGGCTCATGAATACAGTATGCAATAAGTTCCTGAATGTTCAAATTTTATTTTTTTGTCATCTTAACTGAAGAAAACTTTTCCTGTATATGTGTATCAAAGTCCTGCTGGTACTTTCTTTTCTTGAGTTTCTTAAAACTGCTACTCTGTTGCTATGGTTTGCCCTTCAAAAGTGCTATGATAGACTAATTTATAGATTTCAGTAACTTGCTAAAATGTCTCAGATTTCGTTGTTCTCGGTAATTTTTCCTTCAAAAAGTAATCTTAACATTTCCCTTAGATCCTAGAAAGTTATCCTAGATTAGTTTAACCATTAGTTTTGTTAAATATTTTCCCCTCTTCATGCACTTCAATAATATTGATGCTCCTCTGCAGTTTTCAATAATTTTCTGAAATCTTCTTTATCTTATTTTCACTTGGTGCCTCTCAAATTTTCATTCTATTTTTTAGTATTTTATAATTAACTCTTCCTTTCTGAGATATTTTCTTTACTGAGATTGGTGAATTCTTGTTACAATATTTTCTATTTTTGACTCATTTCTCTCAAATTTTGGATATCAGGTTTTGTTTTGCTCTTTTAAGAATTGCTAGCTTGAATAGTTTGCTCTCTGTAAAACTAAGGTTAGACTTTAATCCTCATTGTGAGGGATTAGAATAGAAGCTTTACTGTTTATGATCTTTACAAATTCAGACTCCAGGAGGGGATTAGAATTAGACAGGGTCATCAGGTGGAGTTCACATGACAGGATAATCATGGATTTGTAAGAGCCAGGCACATATACTTATGAGATACCTGTTATCAATCCAGGACACTGCTAGCAATGCTATCACCACATGCAGCCTCTCAACCTTGTACTGGAGGGGGCGAATAAACTAAACCTCTCCTCTTTCTAGCCTACTTAAGTCTCTTATATGTAGTGTTATTGGCAAAAGAAAAAAGACCAAGAAAGAATATTTAATTCAGTGTACACATTGCAGTTATTATCTGTTATTTTTCCTATTTTAGGGGCCCCTTACTGAATTGTTCAATGTTCTTTTTTACATTGGTATGAAAGTATGATCCCTAACTCCTGGTACTGTGCTGTGTACAGCACTGTTATGTTCAAGAGCACATTTTCAGTTTGGCCTTAATGTTTCTCTTTCTTGTTAGTGCTCTCATTTGTCCAAGTATGTGTGTACATTGTCTTTACAAATTTATCAATAAAAATTGATAAATTCCTATGCAAGGACACTTCATTTGTTCCTTTTACATTTGGAGCCCCGCCTTTCCATTTTTCCTTGATCTCTACCAAATCCAGTATGTATGCACTACAGTTCTACAATGTTGTCATATAAAAAGAAGTTACATAAATAAGACAGAATTCTTTTGGGATTAACTTTTTTCATTTAGCATAATTCCTTGCCTATTGACTCAAATTACTGTATATTAATAATTTCTTAGTATTTTGTTTCTACATACTGTAGTTTGTTAAACCATTTACTCACTAAAGCAAATGTAGATTAATATCAGTTTTTGAAAATTAAAAATAAAGATGAGACCAACATTCATATATAGGTTTTCATTCCTTTTGGATAAAAATTAGCAGTAAAATTGCTGGAATTGATCATTTAAATTTTAAAAAGACTGTCTAAAACATTTCATGTTTCCAGAAGAATATGAGTGACGAGAATTCTTTCCATTTTCTCCACTTTTCATGCTGTCATTTTTATTTTAGCCATTCTAGTAAATAGAGAGCAATCTTTCATATGGCTTGCATTTTCCTAATAGCTAAAGATTGTGAATATTAAACAAAATTGATGTGGCATATGCATATCATCTTTAATGATATTGTTCTTTTGCCAATTATCTAACCCAGATTAATATTTTTTAAAATTGGTTTTAGCTATATATCTAGATATGCCTCCTTTGTTAGATAAATGGTATGAAAATACCTTCACCTAGATTTTCAGAGGAAAAGTGCTTTTAAATGCAGTGAAGTCCAACATGTGAATAGTACTTTTGGTATGAAACTTAAGGACTCTACTTAGAACCACATTTTAAGATTTTTCTCATGTTTTCCCTAAAATTTTATATCCAAGACAATGATGAATTGTGAATTCATTCTGTGAGGTTGAGGTTCAAATCAAGATTCATTTGATTTGATATCAAGCATTTGATATCAAATGTATGTTCAGTTCTTCCAAATGGAGCATTTCTTGAATACGGTGTCCTTTCTCTATTGAATTACTTTTGTGTCTGTCAAAAATCAGTTAAGGAGCTGGGCACTGGTGGGTCATGTCTGTAATTCTAGCTACTTAGGAGCCTGAGATCTGAGGACTGCAGTTCAAAATAGAAAGGTTGTAGACAGTGAAGTCCATGAGACTCTTATTTCCAATAAACTACCAAAGAGCTGTGGCTTAAGTGGTAAAGCACTACCATGAACAAAATAAGTTCAGAGACCATGCCCAGGCCCCGAGTTCAAGCCCCATGACTAGTACAAAAACAAAGAAAAAAAAAAAAGCAGGCATATTGGTATGGATTTCTGGGTTTTCTGTTTGTTTCTATTAATCTATTTTCTTAATGATTGCTCTGCCTATTCACTACAGTCTTCACTACTACAACTATATAAAAAAAGTCTTTATATTGATACGTAGTATTCACTTCCAATATGGATACACTGAATCCTCAACTTTATTTTGTTTCAATCATTTTAACTGTTCTAGTTCAATCATCTTCTTACACAAATTACAGAACGAGCTTATATATGTCCTTAAAAATTATATTGTCCTTAAAAATTATATTTAAGAAATACATTATGATGATGTAATTTTGCTAAGCATGGTACACTACCAAGTGCTGGCATTTGGGAAGCAGTGATAAGAAGAGTTGAGTTCAAGGTCTTGCTTGTCTACATAATAAAATCTAGACTCAAACAAAACAACCAAGAAAAAAACTATGTGACTTTTGGAAAGAACTGACATCATTATGTTGAATCTTCCAACCAATTGGTGCATCTCCATATTCTTTCAAGCACATTTGATCAAGTACCTTGTTGGATTTACGCCTAACCATTTTTCTTTCAGATTTCCTTTTAGAGGTTTTTAATTATGAACTTAACTAGTTTAATCAATAGTTACAAAGGGCTATTCAAACTGTGCAACTTGTATTCACTGAGTTGCAGTTTGTGCTTTTCAGGGAATGAGTTCATTTTATGAGAGGTAACAAATTTATGTGTGCAGTCATTCATGATATTCCTTGATATATGTGTATATGCATGTGTGGGAGAGAGAGAGAGAGAGAGAGAGAGAGAGAGAGAGAGAGAGAGAGAGAGAGAGAGAGAGAGAGAGAGAGAGAGAGAGAGAGAGAGAGAGAGAGAGAGAGAGAGAGAGAGAGAGAGAGAGAGAGAGAGTGTGTGTGTGTGTGTGTGTGTGTGTGTGTGTGTGTGTGTGTGTGTGTGTGTGTGTGTGTGTGTGTGTGTGTGTGTGTGTGTGTGTGTGTGTGTGTGTGTGTGTGTGTGTGTGTGTGTGTGTGTGTGTGTGTGTGTGTGTGTGTGTGTGTGTGTGTGTTTTCTGGGGCTTGAACTCAGTACCTGGTTGCTGTCCCTGAGCTTTTTTGCTTAAGGATAGCATTCTACCACTTGAGCCATGGACTTTTTGGTAGTTAACTGGAGATAAGACTCTCATGGATATTCCTTCCCTGGCTGGCTCTGAACCAAGATCCTCAGAACTCAGTCTCCTAAGCAGCTAGAATTACAGGCGTGAGCCATTGATGCCTAGCTCCCTTGTTATTCTTTTCATGTGCAAGATCTGTGATTTTTTTTTCAATCCTGGCACTGGAAAAACTTGTTTGTTCCGTTTTTGTTTTTTCTGTTAGTCTTGCTATATAGGCTTCAAAACGGGCTGGGAATGTGGCTCAAGTGGTAGAGTACTAGCCTTGAACAAAAAGCTCAGGGACAGTGCCTAGGCCCCAAGATCAAGCCTCAGGACTGACACACACAGAACAAAAAAAAACTTTTTAAGTTGCGTTTTTTTTAAAAAAAGCAGTTCTATTTCTACTGTTTTCCCAGTTTAAATTTAACTGATTTCTGCTCCTTTTGAAAAATTATAGCATTTCTTCCACTATTTTGGGCTTCTTTTCCTTCTTTTTCAGGTGAGATAGATTATTGACTTGAAACTCTCCCTTTCTAAAATGCCATTCTATGTTCTAAGTTTTCATTCCAAACAAATTTGGCACAATTTTATTTACATTTAATTCAAGTATTTATTAAATTTCCCGTGGCTTTTGCTTTAATATATGGTGATAAAAGTGTATTGTTAATTTTCCAAGAGTTTGGTGATTTTCCTGTATTCATTCTGTTACCAATGTCTATACAGGTTTCCATTGTGGCTGGAAATCATATATTAGGATTTTCTTTTAAATTTGCTGAGGTTTGTTTTGTGGCCCAAGAATAGCTTGTCGCTATTTCATGGACACTTGAATGTATACTCTGCTCTTATTGGAGTATTTTGTAAATGTCAACTAGATTCTGTTGGATGTTGGTACTGATAAATTCTATAACCTTTCTATTTTAAAAAATTATTCTACCTGTCAATTGGTGAAGAGTGTATTCAAGATTTCAACTATAGCCATAAATTTCGCTTTTTATTTCTGACAAATTTTCCTCTACATACTTGCAGCTGTTATTTTGTACATAAATATTTCATATTGTTGTCCTGATAAATCCATCTTTTTATACAATTCTTACTGTTTCTAGTAAAAAAAAAATTACCCCTTAAGTCATTTTTCTTTCAGTAAGGATTTTTTTTTGGGGGGGAGAGGGGGGGTGCTAGTCCTAGGGCTTGAACTCAGGGCCTGGGTAATGTCTCTCAGCATCTTTGTGCTCAAGGCTAGTGCTCTACCACTTGAGCCACAGCACTACTTCTGGATTTTTCTTGGTAGTTTATTGGAGATAAGAATCCATGTATCTTTACAATAAAAAATATATAAAATAATAATAATAATAATAATAATAATAATAATAATAATAATAATAATAATAATCTCAAGGACTTCCCTGCCCAGGCTGGCTTCGGACTGCGACCCTCAGATCTCAGTCTCCTCCTCTGGCGCCTGATTAAGAAATGATTTATTTTGTGTGTGGTAATCAGGTTTGAACTCAGAGCCTTGTTAACTCAGCTTGCTTCTTGGCTGGTACTCTATCATTTGAACTATACCTCTAACCTGGTTTTCTGCTGGTTGTTTTAGAGATTAACTTTTCTGCCCAGGCTCACTTTAAACCTTAATCTTCTGAATCTCTATCTCCTGAGTGGCTAGGTTTACAGGTATAAGTCACACTGGTGAGACAAGACGTTGCTATTACAGCTCAATGTGGCCTCCAACTTGTGATCCTCTTGCTTCTGCTGCCTGAGTGCTGGGATTACAGGTATGCATTACCACACCTGGCTCTATTTCTGCATAATATATCACTATTCATCCTTTTCAACCAGCTTATGCTAACATACATGAAGTGTTTTGTAGATAGCTCATTACTGATTTGTGTTTTTTAAGCTTTTAAGTTGGTTTATTTGGAAGTTGGTTTATTTAGAAGTAAATCTTCTATATTACTTTTTAAATTTTTTTCTGGTTATCATTTGTTTTCCTGTGTCTCCTCTTACAGGTTACTAAATCAAAATTCTATTTTGATTTATACTTTTTAAAAAAAGTAGTTCTCTTTTTCAGTAGTTGTTTTACTCTTGTACAGCCTACTGGTATTATTGTTTTAAAGTATAGAAACCTTTCTCCCATAACTGTCTTAAATATATTTCTTCAGCATACATTGAGAATCATCTAAAACAGTATTATAATTTTGGTTCAACCATCAAACACAATTTAGGACAGATAAGAAAACTTATCTTATATATTCAGCATTTCTTACCTTGATCTTCCTTTCTGATATCCCAAGATGCTTTCCCCTAATAATTTCCATTCTGTTTAGAAGATAACCTTTAGTTGTTTTGAAAGGAGAGTTTTGCTAGTGACAAACTCTTAGTTCTCTTTAACTTAGTGCCCAATTTTCCTCATGCCTAAAGAACATTTTCCACTGGATAAAGGGATTCTGGTTAATAAGTTCTTTCCTTTTAACACTTGAAAAGGTATATTACATCCTTCTAAATCTAACAGTTTCTGATGAGAAATCTCATAAGAAATAGAGTGCCAATGACTAATGCTTCTCATTCTAGCTACTCAGAAGGCCAAGACAAGAAGTTCAAAGCCAGCCTGGGTTGAGAAGTCCAAAACTATGCCTCCAATGAACTGGCAAAATGTTGGATTGGAGGTGTGATCTAAGTGCTACAGCCACATCCAGGAGCAGACAAAGCCAAGGAAGAGCAAGAAGCTCTAAGTTCAAGCCAGAGTCTAGCATGCCTCTCCATCCACACACAAAGAAATAAACTTAAGAGTTACTTTTTAAACTTGAAAACTCTGGTTCTAATTGAAATATAATAAACTAGTTACTGAGAAGGCTGAGATCTAGGGAACATATTCAAAGGCCAGCTTATATCCAGTCAACCACCAAAAGACAGAAAGGGAGCTGTAACTCAAATAGTAGAACAAAATATCCCAGAGTCAGCACCCAGGCCTTGCATTCAAGCCTTAGGACTGACAGAGAGCAAAACAAAACAAAAAGCTGTATTTCTATTTATATGTATTATTAGAATATATTTAGATCTTCTTATAATTATGGCTATTAAAATGTGCTTTAAAATAAGCAGGTTCAAGTTTACTCTGATTAAACAATCCAGAAAGATTCATTTTATTTAGTCAGTTCTATTTCTGATCAAAGAAGGTTCTAATAACCTAGTAAATTAAAAAAAAATTCTTAAAGCATAATACATTAATTCTCCATTTTACTAATTTTTCAGGATTAATAAAACATCTAGACAACAGGAAGTCAAAATACTGTAGTGTCCTCAATAACCCAGAAACATGTTAATTTAATAAAATAAAGATAGTCCATAAATTATTTCATGTAGAGCCTCAACATTGTGTTCCTCAAACCCTAATGTCAAAGAGAAGAAGAATATGGCAGTGAAGCAACAGGGAATTACCCTAGCTCTCTCTCATCAGAGATTTAGGGTCCTAACACATACTTCACCATAAAGGATCAAAGAGAGAATCACAAGAACGAAGAAGAACACACACAATGATGGAAAACTGAGAAGTGCCTTCCCCTAACCCCATCCCAAACCTGCAGTGAGACTAAGCTGCAAGTGCAGCCCCAAGGCTGAACTGGGACCCTAACCAGCGCCTTAATGTCCCTTGACAGATATTCTACAATGTTTGTGTGTGTGTGTGTGTTCATATATGTACACACACACACATATGTAAGCTAAGTTAAAGACATTTAAACACATTTTACTACTCCTGAAACCTCTGGAGCATTTAAAACATGACTATGATCTTCTGAGAGAGTATTATAGTAACATGGTTTCCTAAATTTACTTAATATTCCTCAAGAAGATCTATTATATCTTGTTAGAAAGTAGTGTTGAGAAAAATTCAATTTGAAAGATGTACACTAGTGGAAGAGCCCTTAAATATACTACCTTCTTGGGAAGCTAAAATGAAAATAAGCAATGTCAGTTTTAATAATTATAACTAACCCAGTTGATAAAACATTTTATATTTCTGATTAAAGTTTATAAAAAATACTATTTTTATCAGAATTTCATACATGCCTGCAATTAACAGGTTAATCTATCAATGTATTAATAATATTATGGCTCACTAGACAGAATATATAATAAATATATAGTCATCAATATATTCATATGTGTATATTATATGTATGTATGTACGTATCAAGTAAAACAAAAACACCAGATATCACGATAAAGGTTGGAAAATGAGATAAAATTTTAGTCTGATTAAAATTAAGACCAAATTTTAAAAAGCAATTTTATAATGCTTCTTTTGAAGAAGATTTTTACAATCCATATTTATACCAAATTCTTTTTAAAACTAAAATTAACAAAATACACAATGGAAACCAGGATTTGTACGTGAGAAAGGTTTTGAATTCAGAAAATTGTGGGAAGTCACTACTTACCTCTAAAGTTATTACTGAAAATAGTATCCTTCTTACATTTGTTTGTTTTTTTGGTCAGTTGTAGGGTTTGAACTCTAGCTCAAGGCAAGTGTTCTACCACATGAGCCACAACACCACTTGTGGGTTTCCTGGGTGCTTTATTGGAGATAAGAGTCCAACAGACTCTCTTGCCCAGGCTGGCTTTGAACCATGATTCTCAGATCTCAGCCTCCTGAGTAGCTAGGATTACTGGCATGAGCCATCGACTCCTGGCCTTCTTAGTTTTTACCTGCTGTATTTTCCCATAAGAAATTCCAGAACATAAGGAAGTTTTAAGTTCCCATCTACAAGCCCTGATAGTACATACTGTTATAAACCTATTCACATGCTACTTTATACTTCCAACTCCCACAGCTTCCCTACTTGCCTGTATAACAATGGAGAACACTACCTTTGGAGAATTTAATTCTCCAAAAGTATCCACTAAATTAGTCCATTGTTCTGTTTATAACATGTTGGAGAAAATGACAGCAAATCAGCAGGTAAATAATGATATGAAGTATAATCTGGGTACTATATTAAGATCCCAATATAATAGTTTGACTGAAACTAGCCTCCTCAACATTCAATTAACATACACAAAATGAAATTAAGTAAAAACATCTTTTATTAAAGATACTGTAGTAGACTGGGCAATAAGTTAAATTACAGGCTCACATCTGTAATTCTAGCTGGTCAGGAGGCTGAGACCTGAGGATTACGCTTCAAAGCAAGCCTACTTCTAATCAACTCACAAAATATCTCCACTGAAGTTGCTGCTCAGCCCTGGGTGAAAAAGCAGAGTACAAGGTCTTGAGGTCAAGTCCCAGTACCAGTATCAAAACAAAACAAATTAAAATTCTCTCTCATTATCTTACTTATGTAACTGTAACCCCTCTGTACACATCATCTTTACAATAAAATATATTTTTAATCCTCTTTCATAGACAAGGTAGAAAAGTCAGTCACTTTATATTTGAGGATACCCACGTTTTCCCTAGTATATTTTGCTAGAGAAACATCAATGCTTAAAAACAGTCATTAAGAAACAAATGTCAGCAAATTATAGGCTAATTCCTATCATCTTAGCTACTCAGGAAGTTGAGAGCTGAAGGTCAAGGTTTAAAGGCAGCCCCAGCGAAGAAACTCCAAATAACCAACAAAAAGTTAGAAGTAGAGGTGTGACCCAAGTGGCAGAGGATCAAGTAGAGTTCTAATTATGAGCAAAAAAACTAAGTGAGACTATTGCCTTGAGTTCAAGCTCCAGTACTGACACAAAAAGAAAGGCAAATGTTAATTTTTTCAGTGTGTCATTTCTCCTTCACACTTCTAAAATTAAGCAAAATAGCATTTGAAAAATAAGTAAAACAAAGTAGTGAAAAATAAAATTAGATTCCCAAACCAAGAACAATTGACTATACCCAGAATGGCAGTTCACAAAGGGCACAAATAAATATTAATATATTTTTTCAAATATATTCAGAAAGTAGACTGAAAAATTATGGTGGAAACAAGATCTGATGTCACAATAACTAAGAAAGGCCTTTTAAATTCCCAACAATTTATTCTAAAACTCCTTAGTGTTTTATTATTTCCTGACAGCCATAAAGAACAGGAGAAAAAAGCTGAAGGAACTAATTATTCTCTAGGGCAAAAGATTAAATTATACTAGTAGCACTATTTTAGAAGAAAAATAGTATAGCTTTAAGATAACTAATTTTAGCTAAAAGCCACCATAACTTAAGTATAAATATGACCCAAAATAACAACATGATGAAATTCTATTTTTTAAAGATGCTTTATTTAGCTCTGAAAGTTTCCCCTGGCATGTAATAAATTCAAATAAATGTTTCTAACACTAGTCAAATACCTCCAATTAGATACTCAATATGGGAATAATTAAAGTAATAATAGTTTTGAGTTTTCAAATTGTTCTTGAGAAATTTATTTTTGCTTTGTTTTGAGACAAGTGTTGCCATGTAGTCCAAGCTGGCCTAAAACTCAGTCCTCTGGCCTCAGCTTTGAGGGTACAGGGATTATAGTTGTGCATCACCATACCAAGCATCAACATATTTTAAAGTTAAATACTTAGAATAGGTATGCTTCTCTAAAAAAACAAAAACAAAAATAAAAAACACAAAAAATGTCTGTCATTTAAAAAATAACAGGGATTATTTACTAAGAAAGCAGTATTTAAGCTGGGTGCCAATGGTTTATATCTGTAATCCTAGTTACACAGGAGGCTGAGAATACAGTTTGAAGCCAGCCTGAGTAAGATTCCAATCTCCAATTAATCTCTCTCTCTTACACACACACACACACACACACACACACACTCAGAGCTTGCAACACACACACACACACACACACACACACACACACACTCAGAGCTTGCAACACACACACACACACACACACACACACACACACACACACACACACACACACACACACACACACACACACACACACACACACACACACACACACACACACACACACACACACACACACACTCAGAGCTTGCAGTGGAGCGCTAGCCCGGTACACAAAAGTTGAGGGACAGTGCCCAAGCATATGTGCATATGTGCACATACATGTACACATATGTTTACATTTATAGAACAGACTGCTTACAGGTAAAATCATCTAATGACTTATCAGAAAGAATAAAATACTAAGCCATGAGGCAGTCCATTTGCATTCAGTTTCCTGCTTTTGTTAACTATTAGGGCTCACTGAGGTGTCAAAAATCTCCTGGATCCTGCTAGCATAAATTCAGGAATGACTAACAACCCAAGATCTAGAATGATACTATCACATAAGTTAAGGTTATGCAAACAGTAAACTTAAAGGTACACACCACACTAGCAAATGCTTGACTGGACCCGTAAGGTCGGATGACCAATGGTATATCAAGATAGGTATCGATTCTCCAGCCCTCATATCCACATTCCAGACATCTCACATAGTCCTTTAGCTTGCCTTGATACAGTTCATTTATGAGATCAGCCTAAAAATAAGAACATCTGTTATAATTTTGTTTTTCATAAAGTAATTTTTAAGATATGCATAAATGTAATTCATATTGAAATATCCTAGTAAATTGTTAGGTTTATACTTACAAAATGAGAACCTGATAAAAACAGTCTATGAGATGAACAATAATGTAATGATCAATGTGCAAAGTTTATCTATTTTAACACTCTATATCACGATAGCACCCAACTATTAAAATTGGGCTTTATTTTGTTTTGTTTTTTAATTTGGGCTAGTATCAGAGCTTGAACAATCCTGGAGCTCTTTATTCAAGTTTTTCCTTCACAGTTGGCTCTCTATTCCTTCAGCCATGTCTTTAATCCAGTATTTTTTGTTTTTATTTTATTTTATTTTCATTTATTTATTTATTTTTGCCAGTCCTGGGGCTTGAACTCAGAGCATGGGCACTGTCCCTGAGCTTTATTTTTTTCTTTCTGTTTAAGGCTAGTGCTCTACTACTTGAGCCATAGCACCATTTCTGGCTTTTTCTGTTTATGTGGTACTGAGGAATCAAACCTAGGGCCTCATGCATGCTAGGCAAGCACTCTACCACTAAACCACATTACTGGTTACTTGAATATAGAATCCTATAAACTTTTCTGTCCAGGTTAGCTTTGAACTTCAATTCTCAGATCTCAACTTCCTGAATAGCTAGGATAACAGGTATGAGCCACTGATGAAATCACTTTTGATGAAATCTGTTACCAATTTACTATATACTGAAGTCTCATAATCTCTTTCCATTAAGATGAGAAACACAATTATCTATGACAATTATACAGCTAAAAATTTTTTTACAGCTTTTACATACCTATCACTACTCTTAACATATTCTAAGTTATAAAACCTTATCTTCTAGCCCAAAATACAAATAAAACTTTTAAACTTGCAGTAATATATAAAACACAACTGAAAGAAGAAATTTGTGGTAATTTCTTTTAAGTGCAGAAATTCAAAACATGTCTTAAAATTCATCTCTCACAGGGCTCACATCAGTAACCCTAGCTACTCAGGAGGCTGAGATCTGAGGATCAAGGTTCAAAGCCAGCCCAGGCAGAAAAGACCCATGAGACTTATCCCCAATTAGCCAGCAGAAAATCAGAAGTAGTGCTGTGGCTCAACATGGTAGAGTGCTAGCCTTGAGCGGAAAATGCCCAGAGACATCACCCAGGCCCTGAGTTCAAGCCCCACAACCAACAATAACAACAAAAATTCATCTCTCTCAAAATACCCTCACCTAAAGAAAGACACTGCTTATTTGTTCCCAAACAAGCCAATGGGGGCTGCTAGCTTCCAAGTCCATATGAATAGGAACCTCCATATGAATTGCTTGCCGAAAGATTTCTGTACCAAAATTTTGGAATTCAGTAGGAATATCCCAGCTGATCTTATTAAAGTGCTGAATAACAGAAAGGGATTTAAGTAAGTAGAAAGGGTAGGTTCAGACTGCTGAAGAAAAGGTCCTTATTATCATCTATATAAACTTACTGAAACAAAGTCCTTCCTGTCGGACTAAGTAGAAAACTGAATCACTAAATGAGATTCCATTAAAACTATTTTCATGATTTTGGAAGTAAGATTAAGACAGAGGGAAAGGAAACCACATTTTACTCTCATAAATATGCATTTTTTAAAATGCATAGGTTCAGTACCTACCCAAGGACAATAAGACCTACTGAAATTATTTTGGGAAAGCAAAAAGGAGGTGACGGGAGTGATTGAGAAGGTAAGATTGACTCGAATATTTGAGTAGAAAAGTAGCAATGAAACCTCCATATAACTAATATAAACTAATAAAAAGATACACAGAAACTGTAAGTCTTCAAGTTGGATCCATGGTTGCTAATAACTTTTTTTTTTTTTTGGTTGGTCATGGGGCTTGAATTCTGGGCGTGGGTGCTGTCCCTCAGCTCTTTAGCTCAAGGCTAGCACTCTACCACTTGAGCTACAGTGCCACTTCCAGTTTTCAGGTGATTTACTGGAGGTAAGAGTCTCACCGAGTTTCTTGCCTGGGCTGGCTTTGAACTGCAATCCTCAGAGCTCAGCTTCCTGAGTAGCTAGGATTATAAGCATGAGCACCAGAGCCTGGCTTTAATATGCATTATTTTTTATTGAAATCTTCCTTATTCACCTGCCCCAGTCATGTGAGATTATGTGTTTTCAACTTATTTCAAACTAGCTGTTTTTAAATGTTTAATACCAAACCGCTATCAGAAAACAACTTAGTACATCCATTACAAGTTCAATAAAACAATACCATATTCTTATTTATGTGATGGTCTCATATCTTTCCATGCTACCCAATTGTTGAAAATGCTGGTGTAAACTCACTAAACTCATCTTATAACCCATCCATGCAGTGCAACCTACTGTTTGAAAAATTCTGGTCCAAACCATTGCAATAGTTATAATCAGAAAGCAGGTCTTCCATGTTATCATATATACTCTCCTTTTAGTCTTGTGATATCAATTACTATACCCATATAAAACCTCTTCAACACTGAGCCCCATCATCAGCCTTAGTCCTTAATGAAATATTTCTAATGCTTCTCTTATTCCTACCTCTACTGGATAAAAATAGGATCAGATTAATTAAAGTCATAAATGTCAAATGTATATGACTACTTGTCATTGTTCTAAATGAAGGTATTATTTTTTGAGTATATAAATGTATGCTTCAGCTTATGATATAATTTACTTTGTAAATATCTGGAAATATTGTTTAAAAGTCATCCCTCCAAAATCACACATACATACACAGAAATAATAATTACATGATCTTTTAAACCAAGAAGACTTGGCTCATACAGGCCAACTTCCTTATTTTAAAGGTGAGGAAACTGAAGTATAGGGTGGTTTAATAAAGATGTTTAGGACTCAAGTTAATAGCTTAATAGTAATTTCAATTACCCATTCCATACTGCAAAATTAATGTCCAAGTTTTTAACTATTCTAATATTCTTAAAACCATTTTAAAGTAATGAATAATTTATGTGAGAAAAGTGTCTTTTCTATCAAAGAGTTTGCTTCCTTTCTGTTAATCTTGTGAGAATTGTTTTTCTGAATGAGTTGGCCCTTGTTAATTACATTCTAGTTACATTCCTTTTCTGCTGCACTTTAATTAAGGCAGCCTGTCACAAGCTCCTGAAGTTTTAGTTACATCTTGTTAATTAGGCCACATCCTTTTGCAGATTGTGAACCTGTGAGCTCAACCAATCTGAGCAGAGGCAGAGCCTCCTGGGTTAGGGATAAAAAGGGAGTAAACCTGTTTGTTCTGTGTTCGCTTGCCAGAGTTTTGGCTTATGGTGTGGCACCTTCTGCAGAAGTAAACTTTCCCTTGCTGAGTTCCTTTCAAGTTGGTGTCGTTATTCTTATGTGACATCCTAAAAGCCCGAGCTATTTCTAACATTTATTAGAAAACAGTCCTTTCAATTTGAGAGACAGGAATTACCTGCTCTGTTTGCTTCCATTTCTGTTCCAAAGCATCAAACATGACTCGGCACAGTTCTTGTACATCATGCTGTTGCCAAGCTGAAAAACAGGAACACAGAAAGGTCTACAGTAAATAACGGTATTTTTTTAAGAACACAAAAATACATATTAGCCATAAAAAGACAACTACAAAAAAAATAGAGAGATCTCAGTATTTATGTGAAAAAGAGCACAAGCTTTCTTTTCCTCCTATTATTGCAGTACTGAGTTTTGAATTTAGGGACCATGCTTGCTAGGCAGGCACTCTATGACTTGAGTCATGCCCCAGCCAGAGTATAAGCTTTGGGGGCTATAGATAAAGTTTAGCCAAACTTACTTTTACAAGAAAATTTCAATTGATCAAAAATTTATAGCTTAGAGAAGAATACCTAAAATTAAGTTACTTAATATCCCAGTACAAACCCAGATGTGGAGGTTCATTCCTGTAATCCAACTCAGGAAGCTGAGATCTACAGATATTGGTTTGCAACCAGCCTGGGCCAAAAAGTCTGTGAGACTCATCTCCTATTAACCACCAAGAAGCTGTAAGTGGAGCAAGCTGTGGCTCAAGTGGTAGAATACTAGTTCTGAGTAAAAATAGACAAGGGAAAACTGAAGGCCTCAGTTCAAGCCCTAGTATAAGTTCCAATTGTTTTTTTTAAATCCCAATAAAAAGCAATGAGGTTAGCAATAAAGATAATATTATGTAAAATGTGTTTGTATAACATTAATCTTCCAGAATTCCTCTGAATATTAAAAATACTTATCATTATTAGAGAATTATACCCTCACTACTATCCCATCCAAAGCTCCTTGTAACATCCGTGGTTTCAATTGCTCTCTTTTTGCTGGTTTGTAACAAAACAAAAAGCCTTTGAAGTTGGTATGGAATACTAGTCACTGGATCTTCTTCAGATTCTTCAAATTCCCATCTATTAAAACAAAATATTTAAAAATTATTTATAAAATAATTTGATTCATTAAAGTATTAATATCAAAATCATTATAATCTAAGATCTTAATTCTGTAAACATAAAGTCTGCATATTAGCTGAAGCTAATAATGTCTAATGAAAATCTAAAAAAACTTTAGACCTTAAAAGAGAAAGTATGAGGGTATCAGTTTTGAATGGGCAAACCTTACTTAAAAGTAATCATAGATGTGCTGGGAAGGTGGCTCAGTAGTAGAGTGCTTGCCTTGCATGCATGAGGCCCTGGGTTCGATTCCTCAGCACCACATAAGCAGAAAAAGCTGGAAGTGGGGCTGTAGCTCAAGTGGTAGAGTGCTAGCTTTGAGCTGAGGGACAGTGCCCAGGCCCAGAGTTCAGGCCCCACAACTCAAAAAAAAAAAAAAAAAAAAACAATAAACAAAAAAAGTAATCATAGAACTTGATCAAAACTGAAATCTGAATTACTAACTCACAAAAAAAAATACTGAACAATATTAAATGAAACTGAGGCATTCCAACCATCAAAGCTCTAACTGTGGGAAAACTATTAGACAACATCAGTTTTTAATGTATGAAATTTTAGGGAACAAATTACAAGTGGGAAACAAAAAAACAGATTGAACTGATTAAGATATGAATCTTCTTTGGATTGATTTGAACAAATTATTTTTTAAATTATGTGGCAATCAATCAGAAGAATCTTAACACTGAGTTGTGGTGACACAGTTGAGACTGTGAGATTGTGCATTCTAAACTGTGGATTGCTCTAGATGGGTTGGGATTTAAAGAGGTTTCATTATACTGTTTGCCCACTCTTTTAGTCTTTGAAATTTTCCATCACAAAACATTTTAAAAAGAGAATACTGTAGGCAATCTAAGTAGTATTTTCTCTCTCTTGAATTTATGCAGGTTAGCACTAGCTACAGAGGCTGTCTCAAAAACAAGTAAAGTCTCAACTGAAGAACTTAAGATCTTATGGCAGAAATAATAAAACAATTAGTTAATGCACCCAAGAAAGTTCTTAATGTAATTCTATATCCAATAAAATAAAATATAAAAAATATAATTCTTGGCCAGGCGCCAGTGGCTCATGCCTGTAATCCTAGCTACTCAGGAGGCTGAGATCTGAAGATGGTGGTTCAAAGCCATCCGGGGCAGGAAAGACCTTGAGACTCCTATCTCGAGTAAACCGCTGTAGCTCAAGTGGTAGAGCGCTCGCCTTGAGCTGAGGGACAGCGCCCAAGCCCAGAGTTCAAGCCCTACAACTGACCAAAAAAAAAAAAGAGAAAACACACACACACACACACACACACACACACACACACACACACACACACACACACACACACACACACACACACACACACACACACACACACACACACACACACACACACACTTCTCATGGTAGTCTATGTCTTAACAATAAGGATGCTGTTACTTCACATTTTCTCACTTTTAAAGAACTTTTATTAACTTACATTAACTTTGTAGTGAGATTTCATTACCATTCATCTAGAATGTGTTCCAATCAATCTTATCCCCTCTATCAAACATTTTCAACTTTTAGCTTCAAAGGAAGGACTTGAGTACTAGTTTTTCTCTGCTTAAAATGTTTTAGCTTAAAATGTTTTAGTTTAGTACAGCTCTCCTTTGAAGTGCTCAGTATTTTTCTTGTTTTAGGACCTGAAAGTCATAAATGTGATCCCACTCCCTTTTTCACACACTGACATATCCTTCTGCCTTTTTCTTCTCAAGGCTTCTACTCTGTCATTGTATTTCTTTAATCCTCCTTCTACTCTACTATATTCAGTCTCCAGCTCTCTTCTGAGAGGAGTTTGCTGGTGAAGGGAACTTACCATACCACAAAACTGAACTGCCACCTGTCTCTTATTCCTGTTAGAAATAGTTTAAAAGGTTGTAAATCTTGCCATATCTGCTATTATACTAGTCACCTAGTTGGAAAGTTTAGTGCCATATTTAATTCTTCCCTTCCCCTTGTACTATGTAAAGCTTTCCTTAAACAAAGTATTAAAAACCTACAGAAATGGAAAAGTATCCAAGGGAAGTATACAAGGGAAGAAAACAAATCAAACCCTTTCCTGGGGACAGGAAACAGCATATCATTCATACAAAAAAAAAAAGTAAGAATTTACTGATAGAAGATTTATATAGCACATACTATTGCTGTTTGGCTTTTTCAAGTGCTCTTTCTTCTCAACGTAGCTCAAGCTTATCTACACTGCATGATTACCAAGTTTACTTTCCTCATTAAATCTCTTCTCTGAGTATCACTAATCTCTCTTTTAACTCAAATGGCATCTAACTACCCTTAATGTTCTTTAAATTTTTCATATATTTACATATTGCTATTGTGAAAAAATCTGTAAATTATTTGAGAATAAGACATTATTTCTAAATTCCGCTCTAACCACTAAGTGTGTAGGCATATAAACAGTTCTCAGTGAATAAATGTTTACTGACTGAAAGACATGTCAACTTTTACAAGTTACATTTACCCCTATGTAAATTTCATGTGTTTCATCCTTTTCTTGTCTACGCCCTTCTGATTCTCTCTCCACACATTTTTTCATATGCCAAGTTTTCATGAGATTCATATTTATACAATATTCAAGAAACTTTGTTATAAAGTAAAAAATACCCCAACCTTTACAAGTACAAGAAATTAATTTCTAATTAAAGATAATTTTTTCCATTATAAACTAATTTTACTTACAGAACATTTTAAAAAATACTCACTTATATAATGCATTCCTAAATTCAGGAGTCATAAAAAGTGTTTGCAAAAGGCTATTCAAATAGCAAGTCATTGCCTGGTTTACTAATCCCACATAACCTTTAAAAAGAAAAATACACATTTAAATTAGCACTTAGATATATAAATAATGGGAGAAATTTAATATATTATAAAGACTCAAAGATTAATAAGACCACAGCTAGAAAATATTTCTAGAAAATATTTCCTTGATTTTGCAGAGTGCAGTCTTCTTAGGTTAGGTTTGTGTGGTATTTAAAGTGAATATAACGTTTACACTTTTCCATTTTAATCCACAACTTTCAGATGAGAGAAGGTTGTTTATATGTCAACTAGACCTACTGTATTAAACATATTACTTTTAAATTTTATTTAAATGTGATACTGTAGCTCTGGACATATAAACAAAGTATCTGGCTTTTTTAGAGAAACAAAGTTTACATAGTACACATATTGAAGGGATCCCCACTTCCCTCCTGAGTATTGATCAACCCAGGGGCATACTATGCTAGTTAGTAGCAACTGAGATACATTCCCAGTCATCTTTCTACTGAAATGATTTATTATAATATGAAATATATCAAAATGCTTATAATTTAAAGAAAAGTAGCCAAACCTATATATAAATGAAACCTTAATAGAAACAAAGCTACCTAAGTGATTTTTAAAAATTAACAGATTTTAAAGTGACATGACTCATAATCTTGCTCTGGATTTGTTTTCTTACCCAGAAAATGAGATAATGATTATTCTGGCTTAATATTCCAAGACTTTATGAAAACCAAACAACAAAAATAATAAATCTTACCAGTTTCTGATTTGTTCAAAATTGATGAATAGGAGTAGCTTTGGCTGACATAATCACTGCTGGAGCCCACAGAACCTTCTCTTGGAAGCGGACCTACAAACCTGTCATGAACACTGTCATCCACATTACTGGAGTCCTCCTAAAATGCAGCACAACCAATATTTACTAAATAACAAATGTGCTGAGCCAGTGGAAAAATACTAAAATTCTAATATAATGAAAAGACATGTGGCATTATAATTATTGCTACTACTAATACATGCCCTTACCACTTCCCATAGCAGGTTTGAAAGACGCAAGATACAGAATATTTTAGAAAGGAGCTTGTAAAACCTTCCAAAATCCTTACTTTTTCCATTTTGTAATGTTCTCTTACAAATGTTCTGTTTGCAGAAAAGCAGGAGATGTGTGGTCCTAACATCAAAAGAACCACTGTAAACTCCTTTGCAACAGAGTTTATTACTCAGTTTTACATAATCAGCAGTGGAGTAGACCTAGCTAACAGGAGATACTCAGTATCAATAATAGATAATATAGTTTCCCAGGGTTTCCAACAAGAAATTTCAAGGTAATTTGTAATTTCAAGGGACTGAGGGACATAAAAAGAGCATGAACAATTAAGAGCTAAAGAATAATTACCTCTTGTACTGACTTATAGAATTATGAGCTCTTTCTACAAATAATAAAATTTTTTAAAGATTACTAAGAATTTTTAATATTAATCTCTAAATTGTAAATCCAATCTTCTTTAAATGGCTAATTTAGATTTCAATGTCATTTAATCAAAATCTTCTTGTCATATAAAACAACGACTTTAAGGAAGATCAAAGGGCATATTCTGGTACTGCTGCAGAATAGATACATTATGTAATTACTGTCTAATGATATATTTTTATTCATGATACACTCAAATGTAAAGCATCAAATAGGAAAAATTTTCCTAACAGAAAAAAAAATCAATAAACTCTCAGCCTTAGTTTCCACAGTCTATAAAACAAGGAGATAAATTAGACCTAGTTTTCTTAATCTCTTTTAAACTACATCTTCTATAATATATTCTAATCCTTTATTAAGAACAGATTTACTTCCCATAGTTTTTAATTTAAGTATAAAATGTATTTCGGGCTTTTAAGATTTTTTTTTTGTTTTTGTTTTTTGGTCAGTCATGGGGTTTGAAATCAGGGCCTGTGCCTGCTCAGTTTCCTTGCTCTGCTCGGCTGGTGCTCTACCACTTGAGCCACACTTCCAGCCTGATTTCATGCTAGTTGTTTTGGAGATGGAATCTCATGGGGTTTTCTGCTGGGCTGGCTTCAAACTGCAATATTAATTCTTAGCCCCTGATATACCAGCACCTGACATTGTAGGTTTATAATTTTTACATATTTGGTTTTCTTTGGTTGGTCGTGGGGCTTGAACTCTGGGCCTGGGCGTTGTCTATCAGCTCTTCAGTTCAAAGCTAGCACTCTACAGATTGAGTCTCACGGACTTTTCTGCCCAGGCTGGCTTTGAACCGTGATCCTCAGATCTCAGCCTCCACAGTAGCTATGATTATAGGCATGAGCCATCGGCACCCAGCTACATAGTTTTTTGTAACTTATGTCTACCCCTAAAAAGTCAGAACTGTCTTGAGAATTGCCCTTCACATCTGGAGTTACTGACTGGACAATCTATAAGACCACTAGACTAGACAAGAAAGTCTATTAAAATAAATGTGAATTTGAGTAAGCACTAAAAGAGAAAGAAAGCATTCAATTTATATCTAGTCATTGTGCAAAATGGCAAATTGGGTCCGGTGATCTGGGAGTATTATTTTGGCCTTCCCAAGCATGAAAAAAAAAAAAAAAAGACAATAGATTATACAATCAAGTAAATGCACTGGCAAAAGCACTGAAACACAGTTGTTTAAATGTATGATGTTTAAATATACCTTAGCCCTAACCCCATCTCTAGTATAGCAATGGCCTTCAAGATAGCAGCCCATGTTAATTAACCTCAATATGGGTAACAAATAATAGACTATAGATGTCCATGTTCAATATATTAATATTATCATATACACTTAGAGCAAACTGACACATTAAAAAAATCATAAAATAATTACAAAACATGTATCTCCTGTTTCCTTTAGATATTTGCATTCCCAAGTAGGTGGCAGTGCACAAAAATTATGAACAGAAGGCTTTCTAAATAGCTCACCAGTAGTATTTGAGGTTGTTCACCATCTTTATCTGTCAAATGCAGATAGTTCTTCTTTCCTGGCTCAAAATTAGCGTCCAGGAGAGACTTGTCACTGGTATGATCCAGTGGTACCTACAAGACATAAAAATGATAGCTAGGTTAGAAAAAACATTAGTTGTAATAATGAAAAATAATACATGAATGAATTCACATCTACCTTTATACAAAATTTTTCAGGAATGATTTTGATAAGTTTCTTCTCATCCAGTTTTAGAATTAACTTATCTACTTAAAAACTATGATGGGTTGGGCACCAGTGGCTCATGTTGTCTGTAATCCTAACTACTCAGGAGGCTAAGATCTGAGAATCAGGGTTCAAAGCCAGCCTGGACAGGAAAGTCCATGAGACTCTAATCTCCAATTAACTACTCAGAAAAAGCCAGAAGTGGCACTGTGGCTCAAGTGGTAGAGTGCTAGTCTTGAGTCAAAGAAGCTCAGAGACAGCACCCAAGCCCTTAATTCAAACCTGAGGACCATCAAAAACAAAAAACAAAACTACAAAAAACACTACTCACATTTCCCTACATGAAGAGAGAAGGTAAAAGTTCACACAATATTAAGCTCTATACACAAAGCTCTGTATTTGTTTCCATATTCTCTAAAATGTATGCAATACTGATGAATTTTAATAAGAGACAATTTAACACACTAAAAACTATAAACTGTTTTGTTATATGAATATAGTGAGAATTCCAAGATAAATAACACACTTAATATCACAATCAAAATAATTATGTAGCATAACTAAAATACAACCTTCAGGATAATCTCTTAAAGAAATACCTGCACTAGTGAATAATACCTATTTTAAGTCAACTACCAGGACACAAAGGAAAATAAAAAGTCACAAGAGCAAATGTTTAGGTTTCTTAAAGGCAAAAGATAAATAAGATGGGAAGACACATGACAGCTCAGAACTACTCTTGTGTGGTGTTGTTTGTTGTTCTTTTGTGTGTGCCAAGCCTGGGGCTTGAACTCATGACTGGGCACTGTCCCTGAGCTTTTGTGCTCAATACTAAGTGCTCTACCAGTTGAGCCACAGCTCCATTTTTGTCTTTTTTGGTGGTTAACTGGGGATAAGAGTCTCACAGACTTTCTTGCCCCAAGTTAGCTTTGAATCATGATCCTCCAATCTCAGCCTTCAGAGAAGTTAGGATTATAGGTGTGAACCACAAGGGTCTGGCTTAGAACTTTTTTTTTTTTGTCAGTAGGGCTTGAACTCAGGGCCTGGGCACTGGCCCTGAGAGCTTTGTCTCTCAAGGCTAATGCTCTATGACTTTGAACCACAAGGCCACTTCTGGTTTTCTGGTAGTTAACTGAAGATAAGTCTCACCGGTGTTCCTGATCAGGCTGGCTTTGAATCATGATCCTTAGATCTCAGCTTCCTGAGTAGCTAGGATTATAGGCTGGAGCCACTGGTACCTGGCCCAAACTATTCTTTGAAGTACAAAAGAAGAGAAAACTCTGTACCAAGAGTATTCAAAGTTTGAGATTAAATATTAGCTATCCTCATTTGCTCTGTTGGATTACCAATTTTTTTTTTCTTTTGGTCCGTCATAGGGCCTAAACTCTGGGCCAGGACGCTGTCCCTCAGCTCTTCAGCTCAAGGCTAGCACCCGACCATTTGAGCCACAGTGCCACAGCTTTTTCTGCTTATGTGGTACTGAGAAATCAAACCCAGGGCCTCATGCATGCAAGGCAAGCACTCTACCACTGAGCTACCTTCCCAGCCCAGGACTATCAATTTTATTAATTTCAGAGTGTATAGCTAACTACTTTAAGACATTAGTTCTATACTTTTTAAAACATAGAAGAAAAAGAAAAGCAAAATAACCTGATTTTAAAGGCAAATCACTCACACCAAACATTTTTCATTCTTCTGTAGAACTAATTAAAACTATGCCTTCCAAATACACACAGAGTTTCACTTGCTGTTAGAACATTTTCATGGAAAATGCAGTACACAGCAATGGCATAGGATAGAAAGGGAAGATATAAGCAAAAACATCGTGATGGAATAATATTGACATTTGTGTTAAAAAAAATTACTCGGGCTTGGAATGTGGCTTAGTGGTAGAGTGTTTGCCTAGCATGTATGAAGCCCTAGGTTCAATTCCCCAGTGCCACAAACACAGAAAAGGCCAGAAGTGGTACTGTGGCTCAAGTGGTAGAGTGCTTACCTTGAGTAAAAGAAGCTCAGGGACAGCGCCCAGGCTCTGAATTCAAGCCCCAGGACTAGAAAAAAAATTACTCAAGATCAGGGAATTAAGATTACAAAGATCTGGACTGGGGATGTAGTTCTGTGGTAGAGTATTTGCAAGGCTCTGGGTTTGTTCCCAGCAGCAAAAAGAAGGGAGGGAGGGAAAAAAAGAATAAAGAGCAGATCACTAATTTTGCCTTAAATACTAACCAAGAGAATGAGATTTTTAAGTAAAAAATAAACAGATTGAAGATCTCTGAATTAGAAGGCAACATGAGTACTATATTTAAACTGATCAATGCCTGTCTTATCATCTAGATGCCTGAATATGATAAATTAGCATTCACAGAGAAGTTAACAAAAATTCTTGAAAATTAAAGATAAAAGAAAACAATCACCAAATATTTGAGGAAATTCTGTAATGGAAGAAATAAATGCAAGAGAAGATAATCAAAGAAGCACAAGATTGAATTAAAAAATATACCCTCTAAAAGACCTGAAAAGGGCTCACATTGTAATTCCAGCTACTTGGGAGACAGAGATCTGGAGGATTATAGTTCAACACCAGTACAGGCACAAACTAAGTAATGTTCAATCTTAACCAATAAATCAGGTATGGTGCAGTCAACCTAGCTATGTCGGGTAAAATAGGTAAGAGAACTGCTGTTTAAAGCTGGCCAGGCAAAAAGCCCCTGAAACTTTACATAAAAAATAATTAAAGTGGGGCTGGGAAGGTGGCTCAGGGTAGAGTGCTTGCCTTGCTGCATGAGGCCCTGGGTTCAATTCCTCAGCACTACATAAGCAGAAAGAGCTATAAGTGGCACTGTGGCTCAAGTGGTAGGGTGCTAGCCTCAAGCTGAAGAGCTGAGAGACAGTGCCTAGGCCCAGAGTTCAAGCCCCACAAATGCCAAAAATAAATAAATAATAATAATAATTAAAGAAAAAAAGGGCTGGAAATATGATGCAAGTGGTAGGTAGAGTACCTGCCTAGCAAGCCCCGAGGCCAAGTTTAAACCTCAGAATTGAAAGGGGGGGAAAAAAAAACAACACCTGAGAACATTGAAGCCATTAAAAAATATTTTTGAGCTTGAAAGCTAAAGGCAAAATCTGTATGTTTATATACAGAAAATATGAAAAAAGAAAAAGTTACCACAAGGCATCAGTGGCTCATGCCTGTAATCCTAGCTACTGAGGAGGGTGAGTTCTGAAGCCGACCTGGGCAGGAAAATCCAAAAGCTTCTTATCTCCAATAAACTACAAAAACTGCCAGAACTGGAGCTGTGGCTGAGGCAGAGTGCTATCCTCAAGCAAAAGAAGCTCGGGAACCACAGCCAGACCCTGAATGCAAGCCCAAGGATCAGTACCCAAAAAAAAGCCCCTTTGATGAAGATGGGTGCAAATGGGATAAGTGGGATGGCAAGAGAATGATAATGGTAGTGACTCTGATCATAAATAACGTAACATAAATAATATAAATAGACATGTTAAACTGAAACCTCCTTGAACAAGTATTTGAATAAGGAGGTTGAATATTGTTGAAATAGATATTCTTAACTACAAAAATAAGGAAACTTGTTGAGGATACTATTTTTTGAGGGGGAGTTGGGTAATAAACGGAGTGAAAGTGACTGGAATACAGTGTAAATGTGTGGAGATATAACAATATAAGCCAATGAAAACATTTCCAAAGGAAAAAAAAAACCTCATAAAATATATGTTTTTGTTTTCTTGTACTAGTCCTAGGGTTTGAAATCTAAGACCAGGGTGCTGTCCCTGAGTTTTTCCCTCAAGGCTAATGATCTACCAGTTGAGCCATACTTCTACTTCTGGCTTTTTGGTGCTTAATCGGAGATCAGAGTCTCAGACTTTCATGCCTGGGCTGGCTTAGAACTGTGATTGTCACCTCAATCTTACAGATGTGAGCCAGCAAATTTAGCTCAGCAAAATTACATGGCTTTATACATTTTATACATTTCTTTCACTGAATAATATCAAGTGAATATCATGAGTAACTGATGATATGACAAAGTGTAACCTTTAGGAAAACAAATGTTTGTTTCCATATCAGTACTGGTGTTTGAGCTCAGGGCCTTGCACTTTCAGCTCATCTCTTTTGTCACATGTGCCATACATCCACTTCTAGCTTTTTGCTGGTAACTGGAGACCAGAGTCTCACAGATTTTTCTCCCCGTGCTGAATAGAGGCAAAGGTAAAAAAAAAGGATCTAATTACTGAGCTGTACACATGCTCTTACTGAAACAGCTATACTTTTGCTTATAAATACTATATTACAATTCTAGGCTTTAATACATTATTATTAGTAATAATAACATCAACAATAACTAACAGCTTCCATGAAGATGCACTAAAGTCTTAGGTTTACCGTATCAGCAGTGTTGATTCCATTTCCCCATGCCAAATCAAAGGTTCCATTTATGTAGCCTACTTTGTTGGCCACATCTTCAAAGAGCTTTCTGACTGGAGTAGATGCTGGTAAATTTAAAGTGATCCGTTCATTCACTGTCTTTGAGTTCGTAGTATCTTGTATTATACATAAGACTCTAGGTTCTTCAGCAGCATTTTCTATCTGAAATTTTAAAAACATTATTTTTGACATTGCTTATCTTTAAAGAAACTGTAACTAGTTATAACATTTATGATTAAATATAAAATAATCTACAAAATATTATTTTCTCTGTGCTACTAGTACTACTGTTTTTATTATATCTGAAACAATCTGATAAATGTGTGAAACATATAAGCACTAAATATGCTCATTTTGGAAAACATTTTAGACTCAATGGTCACTTTTGTGGTTATCTAATTTTGATCTATAAGGTTGTAAAGCAACAATCAACAAGCCAAGAAGAGTTTAAGTTAAACATCACAAAATGCATCTTTAAAAATGTGTCATTATCATTCAAGCATAATCCAACTAAGCTTTTCTGGGTTTCATAAAGATACTAGAAAACTGCACAGAAATTCATTGAGGATTATCTAAACAAGCAAAAAAGTCTCCTAATCTTTATGCTTTTACAACCATAACTAAGGTATTAACAATAAATAGTAAAAACCACTTCATTCAGCCAGGCACCAGTGGCTCAAGCCTGTAATCCTAGCTATTCAGGAAGATGAGATCTGAGGATCAGGGTTCAAAGTCAGCCCCGGCAAGAAACTCCATGAGACTCTTATCTCCAATGAACCACTCAGAATACCAGAAGTAGCATTGTGGCTCAAGTGGTAGAAGGCTCACCTTGAACAGAAGAGCTTAGGGGCAATGCCTAGGCCCAGAGTTCAAGCCCCATGACCAACAAAAACAACCAACCAAAAAACCCCCCACTTCATTTATTAACATGTTGGGAGCTGACAAGCATATCCAAATAGATCAGCCAGGAGAGAAAACAAAAAGAGCTTTTCAACTACCATTCTGGAAAATGATCACAAATTTTCCTTCTTTAAATCAGCAGTATCAAGACAATTTGTTGTTGGTAGTGATTTTGTTTAGTTGTTTTATTTTTTTCAAAAAAAGGAAACTGTTCCAAAGATGCTATGCCTTTTCTTAATCTCTTAAAAAAATAACTTCAACTTTCTACAGGAATAGAGGTCACAGACTCATCAGATACCTAAAGGGAAAGAATTTCTTTCCCACCTATTTTTCCAGTAATGGCCAATCAATGAACAGCACCATCATCCACCTAGAGGCTAAAACCAAAGAGCTGAGCTCAGCATCTCCCAGTTTCTTCCTTCTTCAAGTGATACTATCACCAAATCCTGTCAACTCTATTTACATTCCTTTTTTTCTTTTTTTTTTTTGGGGGGGGGGAGTGGGGGGTCCGGTCGTGGGGCCTGAACTCTGGGCCTAGGCACTGTCCCTCAGCTCTTCAGCTCAAGGCTAGCTCTCTACCACTTGAGCCACAGCGCCACTTCTGGCTTTTTTTCTTTTTGCTTATGTGGTGCTGGGTAATCAAACCAGGGCCTCATGCATGCAAGGCAAGTGCTCTACCACTAAGCCACCTTCCCAGCCCCACATTTCTTTAGATAATCAGAATATCTTAGATAAAATTATAGCAATATGCTCCTGAAAACTGTTCTTTAAATCTTACATTCCATTACAGAACTGTCTTTCTGGCGTTGGAGGCATGGCTCATGTTGGTAGAGCACCTGCCAATAGCACAAAGTGTCAGATAACCAGTTCCCATTCTGGTCTATTTGGACAAAAAAACAAATCAAAACAAAACAAAAAAGACCTGTCTCAAATATACAAATTTAACAATGTCAATCTCTTGTTGTCCCTGAAAATTGGGTGCATCAATCATTTGACTGAATGACTTCTGACCATCCTGAGAATAGGCTATTCAGAAACATGACCTGCATATACCAGTGCTCTCCGTTTTCCTTCTTCCTTGGTGCTGGGAATTGAACCCAAGGTCTTACATATGCTAGCCAGTCACAACATCACTGAGTATAGCCCAATTCTGTGAATGTATTTCCTTCTTTTTATAAAATAATCTCTAATTTTTGGTTGAATCTATATTTTCCATGTTAAGTAAGAATTATTATCATTAACTAGTATTGAAAACAGGACAGACATGCAGGTTTTTTGTTTACTTGATGAATATAATTAGAATTTGTTACAGTAATATATGGTTTGGGATTTGAAAGATCATGCAAATTAAGGTTGATCCAATTAATTTAGAACAGAAATAAGTTGGTATGTTAAAACAAATTGACTACCACTACATTTCAGACAAATCAAATATTGAATTATGGAAACAACTCACTTACAGGAGAAATATTTTTATGCGAAATAAAAAACTAAATAAGAAAGAGTTAAGGTATTTGGGGAATGGTACTGAACCCCAGGGCCTCATACTTGCTACAGTCTTCTACCATTAAGCCCCAGCCTTTTTTGCTCTCATTTATTGTTCAAAGAATTTCTCTCTCTCTTTTTTTTTTTTTGCTTGGGTCAAGCCTGGAGAGGAATGCCTTCCACACAGATGGGATTACAGGCTTGAGCCACCATGATTTTAGACATCAATGTACTACTGAAATAATGGGTTTGTGTCTTTCAGCTGAAAATGAGTGAGGGATATTTATGATAATTCCTCATACCTGAACTATAATTATTAAGTATTTCTAGGCATATGCAAAGTATACAGAATCTGGAGCTAATTTATTACTGACAGTTGTATATATAAAAATTATGTCTTTTAATATTAAAAAATAGTGAACAACTCAAAATATTTTAAACTACCAAAGATATACTTTCATAGTTTCAATGTATACTTTAGAAGCAGTTACATCTGACTGATTCAAGTTTCTTGGTATAAAATAGTGCAATAGTCCCATTTTAAATCTTAAGGAAGGTTGGAGTTAATGGTTCATCAAAAAAACCTTTCTAAGAACTGAAAATCAAAATGTTATATTTTAATATACCTAATAGTGGTAATATGTCAACATCACATCTCTGGTTCTTTCCCTAAATATGTGGGAGTACAATATAAAGACTTATGATTCCTCTCCTTCCATCTGAACATATTGAGAAATTTCTCCCCAATAGTTTGCCATATGAAGATCAAATGCTATAGTAAATAAACACAAAAGGTAATTTCAGGTGTACCTTTTACTGTTGTATTGACAACAGTTTTCTTTTCTGTAAACATAATTACACTTAGTTTTCAAACAAATGAACAAAAAACAGTAAAGTATAAAAACATGGAAATCTCCGTAATCCCATAAAACAAGTGATAACTATTAGCCTGGTGGAACAGTGCATGCCTGTGATCCTAGCAACTTGAGAGAATTGTGAATTCAAGTCCAGCCCTGGCAAAGTTGTGAGACACTCTCAACATCAAGATCAAAATACAAATAATAGGGCCATACTCTACCACTAAAGTGGTAGAGTTCTTACCTAGCATGCACATGACCTTGTGTTCAATCCTCATTGTTCCAATAAGAGAAGAGAAAAAGAAAGACACAAGGTGGGATGGAAGGCAAGGAGAGGAGGAAGCAGATGAGAAGAGGACAAGAGAAAAAAGAAGGCATCCAGACAGGCACAGACAGACACATATTAAATATTTTGTTGTATACCTTTCCAAATACTTTTCCTACATAAAGAACACACAGAGATACATGCAAGCTTCTTAGACACAAACAATGGATTAGAAATATAGATGTTGTTTGTAACTTCTTTCTTTGTTTAAAAATGTCATGCAATTTTTTTCCTGGTACTCTACCATTTTTACAACTGTACAGTATCATTTAATACATGGATTAGTAACAATTTACTTAGTTCTACTTTACTACTTTAGGCTAGACTTCATTCTGTAGAAAAAGAATTTTCAAGACTTAAAAAAACAAAAAACTAAAACAGTAACTCTGTAATGAATGAAACTTTGTACCTAGCCAGGCACACACAGTATTGACTAGCAATAATCCCAACTACTTAGAAGGTGGAGGCGGAGTACAAGGCCAGCTTAATCAATCAATGAGGCTTTATCTCAAAAATATAAACCAAAAGGCTAACAGGAGAAGGGTATGTGGCTCAAATGGCAGAGTAGAGCACTTGCTTTGTTAAGTATGGCAAACTGAAATCCAGGCTCAACCTCCCATTCTACAAAGGAAAGAAATATGGAGGAAAAATAACTTAGTACTCATTCTATTTTCTAAAAATTTCTACATGTAGGATTTGTAAGTCAATCATATCCTACTCGAAAATTTAGAGATCAATCACATTTTACTTCTGAATTCAGTTCTAGTCTAATTAAACATAAACAAAACATTTTCCTTTAAAGGTGTATACTAGCAACTTGTAATCCATTACATTCTATTTAAAATTCTGGTCCATTCATTTCATCTATAATTTAATCTAATATGTGGCTATCAACCATAGATTACATCAAACTTCAGGAACCACTATTGTCAACACTAAACAATGAGGTCAATGTTCTACTTCCTCACCTCCATTATAAGAACAAACAGAAAAACTCTTTTTTTTCTTTTTTTAAGATAAATAAGATATATCAGTAATTTTATAATCGCTTTTCAAGAGGGGAAAAAACTCTATAGCATGAGTTAAACATGCAATTTTCTGAAACACTTAAGTGTAAAAAGGCATTTCCTAGAATTTGGGAAATAGGGAGGCTACCTAATCTCTTTTAAATTCTATTCCACATGGATCCTATTAATGTGAAATAAAAAACAAAACCAGTATCATCATGAATTACAACGAGCTAAAAAGTCTTTGCTGTTTTTTTTCCCCCTTTCTTTCCCCTCTTCCTAGCCTAGGGTGATTGAGTATCAACAGAATATGAGAGAAGTGATAGAATGTAACTTAAAGCCTGGCCTTAAGAAACCCACAGCCTCAGGTTTATACCTCTTGGGACTTTCCCGTTTATAAACTAGCCAGGACCTCAGAAATCCAATGATCTTGTAGTCAACATGTTATGAGGAACACTAGCAATCTACACAGAGTGAAGGTAGACACTCTAGAGAAAACACTGAGGTGTCTGATATATGTAAACAGCCCTCCTGGACATTCTATCCAAAGCCAGCCAGCTGATGCCACACAGAAGCAACTAAATAAGATGAGCCAATGCTTGAATACCATGGAACAGAACTGTGAGAAAATAAACTGAGTAGAGTATGAATGTTTCTACATCTTGCCAAACACAAAGGTAAAAATCACACAAAACTGAAACTATTGTACAGATAATTCATAGTAAGTAATATTGCACTTGTGCTAGTAATGAAAAATGCATAAATTATATTTTATTTATATTTAACAATGTACACGTTAAGAATGTTCTGTTTGTACATGAGCTCACTAAAGAAATACCTGATTTCTGGACACAGCCAGAAAAGACTCCATAAAGCTTGTGAGTCATACCTTCGCCCATGTGGAAGATGTAGGAAGGAATATGGTCATGTTCTGACACCAAGCTAGGTAAAAAAATGCAAAACTTCATAAGCCTATCTAAAAAACAATGATAACAAAATGCCTGGGTTTGGAGGTAGAGTGCCTGCCTCGTAAACTTGAGACCCTGAGTAAACTTGAGATCCTGAATTCACATCCTAGTACTACCAAAAAATTTTTAAAAAGCCATAACCTTGTTGACAAAGAGGTAAATATATTGGGATAAAAATAAGAGAAAAAAAAATGTTTTCTTCCAAAAATGGCCTTGCAGCTAGGTTGACACAGATATTTGCTCTCTATAAGGAAAAGTTGTTGGCCAGCTGCCTCCTAAGAATCTTGTCTCTTTTTCTTTGCATTCCTAATAGTTGAAAATTGAACTTTCGAGTTCTCTGATGTTTATATATTTTCTGTTTAAAACATTACAAAGTGATCTCTTTACCTCTACATGTGATTGTCATATTTCTTTCAACATGTCTTCCTTTCAAGAAAAATATGGGAAGTGGAAGTATGGCTCAAGTGGTAGAACACCAGGCTTGAGCAAAATGCCAAGTGAGAGCATGAAGCCGACTTCAAGTGAGGAAAGGGAAGGGAAAGGGATGTGGTAAGGGGCGGAAGGAAGGAAGGAAGGAAGGAAGGAAGGAAGGAAGGAAGGAAGGAAGGAAGGAAGGAAGGAAGGAAGGAAGGAAGGAAGGAAGGAAGGAAGGAAGGAAGGAAGGAGAAGAGAGGAAGGGAGGGAGGGAGGAAGGAAGGGGAATGGAGGAAGGGAAGGAGGGAGGAGAAAACTATGGTGGCAAGCTCACACACACATTTCTGTATTTCTTGGTATGGAAGCTGCTATAAGCTAAGAAATTAAGCCTTAGACTATTATTCTTCTGGGTATCTATTGCTCATGATTAATATACTGCTATAGAATATGAGATTTGATGCTTTAAAATTTGTGCTGACTGTAAGTTTATAACATTCATAGCCTCATTCAGATTGCGCCATTTTTATTTTAATAAGGGATAATTCCTTGGCTATAAATGTAGGTCTTAATTAACACAAAAAAGATTATTATTTTTAATTTTCCCATTTTTTGTAGGTCATAGGGCTTGAACTCAAGGGCCTGGGTGCTACCCCTGAACTTTTTTGCTCAAGGCTAGTGCCCTATCACTTTGAGCCACAGTGGTTGACTAGAGATAAAAGTCTCATGCACTTTCAGGCCCAGGCTGGCTTTGAACTTCAATCTTTAGATCTCAAATTCCTGAGTAGCTAAGATTACAGGCATGAGCCACCAGTGTCTGGCTGAAAAAAAAATTATTTTTAAGATCCTTCTTCTACTCCATCCCTAACCTACAGAAAATTCTTATTATTTATATGATTTTTTTCAAGTGGTATCTTGCCACATTCAGGATGCATAAAAGACATTTATCGGAAGAACTTTGAGGATAAAAAAAACTTATAAAGGGACCCAAGTAAAATGAAGTATGAAAGCTACATCCTAGGAAGTTTAGGTGTATAATTCACACAATGCTGTCAAGAGGTAATAGTTTACTTAATTCTTCAAACAAGTTTTCTGGATTGTGACTTTGTTAATTATTGTATCACTTAATTCCTAGACTGTTACCATTTTAGAAAATAAATCTGCAAGAAATAATTAAATACCATATCCAAAGGCAAAAGCAAAAGATTCTGTAAGGATTTTTTTTTTTGGGGTCCGGTAGTGGGGCTTGAACTCTGGGCCTGGGTGCTGTCCCTCAGCTCTTCAGCTCAAGGCTAGCGCTCTACTACTTGAGCCACAGCGCCACTTCCAGCTTTTTTTTTTCTTTTTGCTTATGTGGTCCTGAGGAATGGAACCCAGGGCCTCAGGCGTGCAAGGCAAGCGCTCTACCACTGAGCCACCTTCCCAGACCCTCTGTGAGGATTTTTTGTACAAGTTCTGGGGTTTGAACTCAAGGCCTGGGTACTCTCCCTGAGTTTTTTTGCTGCACTCTACCAAGATTTGAACCACAACTGCATTTCCAGACTTTTAGTGGTTAATTGGAAATGAGAGTCTCTTTCCTGGGCTGGCTCAAACCGCAATCCTCAGATCTCAACCTCCTGAGCAGCTAAGATTACAGGCATGAGCTCCAGGTGCCCCACCAGATACTATGGCTTTTTTAACAATCCCCTCCCCTGCCATTTGCTTGTTAAAAACAAGGGACTATCAAACACAAAACTTACTTATAGTGACTTTTATATTATTAGAATTCACAGAAATAAAAGTCAAACAAGCATAAAACTTAAGACATGCCTTGTTATTACATAAAAATGCTAACATGCTGTTATTTGCTCTGCTGTCTATTGCACTAAATCAATTACATCAGCAGACTACCTGTAAAAATTTCTTCTTCATTTCATCAAAGATATTTTGTCTGCATCTCCAAAACACATCCTATGACATATAAGAACAAAATGAATTACAAATTACAAATTGTTTCTATAAAATAAAAGGAAAAGACAAAATGAGAACAATTTTCCTAAGGACATTTATATGATAAAATACATTATGAAATATGTTACCTAGTATATTTTTCCTAAATTATACTTGTATACTCTTTATAGGTACCGAAAAAATCTATGGTATAGTGATAAAGTATAATTTTAATGTAGAAAACAGACACAATGAACAAAGAGAGGTAGCTTTCATATAAACCTCTCACCATGAAATAAGCTTTTTTAACAATTAAAATACAGAAATATGTCAAAGAAAATAATATCTATAATCGAGATAATCTTGAAAATTTTTGTTTTTAGTAAATTTGATACTTTAGTTAATAAAAAGAGAACAATTGAGTTAAAAGGTAATTTTGCTTTTATAATAGAAACAGGATTCTAACAGCAATACACAGTTTTAAAGGATACTCTAAAATAACTTCTAGAGCAATTATAAATAATTTGGTATACATATCCTACCAGAATCTTCTCCATTGTGTACATACTTACTATGTTGAGGATGTGTTAATTTCTGTCGAAACAGAATCATTCTATACAGCATTATTGTAATTGTTTCTTGTCCCTCAATACTCACCTTCCTATGCCATAACAACTATTTTTAAAATGGAAGTATTCCATTATATACAAACCATAATTTGCTTACTTCAATCTGCTATTAATGGACATTTAAGCTCCTTCAAATTTTTACTACTGTACTGCTTATATATACAATATTTTCCTTAAGATAATTCCCCAAAAGAAAGCATTACTGCATCAAAAGATTAGTACTAGTTTTTAAGATTTTTTTTTTTTTTGGTTGGTTGTAGGGCCTGAACTCTGGACCTGGGCACTGTCCCTCAGCTCTTCAGCTCAAGGCTAACACTCTACCACTTGAGCCACAGTGCCACTTCCAGCTTTTTCTGCCTATGTGGTGCTGAGGAATCCAACCCAGGACCTCATGCATGCAAGGCAAAAACTCTACCACAGAGCCACCGTCCCAGCCCAGATTTTATTGATACAGATGTTGACTCTTTCTTTCACAAAACAGCACTGAACTACAAAAGTTGTCAAACTGTTCTAGATGCTTAGAATATAGCAGTGAACAAAGCCTGTGTCTAAGCCATCATTATCAGGCACTCCTCATCCTTCAAGGCCTTTGCATTTGATTTATGTCATGTCTAGATTGCTTTACCCCAGGATAACCTCATCTCCTTGGATCAAGTATTACTGTGGTGGCTCTAAAACATGTCACAAAAGTAGTAGTCTAATCCTAGACCTTTTTAATTTGGGCCAGGCTTAGTGACTCCTTATATTATATAACATGACTTCCAAGGCTGAAAAAAACGTAATACATTTCCAGGCAGGCTCTTTTAGATGGTTGCCCTTAGAACATAGGTACTATTCTGTGAAGAAGTTAAGCAGCCAAAAAGAAAGGTTATGTGAGCATGGTACCAGTGGCTTATGCATATAATCCTAGCTACACAGGAGGCTGAGATCTAAACATCAGTTTAGAGTAAACTCTTGCTAGAGACACTTATCCCCAGGAGGAGAGGAGAGAAGAAAGGAGAGGGGAAGGGAATGTCAAATATATATACTGACACATCTGCTATACTTTTGTACATATTCACAATAAAACAAAGTCAAAACAAGGAGACAACTAAGAATCAACATAAAGTCAGTAAAAATAATGTATATCTATTAAGTATAAAAATGAGAATAGGGCTAGAAAATTGTAACTCTTAGTTTAAAACATAACTGAAGTATTATACACAAAGATTTATCCTGGGCTTCAGTGTTTTAAGTACTTGTTTAGATACAGTCATGAAAAGGAACTATCAACTTTAAAGAACAATCCAAGGGGCTGGGAAGGTGGCTCAATAGTAAGAGTGCTTGCCTTGCATGCATGAGGCCCTGGGTTTGATTCCTCAGCACCACATAAACAGAAAAAGCGGGAAATGATGCTATGGCTCAAGTGAGAATACCATACAGAGGAGTTACAATTACATGGGCAAGATAACAAGTACATTTCTTATCAAGTATTGTTGCCTCCTCTGTTTCCCCTTCCCATCCCTTCCCATCCTCCCCCCCACCCCCAGCCACCAAAGTTGTAAAGTTCATTTTTCAACATAACAACTTGTACATCTCATTGTTGCAATGGGTCCACCTGTATCCTAAATAAATGATTTGTTTTTGCCCTTCCCTTCCACAAATTATACCAACATCAAATACAGTGAAAGCAGGGGTTATATCGTGGGGGAGGGACATACAAAGCAACATAGAAATCATCTTATAAATATGTTAGAAACAATTGCATGAAAGAAAAAAAAACATTTAAATACTTATCTTGGGGTTCATTCCCCTAACATCAACTTATCTGACCTTTTCTGCTTGACTCAGACGTATACTAGTTATTGCAAATAAGGAAAACCATGGGACCTATGTTTCTTTGGGCCTGGCTTACTTCACTTCATATAATTTTTTCTACTCTTATCTTCAATAAACCATTAGAAAACCAAAGTGGAGCTATGCCTCAAGCAGTAGAGCACTTGCCTTGAGCTGAAGTGCACAGGGACAGCGCCCAAGCCGAGTTCAAACCCCACGACCAACAAAAAAAAAAGTCAAAATTAACCCACAAAAATCAATAACCTTTCTGTATACCAACAATATACAAAAGCAGAGAAGGAAATCAGGAAAACAATTCCATTTGTAATAGTTTAAAAAAAATTAAATACCTGGGTATAACTTTAACCAGAGAAGCAAAAGATCTCTATGGCAAAAAGTACAAAGTATACAAAAAAAACTTGAAGAAATTAAAAATGACATCAGAAAATGCAAAGATTTTCCATGTTCATGGATTGGTAGAATTAATACTGTGAAAATGGCCATACTGTGTGTTAGCCCAATGAGCTTCCTTCCCATAGTTTAGCATGTTTCTTCCCCCTTCCATAGCTTAACATGCTCCATTCCTAGGCAATACTAGGCCCATTTAGTATAGGCAGTATATAATCAGCCTCCAACTCCCCTTTGCCTTGAGATGGCACTCCTCTGGGGCAGCTACCACCATATAAGGCAGCAAGTGGCCCTTAGAGTGACCTTCAGGTTTGGGCAGCTGCAGGGCCCCTTATCTACTACTTAGGCAGCAGCCATGAATTCTCGTCCACCATGATGAGCCCCTGGCACTCACATCCACACCAGAGTCTCCACATCCTAGCCCTTTCTAGCCCCTCCTAGTCTCAGTAGGTTATATAGGTCACCTCAGATAATAGACAGCATTTCTCACTTCTTTTATGTGAGAAGGGGTCTTGCTAGTCTGTTTGCTGGCAATAAGCCTTTTCTTTGTTCTTTGTACCTGGATGTCTGTGTGGCTTTCTGGCAAAGTCAATTTATTCTAACACTGCAAAAAATGAAATACAAATTCACTGCAATCCCCATCAAAATTCCAATGATTTTTTTTTTTTTACTGAGATAGAAAAAACAATCAAAAAATGCATATGGAACAACAAAAGACCTGTAATAGCCAAAGCAATTCTAGGCAAAAAAAAAAAAGGGGAATGCAGGTAATATCACAATATCAGTCCTCAAACTCTACTACAGAGCTATAGTACAAAAACAGTCTGGTACTGGCATAAAAATAGACCAGAAGATCAATGGAACAGACTAAAAGACTGGGAAGTAAAACTGTTTACTTACAGTTATCTGGTATTTGCTAAGGGAACCAAAGATATGCAGTGAAAAAAACATAACCTCTTCAATAATTGGAGTTGGGAAATCTGGGCATCCATATTCAGAAAACTCAAAGTGGATCTGTAACCAAGCACTAACAGCAACTCAAGGTGGAGCAAAGAACTCAACATCAGACCTGAAACTTTGAAATTACTGCAAGAGAGTAGGAGAAACATTAGAATGCATAGGTATAGGTAGAAACTTTTTGAAAAGAGTCCCAAGAGCACAGCTGATAGGACAGATACTTGACAAGTGGGATTACATTAAAATAAAAAGTTTCTGCACAGCTAAGGACATAGTTACTAAACTAGAAAGACAGTCAACAGACTGGGAGAAAATCCTTATCAGCAATATATAAGACAAAGGTCTAAGATCCAAAATATACAAGGAGTTCAAGCAACTAACCCCTCCCCAAAGGTAATCAACCAATCACACACACACACACACACACACACACACACACACACACACACACACACACACACACACACACACACACACACACACACACACACACACACACACACACACACACACACACACACACACAGAGGTAAGCAACACATGAGGAAATGCTCATCATCCCTGGACATAAGAAATGCAAATCAAAATGCTTTGAGATACCATCTCACCACAGTTAGAATGGCCAACTTGGTCATAGGGATGTGGGGAAAAGGAACCCTATTGCACTGTTGGTGGAATTATAAACTAGTATAACCACTTTGGATAACAGTCTAGAGGTTCCTCAAAAAACTAAACATAGATCTTCCCTACAACCCAGCCATATCAGTCCTAAGCATCTATCCAGACTACCACAAGTCAGGATACTGAAAAGACACTTGCACATCCATGTTCAGAGCCACACTATTCACAACAGCCAGGATGTAAACAGTCCAGATGCCCTACAATAGGTGAGTGGATCCAAAAATTATGGTACCTACACACAATGAAATTTTACACAGCCATTAGAAAGAATACTATGTCATTTTCAGGAAAATGGATGGCCCTAGAACAAGTTAGGTTAAGTGAGGTAAGCCAAGCTCTCCCATGTAGAAGTTAGATCTAAAATACTTTGGGAAATGATACATTTACACACAGTGATACCAAAAGAGGATACTCTTAAGCCCGGCACTGGTGGCTTACACCTGTAATCCTAGCTACTCAGAAGACTGAGATCTGAGGATCACGGTTCAAATCCACCCCAGGCAGGAAAGTCCATGAGACTCTTATCTCCAATTAATCATCAGAAAACTGGAAGCAGCGCAGTGACTCAAGAGGTAGAGCACTTGCTTTGAGCTGAAGAGCTGATGGAGAGCACCCAGGCCCAGAGTTCAAGCCCCACAATTGACATTAAAAAAAAAAAAAGAGGCTACTCTTAGGAGAAACACTTTAAAGGCATAATGCCTATATGCCTCTAATCATATAAAATCATATATATTACATAATATATATATAAATATATTTTTATCTGAAAGCAAACTCCAAGAAATGGAAACAAAAGGGTTTCTTGTTTTGGTTCATTTATTTTTCTGTCTTTGGGAGGGTGGGGGTTGCTCAGAACTAGAGGGAAAAAGGCAGAACAAGTGCAGTAGTGGTGCTCAATGAATACTGTTGAAAGTAAACTATACACAACTTGTGAGTGGAGACAGGAGGAAGGGACTGGGAGGAACTTATCAAGCAAGGGAAGGGATGACACTATACAAAGGAAATGTACTCACTACCTAACTTAGATGATTGTAATCCCTCCGTACATCACTTTTATAATAACAAGTTTTTAAAAAGCTGGATATTAGATCAGGTTTCTTATTTTATAAATGAAAAGGAAATTCAGAAACCTGAAGTGACTTTCCCAAGGACACTTGTGTATCAGTCAAGTACCACAGGTCTTTAGATGACTGTATAATGTTGACATATTTGTGGTATCACAATTCTAATGGCATTACTTTTACTCTTACTTCTTTGCAACTACTCTCACCACTTCTGATTTACTTCTCTCAATAAGTGTTCTAGTACTGGTCATAGGTAACCTACTAAAAATATACTGCAGGAATCTAAATTTGGAAACTAGAACTACACTCAAGTGGCCATATAATAGATCCTTTACAACTCCTGATATCCATATTTTCTTTACAGCTAAAATTTCTACTGTAAGTAGTCTGCTGTTGACAAGAAATGAATCAGCTGGAAGTGGCGCTGTGGCTCAAGCGGTAGAGTGCTTGCCTTGCGCTGAAGAGTGCAGGGACAGCGCCCAAGCCCAGAGTTCAAGCCCCACGACCAACACACACACACAAAGAAATGAATCAGCTTATGATACAACTGATTTGTTTACAGGTTTTGAATGTTCTTTACTATTACTCAAAGTTTATTTTGTTACTATACATTTTATTTAAAAACAGGACAAAGAATATTGTTCTTAAAATACTCTAATCATGAAACTATACTATTTCAAAAATGCTAAGGTAGTTTAAAGCCATTTAAAGACTTTGTTTCCTATGGAAATGGCCTATGGGACAAAAAATTAACTAAAAAGTTATGAGATCTAGACTAAGCTGGGCATAGTGGTGCATATCTATAAACCTGGCACTATGGAAAGCTGATGATGAGGACAATTAGACTAGATAGTGAGTTTCTGGCCAGCTTAGGCTATACCAAAACCTTGTCTCAAGGAAAGTGGAAGGGGGTGGGGGGGTCTGCTGAAATCATCAGATCTGATCTGATATAATTTCCTATAGAAATCACTTATCTCTGATTCCAAGTCCTCAAAGTGAGTATATCCTTCACACTGTTTTCTGCTTACAAAACAAAAAAATGTCCTTGAACGTGTTTTATAAATAATATATTACGTTATGTTTTAATAGAGAATATCAATATCCTTAAATTTAATTAATATTTAATAACCTTAAATTCTTAAACAATAAATCTTGAACATAATAAAGTTTGTTACAATTTACAATACTTAAAATTTTTAAAGATTATTGTTGGGGGGCAAGAAAAATTTAATCAGATGACTAAAATCTACAAAGAACTTTTGTTTTCTGATTGTATAACCTTTTCACAAAGTTTAAAAGCTAACATTGCAAACAAAGCTTGTGTAGATATATAACCTTTTAACTTAAGTAGTCATACACCTGTTTCACAAGGAGGGAAGGAGACAGGCAGGGAGCCAAAAAGGGATAGAACACTAAGGTAAAGGTAAAAAAGAAAAAAAGAACACCAAGCCAAGGTAAAAACACCGATTTTTCTTATTCTCAAGCCACCTTTCCTTTCCATCAGACCTTGTTCTATACAATCCTGAAATGTTTCCATCAGGGGCGTGAACTCAGGGCCTGGGCACTGTCCCTGTGCTTTTTTTGCTCCTGGATAGTCCTCGACTACTTGAGCTCCAGCTCCATTTCCAGCTTTTTGATGGACTTTCCTGCCTGAGCTGCCTTCTGTTCCTCAGATCTCAGCCTCCTGAGTAGCTAGGATTACATTTGTGAGCCACCAGCACTAGGCTGCAAATCCCACATTTAATGCAACCTTACTGAGATTTTAATCAAGACTCTTCATAAATATTAAAGTCTCGATTTAACTTAGAGCATCGGTGATATCCTTAGGAATATTTCATTAATTCCCTCACTGAAATCATTCCCTTTTGTTTTTTCGATCACTGCCACTGTGCTGCTACTGCCACACCAGATCACTCTAGTCCAGGAAGAAGGGAAAAAGCATGAAGTTCTCTGAGGGCTCCTATCAAGCCAAATGCTCATAAACAGACCAATGTTAAAGCCCTTAAAAGAAAGCAAAAGCTATAAAAAAAAAAAAACACACTCAAAGAATATGTTCTATACTCGAAGGTTAAGAAACCACATCATTATAAGCCTTTTGCCACAGTTCTCAGTAAAAACTGGAAGTTATTCTAAGTACAGTGAACAGCTCACCTGCAAACTCCCTTTCCAGGAACAGGTGTGAGAAACCGTTTGGGTCTTCAAAACAAATCTATACTCCCACAGAGCAGTTACTGGCACTATTCTTATTTGGTTAGCCTACTTGAAGTCACCAACTGTGTGTTATCCATATTAAACAAGTGGCAATAATGCCAAAGGACACCCTGTCAAAACAACTAGCATGCAGAAAATGTGCTAATATGTACTATGATGAGAAACTATTTTATTTTAGTGGTACTGGGTTTTGAATTCAAGGTCTCTCACCTGCTATGCAGGCACTCTATCAGTAAGTCATGCCTCCAGCCCTTCTTCTGAAGTGTAATTTTTGAGATAGGGTCTTAATTCCTGCATGGGTGCATGCCTGGACTGAGATCTGCCTAGGCTTCCTGTAGTAGCTGGGATGGCAGAAATGTGCTAATACATCTAGCTTCTTTCAATGAGATGGAAGTCTTGCAGTTTTCTAACTGGGCTGTCCTGGAACCATAAACCTGATCTCAGCTTCCCATGTAGAATGATAAGAGTGTGTGCCATGATGCTCGGCTATCAGGTGAGAAAGGATCTCTCTAATTTTTCTGCCCAGGCTCACACTGAACCACAATCCTGACCCCAGACTTCTAACTAGTTAGGATTACAGATGTGAGCCACTAGTGCCTGGCAGAAACATTTCATTCTTAAAAAAATACCTATATTACTCCAATTTTTTTAAAAGGTAAAAGAAAAGGGGGCTGGGAAGGTAGCTCAGTGGTAGAGTGCTTGCCTTGCATGCATGAGGCTCTGGGTTTGCTTCCTCCTCAGTACCACATAAGCAGAAAAAGCCAGAAGTGGTGCTGTGGCTCAAGTGGTAGGACACTAGCCATGAGTGGAAGAGCTGAAGGACAATGCCCAGGCCCAGAGTTCAGGTCCCATGACTGACCAGGCATGGGGGGGGAGGGGGGGAGAAGGGTAGAAGGTGAAAGAAAGTAATATCAGCAAGTGTTCTATGCCATTCGTTTTCATTTGTATGTAAACATGTAAAAAAAATTTCTGTAAACAAATTTAGTAATTAAACTTTATTAAAATTATACAAGAGCTGGGAATGTGGCTTAGTGGTAGAGTGCTTGCCTAGCATGAATGAAGCCCTGGGTTCAATTCCTCAGTATCACATAAACAGAAAAAGCCAGAAACGGCCAGAGCTGTGGCTCAAGTGGTAGAGTATCCAAGCCCTGAATTCAAACCCCAAAAATGGCCAGAAAAAAAAATATATATACAAAAAGCGGTTAACTTTTTCTGGAGAAAAATTCCAAAACTTGTTCTTGTTCCCTAATGTCTCCACAATAAAAATCTAAACTCTAAGCATATATAAAGCTTCTGGATTTTTTTATACACAACTTGTCAGAATTATGCACCTACACTGATTATACTCCAGGCACTTATACAACTTTTTTTTGTAACTTTCTAAAATGCATTACAAACTTACATAATTAAACTGCTATGCCTTAAAAGCTCTTATATACAAGTCATATTATCCTTTGTGGTCTAGTTTCAATGTTACATTCTCAAATTCCCCTCAATAAAGCTGTTCCCTCATCAATGGCTCCATTTTATTTCCATACAATATATTTGTCTTATCACATGTCTGTGCTGTCCCTCATCTTTGAATTCTGGTTCTTGGTAACTATTACCTCAGAAATTATGGAAATGTGCACTATAAATTAAAGTGTATTTAAGGTGTAATTTGAAACAAGAACTGTACTTGATTTTGGTACTCTGCATTTTGTAGATACATATGTCTAATCTGAGGAGGGGACGGGGAATAACAAAATCCTGAAATAAGGACACAGGATGACCCACTGCAACAAGGATACCCACAGGACAGTATATTGGAAATGAACTTTACAACTTCAGAGGTGGGGGGTTGGGGGGACGGATGGAGTGCGGTAGGTAGGAGTGTGGAAGGTAGGGGAGGGAAGGGGTAGTGTGACAACAACAAGGAAGGGAAGGGGTAACAATGACCAACAAGTAATGTACTCATTGCCTCACTCATGTAACTGTAACCCCTCTGTACACCATCTTTACAATAAAATGCTTAAAAATATCTATAATCAAACTACACTGCTTTGGTTATTGGAAATTTTGTTACAGTTGAGATTTTGTTAACAGTTTGGACATAGAATTAAAAAAATACAGCATTAAGTATATATTTAAGTAGATAAATATATTTTTTAAGTAAAGTACTATATGATATCTCCTATTAACAAAAATGTATTAGTATTGAGGACATTAGGTAACACTTCTAGATGTCATGATGTGCAAAGGCATATTCTTGGACATGTTCTTTGGCAGTGTGAGGTTTAAACTCAGGGCCTGGTACTTGCTAGTAAAGCATTCTACCACTTGAGCCATGCCTTCTAGCCTGAGGCTTTTGTGTTGGAAGGGTCAATCCCCAATGCAGCACTGGTCAGCGTTAACTGGAACATGAAAGCTCTGACCTCAACAACGGTATTGGAAGGTAGTGAAAACTGGGGCAAAGCTTCATTGAAGGAATTGAATAAATGGGGTATACCCTTGAAGGGTCTATCTTGTCCATGGTTCCTTGTTCTCCCTTCATTTCCTGCAATTGCCCAAAGCAAAAGGGCCAAACAATAATGTCCAAGAGTCTAAGAGCTAAACCAGAATCTAAAAGCTAAAAATCTTTCCCCTCCTTTTGTTTATGTCAGTTACCTTGGGTCAGAGTAATAGTAGCAGACTAATATAGAGGTTCATGGTTTTTCTAAAGATAAACCTATCATCTTACCAAAGGTATTAGATTCTCTGTATTTAGAAAGATTTAAATTCTAGACCTTTCTCTTAATCACGTCACTTAACTCTTATTTTACTTGATTCTAAAGCCACTAATGTATTTAACATAAACACAGTGCCCTACTATTTGACAGACTGCAGGTCTTTTAGCAGCTAGTTATTATATATCATCAAATCTAAAACAATCAATAAGTCAACTGAGAAGGGACCGTCTTTTCTATTCATGTAAATGATTCTAGTCCAGAGATTAGAAACTAATTGTTCTTAACATGGATTCTACTTTAACATTTCACACTGAATCCTTACAAATAAGCATTTTTTAATCTAGTGAATTATTTTTGACAGCTTTCTAAGTTTAATAGACTAATTATTCTCAGGCCTTCATTAACATAAGCAATTTCTTATTTTTAATATGCTACAGCTCTCAATTGAAGCAATAAATATAGGTCTCAATGACCATGCAAGAGAACCTATCAGATCTAAAGCTCACTTAGGATTAGTGCCATGGACATTACTATACACTGCTGACAAGTTGTAGTCAGAACTACAACTTTGAACAAGTAAAATATGAGGTAGTTTACTTTTATTTAACTAAGGTACTGGGAGATTAAGTATCTTGCCCAAGGTTATCTAATAGGTATTTGAATCCAAGTTCTCTAGCTATGGTGTCCTGACGGAGCTTCTAATGTTAACAAAAGCATTAAAACAATGGTAAATATTGGGGCAGAGCCTTTCAAATGCCAAAATACAGTACTATGGAACTTCAGGGTTAGGAAAATGCAATTGGGCTGAATGATAAGAATCAGAAAAGCTTTTGTGTAGGAAGCAAAAGGGCTAGATTTTGGTTGGATAGGACTTTCCATTGCTTCTTAACACTACTCCAATAGGAACTAGGATGCTCTTTAGGAATTTTGATGAGAAGGATCATTTGTCAATCACAATAATTTTACCAAAAATTGTTTTCAATACAGAATGTCTCTATATTATACTTTAAGCCAGAAATACCTAGAGAATACTTGAAAATTCTGTGTAATAAACTTCATAAAAAAAGGAATATGCCTCGGGCTAGAAGGCATGGCTCAAGTGGTAAAATGCTTCACTAGCAAGCACCAGGCCCTGAGTTTAAACCTCACATTGCCAAAGAACATGTCTAAGAATGTGTCTTTGCACATCATGACATCTAGAAGTGTTACCTAATGTCCTCAATACTAATACATTTTTGTTAATAGGAGATATCATATAGTACTTTACTTAAAAAAATTATTTATCTACTTAAATAGATACTTAATGCTGTATTTTTTTACAACCTATTTTCAATATAATCTTTTCTTTTGAACTTGAGCTATCATGGTGCTCTACTATTTTGGAAATATTCAACTTCTCCTCTGTAATCTAGTTTAAAAATTACAAAATTGAGACACAAGATAGAAAAAGGTTGTGACTACTTTTTGTAAAAGAGGAGGAAATAAAAACAAGAGGCAAGATTCCTTAGAACATTCTTAAATACTAGAGTAATATATAATATCAAGTTTAAATTATTTAAGAAAAGTTTCCAGAGCTAACAAGAAAAATTACATACTGAACTGACTACCTTAAATGCAGCACAACATAGAAAAAGCAGACCTCAGCTGGCCAACAGTGGTTCATGCCTGTAATCCTAGCTATTCAGGATGCTGAGATCTGAGGATCCCAGTTCAAAGCCAGCCCAGGTAGAGCATTCCACCTTGAGCTGAAGAGTGCAAAGACAGTACCAAGGCCCAGAGTTCAAGACCCACGACACACTCTTTCTTTCACACACACACACACACACACACACACACACACACACCACACACACACACACGCGCACACGCGCGTGCGCACGCACCTGAGAAAAAATTATTTTGAGAATTCTCTACCGGGCCCAAACTACCTCTAAAACAAGAGAGGAAAAACAAGAGTTTTCAGATTTGCACAGTCTTTAAAAGAAAAAAAAATTTGTATCCCTTAATGAAAAAAACTATTAAAACTGGTCCTCAAAATGAATCTAAGGCTGGGAAGGTGGCTCAGTAGTAGAGTGCTTGCTTCACATGTATGAGGCCCTGGGTTCAATTCCTCAGCACCACATAAGCAGAAAAAGCTGGAAGTAGTGCTGTGGCTCAAGTGGTAGAGTGCCAGCTGAATAGCTGAGAGACAGTTCTCAGGCCCAGAGTTCAAGCACTATGACCAAAGAAAAAAAGATATCTAACTTATTTATACCCCCTGGGTGTTAGTAACACACATACCCTTCCCCTCCTTCTTCTCTGCTGTTACTGTCAAAAGTCCTGGGAGGAAAAGGGGAGGGAGGGCAAGACTATAGCTCTCCCCACAGCTGAGAACCACTGAGCTAAATTAACAAATACTATATACAAAACTAAGAGATGCAAATTCCCCCCCCCACCTAATCCTCCCCCCCACCAAAGTTTTTTTTTTTCTTTTATTGTGAAAATACTGTACAGAGGGGTTACAATTACATGGGCAAGATAATGAGTACATTTCTTTTTTTTGGGGGGGGGGTCTGGTCGTGGGGCTTGAACTCTGGGCCTGGGCACTGTCCCTCAGCTCTTCAGCTCAAGGCTAGCGCTCTACCACTTGAGCCACAGCGCCACTTCCGGCTTTTTTCTTTTTGCTTATGTGGTGCTGAGGAATCGAACCCAGGGCCTCAGGCATGCAAGGCAAGCACTCTACCACTGAGCCACCTTCCCAGCCCAATGAGTACATTTCTTATCAAGCATTGTAGCCTCCTACCTTGTTTCCTCTTCTCATCCCTTCCCATCCTCCCCCCGCCCTCCGAGATGCAAAAATTTAAAAAAAAAAAAAAAACTCAGAGAAAACTTACATAGTAGAGGAAAATAATCATAGTATTCAGGATCATTTGTAAATAGTAAACAGTGGATGATTTTAAAAACCTCTGAGATATTGATTTCTCCAAACAACTTACAATATGACAATAATGAGGGAATTTGGCAGATAGGTAAGTAGGTCTCTGTGCAACTGGGGCCTGAAATGAAAAATCAAGGAACACTACCAAATATGCAGTTGCAGGAAAAACAACTAGAGAAGGGGTAACAATGCTGGATAAGAAATGTACTCACTGCCTTACTCATGTAACTGTAACCCCACTGTACAGCATCTTTACAATAAAATATATTTTTTTTAATGCAGTTGCCTCTAAGGAGGTGCATGTCTGTAATCCTAGCTAATTCAGAGGCTGAGATCTGGGGATGATATTTTGAAGTAAGCCCTGGCAGGAGAATCTGTGAGACTCTTTTTTTTTTTTTTTTTTTTTGGCCAGTCCTGGAGCTTGAACTCGGGGCCTGGGCACTGTCCTTGAGCCTCTCTCTGCTCAAGACTATCACTCTACCATTTGAGCTACAGCGCCACTTCTGGCTTTTTCTGTTTATGTGGTACTAAGGAATTGAACCCAGGGCTTCATGCATGGTAGGCAAGCACTCTACCACTAAGGAAATTCCCAGCCCCTATAAGACTCTTATCTCCAAGTAACACACGAAAAAAACAAAAAACAAACAAAACAAAAAGCAGTAGAGCTGTGGCTCAAGTGGTAGAGCACTAGCCTTGAGCAAAAAGGCTCAGACACACCCAAACCTCAGGACCAGCACAAAAAAACAAAAATAAAAAATAAATCAGACAAGGTGACAAACAAGTTGTTTGCTGTTTGGGGAATCTCTCCAATACTACCCCTCATTTAGGATAAAGTGAAACAACTCAATACACACAAAGCACATATAACAGCTTCTGGCATATAAGTAAATATTGAGGAATAATTGGCTAGTAGATGTTTTAAATCACTCCCAAACTGAAGAAGTAGTTTGTATGACAAAGACATGAAAAACTCATTGAGACAGGCTTTACAGCATGCCTACTTTTCTTTCCTTCTTTGCTATTTCTTTACATTCATATACTCCTGGTAGTAAAAATACTCTCCTAAAAGCATTAGTAAATAGATACATTGGGGCTGGGAATACGGCTCAGTGGTAGAGTGTTTGCCTAGCATGCATGAAGCCCTGGGTTCAATTCCTCAGCACCACATAAATAGAAAAAGCAAGAAGTGGCGCTATGGCTCAAGTGGTAGAACACTCGCCTTTAGCTGAAGAGCTGAGGGACAGCACCCAGGCCCAGAGTTCAAGCCCCACGACCAAAATAAATAAATAAATAAATAGATAATGTTATCCTTAGTTCTGCTATGAGACACTGGACAAAAGAATAAATTTTGCCCATACTAACTTTTCCCCCTATGGCAGAATACAGTAAGATGCACAATGAGAATTCAATAAATGTTAATGTCCCAAAGCCTTACAAGGAAACAGAACAATAAGACAACTAAGCAACAATTAAAATCAGATGATATTAAAATCAAGTAATCTCAGAGCCAATATTATCAATATGCCATAATTTAGGACATATGGCAGAGTAAAACAGTGAAGCTAAATGTTTTGTTGTTCTCAATGAACACACCAAACAGTAATTGCTCTTTTCTGTGTACAATTTATGAGGAATATTAAAAATGTTATATTATGTCCAAAAAAAGATGCTAATCTAAAGATTGAAAACTAAGGAATTTAGGCTGCTCAGACTCCAAAACCAAGAGTAAGCTTTCCTGCTACCCTCCTTCATCTTCAACATTGAGAAATGTTACAATGTGGAAAATACTTTTAAGATGTCTATGTTGTCCAGAGACAACTATCAAAATATAGTACACAGATCTAGATTTCTCTCAATGCCCAAACTTTAAAGAAAAAAGGAGGTTATTAAAGATTAGTCATAAAGTAGGAAAACAGCTTGCCAGTTATGCTATGGAAAACCTCCAAGCAGAGGATTCTCAGTAAAATCCTAAGTTCCCTTACCATTTTATATCCATGTCAATGAATATTTATTAATACTTGCTCCAGGAAGAACATTGCTCTAGATCTGTACTATATTAAAAAAAATTAGGCAAAAAAGGGAAGAAACACAAAATATATCTCTGCTGTTAAGAAATTCACAACAAATAATATAAAAATGTACATTATGGTTTGAAACCATAAAAGATATTGGAGAGCACTACTGACTAACTGCCAAATGAATCCCACTCAAATATAAGAGGTCTTCTAAGACAGTGTCATGCCAAAAGTAAAAATGGAATAAATGAGATATGGGGGCCCTATAGAAAAAATGTGTACAAAACTTTTGAATAAGGTAGAGAGAAGTCGAAGAGAGGACAGCACAAATAGAAGTGAAAATCAAGTTAGAGAGAAACCAGTTTGGCTACATTAAAACTTGTTTCATGAGAAAAGAGATAAGATGAGGAAGGGCAGGTTGTGGCCAGAACCAACTGTACTGAGCCTTGAATACTAAATTACAGTTTCACATTTATCCTTCATAGAGCCTCTTTAGCAACTAGTCAACTCTGCCAGTTTAAACTGGCAGAAAATACTAAAAGGGCTCTCTGAATAATGAAATTTTAAGTTCATATATTTTTCTTAGTCACAGATTACTATTTTTTTTTCTTCCACTATTTGAAAAGCCAAGGCCATATTACCCTGAATGCACTCAATCTCAACAACTTTAATCAACACTCAATCAAGATCTACATCTGGTAAATGAAAGTTACCACATACAAAAATCCTCAAAAAAATAAAAAAAATACACATTCTATATTGTTATTAATGAACCTTTACAATAGTAAATTTTTAATTTACTTCACTACATTTACATTTATACACATGTACATATGTAGTTATAAACTATTCCTACAAAGTCTTAAAGTTACGTGAAAGATCTATAAAGTAATCAAGGAATGGCAGCAGAGAACATGAGTTCTAGTCCTTGATCTGCCTTGCACCCATTATTTAATACTCAGTGAGTCACTTTTAGTCCTCTCTATCCCTAATTCTCTCTGAAAAAGTTGAAGTGTTTAGTAATTAGATGATCAATATGTTCTTCTCTTAGTTTTTGTACAGTATGATTCTAGTACTTAAATGACAAATAGGAAGTAAAAGTGATATTAAAATTACAACGGAATGCTGATGGTTTATGCCTGTAATCCTAGCTACTCAGAAGGCTGAGCTCTAAGGATCACAGTTCAAACCCAGCCCAGGCAGGAAAGTCTGTGAAACTCTTATCTCCAATAAACCACTCAGAAAACCAGAAATGGCACTGTGGCTCAAGTGGTAGAGCGCTAACCTTGAGCTAAAGAGCTGGGGGACAGTGCCCAGGCCAGATTTCAAGACCCACAACTGACAAAAAATACACACACACACACACACACACACACACACACACACACACGCACACGCACACGCACACGCACGCACGCACACGCACGCACGCACGCACGCACGCACGCACGCACAACAGAAAAAGAAGAGAAGCAGCAGCAAAAAAGAAAAAAAACAAGTCGATGCATTTGGTCATTTAAGAGATCACTGGCAACCTTCAGAAACAATTTCTAGTAATTCAGAAACAAATATAGAAGTGGAAGCAACTACTTGGATGAGAAAATGAGTAAGCCCATCAAAGAAGAAAAAACTAGCTAGCTAGCAAAAAAAAGATATGGACCTCCAGCAAGTCTTCAACAGTCTTCAGGTGTGAGGGCCTACAGTGCATGCTTCCAGGAGGCATGAAACAGGAAAAAAAAAAAAAAAAAATGAAGACACAAGGAATAGAAAATCCAGAAAAAAAAAAAAAAGGAAAAAAGTTGGGAGGAAGGGAGAAAGGAAGGGTTATTGTAAGCTTGAAGCCTCAGAAGGAGGAGAGGCATTTAATCTTTAAACTTCCACAAAGTAAAAGCATCACTGCAGTATGAGTTTTTAGACAGCTGACATATTTCTACAAAGTTGTACATTGTGAACTTTCTTACTGAAGTAATTCCACATTCTCACATTCTAATAGTTGAAATGTTAAGAAAGGATTAGCTTTGATTTTTCTAAGAATGGGAAAAAGCAATACGAAGCTACAGAAAGAAATACATGTGTACACTTTTTTTTTAGCCCCTCTCACTTCCTTCCTTTTAAGTAAGTTATTTATATCATATAAAGTATGTAGGTCCTGACTAGAGCAAGTATTATTACTTTCCCCTTTCTTCCTTGTTTAGGAAGCTCTCACCGTTGAAGAGTTCTAATTGATAATCTGTTTATATACTTTGCATGGAGTTGGTGATGCTTGATAAATACTGGCACATAACAATGCCTTAAAAATAAACTTCTGACAAAACAACTATCACTGTCCCTGATTAAAGTTGAAATAATTTTATGTACCACACATTGCTCCACTAAAATCACTTTGGCACTGTGTTTGGACACATTTGTCTAGCTACAAACGACTCCAAATTACAAGAGGCCAAAGAATCAAGGATTTGTAACAATCACTCCCAAATGTCACTTTCTACCCAATTTCAACCTAACATTTCCTTCTAAAGACGAAATAATCAAGGATTTCTAACAATTCCTCCTAAATATCACGATCCTACCTAGCGCGAATTTCAACCTAACACTTCCTTCTATTTAAGGTATATGAGAAATAAAAATCCAAAGCATTAGGCTGGTGATCATCAGTTAAAAATACGTTTGAACACGCTGGAGATATTTATAAAGGCAAAAGAGAGGCTATTAATACGTTGAAATTTCACAGGCCAGTGTTGGATTCTACCCCTTGATCTACTACGACTACTACTACTATTTTTTTTTTCAAAGGAAAGCCAAGGAGTCAAGGCTTCTCATGTCACTGGCTTTTAAGAATTTAAGAAGTTGCCCAAATCGGCATACACAATCCAAACGACCAAAAAGAGTAAAATAAAAACCAGTTCAGCTCTCCATATGGTCATGTTCAGCGATCTCCCAACTTGACCCGCAAGTCCCATTTACTACTCGCCCCCCCCTCCGCCCCCCAACGATCTAGGGTAGGCCCCACGTACGCAGGCCAGTAGCACTACGAAGTAACAGGAGTTGAAAAAAAAAAAAAAAAAGTCTTCGAACAGTTAACTCTGGCATCCCACAGACCTCGCCTTGGGTGTAGATTTCACAAGCCCTGGGCGCCAGACACCGCCACTGTCAAACCCAGAAGCAGCACCGTCACCCAGTCGTGCCCATAGGCAGCTGTTCCCAATGTTTTCTTTGAAACGATCTCCTCCGGCTCGACGTGTTAAATCCGGACTTCAAAGGCCAGCCTTCACCCCCCCCACACACTCCTCCGCGTCCGCTCCTTTATTATTTGTCCACCCTGCACACCGAGCGAGGGGGTCTCGGCTCTCCGGCCCCCTCAGATCCAGCCGGTCCCTTAACTGCTCGCCGCGCCCACCGTACCGACAGCCCCACGCCTCCTCCTTCCCCAGCCGCCGCCGCCGCCGCCGCCCGGGCCCGAGGTCGGCCGCTCGCCGGGGCCTGCGCTGCCTCAAGCGAATGCAGGCCTCGGGCCTAGCCTCCCCCGCTGGCCCTCTCACCTCTTTCGGGACGAGCTGGTTCTCCTCGCCGGGCACCATCGCTCAGACTCCGGCCGCTCCACACCGCCCTGCCGGGAGGGGGGAGGGGGAGGGTGGCGACGGCTCTCTTCTCTCAGGAGAAAATAGCGACGGCACTCATTCTCTCAGCCGCCTGCACTCCGGCAACCGCGGAGGCCTCAGCTCCGGCCTCAGACCCCAGCGCGCAGACACCGACTCCAGACGCTGCTGCTGCTGCTGCTGCTGCCGCCGCCGCTGCCGCTGCCGCCGCCGCCACCACCGCCGTCGTCGCCGCCGCCGCCGCCGCCGCCGCCGCCGCCACTGCCGCCGCCGCCTTCGTCGTCGGCCCCTCCCCCCGCCCGCGGCAATCAATGGAAAAATGGCGGCTGCCGCTCTCGCGAGAATTCGGTCGTTCGGGCCTGCAGCCGGGCGCCTCGCGCCTCAGGTGCGCAGGCAGTTGCCGCTCGCTCCGGGTCGCCTCGCCGCTTACTCAGCCTTGAGGTGTGCAGCACTGGGTGAGAGGCCGTGCGAGTGCTTTTCACGGGAGGAGAGCTGCCGCTGCCATCCTGGGATTGCCGCCGCCCGCAGGGACAGGACCGGGCCGGAGCGTCCTTCATGACCGCTCCTGCTCCACACCCGCTCTGCCTAGCGGGAAAACGCGGTCGAAAAGCCCGACGTGGGACTCCCTCTCCCCGGCTCTCCTCACTTCCTGTGAGCAGCGCCCCTCTTCCAACGCCTTTTGTCTCTGTCTGGTGAGGAAAGCACCGCGGGCCACCTCCCGGCTCCAGGCTCCACAGTCCTTCCCGCTGAGAAAGGACGGCTTCTTGTGTGTCCCCCTCGGGCTCCTCAGTCTGCCTGCCTTTCCTTCCTCACGGCTCCACCCTTCCCTGCTCCTTCCCACGGGGCCTCGGTGTCCCTCTCCCGCTCCTGCCGGGGACCTGGCCTGCGGGTCCCTGACGCCCGCCCCACCGCCGGGAAGCAGGGCACCTCCTTCCTGGAAACCTGCTGCCCGCAGCCAGGCCCAGGCCTTGAGGCAGGTCCACAGTGTGGTGCACCCTAGACTCTTCTTTGAAAAAAAGTTTCTAGAGAACTTGTAAGAAAACGGTCATGGACGTTGTACTAAAACTTTGCAATCATTTTTCCTAGTCCTTCCTTGGAGAAAACTCCATGGGGTGTCTTTAGTGAAGACTTCCATGAATACAGTCATTTACGGCATGCTGAGATAATCCAGCTGTGAGCCTAACTCTTAACGAGCATCAAGGGTTTCTGTGGTCTGTGTTCTCCAAACTTTTAAAATATTGTGCTGTTAACAAAACAACAACAACAACAAACAAACCCGGTGCCTTTAATCCTTAGCTACGCAGGAGGCTGAGGACTGAGATTCAAAGCCAGCCCAAGTCTGTGAAACTCTCATCTCCAATTAACCAACAAAGAAGGCTGGAAGTGGAGCTGTGACTCTAGTGTTAGAAATGTTAGCCTTGAGCACAAAAGCTCAGGGACAGCAGGTGAGCCAAGTTCAAGCTCCAGGACAGGCACAAAGAAAAAAAGAAAAACGTTTAAGATAAACGATTTTTTTTTAATGAGTGGCATTAACAAAAAATCCCTGTATGTGTGGAGTTGTGACAATGAAATACTCTCCTCTTAACTAATAAAAAAGAAAAAATAATTTGGGGGCTGGGAAGTTGGCTCAGTGGTAGAGTGCTTGCCTCACATGCATGAGGCCCTGGGTTCAATTCCTCAGCACCACATAAGCAGAAAAAGCTCGAAGTGGCACCATGGCTCGAGTGGTAAGGTGCTAGCCTTGAGCTAGCTGAGGTACAGCGCCCAGGCCGAGTTCAAGCCCCATGACAGACAATTCGTTTGAACTGTGAAACATTGTGAACTAAGTTTCTATTTTAATAATCTTTTATACTTTATACAATAGTCAATAAAGTGAATGTTCAGGTTCTTTTCTACAGTTTTAATGAGTATCACAAGCTGAAAATCGTAATGCCTCTTTACTCTTTCTAATGCAGGTGCTCATTTTTCATGAGTTCTTGCAATGAAGCAAAGGTGTTTGTTGAAACTCAACGAGGAATCTTTCATCTTCTCCAATGTCAACCACAATATGTTGCATTTTAATGTTTTTACAAGCCCAAAACTCTGAAGCCTTTCTTCAGAAAAACGTCAACCTCAATAGGTTGAAATTTTATCTTCAAGTTTAACTATACATGTATGTTGTTTTTGGAGGGGAAGAGTAGTGATTTTGTATATATAAACTTTTAACATTTTTATCATGGATTTTAAAAATTTAACTTTAGAAGTATTACATCAACACTACTTCTTTTCACCACTAAATTTATGGGTCCCTTTAAATTTTGCATCACCACAATCTCCCCTTTGGGGAAAACACATACATCATTTTTTAACTAAATCACAGAATGAAAATATTTTCAGGCCTGTGTTTTAAAAAGATCTTCTCCACAGAGAGAGAGAGAGGGAGGGAGGGAGAGAGAGAGAGGGAAAGAGAAAGAGATCATCTCTGATTTCAATGAAGTGGCATCTGTGGAGCCCATTTTAGAAAAAGAAGTATTATCTTTATCATCATCTTTTTTGCTTATGTTTGCACTATTATGTCCAGAAATCCTTTAGGCACTTCCATCCAGGGTTGATTTAATGACATAATAATTATTAAATCTATTTAACTCCCATAAACTGGATTTATTCCCAGAGTACTAAGAGGAAATAAAATAAAGGGATCCTTGGAATATTCTCTACTTTGCAGAATGTACACTTTTACTTAGGATAGTGAAATGTCAGTGTTTATCTATGGATTAAATATACTGGATTCATTCCCAAGCTGCTAAAAGGAAATAAAGGTATCCCTAGAATATTTTCCACTTTGCAGAATGTACACTTTTCACTTAGGAATAGTGAGATGTCAGTGTTGATCTATCGATTAAATATTGCTAAGGCTTAATTTTTACTGTTTTTAGATTAAAAAGAAAAACTACAAGAGTAAGTTGTAATATATCTCAGTTTAAACTCAACCTAAACAGGTTTCCAAGTATCAACTCATTTTATCAAGCCCCATACCTGAGAATTTATGAATATGTGCTGTTGATTCCGTTCTCGAACTATATCTCAAATTCACTTCTATATCCCATCCAACTCACACACTCTACTCTCTTTTCCAGACCATTGCCATTTCCTCCTGACTAGGTTCTTAGATTCTGCTTTTAACCCTTAATAATTCATAATTCACACAGCAACTAGGGTGATTCTTACCAAATGTATCTTATATGTTCTTGCCTTACTTAAAATCTTCCAAAGATTTTTCATCTTACTCAGAATAAAATTCATATTATCTGCCAAGGGTTTTTAAACACCTAGCACATAATCCTGTCTGCATTTTCATACTCATCACACTTTCTCTTATGGCTCAATGACCCAGCCATGCACTGCCTTTCTTAGCTTTTGAAATACATGAAGCTTATCTCTGCCCCAATCATTTGTAGTAGTTATTTTTTCTGGAATGTTCTCCTAGATTTTTGCTCTTCTCTAGTTCAGTCTTACCATTTGGGCATCCGAAAATGCTACCTTCTCACACAGACCTTTCATGATCACCTAGTCTGAACTGTTTGGCATGAATATGCCTCAAAGCCTAGGACAGGGCCTGGCACATAACATAAAGTGTTTCATAACTTTTATTCAGTTCATGACTTTCTTTGGTGAGATTCACTTAAACTGCCCTCCCCCCTAACTCCAGTGGGTAAAAGTGACTGTCCTTTCCTTATAATTTTCACCAATATATTCCTTTTTCTCTTAAAAATGTTTGTAGTATAATCGTAGTCAAAACATGAAAAAAAAAACCTCATATATCCAGATTCAGAGGCATTCTCCTGTATAGCCAGTATTCCTCAAGACTGTTAAGGTTATGAGAAACCATCAGACACCACATATAACAATTCAATGCACTATTCTAATGTAGGTTGGATCTTGCAACAGAAAGAGGACATTAATGAAAACAAATGACAAAATTCATATAAAATCTGTATGTGGTTACTGTTTGTGTCATTTTCTCAGTTTTTTAAATAAAATATTACCATTTCATAAGTCAGGTAATGAGTACTTTTCTTTTTGGACAATGTTACCCCTCTCCTCCCTGCCCACAAGTTACGTAGTTCGTTTTCCACATAATGTATACTGAATATCAGGACTGCATTTGTTCACTTTTTCTCCCTCTATTTCTATATTTCTTACTATTTTTTAGCAGATTTAGTTTAATAGTAAAATTGAGCAGAAAATTTCTGACTGTCCACATCCAACCTCCCAAACTATCAACCCCACCCATAAGTGCTTCACTTGTTATAGTCAATGAAACTCCACTGATAAATCATTGTTATTCAGGCTTATTTCCCCACTAAAAGACTTTGGTCCCTTTCAATCTTGAAAGGGCTTCAGAAGGTTGACAGTCTTTAGTACCTGCTTCTTGGTTGTTGGCACTGCCTAGAAAATAAGGAACCAAAATACATGGTTTAGGATGTGACATTGAAATTTTAGTTGGCAGGAAATTTGCTTGTCAGGCTTCTACAATTAGGACCATTAGATGATTAGTTCCAGAAACATCAAATTATCCTCCCCCTCCCCACTCCCCAACCAGTTCAGGGGCTCAAACTCTAGGCTTGGGTGCTATCCATGAGCTCCTTTTGGCTCACAGCTAGCACTCTACCACTTGAGCCACAGCACCACTCCAGCTTTTTCTGTGATTATTTGTAGATAAGAGTTTCACAGACTTTCCTGCCTGGGCTGGATTTGAACTGTGATCCTCAGAGTTCAGCTTCCTGAGTAGCTAGGATTCCATGCATGAGCCACCAGTGCCCAGCTCAAGTTATCCTTTTAATATAAGAATTGTTTTCCATGAGTTTTATCATAGTTTGGATCTGTGATCCAAACTCTAGATTACAAAAAGCCATGATTGAAAATTTGTACAATGGTTTAGCAGTTGACAGCATCTTGTTTCTTTAATTACAGACATACAACATTTTAGGAAGATAATTATGAATGACAGAATTTTACCAGCACTATCAAATTCTCCTTGTCACAATTAGGAACACATGTACACAAATCTGTATCACCATGCTTGAATTCAGAGGTCACCAGCTTGGTAAAGTGTTTTTATTTTTATTTTTTTTCCCAGTCCTGGAAACTGAACTCAGGGCTTGGGCCCTGTCCCTTGAGCTTCTTTTGCTCAAAGCTAATGCTCTACCACTTGAGCCATAGCAACACTTATGGCTTTTTCTGTGTATGTGATACTGAGGAATCTAACCCAGGACTTCAAGCATGGTAGGCAAGCACCTTACCACTAAGCCACATTCCCAGCCCAGGTAAAGTGTTTTTTTAATAAGTTTAGCATTTTAGAAACACAAAACTGGAGTGATGAGGACTTTATGTAAGAATGCTTAATCCCCAATTTGACAAGGCAGTCCAGGAGTAAAATTATAAGTCTTTTGTTTTCCTTTAACTCAATTACAATCACAATGTGGGAGGAGAATTTCCTCTCATAAATGAGTAGACAACAACCATATCCAAAATGAATGGAATTTGCTTACCCAGGACATCCATGATTATTTAAGATTCCTCATGGAAAATAGAAAGTCCCTTCCAGGGCTACAGAGGGCATATTGGGCATCCTCAATGTAATCTGGTTTGTGTCACTACAGCTAGGATTTTACTAGTTGCCGGGTGGGGGAGGTGGTAGACAACTACCCAATGCCATTCTTCGTCTTCCATTTTGGAAGATGGGAGGAAGCAGGCATTGGGAGGAGCTACTGAGTGGTCTATTGAGAAATGTCTTGACTTTTTACATTTGTTAGCAGGTGGGCTTTCTGGTCTTCCCCAGTCATGGCTGCCTTTCTTCCTATCCTGTTCCTTTTTCTCCTCCTCCAAATCTTGATTGTTACACACAATGAAGGCAGTATCCAATAACTGAATTTTAGTCACTTGTGGGCCCAGTTGAAGCTTTTGAAGTGTCTTTTTAATGTCTGGGGCTTGTTGAAGGATAAAATGTAGTCTTAGGAATACTGGCTCCTTCCCTGGACATAGGGTTGATGTTGGTGTATTTTCTAAAGACCTCTTTCAATCTTTTATAAAAGGACATGAAGGTTTTTTTCTCTATTTCTTTAGTAATATCCCTGTTATAATTGATAGACTTTTTCATGTTTGCTTTCATACCTCTTAAGAGGACCTCTACCAAGTTTTATGCCATTCACATTCCTGTGGGGGTATTATGGTCCATTAAGGTTCATGCTTAGGATCATGTCTGAACCTGTCCTATGATTATTGCTTTACTTGCCTCTTTCCCTGTGGCTGTGAGAATTTTCTATTTTTCTGTGGAATTATAGCAGTTTTCCAGGACAAACTGGATGTCTCTCCAGGACAAATCAAGGGTTAGTGTGAGGATTTGGTATCCAAACATGAATCTTCCTGGGTCTTTCAAATATTTGACTAAGTGGTCCTTGCAATATTGAATGTCAGACACTGAGAGAGGGGCCTGTGCTCTAACTGGATACTCTAGCTCCACCACCTCTCAGAATGGCAATAGGGCTTCCAGGATCCATTCCTGGTATGAGTACTAGAGAAAATAGGAGATGGTGTTGGAGGTTCTGATATGGGGAAAGCCAGAGGTCCCCCTGAGAGAGAGGTAACCCTCCAAAGAAGGGAGTCATATAGAGGCATCTTGGTATTTCTTTTCCTAAACTAAGAATCCTCTTACAAATTGAAAGGTCCTCATTCAATGCCATAAAGTATGTATATAGGGCACCTCAGTATACTGCCAATTTTGCTTACAAAGAGATCTAATTGTAAATGGTTTTAAAATTTAGATTCCTATTTTGTGACTACCTTTCTTGGTCCTTCAGCCAAAATTGAGCGCAAGCTAGCTACATTATAGCCAAAAATGAGGTGTTTCTTTCTTTTCATTTTATTGGTATCATAGTGGTCCCAGTGACTTAAGATGATGATGAGTGGAGATTCTTGCAGGAATGAAACTGGCTTCCCCCATATTATCTAAGGAAAGGCAATGGGAGACAAGGAATAGGGGGATACTTATATCCATGGAGGAGTGAAGAAGAGGAGGTTTAGGAAGGGGATAGCATACATACATATATATTTTATATATGCACATGTAATTTATTTCACACATATATTAATAGATAATATACATATATATGTAAATATATCATCCTCATATATGCACATAAGTATGTAGGTATTTATATATATACTTATTGATGTGCTTTGCATAGTATAGTTTTCATTCAATTATTTAAACAACTACTGTTATCATCATTTGACAAGAGAAGAAATTGATATAAAGTGTTTAAAGTCTTCAACACATTGCCTAGCATATAGTGAGCAATAACTATGTGTGGCAATAATTAACTCAGCACTGAACTAAACTACACTAGGGAATACACAGTTTCTACATTTCCTGGCATATAATGGGTACTTTTAAACATAAAAGCATAAAATGAATAAATAAATTAGCCACTTAGCTGGGAACAAATCTTATTAACCATTCCCTAGCTATACTATCATAGAGTTTCATTATTGATTACTCTTATTCATTTACATAGTACGTCCACAAAAATGATTGAACTGTTCTATGTGGAAAATAGCTCTGACAAGAATTTCAATTATTAGTAAAGAGATTGAAGAAATTAATAAAGTGATGGGCCTTAGCCAGAAAATAGGTTCTTTGGCTAAGTTAAGAGTGAGGGGGCTGGGAAGGTATCTCAGTGGTAGAGTGCTTGCCTTGCATGCATGAGGTCCTGGGTTTGATTCCTCAGCACCATATAAACAGAAAAAGCCACAAGTGGTGCTGTGGTTCAAGTGGTAGAGCTATAACCTTGAGCTAAAGAGCTGAGGGACAAGTCCCAGGCCCAGAGTTCAAGCTCCATGACTGACCCCCCCCCCTCAAAAAAAGACTGAGATGAGTCAGTGGCCACATCAATAAAGAAATTCCAGAAAATACAATTGGGGGAACTTAAGAGTAAGAGCTTGGGCTGGGAAGGTGGCTCAGTGGTAGAGTGCTTGCCTTGCATGCCTGAGGCCCTGGATTCGATTCCCCAGCACCACATACGCAAAAAGAAAAAAGCTGGAAGTGGCACTGTGGCTCAAGTAGTAGAGCACTAGCCTTGAGCTGAAGAGCTGAGGGACAGCGCCCAGGCCCAGAGTTCAGACCCCACAACTGGACCAAAAAAAAAAAAAAAAAAAAGAATCTTCAAAAATATGAAGACTTGACTTGTGTTCTTTTATTATCTACTTTGGTTTATAAAGGTTTTTGTTGTTTTGTTTTATTTTGTAGTACTAGAGTTAAAGTCTGAGCCTCATGCTTGCTGGCAGGTACTCTTATTACTTGAGCCATGTCTCCATCCTTCTGCTGGTTTTCTTTTTTGTTTTTTTTTTTTGTTTTTTTTTTTTGTCAGTCATGGGACTTGAACTCAAGGCCTGGGTGCTGACTCAGATGTTTTGCTCAAGTCTAGTGCTCTACCACTTTGAGGCACAGTGCCACTTCCAGTTTTATGGTAGTTAATTGGAGATGAGTCTTTTTTTTGGGGGGGGGGTCCGGTCGTGAGGCCTGACCTCTGGGCCTGGGCGCTGTCCCTTAGCTCTTCAGCTCAAGGCTAGCACTCTACCACAGTGCCACTTCTGGCTTTTTTTCTTTTTGCTTATGTGGTGCTGGGGAATCGAACCCAGGGCCTCAGACATGCAAGGCAAGCGCTCTACCACTGAGCCACCTTCCAAGCCCCTGGAGATAAGAGTCTTACAGCCAATCTTAAAGCCAGCTCAGGCTGGCTTCAAACCACAATCCTCATACCTTGGCCTCTTGAGTAGCTAGGATTACAGAGGTAAGCCACCAGTGCCTGTCTGTTTTTGTTTTCTTTTAATTATTTTCAGGTAGGGTCTTGTCTCTTACCTATAGCCTCCTGCATAGTACATGCCACCATGCCTAGTTTATTAATGGAGATAGAATCTTGCTTACTTTTTTCTGGGCTGGTCTCAAACCATGATCCTCCCAATCTCTGCCTCCCAAGTAGCTGAGATTACAGGAATGAGCCACTATGCCCAGCACCAGTTCTAATTTTGACTTTTATTTTATTTTTTACAGTGCTGAGGATCAAACTCAGAGCCTTGCACATGCTAGATAAGTGTTCTACCACTGATCTCCATTCTTAGATCATAATTTCATTATTATTTCTTTAATAACAATCACCAATTTGTATCAAATATTTATTGTAGTCTAAGGCCTATGTTAAGTGTTTCACACATGGTGTCTCATTCTTCTTCTTTTTTTTCTTCTGTTGGCCATGGGGCTTGAATTTGGGGCCTAGACAGTGTGCCTGAAGCTCTTCGGCTCAATGTTAGCCATTTGAGCCACAGTGCCACTTCCAGCTTTTTCTGTTTATGTGGTGCTGAGGAATTGAAGCCAGAGCCTCATGCATGCAAGGCAAGCACTCTACCACTGAGCTCCCTTCCAGCCCCTGGATCTTTCTTTTAGGATTATAGCCAATGGGTTTTGATGCTTGGTTATTGACATTTTAAACATTAACACCAGTCTTTGGGGCATTTAGGATTTTCACTCTACTAATTGATTCCACTGCCTCACCATTCTTTAAAAAATTTTGTGTCTTACCTGGGCATCAGTGACTCACACCTGTAATCCTAGCTATTCAGGAGGCTGAGATCTGAGGATTGCAGTTCAAAGCCAGACCAGGAAGGAAAGTCTATGAGACTCTTATCTCCAATTAACCACCAGAAAACTAGAAGTGGCACTGTGGCTTAAGTGGTACAGCTCTAGCCTTGAGCTGAAGAGCTGAAGGACAGTGCCCATGCCCAGAGTTCAAGCCCCATGACCAATTCCCCCCACCCCCCAACAAATTCGGTGTCTTGCTGGACATTGGAGACTCATGCCTGTAATCCTAGCTACATTAGAATTGCAGTTCAAAGCCAGCCTGGACAGGAAATATGTGAGACTTATCTCCAATTAGCACCAAAAAAGAAGGTAGAATAGAAAAGGAAGGAAGAAAAGAAGGAAAGAAGAGAGGGAGGGAGAGAGAGAGGGAGGGAGGAAAAGAGGAAGGGAAGGATGAAGGAAAGGAGGGAGGGAGAGAAGGAGGACAAGACAAGCAGGCCAGAAGTTGAGTTGTATGATTCAAGTGGCAGAGTGTTAGTCTTGAGCTAAAATGCTCAGAAACAGTACCTAGGCCATGAGTTCAAGCCCTAGGACTGGCACAAAAAATAATGTTTTAGCCAGGCGCTGCTGGCTCCCGCCTGTAATCCTGTCTACTCAGGAGGCTGAGATCTGAGGATCACAGTTCAAAGCCAGACTGGGCAGGAATATCCATGAGATTCTTTTTTTTTTTTTTTCGGTCCGGTTGTGGGGCCTGAACTCTGGGCCTGAGCACTGTCCCTCAGCTCTTCAGCTCAAGGCTAGTGCTCTACCACTTGAGCCACAGCGCCACTTCCGGCTTTTTTCTTTTTGCTTATGTGGTGCTGAGGAATCGAACCCAGGGCCTCAGGCATGCAAGGCAAGCGCTCTACCACTGAGCCAACTTCCCAGCCCTCCATGAGATTCTTATATCCAATCAACCACCAGAAAACCAGAGGTCTCATTTGATGTAACTACTAAAACTTTAAAATTTATGACATGCATGAGCATTACAATCATAAAAGATCTTTGGAAGACAAAATATAATAAAGCTTAATAGATCATAAAAAATAGACCAGAAAACATGATTGGAAAAAATAGAAAACAAGCAAGAGTCATTTATTGCAACCAATTAATCTCCACTAAATATTCTTACAGTGTTGGACTTTGTGATTAATGCTTAAGAGAGTATAAGGCTAAAGTGATTCCTGATTTCCTGTATGACTGAGTAAAGAAGATTAAAAATGGAGTTTGTCAGAACCAAATGTTTCACAGTGTGCTGAAATTCAGGCAAAAGGTATTTATTTAGTTAGGCTCTGGTGGCTCACACCTGTAATCAGGAGGGAGAGATCTGAAGATCAAGATCTGAAACTAGCCCAGCCAAAAAAGTCTGAGAGACTATTGTCTTTAACTACAAAAAAGTGGAAGCAGAGATGTGGCTCAAGTGGTACAGCACCAGCCTTGAGCTAAAATGCTAAGGAACAGTGCCCAAGCCATGAGTTCAAACCCTACTACTGGCATACATGCACAAAAATTATACTTATTGAAAGTCTTTCAATAAGACATATTGCCCAGACTGTGTGAGATAAATGACTAGAATGTTCTGTACTTTCAGGGAACTTACATTCTAATTAGACAAGTGCTAGCCAATGTGTACATTGGTGAAGGCACAATGAAGTTCACAGAACAATGAGCAGAACCTAGGCTAGACTTGAGTTTCCACTTACCCTTAGCAAGCTGTCCATATGTATTGCACCATGTATGTGGCTATACATGGCAACTTTAGTCAAAACTGAAACAAGTCAATATAAGGGCAATATGTAAATGTAAATGTGAACATAAAGTCCAAAGGGTAGTAAAACAGGTTCTGTCAGGACCTCAAAGTGAGGCTCAAAGTGATTGTAGAACATTTGTAGTGAGGGAATTAGGGCCCTCTACCTGTGGTTGACACAGTCTGGATCGCTTGCCTAACACAATAGCCAAATGCTGACAGCTCTAATACAGTCTTAGTGAGAAGACATTCCTAAAGGCAAAAGCCATTTGGGACACCCAAGGAAGATGATCACAAATGTCACTCAAAAGCTTAACTGCTAATCTAAGAAATTAGGTTCTTTTTGTTTATTACTAGATTGACATAGAAATAATTAGTTTTGGGGCTGGGAAGGGGCTCAATGGTAGAGTGTTTGCCTTGTATGCATGAGGCCTTAGGTTCAATTCCTAAGCACTACATAAGCAGAAAAAGCTGGAAGTGGCACTGTGGCTTCAGTGGTAGAGCACTAGCCTTGAGCTGAAGAGATGAGGGACAGTGCCCAGGCCCAGAGTTCAGACCCCCACGACCAACAAAAAGCAAGCAAGCAAGCAAGCAAGAGTTTCTTTACTTTTTATCTGTATGGCAGTCCTGGTACTTGAACTCAAAGTGTGATGATATTCCCAAGCAGGTCCCCCACCCCAAGGGTAGTGCTCTATCCACCTGAGCCATAGCTCCACTTCTGGCTTTTATTTATTTTATTGGTGGTCAATTGGCAGTAAGAGTCTCACAAACTTCCTGTCCAGAGTGGCTTTGAACTGCAATCCTCAGATATCAGTCTCTTGAGTAGCTAGGATTAGCGGTATGAGCAACCAGTGCTCAGCTGTTTCTTTACTTAAAATAAATGCTTTGTAATAGTTTGGTAAATTCCAATATTACTTAAGTAGTAAGTGACAATTTTATCTTAAAACTATTTTCTGGAAGTGGCGCTGTGTCTCAAGTAGTAGAGTGCTAGCTTGAGCTGAAGAGTGCAGGGACAGCGCCCAAGCCCAGAGTCAAGCCCCACGACCAACAAAAACAAAAACAAAAACAAAACTATTTCCTACATATAATCTTTTTCTCCAGAAAGAAACAGCAATATTTATTATCATTTGGAGTGGAAACTTCTGAGCCCACATAGAAAGTTGGTTAGTTATTTGCTCATCCACTCATAATGGTCTCCAAAATTTATTTTTACCTGGTGCTTATTTAGAAAAGCATTAATATAAGTTGATTTGTGCCTACCACCAGTGGCTCAGGCCTGTAACCTTGAAACTCAGGAGGCTAATATCTATCTGAGTATGAAACCAACCTGGGCAGAGAAGTCCAACAGGCCCTTATTCCCAACTAACCAGCAAAAAGCCAGAAGTGGGGGTGTGGTTCAATTAGTACAGTGCTAGCCTTCAGCAAAATAAAGCTAAGTGAGAGCACAAAGCTCAAAACCCCATTACCAGCACCAAAAAAGAAAAGGTAACTTAGTTTATTTTTTAATCCCTTTCCTTCCTTCTTCCATCCATCCTTCCTGTCTTTCTTTCTTTCTTTCTTTTTTTTTTTTTTTTTTTTTGCCAGTCCTGGGCCTTGAACTTTGGGCCTGGCCATTGTCCTTGAGCTTCTTTTGCTCAAGGCTAGACTCTACCCCTTGAGCCACAGCACTACTTCTGACTTTTTCTGTTTATGTGGTACTGTGGAATCAAACCAGGGTTTCATGCATGTGAGGCAAGCACTCTACCACCAAACCACATACCCAGCCCCTTAGTTTACTTTTAAACTCAATCATCCATGTTCTAATATTATTGGCCAATATCTCAGGACTTGATCACGTAGGACAAAGTTCATCAATAAGAATGGTGAATGCAGCCCGGTACTCGTGAATCATGCCTGTAATCCTAGCTACTAAGAAGACTGAGATCTGAGGATCAAGGTTTAAAACCAGCCCGGAGAAGAAAGTCCATGAGACTTTTATCTCCAGTGAACCACCAGATAACCAGAAGTGGAGCACTAGTCTTGAGCAAAAAAGCTCAAAGACAATGCCCAAGTCCTAAGGTCAAGCTGCACAACTGAGAAAAAAAAAGGTGACGTAACTCCATATTTTGCTATGTTGATTGCTTCCTTAAATGTGTGAGTGAGTGTTGCACTTGTCTGATTTGACAGCATTACTGTGGCTTTTAACCCCCAAAGAGCTGACTAAGATAGTGAACAGGAAAAAGAGAAGCATGCAAGCTGCTTTATTCTTGTTTCCTTCCATTTATAAATCTCATGTTCTTGGGGAGGGTGCTGGATGAGGATAGACCACCTAAGTAGAACTGTTGCTCTGCCACTGAGCAACTTACAGTTTTCCTATGGTTCATCTGAAAATAAAATTGTGGTGTTTGTGATGATTAGCTGAATTAATAGAGAGAAAGCACTTTGGACTGTGCCTGGAATATAGTAAATTCCATGTAAGCATTTGATATTATTGGTACAGTATTCAAACTTGTTTCTTCAGTAAGAATTTTTAAAGTCACTATCCTATTTGTGAGGGAAAGTTATTTAAAACTAGATAATGAAATCTGTAAATATACCTTACTGACCTTCCAGTGACTCTTCTTGCCATGGAAGTACCTTCTCCCTTCCCTTCAAGGGACCTAGGTACATATGCCAAGGTCAGATACACAGACAAAGAAGAGTGTTGTTGTCATCCCCCAAATAAAATATGATTAAATTGTGAATTTTCTTCTTTTCTTGATAAAATGTAAATATATATGTGTGTAAACACATGAATGTACACATACATGTACGTATTTGTATGTGTAGGTGTATACTTATGCCTGTCTGATGTCTACAATCATGCCTGAAACATAATGACTACTTATTTGTTAAATGAATTATTGAGTAGCATGAGTGCATTTGCTCACTGTTCCTCCCTCCCTTTCTGTGAACCTCTCCCTTTATCTCCCTAGAAGAAAAAGAAAGGATTAATGAGTAATTAAATAAACAATGTAAGTGAAATGTTAGGTGAAAGACTTCATATTTTCTTTTTGAATCACAGGGTGAGTAGTATAGCAACCACAAATCTTAATGTAGTGCAAATTCCACAGTGAAAACCCAGGATCTGGAGAGGCAAGTTAATCAGATCATGGCACTTCAGAAAACCAGGTCCAAAACTAGAGTTCAACTCCTATTTCTTAATTCCTAGTTCAGCACTGTCGTCATGATCCAATGGCACCTCCCCAGGAATACCAGATGGCCACAACCCATCTTCACTTGTCAGACCTACTCAAGAGCCAGAAATGAATCTGACTCCAGAAGGCTGCAGGAAACGAAGATAGCTAGAGATTTTTCCATCCAACTTCTGTGTTCTGTTTGGCTTCACTTGAAACTGGTGGTTTCAGTTGCTAAGTCCCTCTTCTTTGAGGAATAAGGAAGAACAAAACAGTATATATCTGGAGGTACAAATTAGGCATTATAATACAACCATGTGCTCTAACTACCTCATTACTTCCCAAGCAAAACAACCAGACTGTGTACACAATTTGTGTGGCCCACTATTCTATAGGGATGTGACCTGTTAGCATTTTTAAATATATGTTATAACCATACATTCACAAATATGTGACATAAAACATATGTTTGTGTTTTATGTAAATACACATGACATGGATGTATACTCTACAATCTCTTATGTTTATGGAAGTGTATGTATGTGTGTGTATCTCTAATAACCCAGAATATTAAGTTTAGATTTCAAGCATAAATCTGACCTTGCCTAGCCCATTTAGTCTCTGCATAAATGCCATCGTCTAGAAGAAAATTTCTCTGCTACCCTTGCTAAATAGGAAATTTCCTGAATCTTACTGAGCTGTTCTTCTCTTCTTTCCTTTTTTTTTTTTTTTAAATTAAATTCATGTGTGGTAGTTTGAATTTCCAGGCTTTGGTTGTTGGCAATCTGCCCTCTTAAGTAATCTTAGAACTGCCTACTCCACCTGCTTTCCTCCACTTCTGGGGGTCTTCCATATTGCCTATCAGGGAGAAAAGAAGAAAGATACTGTGGACTTTGGCAAAGCCAGGAGCCACTGAGAAGTAGACATCTTCCAAAGCTAGGCTTCTGAGGGATAGGGACACAGGTAGGAAAAAGGCACTGCATACGACTAAACCTCAATAAATTCTTGTCTAGAACAGCACTGTGCCACAGAGATGACACCCATTGGCTTCAGTCCAAAGAAGCATATCTCTGGTGGTTGTCAGTGTCCAGGGATGGAACCAGAGGAAGATACGAACATGTTTCCCATGCTCCTCATAATTTGCCAAGAAGGGGCTGGGAAGGTGGCTCAGTGGTAGAGCGCTTGCCTTGCATGCCTGAGGCCCTGGGTTCGATTCCTCAGCACCACATAAGCAAAAAGAAAAAAGCCGGAAGTGGCGCTGTGGCTCAAGTGGTAGAGCACTAGCCTTGAGCTGAAGAGCTGAGGGACAGCGCCCAGGCCCAGAGTTCAGGCCCCACTACTGGACCCCCCCCCCAAAAAAAAATAATTTGCCAAGAAGCTGAATGGACTAGAGAAGGTATAGGGCAAGCTCCCTGTACATTCTTGGCCTGTTGGTGTTTCTAGTGCCACAACTGGGCTGGTGGCTTGTAAAGTTTATTCTGATTCTCTGGAAAATAGTTCAGTAAGGTTAATTACTGTTAACTTACTGATTTTTGACCACTTAGAGGATATTAAAGATGACATAATGCAAATACATTTGGATATTTATTAAGACTTTATATTAAGGGGAAAATGCCAACTATCATTTTGTGATGCTTGAAGTTATTTCCCTCAAACCTATAACAGTCAAACCTATGGGGTCATTCAGTTGGTAAGTTGGTAACCATACACAAAAGGAGATGGGTGACACAGAGATTCTTGACTAAAGATGTATGTTCACAAGAGTCTGAGGTAGGGCTTGGAATCACTGTATGAAAATTCAAAGTCCATCTTACTCCAGTCAGAATGACTATTACCTAGAAAACAAAAACAAATGCTAGTGAGGATGGGCATTGGAAGAGGTTAATAACCCTTCTACATTGTTGGTAGAAAGGTAAATTACTGCAAACACTATGGAAATCAGTATGGAGATTGATTCCTCAAAAAACTAAAATTAGAACTACCATATGATCCTGCTAGGCTACTGGGTATACACCTGAAGGAATCAATCCCCATACAATAGAAATACTTGCAAACTCAGGCTTCTAAGAAGCATTATTTCCAATAGCCAAATCATGAGCAGCCTAGGTACCCATCAATGCATGAATGGATAAAGAAAATGCTTTATATATTTATATATAGGAGTATCCTTCAGCCATAAAGAAAAATGAAATCATGCCATGTACAGGAAAATGGGTGGAACTAGAGATCACCTTTTTTAATTTAGAAAAAATATTCAAGTTTATTAAACACATTAAAAGTATTTAAAAAGTGGTAAAGTGTTTAACCATCAGCTTCCAGGTTTATGTTGCTGCCAAATTTCACATATAACTGAACTTTCAAATCTGTTAACACCTGCTGAATTGGAGATTGCCTTCTTAAGTGTAATAAGCTAGACTCAGAAAGACAAATATCAAGGTGGGCACTGGTGGCTCACATCTGTAATCTTACCTACTAAGGAGGCTGAGATCTGAGCATCACAGTTCAAGGCCAGCCTAGGCAGCAAAGTTTGTGAGACTCTTATCTCCAATAAACCCCCAGAAAACCAGAAATGGTGCTGTGGCTCAAGTGGTAGAACAGTAGCCTTGAGCTGAAGAGCTGAGGGACAGTGCCCAGGCCCAGAATTCAAGCCCCACAACTGACCAAAAAAAACCCCAGAAAACAAAAAAAGGACAAATACCACATGTTTTATCTTACACAATGAATCTAGGAAAAAAATACATAGAGAAGAAGAGGGGGATAATTCCAACGCTGGGATTAGGAGTGCCCATCATACCTTACTCATTCTATGTTATATAGTTGTGTAAAATGTCACAGAGAAATGTATTCCTTTATCTGGACCAGCTTATGGTTTCTTTTTGTGTGTGGTTGTGGGCTTTGGAGCTACTGGGAGCTGATCAGCCATCTTTAGGATCTCAGTTCAGGAGAGTAGGAAAAGAAAGAGGACTAGGGTTTGGAGAAACAAGAGATATACTTTTGGGACTTGCAAAATAATTCTGAAGAATCTTGGTGGGACTGGATTTCAGAGAAATTAAGTACAAAAAGAGGAGGACACCTATAACAAAAATGTGTTCCAAATCATGTGGCTTTATGTTTATTGTATTTTATTCTGCTTTCATTTGTTTAACATAATTTGCATATTTATTTTCTGTAATATTGAAGCTTGAACTTGGAACCATTCATTTGTTAGGCTGGCCCTTGGCCAGTTAAGACATACCTCCTGCCCTGCTTTTGCTTGTTATTTTGGAGATGAACTCTGGTGAACTTTTTTGCCTGAGCTGGTTTCAAATATTGATCTTGCACATCTTATTTTCTCTTGAGCAGGTAGGATTAGTTGCATAATCCATAGGTGTCTGGCTTTTGTTCTTATTTTTTATTTTTTGCTTTAAGCTGATGTGAATTTAGAAAGATAAGATAGATAAATTCATACTCCCCAATAAACATGGCACGGATGTAGATGTCCTCTATTCGACTTGAATGATCTGACAGCAGAATAAACCACTTTCTATCTAAAATGTTTAAGAATATTTTCAGAATAATAGCTTCTATTAATTGAACTACACAATGCATATTATATGACCTGCCTTACAGCAAGTGGATGAAAAGCAAGTGGATGTTTTTTTAAGTCCACAGTCTTATAGAGAATGATAGTTGGGCTTAGAAAAGTTAAGTCCCTTGCCTAAATCACAGCCAGCAAGTGGCAGAGCCAAGAGCTACTAGGAATTACCCAACTCCGTAGCCAGTGTCATACATGCCCATGCAGCTCTTCCTTTTTACATTATCAATTCAGAATGAAGATAACTTTTTAAAAGTGATATTAATCAAATTTCTATGCATGTTCCTATTCTCTACAAATATGTGAACTTCCAGAGAGAGCTAGTTCCTCTTTTTACCCTAACTGCTTAGTACAGGTCAAAGTGCTCAGTGTATAATTGAATCCTCACAGTAACTTTATCAGATAGACACTGTTATTATCTTCAGTGGAGCCACAAAGATACAATGTGCTTAGAATGCCCTAGAGGGGATCATTCTTTCCTGGGTCTTCTCTTTCTAGGTATGTGGAAGGACAACTGTCCTATCATCTCATAGTCAAGTGGGCTCACTCCTGGAAGTGATAAATAAACTGTAAATGGAATTGCTGTGTGTCATTCCTCTGCTGGAGCATTTAATTGCAACTGTGAGATTCTCTGGTATTCAAAAGAGCTGAAGTGTACCCATGGCTACTAGATGCTAAAATATTCATCACTCTGGATCCCTGAGTTACTTTGTGTAACTCTCTCTCCTTCACAGTAGCCATGAGTAAAAAATAAACCTAAATGTTTTAAACTTTCCACAGAAAATCTAACTCATCTAGATTCATACATAGGATTAGATTCTAGCAGGGGATGGAGTACCCAGGTAATTTGGCTTCTAAGTGCATGCCTTAAATCACTACCTTATAAGTGATTAGTAAATGGTGATTGTGTGAATGATAAGTGGCATGAAGCCATTGCTATACATTCATGTTTTAGCCATTCAGATCCAGCTTTAGTGGAGCCTAATACTTTTTTCTTTTTTTTTTTGGCCTGTCATGGGGCTTGAACTCAGGGCCTGAGCCTTGTCTCTGAGCTTCTTTGACTCAAAGCTAGTGCTCTACCACTTGAGCCACAGCACCATTTCAGGCTCTTTTCTGTTTATGTGGTACTGAGGAATTAGGACTTCATGCATGGTAGGCAAGCACTCTACCACTGAGCCACATTCCCAGCCCTATTCTATTTCTAAGAACATTACCTCACTAGATAATCTTGATATTTACAGTAAGGTAAATATAGCAATCACTGAAACACTCATCTTGGTGGCATTGGCTAAATTAGAGCTTTTAGATCTCTTTTTTTTTTTTTTTTGGCGGGGGGGGGGGGTCCAGTTGTGAGGCCTGAACTCTGGGCCTTAGCTCTTCAGCTCAGGGCTAGCGCTTTACCACTTGAGCCACAGCACCACTTCTGGCTTTTTTCTTATGTGGTGCTGAGGAATCGAACCCAGGGCCTCAGGCATGCAAGGCAAGTGCTCTACCACTGAGCCACCTTCCTAGCCCGAGCTTTTAGATTTCATTGTAATTGAAACATTTAGTTGATTTGATTTATTCATATTTGACTACATAAAAATGACAGTACTAGCACTGAAATGAAACTTAATCACAATTGAATCTTCAATAACTAATACAAATAAAATAAATTTTGTTGCAAAAGAATCTATCCATAGGTACTTTTGAATTTATTTAAAATTTTAATAAAAAGAGTATCTGGAATTTTTGGGCAGGAAAAATATAGGGGAAAAGGTTATTCATATTTCAACCATCTATTACCAATGCTTTCTTTTTTGTGTGCTGATAATGGGACTTAATCTAAGGACTGCACTCTTGCTTTTTTTTTTCCACTCAAAGCTGGCACTCAGCAACTTGAACCACACCTCTATTTTTGGCCTTTTGCTTATTAATCTGAGATAAAGTTACTCAGACTTATCTATCCAGGGCTGTCTCTGAGCTGGGATTCTCAGATCTCAGCATCTTAAGTAGTTAGGATTAAAGATGTGAGCCATAGGTGCTTAGCTTTGTAATTATTTTATATCATCTACATTTTTTTTTGCCAGTCCTGCATTTTGAACTCAGGGTCTGGGTACTGTCCCTCAAGGCTAGCACTCTACCACTTGAGCCACAGTGCCACTTCTGGCTTTTTCTATGTATGTGGTACTATGCAATCAAACCCAGGGTTTTATGAATGCTAGGCAAGCACTCTACCACTAAGGCACCTTTCCAGCCCTCCACATTGTTTTTATGTCATTTATACTTTGTTACTTAATATGGTAACACATTTCCAAAATTTACTAATGCAACAGTTCATATTTACATAGTCAAATCACTATTATTTAAGTCTTCTGTCCTTATTCCTCTCTATAGATGCTTCAGCCATTTGTCTGAGGTTGAAAATATGGATTAAAACACGCAGACTCACATAAATTTTCTTAAAGGAAACCTATGCTTTACTTTGTTATGTCATATTCATTCCTCATGCTCCCCATTCAGGAAATGGAAGTTAAAACTCAAAATGGCAGCACCTTTCTGTAGCTTTTCTACTTTCCAAGCTGGGTGAATTCATGCGGTCTTGTCAGTCTAGCCATTTCTAATCCTTAGATGCTAGTTGTTGATGGATAAGATGGGCAATAGGTAACCTTCAAAACTTCCTTTGGCCAGATCTTTCTGCCTCTACCCATTTATGAAGTGTTGTCAGATTTTCTTGCCACTTCAAAGAAGAAGCCAGATTTAGGTTTTCTTTTTTTAGAGAGTATAACTTTTGAAAATAGTTCTTTATAATTGTTTGGATGTCTTGGGTATTTGTTGTGATTTTTCCTGTGGCATCCCTAATCTTGTTGATTTGGATTTCCTCTCTTCTTAATTGATCTTGCCCAAGGTCCATCTATTTTATTTATTTTTTCAAAACAACCAGCTTTTTGTTTTATTAATTTTATTTATAATTTTCCTATTCTCTATCTCATTAGTTTCAGCTCTTAATTTGGTTATCTGGCTCTGTCTAATAACTTTAGGTTCCATTTTTCATGTTTTTCTAGCAGTTAATTGCAACATGAGATTATTTACTTGGTCTGTCTCTCTTTTCTTGATGTGGGCAGTGAGGGTGATAAATTTGCCCCTCAGGACTGCTTTTGCTGTGTCCCACAAGTTTCTTTGTGATATATATTTATTTTCATTGATTGGAGGAACTTTTAAATTTCTTCTTTAATTTCTTCTGTTACCCAAGTATTGCTCAGAAGTGTGCTGTTCAATTTCCATGTATTTAAGTAATTTCTACAGCATGCTTTATTATTGAGAATTAGCGTGATTCCACTTTGGTTGGATAGGATACAGGGGATTATGTCAATCCCCTTGTATTTTCTTAAGTTCCGTGTATGAACTATGATATGGTCTATTTTGGAGAAAGTTCCTTCAGCTGCTGAGAAGAACATGTACTGTGTCATCTTAGAGTGAAATACTCAGTAGATGTCAGTTAGTTCCGCTTGAAATATGGCCTTACTTAATTCAGTACCTTCTTTGCAAATCCTCTGGTTGGTAGACCTGTCCTCTAGTGAGAGTGGGGTGTTAAAGTCTCCTAGTATTATCATATTAGGATCTATTTTATTCTGTAAGTTTGAGAGTATTTGCTTAACATATTTGGGTGCTCCAATGTTTGGGGAGGATAAATTGATAATGGTAATATCCTCTTCTTGGATTGTTCCCTGTATTAATATGTAATGTCCTTCCTTGTCTTTTTGTATTGATTTTAATGAAAAGTTTATTTTGTCAGATGTCAGGATAGCTACTTCTGCTTTCTTACTGGGGGCATTTGCTTGATAGTTCTTTCTCCAACCTTTCACTCGAGTTTGTTTTTATGTTTGGCTATGAAGTGGGTCTCCTGAAGGCAACAGATGGATGGGTCTTGTTTTCTGATCCAATCTGCAGTTCTTTTTCTTTTGATTGGTGAATTGAGTCCGTTAATCTATATGGTTATTATAGAGAGATGCATTGTGTTTCCTGTCAGTTCCTGTTTACCTAAGTTTTTCTTCTTTCCTTTCCTCCTGCACTTACTAAAAAGTTGGACTTCTAGTAATACCTGTCTGATGAGGATCCCTGTTCCTGATTGCTCTCTTCAGGGAGTGTTCCCCTCTTGGCATTCTTTGTAATGCTGGTTTATTGCTTATGAATTCATTTGTTTTTCTTTACTATTAAAATTTTCAGTTCTCCATCGAATGTGAATGCTAGCTTTGCCGGGTATATCAGTCTGCGCTGGCAGTTATTGATTCTCAGGGCTCATATTGTACTTTCCCAGGCCTTTCTTGCATTCAGTGTCTGTGTGGAGAGATCTGCAGTGATTCTGATTTTTTTCCCCATTGTAGTATAGCTCCTTCTTTGTTTTTGCTGCATGCAAGATTGTTTCTTTATTATTCAGATGTATCATTTTTACTATAATGTGCCTAGAAGTGTTTCTCCTGGGATCCTGCTTGTTAGGTGTTAGAGCTATATGCTTTTGTTTTGGTCAATAGGTGGCTGTCTTTCCTTGGTTCTGGGTTGGTTCCTAGATCGATTGATGAAGCCCTTTCTCAGCCCTGGGTTGGCTGAGAGTGTCTGTACCTGTCTTGGTTCTGTTGTGGGTGAGGCCAACCTCCAGCTAGTCTGAACCACGTAGGGCTCTTGGCTATCTACTGTAGATCACTGGCAGTTCCTGCCTTTAGAAGGACTGAGCATCCTAAACTGCTCGTGTTTACTCCTACAGGTGCTCTTGGCGAGATAGGGTATGCTGGATATACTCTCTCAGTTGCTGGAGTCTGTTATGAGCTTCTGTTTTGTTTGTTCGTTTTGTTTTGTCGGTCGTGGGGCTGTACTCTGGGGGGCCTGGGCGCTGTCCCTCAGCTCTTCAGCTCAAGGCTAGCACCCTACCATTTGAGCCGCAGCGCCACTTCTGGCCCCTTCTGCTTTTGTGGTGCTGAGGAATCAGACCCAGGGCCTCAGGCATGCAAGGCAAGCACTCTACTGCTGAGCCACCTGACTAGCCTGAGCTCCTGACTATTATCAGGTGCTAGTGGCCTGAGTTGTCCAATCCCTGGCCTGGGATATTCAGGTCAGGTTCTGATGCGGTTTGGGCTTCTGGTTCTCCTGCCCTGGACACGCAGTCTTTTGCTGTCATGGGCACGATTCCCAAGGGGTGCAGTTCCCTGATTCCCCCTCTTCCCCCCTTGCAGAGACGTGTGCTCAGCTTCTGATTTCAATCAGGAGTTGTTGGTTGTGTTGCTCAGGCACCTGATCCCCAGGCCTAGTCCTGGCTCTGGGTCCCCCACCTGGGGCATGCCAGTTGGATCTGTGCTGCTGGGTATCCCGCCTGGGTTAAGCAGCTTGGAAAACATAGTTTGGGTTTCTTCCTCTATTGGTTGTTGTGACCCATGGGCGTTGCTCCGGGCTTGGGCATTTAAGCTCCCTTCCAGGGGCACTCTTGATCTAGCCTGGCCAGCTGGATGTGCTCCATGGGCTGGTAGAGCTCTCAAACAGTTCCCAGTTTTAGTGGGACCTGTAGTCCAGGTATTGGGGCAGGGGTCTGGATCAAGATCTGGGGGTTCCCTCCAGCTCTGGTCTCCCTTGAGAGGGGATACACTGTCCCCTGTGGGGTACTCACCCTGGAGCTAGTTGAGAACTCTCCAGCTGTTGTTGCTGTGCGATGTAGATTGCTGGTTGCTGCTGCGATCTGCATTCGGTTCAGATGTGCTTGTGGGCTGGGACAGGCACTGGTGGCTCCGCGCCAGTGTTTCTCTCTCCTCTTCTTCTGTTGCTGCTGTCTGGGTCGGTGCCTTGCACTGTGCTGGCCTCCGGCGGAGGGATGGGGGAAGGGGTCTCCATGCAGGTTCTGAGTGCTGAAGATTGTCTCTGTGATCTCCGGATCAGCACAAGTTCCTTGAGGGTCTTCTGCACTGGCGTTTTGCAGGTGGACCCCTGTAGTTCTGGGATTCCCCCCCCCCCGCAGGGTTGTATTTGTCTTATTGATGTGTGTGTGTGGGGGTGTGGGGGTGCGCACACATATGCACACGCATGCATGCATGTTGGTACTCAAGGCCTGTGCCCTGTCCCTTAGCTTTTTTTTTGCTCAAAGCTAGCACTCTATCGCTTGTTACTGCTCCACTTCCAACTTTTTGCTGATTAATTGGAGGTAAGAGTCTTATGGAGGTGGACCTGTTGCAACAATGAGAAGTACAAGTTGTCATGTCCAAAACGAGCTTTACAACGTCGGTTGGGGGGGGGGAAGGTGAAGGATTGGGGGGGAGGGGGGAGGCTGGGAAGGTATGTGAAGGGTAAACAAAGGAGGAGGCTGCAATGCTTGGTAAGAAATGTACGCATTATCCTGCCCATGTAATTGTAACTCTTCTGTACAGTGTGTTCACAAATAAAATTAAATTAAATTAAAAAAAAAGAAAAGACAAATATACCATTTACAAAGCTCTTTAGAAAAATTTGAAATGAAGTACCATATATCTCAAAGAACTTTCAGTAGAAATGTGTAAGAAAATTCAGTGCCTAAATTGCAGAAGGCAGATATTTCATTTGGCCTTTGGGCTTCCAGCCTACTAAAGATTAAAAGAATTTTTGAAAAAAAAACTTTATTATAAAAGCATATAAAATTAATAAAATTCAGAAAAAAATGTCATGATATATGTAAATTTTAGAATGTTTCCATGCATATTGCAGCATAGAAAATAAAAATATCAAGTAAAGATTTCCCATCAGTATGAAAAAAAAAAAAGAGTCTTATGGATTTTCTTGTCTAGACTGACTTCAAACTACAACCCTCAGATCTCAGTCTCCTGAGTAGCTAGGATTACAGGGGTGAGCTATCAGTGGCTGGCTTTGTCTTGTTTTGTTAGTCCAAATCATCTCTCTTTCTTCCTCTCGCTCCATCCCCCCTTCCCACCTTTACCTATCTAGAGAATAGGTAAAATAAAAATGAAAGAAATAAACAAATGGGCAATAATGCCAATAGTCACCAGTTTTTGGGTTCCTGTTGACATTCACTTATTTTGTAGTGGAATTGTATGTATTTTTTAAAATTTTTATTTTATTGTAAAGATGCTGTACAGAGAGGTTACAGTTACATGAGTAAGGTAATTTGTACATTTCTTGTAAAAAACACTTTCCTCCCTGCCTACCTGCCTGCCTGCCTGCCTTCCATGTGTGTTTGTGCTAGTCCTTGGAATTGAACTGTCCCTCAGCTTTGTTACTCAAGCTAATGCTCAACCACTTGAGCCACAGCTCCACTTCCATCTCTGTATTTTAGTTGTTGTTGTTGTTGTTGTTGTTGCTGGAAAGTCAGCCTAAAGCTGGGTGCCGGTGGTTTATTCCTGTAATCTTAGCTACTTAGGAGGCTGAGATCTGAGGATCACAGTTCAAAGCCAGCCCGGGCAAGAAAGTCTGTGAGACCTTATCTCCAATAAACCACCAGAAAACCAGAAGTGGCGCTGTGGCTCAAGTGGAAGAGTGCTAGCCTTGAGCTGAAGAGCTGAGGGACAGCACCCAGGCCTAGAGTTCAAGCTCCATGACCAAACAAAAAAAAGAAAAGAAAAAAGAAAAAAAGAAAAAAAGGTCAGCCTAGCTAATCCAGCTCTCTAGCATGAGAATTCATGAATGACACATGAATGTAGTGAAAATGATAGGGAAGTCCATTAGGAAAGGATTAAGCTTCCAATGGACTGAAAGCAAGTCATCTCTAGGATGAGAATGACAATGATTTTTTTTTTTTAAACTGTGGCACAAGTTATATGAGGGTCTTGGCACTTGATGTCTCTCTTCAGGACCAGCCTATGGAACAGAGTCACTATCCCATGGATGTGAAAGGCTGGCTGAGTTGCAGTTGACATTTTAGTTATGGCTTACTAGCCTGGGTGGGTAAGTTTAATGACCTATTCTGTAGTTTTAGGAACTACTATTGCCCGTCCCCCCCTCCCCCCCTTAGACTGGGAGGAAGCTTATCATTCATTAATTCTTCGGTGGATAGAGTATTCAAAGCACCCGTCTTGTGATTTCCCAAGACCTTGGTCGGCCACATAAGCTAGGTGAAATCACAATGACTGTGTTTTCTGTCACAGGCTTCGTGAACCCATCCTCCATTTTAGGTTGCATTTGCATTTTTCTATCACTTATGGCTAGCTACTACCTTTCATTGTTTGGTGCAACATACCATACTCTATAACCAATAACCATTGTTTGACAGTGACTAAAAACAATGTTATCTTCCTATATGACCTGAACATTCCTCTGGTAATACATTATTGTTTTTGCGTGTATGTGGATTTTGTCTTTTCTAACATTTGAATAATCTTGATGACTATTGTCCATATTCCCTGAATGGTGTGAAAATAATCAATTTATCAACAATCGAATATGAAATTGAATTAAGTTGTAAGGTCCTTGAACAAATACTAGAATATTTTGAAAGTTTTTTTTCCCTGAACTATGACTGCAGTTGTTAAAATTTAATGCAACATTGATGGTGAAGTATAGTTCAGCTAATAGTTTCCATTCTGGCTTTGTGAAAGCTAAGGAAAGATTTATGCTGCAAATGGAATATGTATTTATGGAAATTTGCAGGTTAGATTTTTAATATCCTCAGCACAGCAAAAGACCATTTGCTCTGTTTCATGTTATTCATGTATTTATTGGTTTGTAATAATAAGCATGACCTCTAAAGGCTGGACATTTGCTGGGAGCTAATGATCTGTATGAGTTAGAGACCCAGAGCTTCATACTGAAGCCATTAATCAGTCTACCAGCCCTTAACTTACCCTTAATACCCTCTTCTATCAGTCTTCATGACTCTGATTCTCTAGGTCAGAGCACCCAGGCCTGCAATATCTATATCATGGGCCAGCTTTGCTGAGTATCACAGTATGCTGTTAATCTTAGTGTAAAGCAGCCTCACAAGCTCCACATTGCAGAGGGCATGTTTTCTATGATTGAACTCTTCTAAGGATTTGAGCCTATACTGAACATTTACTCCTATCTTCAGGCCATTCTTCACTATTAAAATATTTTAATGCACACACACATACACTCTATAATACACACACACACACACACACACACACACACACACACACACACATATATATGCATATATCCTTCCAAATGAGATTTTTAAAATAATTTGAAAACTATGGTGAATTTTGCAAATAGGAACATTTTAAATAAGCTCCAATATTCCATATGTTGTTTTGTTTCATCTTGCTAAGAACTTACTATGATTTTCATTCATAGAAAGAAAAAGTTATAATATGCTTAGGACAGAGACTTAAGGAGAACTCAATGAAAGGATCCATCACATCCATCCCAGGGGACCACAAGGAGGCAGGCAGGAATAGGAGAAAGATTATTACAAGGTTTATTAGAGGAGCCATATTTCCTCCGGCGAGGGAGCACATGGCAGCCTCCACTATCTAGGTAGCAGCAGAGTCTGAGAAATAGGAAATGAGATAGTTGGGAGTTCAGGTGGGTCTGGGCAGAGAGAGGGAGGGGCCAGATGTATGGCTGAACTCCAGGGCAGGGAGAAGCTTAGGTCTGTGTGGAGTTGAGGACCAAACGTGGGCATAATGCTTACACTCAATATAACATTACTTATACTGGGCTCCAGTGGCTTACGCCTTTAATCCTAGCTACTCAGGAGGCTGAGATCTGAGGATTGCAGTTCAAAGCCAGCCTGGGCAGGAAAGTCCATGAAGCTCTAATCTCTAATAAACTACCAGAAAACCAGAAGTGGCTCTGTAGCTCAAGTGGCAGAGCACTAGCCTTGAGCTGAAGAGCTGAGGGACAGCGCTCAGGCCCAGAGTTCAAGCCCCATGACCAACAACAACAACAAAAATTACCCATATCAAAAACATTACACAATGCTCAACAGCATATAATAATGCTTAACAGTGCTTATGCCCTGTTAAATGCTACTAGGGAGAGTATGGTCTTTCTAACTTGTCTCACTTGTATATAGTCAACTCTTCTTGATTCCTCCTCCTCCTCCTCCTCCTCCTCCTCCTCCTCCTCCTCCTCCTCCTCCTCCTCCTCCTCCTCCTCCTCCTCCTCCTCCTCCTCCTCCTCCTCCTTCTCCTCCTCCTCCTCCTCCTCCCCTCCACCTTTTTTTTCTTTTGCTGGTCCTGGGGCTTGAACTCTGGGTAGGAGTGCTGTCCTTGAGCTTTTGTGCTCAAGGATAGTGCTCTTCTACTTGAGCCAGCTCCACTTCTGGCTTTTTGTGACTCATAAGAGTCTCATGGACATTCCTTCCTGGTCTGCTTTGAACTGCAATCCTTAGATCTCAGCCTCCTAAGCCTCTTATTTGAATGTTTTCAAATTTTAATTTCAGAATCACAAAAACCACCATTATGAAGTCCCTCTTCTCCTCCTCCACTCCAGTTCCACATAAGTTCTCTTTCTTGTTTATGAGGTTCTCATGCTTTGATTCTTTTAACAGTAGACAAAAGCTTTCAGTCCATATTTAGGCCATTTCTGTTCTATTCTTTTATATTTTAAATTTACACTTTTGAAGAGGGACTTTGGTGAAAGAAGGAATGGATGACCAAGATGGTTAGGAGCTATAAATCATGTCATTTGAGCAGCAGTTGGGTGTATTTAAAATGCAGGGACATAGCACTCTGCAGGGAGGTGACAGCTGGCTTCCAACAAAGCAACGGGCTGGCAGGAGGGGAAGGGCTTGCTTGAGATTTCTCCTGTAAGGAGAAGCTGCAGGGGGCTAATTTTGGCTCATGGATGGGAACTTTTTAATGATTAGAACATTCTAGAAATGGAAAGGGGCTGTCCCAGGAGACCTTAATTTATAATGGGGGGAGATGTTGACTCAGATGCTACATTTCCTGTTTGGGAATTATTATAGGAAACTTTATACAGAAAGTGCAAAATCAGGGTGGAAAATTAGGGGAATAAAGACTTCTCAGGTCCCTTTTAGATATCGAATTCTATGCCTGTATTCTTGCATTCTGGGAATATCTGACTAAAACCAACTTCCACTGAGGGTTTTACCCTCTTCCCACGGCTTGAAAGTGTGACTGGGTAGAGCTGGGATGAAGGGGGACTAGAAAATATAGGGTGGTCGCAGACAGATGAGAAAGTGCCCAAGAAAGAGGAGCTCATGAACGAAAGTTCCCCTAGCCACTTCTCTTTGTTTTGTTGGTTGCTCTGCTGATTTTTATCTTGGATCAGACTTGTTTACCTTCATGTAAAGTGGTTCCATGTGGCTCGGTATGTTGATGCTCTCCTCTCTCTTTCTACTAGGCCCTTTCTATAAATCACGCTCTATTTATCTGGTGCCAGCCCTGATGAGTCAGAGTGGCAGATTTACAGATGAAATGATGAGCAGTTTAAATTAACCAGTGGAATCCAGACTTGAGTTCTATTTTTATTCTGTTGTTGTGTAGGCCAGCGATTGGAAGTTCGATTCAAATACCTGATGTGTTTCTCTTGCCTTGTCTTTTAATTCATTTTTGTCAGCCTTATTTGATTTGGTTTTGATTGGAAACTTTGTTTCAGAGTCTGGGCTTTGTCTTCATATAATGCAACATTTTCAACAGAGCTATCCTAGCTATAGCCACTGCCTAATGGTCCAGATACCCTCCTCTCTCAATTTACATTATAGTCCCATCTGGCACACTGCATACATATCCTTTAATTTGTTGGAATGGGATGTGAAGGCATTTGGAAATCAAAAACAAACTATACAAGTGTAATTGTCATTATGGATAATATACAATTCTTAGGGAATAAGGGAAGATACTTGCTTACCAGGTGAACATGATTTTGTTAGTTTTATTTAGCTCTATTAGGATGAACATGTCATTATAATTCTTCACTTCTAACTTTAGTGACTTGGTATGTCGCTAGTTTGAAAAGGGCTTTGATCCCAGATGAAGTTCCATCATTGATCCTCTGATCCCTACTCAAAGCATCTTACCACATTAACAAACTTTACCAAGCAGAATCACTCTCTTTTAAACTTCCCTAAGTTGGCCTGTTGGCAACAGAAAGAACTTTTCTTTCATCAGTACTGGGGCTTGAACTCAGGGCTTTGTGCTCTCACTTAGCTTTTCTGTTCAAAGATTGGTGCTTTACCACTTGACTCTACCTCCACTTCTCTCTCTCTCTCTCTCTCTCTCTCTCTCTCTCTCTCTCTCTCTCTCTCTCTCTCTCCCTTTATCTCTCTGTCTCCTTCCTTCCTTTTCTCCTTCCTCCCTCCCTCCTTCCTTGTTAATTGGATATAAGACTCTCTTGGACTAGTCTGTCCAGGCTGGTTTTGAGCCTTGATCTTCAGGTCTCAGCCTCCTGCGTGTTAGTACTATCCCCACCTTTAGTCCTCAGCTCTACCTAGACCTGAGTTCCTCCCTGCCCTAGAGTTCCTGCCATACAGCTGGCCACTCCCTCTCTGCCCAGACCTACCTGAGTGCACACTTACCTCACTTCTGCCCTCATTTCCTCCCTTAGACCTACTTGGGACTTGGATAAGGGCAGATGGCATATGCTCCCCCTGAGGGGGAGATATGGCCCCTCTATCCTCTAATAGACCTTATAATAATCTTTCTCTTGTGCCTGCCTGCCTCTGCATGGTCCCATGGGATGGTCATGAAGGATTCTTACACTTAGCTAAGATTATAGGCATTAACTACTGATTTCTAGCAGAAACAGTTTTTATTTCTGCTTTAAAATAAAATAACAGAGCCAGGGCTGAGAAGGTTGCTCAGTGGTAGAGCGCTTGCCTTGCATGTATGAGGCCCGGGGTTCAATTCCTCAGCACCACATAAGCAGTAAAAGCCGAAAGTGGCACTGTGGCTCAAATGGTAGAGCACTAGCCTTGAGCTGAAGAGCCAAGGGACAGTGCCCAGGCCAGAGGTCAGGCCCCACAACTGACAAAAATAAATAAATAAATAAATAAATATAACAGAGCCCCAGGTACTGGTGGCTTCTGCCTGTAATCTTAGTTACTTAGGGGGCTGAGATCTGAGGATCTTGGTTTGAAGCCACCTGGGGCAGGAAAGTTTGTAAAAGTCTTATGACAATTAACCAGCAAAAAAATGAGTAGAGTTATGACTCAAGTGGTAGAGTGCTAGCTTTGAGGGGAAAAAAATGTCAAACAGGTCCCAGCAGTTCTGAGATCAAGCTCCAGGATTGGTACCAGAACAAATAAATAAAATAAAACTAGTCTGTATTTTGGTGAGCACAGGCTTAAGCAACTAACCATTTCTAAATAAGGTTATGGAAGGTTATATGGAAGGCCACTAGACCTATCCACTGTTAGTTGCATTATAACTAAATTATTGTACTATGTGAAATATTTTTTTCTTTCTTCATTTCTTTTAGTTTTGTGTACCTTGTGTTTTGTATATTAGACAATGCAATATATGGAAGGGGAAGGGAATCACAGAAACAGCAGGAAAATGTATAAACCACAGCAACATTGATACTCACTTGACACTATGTTGGATATGAACATTACAACTTGGGGGGTGGGTAGGGAGGGATGAGTGGGAGATAATGAGGGATGGGGTAACAATGATTAAAAACAAATGTACTTATTACCTTACTTATATAACTGTAACCCTCCTGCTCATCAACTTTTCAACAGCAACAACAAAAAGAATGTTACAGATTTATTTTTGGACATAACTATCATTGGCCACTTATATTCTTGCTCACATAGGTATATATTCTTGTTCATAGGTAACATTCAGGGTAGGGCTGTGTGCATTCAGTGATCACTTAAATCTGTACTGTATGGATGACTGGAGGTAACCTTATCTGTCTTATTTTATTGGGGTTACAAGCAGATGAATTTCAGTTTGAACACTGTGATGGCTGAGGGAAAATTAAGAGCAAGTCATCCACAAAAGAAAAAGGAAAAGGAAAAGGAAAAATTATGTGGACCAGCCTTAGCTGAAAAGCAAAACTGAAGACTCAATACTATACTGAGAAAACAAAAAAATAATGTTAAAATATCTCAAATATTTCTAGTTTTTTTTTTTTTTTTTTTTTTTTTTTGTCAGTGTGGGGCTTGAACTCTGAGCCTGGGCACTGTCCCTCAGCTCTTCAGCTCAAGGCTAGTGCCCTATCACTTGAGCCATAGCACCACTTCTGGTTTTCTTTCTTTCTTTCTTTTTTTTGGTCCAGTTGAGGGGCCTGAACTCTGAGCCTGGGTGCTGTCCCTCAGCTCTTCAGCTCAAGGCTAGCGCTCTACCACTTGAGCCACAGCACCACTTTCAGCTTTTTTTTCTTTCCGCTTATGTGGTGCTGAGGAATCGAACCCAGGGCCTCATGCATGCAAGACAAGTACACTACCACTGAGCCACCTTCCCAGCCCCACTTCTGGTTTTCTGAGTGGTTTGTTGGAGATAAGAGTCTCACAGACTTTTCTGCCCAGGCTGGCTTTGAACCATGATCCTAGTAGCTAGGATTATAGGTGTGAGCCACCAGCATCCAGCTTCTAGTATTCTTATCTTATGAAAAGAATAAAGTTCCTAAAACAGACATTCTAAACATGAAAAAAATCTAGACAAACTCAAAGCCACCAAAGGGGATATTTATCTGGATCAAATATTTTCTTTTTCATTTTTATTCTTGTTCATTAGTGACAAGAAAGGAAAGAAGAAGATGTACACTAGTGGCTCTCACTGTAATCCTAGCTACTCAGGAGGCTGAGATCTGAGAATCCAGGATCATAGCTAGCACAGGCAGACAAATCTGAGAGACAATCTAGCAAAAAACTAAAAGTGGAGGTGTGGCATAAGTGGTAGTAAAAAGAAAGGAAACAAGAGAAAAACAAATTGGAAAAGTCTTCATGAAGATTCACCAGACTTCATTAAGACTTATTAAACTTTAAAGAGGTTCTGCAGAAGTGCCATTTCTTTTTTTAAAATTTTATTTTATTGTCAAAGTGATGTACAGTGGGGTTACAGTTACATATGTAAGGTAGTGAGTACATTTCTTGCTGAACTTGTTACTCCCTAGAAGCTCCATTTCTTAAAAAAAATTTAAAATTGTTATTATAAAGGTGATATATAGAGGGATTACAGTTACCTAAGTCAGGTAATGAGTATATTTCTTTTTGGACAATGTCACCTCTTCCCTTACTCTCTCTCCCAGCTTTACCCTTCCACCTCCACCACAAGTTATATAGTTTATTTTCAACATAATGTCTAATGAATACCACTGCATTTTTTCACCTTTTGTCCCTCAATTTCCCATTTCTTTTAAGGAAACTAAAAGCAAGAGAAGGCCAGAAGAGCTGTGTATTTCTAGACATATGTCTAGATGAAGACAATAAACATGAAGCCAGAATGTCCAAGGATAATTGCAACTGCTTCATACAGTTTTGGTAGTAGAATCCCAGCAGATTGCAAAGGCAGGAGAGGGAACACAAGGCAATCATTGTTGGCCTTGTATTAGGGGTTGCCATCCCCAAAATAAACAACTGTCTGTACAACATAGAGTTTCCTTTGTCATCTAGTCCATCTGTGCTTATGCTGAGAACATGGAGCTCAGAAGATGAATTTTGGGTGCAGACACTGAAAGATAAGAGTGCTTTTCAAACAGGCACAGGAGGATCTGAAAAAAAAACAGACAAACCAAAAAACCAAAAAAACCAGGCCATGGCTTTTATTACAGTTAAGAGATTTTTCTAACTATTAATCCTTTAAAAAAATCATATCTTGTCTTTGGTTGTCTTAATAATCACTGTAGCTTTTTATTTACTCTCAAACACTTCTAGGTTTGAAGGGGCCACTCTTCCAGTGACTGCAGATGTTAAAAAGAGATCTTCAAGGACAGAAATAGTTCAAGAGCATAGTCATGTTTAACAGAACCACTTAAAATCATCCAAGGGTGTCAGAAGTGAGGTAGGCACCCAATAGACCAGCCAGATGGGAGAGGAGATTTCTCTAGGTCTTTAACGGGAGAGAAAAAGTAGGTTTGGATGAGTATGTTCTGGGTATGAGTTTTATTGGAAAAGTAGGTCATGGCTAAAAGGGGCTGACAGCATATTTAGTAATGAGCTGGATGCTGGTGATGAAGTTCATGTAATTCCTGGGAGTGTTTTAAAGACTGTGAGTTTCAGAGGACAGGGGCTGGGAAGGTGGCTCAGTGGTAGAGTGCTTGCCTTCCATGCATGAGACCCTGGGTTCGATTTCTCGGCACCACATAAGCAGAAAAAGCCCAAAGTGGTGCTGTGGCTGAAGTGGTAGAGCGCTAGCCTTGAGTTGAAGAGCTCAGGGACAGCACCCAGGCCCAGAGTTCAGGCCCCATGACAGAAAAAAAAAAGGACAGTAAAGAAGACTTGTGTATGAATACATCCTCAGTGAGGTAGTTCTGGGTTGCTGAAGGTACAGGAACAAACCTGGGTACTAGAGAGTCCTTCCCCTTTCCTTCTTACCGCCTAGTTTTCTTCTCACTGGTTCTCCATTACCCTTTTATTGTATCCCTCTCCTCAGGCCCTGTACTATTTCTCACCATTCATCTTTGACATATAATTTTCCTTCATAAGGACTCTGAAGCCTTGCTCAATAGCTTAGTGTTAATAGCTTAGTCACCAGCTCGAAGCACTATTGGGAGGTAGTAGAAACATTAGTAGGTGGGACCTGGTAGAGGGAAGTTAGGTCATTTGGAGTATGCCCTTGAAGGGAATGTGGCGACCTTGGCCCCTCTGTCCCTCTCTCTGATTCCTTGGCCATATTGAAGGGCACAACTCTTTCCTTTGCCAGGTGTTTCTACCATGTTGTACTGCTTTACCACAGGCCCCAAAGCAACAGGGCTAACTGATCATGGACTGAAAGCTTGAAACTACGAGTTAAATCCATTTTTTCTCCTTTTAGTATGTTGACCTGAAGTGTTTTATCACAGAAACAGAAAGGTAACTGACACTGGCCATTTGCTCACCTCACTTCTCCCTTTGACTTACTGTAACTGACCTTTGTTCCAAAATTGTCCAGACCAAATGCATCAGTAACAATCCTCTTTCGAAATCCAATGGCCAGCTTAGTTATCTTGTAAATTCAACCAGTAAGTGATAGCTAACATAATTGATCTCTTGCTCCCTCATCTCTTCTTTCTTTCTTTCTTTTTCTTTCTTTCTTTCTTTCTTTCCTTCCTTCCTCCCTCTCTCCCTACTTTCTTTTTCTTTCTTTCTTTCTTCCTTCCTTTCTTCCTTCCTTTCTTTCTTTCTTTCTTTCTTTCTTTCTTTCTTTCTTTCTTTCTTTCTTTCTTTCTTCCTTCCTTCCTTCCTTCTTTCCTTCCTTCCTTCCTTCCTTCCTTCCTTCCTTCCTTTCCCTCCCTCCCTCCCTCCCTCTATCTTCCTTTCCTCTCTTTGTTCTTTCCCTCCCTCACTCTTCCTATTTTTTTCCCTTCTTCCTTCTTTCCCTTTCTCCCTCCCTTCCTTCTTTTCCTATCCCACCTCCAAAGTTTATCTCCTTAGAGGAATCTCCCTGACCACTCAATTCTAGGACCCCAACCCTGTTGTTTCACCTTATTTTCATTATTGGCATAATTTTTATCTACTGTGTATTTTTCTTGCTTATTTAGTGTTATCTGTCCTGACTAGAGGGTCTGCTTTGCTCATTTCTGTCTTTGGAGAGTTTGATGTAACACCTTTGAACCCACTCATAATGTAACTCTTTATGGGAGTCTGAGGTGTAGTAGGTTGGAGATGTGATCAGCTTATGCAATACTTCATGAAGAGGGGTTGATTTTATCTGCTGTGTATTTCTCTGTTTCAGTGCTTGCCGTCTGTCATTAGAGAGACAGTGAAGGCACAAAGCTATCATCACCTCTTCATTGTAATGTCTACAGTTCTCCAACTACTCTCCCTGCCTTTGATCTTGTCCCCTCCAACCCATTCTCCACTCCAGTTTTTTAAATATAAGTCTGGAGTGTTACTTCCTGCTTAAAACGTTTCAAAGGCTGGCAATTATTTGCAAGATAAAGCAAATTACCTAGCAAGACCTACAAGGACTACCTGTACTTTCTTTCTTTATTCTGTAAGGATACCTAGCTGTTTGTGGGTCTCTGTAAATAACTTGTTTTCCCTTGAAAATTTTGTCTTTTCCTGCTTTCTATATTGCTTGGAATACCCCTCCTCCCCTCCCCTTCCCCCTCCCTTTGTTCTCCTGCTCCACCGTTGTTGTTGTTGTCATTGTCACCTCTATTGGGGCTTGATTAGGTCTTCTTTTTCGTGATTTTCAAATGTTTTATAAGAATAAATTCATTGCACTGTGATATTTACATGCCTGCATATTGCTCATTCATACCAGTTATGTTACTCTTAGTACTCTCTCTCTCTCTCTCTCTCTCTCTCTCTCTCTCTCTCTCTCTCTCTTTTTTTTGTGATGCCAATCCTGGGGCTTGAACTGAGCTTCCTTTGTTCAAGACTACTGTTCTACCACTAGAACCACAGCTCCACTTCCAACTTTTCTGCTGATTAATTGGAGATAAGAGTCTCAGGGATGTTCCTATGTGGGCTGGATTTAAACCTTGGTCCTCAGATCTCAGCCTCCTGAGTAGCTAGGATTATAGGCTTGAGCTACTGGTACCCCAGCCCCTTCTTTTATTTTTCTTTTCTTTAGTGGTTTCCATTATGTTACTATTAGTATTAGTTACTAATATAGTAACTAATACATGAATACATTCATGTATTCACTCACATATGTGCATTCATAATATCATATAATATATTTATTCATATATATACATATAATGTATTTCTACTGTATTCATTGTACTACCCTGACCTTTTGCCTGAACTCTGGGCCTGGGCACTGTCCCTCAGCTCTTCAGCTCCAGGTTAGTGCTCTACCACTTGAGCCACAGCGCCATTTCTGGCTTTTTCTGTGTATGTGGTGCTGAGGAATCGAATCCAGGGCCTCATGCATGCGAGGCAAACACTCTACCACTGAGCCACCTTCCCAGCCCTATATATTTTATTTTTAAAATACTGTACAGAGGGGTTACAGTTACATGAGTAGGGTAATGAGTACATTTCCTATTGAGCATTGTTACCTCCTCCTTTGTTTTTCCTTTACCACCCCTTCCCTCCCCACTTCCCCAACTCTATTCCCTCCCTGCCTCCCCCCCCCCCCCCAATCACTTAGCTTTTTTGGCATTGAATCTCCATCTTTAGATCTCAGCCTCCCAGGTAGCTAGGATTACAGTTGTGAGCTATCAGTGCCTGCCTGTTTACCTTCCTCATATCACAGAGGCAGCAATGAGCATCAGATGATATTTATATGGAGAGTAAAGTACAACGTTACTGCACAGATTGGGCTCCACAAATGATACTGTTCTTTTTATCAGCAATGTTTATGTTAGCAGTAATGCCATTACATAATCCTATGGTGGAACGAATTTAGAATTTCTGCTAATTCTTTGACTTGTTTGCCTTAGAAAGAAGTAATCTGGTGAAACATTCAAACTACCTATATTGAAAAACAAACAAACAAACTCAAACTACCAGCTTCCAAATTATCTGATCCCCTGATTTAGTTAGTCTGTCCTGTCCAGCCTAAAAACCTGAGACTCTTGTTATCCACACCCCATAATTCTTCTATATGCAGAACAAGACAGAAACTTGCTTCTCATTGGACTTTTAGACCTCCTTTGTCTGTGCTCTGGGTGAAGGATCTGTTGGAATTGTTCAGCCTTCTCATTATTTGGGACAAAAACCCAAGACTTTGGACATCCCCTCATCCTATCCTTTCTCTTAGCCTTGAGGTTGCAGGGACAATGTCAAGCCTCCTGGGAATAAGGGCATTGGCATCACAGCAAGGTGAATGGAGCCTTACATGTTTCAAGTGCTTTGACCCTAGTTAGCTTGTCATTACTGCAAAAGTTTAGGTGTTCACCCAACATCTCAAGGAGCAAGCCGTGGACAGTGATATACTATTCCCTCCCAGGGGATGATGGAAAAGATAACAAAAAAGGCTTTTATGCTATTAGGACAGTGTAGCCTTAAGAACTCCCCAGGAACAAAAAGCAGGGTTGACCAGACTATAATGAGACCCAATTGATCCAGGTCATCTGGTGATTTGGATGATTATTTGAATCCACTTTAAAGGCTTAGCGCCTCTTAGTTCTGTGAATTTCAAGTAGCCTGATAGTCATTTTGACTAATTCATTAATTTACTTTGAGATTTAAAAAATTAAGCCAACCACTATCTGTTGTGGGCTAGATACTGTGTTAAAGTGCTGGAGTAGTTTCTAAAATGAATCATGGTGGATTATATTGACACATTGGCGAATAACTGATAAATAACTAAATAACTAAATAGAGAATCATTCTGAGTCCAGACAAATATGAATAACATATAAAGTAAGTTGAGCTAAGGGAGAATTATCCTACAGCTGGTAAAAGATCTGGAGCACATTTTTTAGAGAAAGAGGCATTTAAACAAAACTTCAAGGGATTGGAAATAAGGAGAGTGTGCCAAGTGTGACCATGGTGGAGAGCTTCTGGATGTTTGCTACATGGAGATCAGAAAGATCTAGGAAGTGGCTAGATCCTAGATAGTCCTCATGGCCTGTGAGGGGAGGACTTTGGATGTGATTGTTCAGGCAGTGAGCTTCACGTTGAGCAGTGAAATGCTTCAAGAAGGTTAGAAGTAGGATGGAGGGAGGGCAGGGTGAAATGTAGAGAGAACACATGACTTTTAGGATAGTTTAACTTGATAGAATGACAAGAAATCCACCAAAAGAAGTCTTTAAGAAAATCTGTTCCTCCCCTTCCTTCTAGCTTCCAGTATGTTTCTGGGCTTATAACTACATCATCTCAGTATCTGATTTCATATCCAGTTGGAATTTTCCCCCTTATGCTTGTCTGTGTCCAAACTTCCCCTTTTTATGTGGACACCAGCATACTGGATTAAGGCCCCACCTACTCCAGTATAACCCTGCCCTAGGTGATTGTATCTATGGTTCTCTGAATGGTGAGGTTACTTTCTGAGGTATGGATGAATTTTGTGGTAACATAGCTCAATCACTAATAAGGGGAAGGTAGTCTCTGGGAGAACAGTTTCAGCAGAGAATGAATAATACCTGGGGCTAGAGGTAAGAATTGGAACTCTGAAATATAAAGGAAATAAAAGCATGAATCACATGGTAGACCATGAGGCAAAGATACTAAAACTAAAGGGACTGAACACTGATTGGTGTTGTCTCAATTGTAAGTTATAATAGATCTGAACTGTGGCTTTTCTTTTTGGTGCTATTGGGATTTAAACTTAGAGCTTCACTGTTGTCACCATATTTGATTTTGGTATCCTGAGTATTGTAGATATGTTTATCTGAATTAGGGAAGGGAAGGGAAATAACAAAATGGTAAGACAAGGGACAAGGGTGAACCAAGGCAACAGTGATATTCACACGACAATATGTTGGAAATGAACTCTACAACTTGGAGGGGAGACAGGGGAGGGAAAGTGTGAGAAAATGAGGGAGAGGGTAACAAGTTTGCTAAGAAATGTACACGCTGCCTTATATATGTAATTGTAACCCCTCTGTATATCACCTTGACAATAAATTTAAATAAAAACAAATGGCTAAGAAAATTAGGGCTTCATACTTGGCATTCAGGTACTTTATGACTCTACATAGTTGTTTTTCAGATGAAGTCTTGTGTTTTTGCCTGAGGTTAGCTTAGGACTGAGTTCCTCTTAACTATGTTTTCTATACAGTTGGGATTATAGGTGTGAACCACCAGGCCCAGCTGTTTTATTGAGATGGAGCCTCATTAAGATTTTTCCTAGGCTGGCCTTGCATTATGCTCTTCCTGACTTCTACCTTCCAAGTACCGAGGATTATAGATGTGAGTCACTGCATTTGGCTCTAGTGACAGACTTTTCTATATCCTCATGCTGGGCCCCACATTCCTTTTTCTTCTTCTTTTTCTCTTTGGACCTGAATTATATGGGGAGTTAGCTTCTCTCTTCAATTGCTCCTGAAAAAAGTATCGACAAAAATTATCACTAAAAAAAAATAAAACAAGCAGCTCTTTTACACGTATCCTTATAGTATAGTATGAAATGTAATGAGTGAGACCCTGTAAACTTGTAGAATTTTAAGATTTCCCTTAAAATACTGTTTTTTCCCAAAGAAGATATGTAACTTAGAATGAAGAACATTTCCTTTGAGAAAAAGCTTTAAAGATAGTAATAATCTTAATTAAATAGTCTTTCACATTCAGAAGAGAACAAAATTATAAATGTACATACAACTTTCAAGCATATGTTCTCTTTTTAATGATTATTAATACATCTCTAGAGATAGCAGTAAAGCTTCTTCCTAATTAGGTAGTATTTTATTAAACCAAATGAAATCTCATGTAAGTTTGAAGGCCATTTTCAAGGCTTAAATAACATTCAGAATCTGAATAAAGAGGGCTTTTGCTTTCTTCCATAGAATTTATTGGTGCTGGTAAAATAAAAGCTAGTTTTAGGATTAAGAGTCTATTCTTCTATTATATTCTATTTTTTGTACATTTTTGACTGTACTGAGGATTGAATCAAGGGCCCAGATGCCACTTTAACTACATATACCCCAGGGGTATTTAGGGATTGAACTCAGGGCCTGTACATGCAAAGCAGGAGCTCCAGCACTGAGCCATGTCTCCAGGAGCCTATTTTCATATTGGTTATATTTCAGTTATGCTCCAGCATGCCTGGCAAAGATTCTAATCTTTCACACAAATTTTAGTTTAAAGTTTTCTCTTTTCAGTATGTCCTAAGAGATGTGATATTTGTGTGTGTGTGTGGGGGAAACAGTTCTTAGCCTCTGTGTATTTTACTTTGCATGAATTATTTCTGTCACCAATATTTATGAATTAGATATGTTGTTCATTTGTTTTTGGATCACAGAGAAAAAGGTAATGAATATTGAAAAAAAGTTTGAGTCTGAATGCACAATGAAATAAAAATACCTTGTAGGTCAAAAACTTAGGGTCAAATGCTTTTATTTGGGTACCTGGGAGCAGCTTGGTAAGTGCTTGACAATGATTACTTAGGGTGTAATAAATCCTCAATTTATGCATTATATTTTATTTGGCCACTCTCCTCTGTGTGAGATTTTAAGGTTGGAAATAGGGACACAAGAACTTCTGTAGAGCCATGACCAGAACAGAGTAACCTAAGTAAGGTGGGTAGGCCAAGTGAAAGGTCTTGAAGGGAATGGTAGGGAGCATGTCAGACCAGGATGGTTGGGGTGGGGGTATTTGCTCCTCCACCCCAGCTAATCACTGTCAAGGAATGTGGATCAGGTTGCTGTGCCCTCTGAAGGCTGAAAAACCTACTGAATTGCATTGGTGGGCTATTTAAATTGTAATCATCACAGTGGGGGCCAACATTGTGTAGATTCAACAAAACGTGTCTGCAGGTTGCATATTGATTTTTAGCTTCTGGCCCGCATCAATGCCAGAAAGTGACCACCAGGAAAAGATTGTGTCTGAAAAGTCTCTTTGTCAAGGAAATGAAGATATAGAGAGATCCTGGTTTAACTTCAGATTCAGGTAAGTCAAAGGTGCCTTTAGTCTAGACCTGAAAGGTAAGGAAATAGAGGAGAAGGTGCTGGGGAGAATTTTGCCCTAAAAGGCTCCCAGATAGCATCCCATGTCCTCTCCTAATTGTCCAGCAGGTGGCAGCATTGGAACAGAGATTAACCATGCTAGAGTCTCTAATGCTCACAATGCCTTCCTTATTTGCGTATGAATAAGGAACCCTACCTCATATCAGTTTTAGAGGGGAGAAAATTATTTGCTATACATTTACAATTAAAAATAAATATGTAACATCTATTCATTTTGTGTCATCCAATGGGTTGAGTATTTTCTTCACCTTGCTTAATTCTCACAACTAAGATATAGACAACAGGTTCCCCATTTGAATGTCAGAGGTTGAAGGGAAGTGCCTGGTTGTTAATTTTGTTGTTGTTGTTGGTCGTGAGGCTTGAACTCTGGGCCTGGGCGCTGTCCCTCAGCTCTTCAGCTCAAAGTGAATACTCTACTACTTGAGCCACAGTGCCACTTCTGGTTTTCTAGTGGTTAATTGGAGATAAGAGTTTCATGGATTTTCCTGCCTAGGCTGGCTGTGAACTGTGATCCTCAGATCTCAGCCTCCTGAATAGCTAGGATTACAGGTGTAAGCCACCGGTGCGTGACTTGGTTGTTAATTCTTAGGCAGGACTGAACCCAGAGCTGGATCTTTGGATCTTCCCATGGTCTTCCTTTTATCTTTCACCTGTCTAAATTATGTTAATATCTTGGGAAATCTGGACTGTATGTTGGTTGGGATGAGAAAGCAGCAGGACAGGAACACTTGTCCTAGATATACAAGACAGCCCTGCCTTTGAGCTAGAAATTGAGAGAAGATGGATGTTATTATGGAGGAACACCCTGTTAACCACCTGGAAATGTATCTTTTGTTTTTAATAGAACAATTCCTGTGACAAGAACAGACTGCTTGCTCTTTCTGTTTAAAGCATTAGTATACGGAGAGAGGTTGCCTAAGACACACATTGCTTCTTGTGATCAGCATGAGGCGCTGACCATCAGAGTAGCCGTTTGGTAACTAAAACTGTGGGGTGCTGGGTAGCAGATGTGCTATTTGGTTATGGGTCAGGCTGGGTTGTATTAAAAATGATTCATTTTATGATTTTGTATAAATGGCTTAAATCACTTTTGAACAATTTGCTAAATAAATGAGCTCAGGCATGAAATTCAGCATTTCTTCAAGGCAGGGCTGGGTGAAAAGAATTTAGAGATTCCCTCCCCCTTTTTGTTGGACTGAATGGATGTCTGTCAGTGCTATGGGGCCATTTCCTCTTCTGCAGAGCAGCGACCAACAGATCATCCTGCTTTGATGGTGTGTGGCCTTCTCAGGTCCCAGCACAGGACATGTATACAGATCTAAGCTTCATTTCCATGCAGGGCAACTACAGAGCAGGCCAAGGGATAGTGTCAAATGATTTTCAAGGGATATAAGCTTACCCAGACATTGGTGGCCCATGCCTGTGATCCTAGTTATTCAGGAGGCTGAGAGCTGAGGATCACAGTTCAAAGCTAGCCTAGACAGACAAATCTGAAACTCTTATCTCCATATAACCAGTAAAAAGCCAGAAGTGGTAGAGTGGCTCAAGTGTCAGCCTTGAGCCAAAAAGCTAAGCAACTGTGTGAAGCCCTGAGTTCAAGACCCAGAATTGCCATGAGAAAAAAATAAAGAATATGGGCTAAGAGTCAGAAATCCCTACTTCAAATCCTAGTTCTGCCTGTTTTAAGCTATGTATTAACCTTGGGAAATTACATAAGGTCTCTGTAAATACCTCAACATTTTCTGTGGAAGTTATAAGGGTCAGTTTATAATGCATTTAATGCATAACACCAAAAAAACCAAACATTTTCATTTCTTTTTGCTAGTACTGGGGTTTGAACTCAGGGTTTGGTCACTGTCCCTTAGATATTTTACTTAGGGCTAGCACTCTACCACTTAAGCAACAGCTTCACTTCTGGCTTTATAGTGGTTAATTGTAGATAAGAGTTTCATGGACTTTCCTGGCCCAGGCTAGTTTCAAACTATGAATATCAGATCTTAGCCTCCTGAATAGCTAGGATTACAGGAGTGAGCCACTGGTACCTGGTTAGCAATTTTCTTTATTCAGTGTCATCAGTTAAATTATGTCACCTGAAAATTCCTGTGTTCAATGTCTAGTCCCTAGTACCATACACAGAAAATGGTCCCATTTGTAGATGAGAGTCTTTACTTAGGAAATAAAGTTAAGCTAAAGTATGAGGTGAGTCTTCAGTCAACATTAGAGGGGGGATTTGGACATATAACAGATATAACAGGATGACAATGGAAACATAGGAGAAGATGCCTAAGAGAGGCCAGGAGCAGAAGGAATCAACCACTGATCCTCCATTCCAGAATTCTAGCCTCTAGCACAGTGAACCAATATGTCTGCTGGGTAAGCCTGCTGGTTATAGAAGCTGAGCAAATAAGGCTGTTACTCCACTCATACCACCATTCTTCTGTCATCTTCCCTCCCTCTGGTTGTGCTTCATGCAACACTGATCAAAGAACAAGTTCTCTTGTGGCTCTAGGCTTGCTGCCTCAGCTTCTCCTTAGTAATCAGTAGGCCTTTGGGAGGACAGAAAAATCATTTATGGATGCTTTGTTGTTTTTGCTGCAGTCAGGGATTGAACTTGGCCTTCTACTTGTTTGGCTTGTTTGCTCAGCTGGCACTACCACATGAGCCATGCCCTCAGCCTAACATTTTGCTAGTTAGTTTGGAGATGAACTCTTAAGGATCTTTCTCAGCCTCCTGAAAAGCTAGGATTACAGGAATGAGCCACCAGCATAAGGCCAATGAAACCTTTAAAGATCAATACCACTATATACATTTTCTTATATAAAGCCTCACAACTCTTGGAAAAAGCTAGGGTGAATTCCCCCAATTAGCATATGATGAGATTGATGTACAAATATATTATCATTTTTATTTTATATTTATCCATAATCTATGAAGTGGGGTTTAGATAGACCTGGACATGCTAGTCCCAAAGAACTTGCCCTTATTTCTCATAGTGATTCTTAAGTTCCAGGCAGAGAGCCTTTGAGATGACCTGGGTTGAACCAAAAGCAGATTTGAATGGATGACTGTCATCTATTGGCCCCTCAGGAGCAGGATGATGCTGAGAGCCTTATGCCCTCAGCACTGGCTACCAGCATATTCTACCAGCACCTTCATTGGACACAGTCGTACCCAATATTTGTATACCACTGAGCATGCTCAGGTGTCTCATTGGACAGGTATTCTCATCAGTCCAGGATTTCATCTTTCAAACTTCCCTAAAGCTACTGATGATTACTTTGTCTGGCTTCTGTCTGAGGAACTGATGTAGAAAGCTACTATGGAGAAATCTCAGAATCTGGTTACAGGCTTGGGTACCAGATGCCTGGCTTGGATCTTGGTTCTGTTAATCATAGTCTGGGTGAAATGGGCTGACTTATGTAACCTCCAGTTCTCACCTATAAAATGAAGGTGGCAAATGGGGTTGTGATGGTAGGGATTGTTAACAAATGCATGCTTCTTAAGTACTTGATGGATACTTAATAAATTTTGGCTGCTGTAAAATGTCAGTGGGAAGAGGTAAGTGCTACAATAGCTCTTTCCCTCCTTCCTTCCATCCTTCTTCCTTCCTTCCTCTCTTTCTTTCCTTTTTTTTGGGCAAGCACCTGTGGCTTGAACTCAGGGCCTTGGCACTGTTCCTTTTTTTGCTCAAGGTTGTTTCCTTGCCACCTGAGCCATACCTCTGCTTGTGCTTTTTGGTGGTTAATTGGTAATAAGAGTCTTACTGACTTTTCTGCCTGACTTGGTTCTGAACTACAATCCTCATATCTCCACCTACCGAATAGCTAGAATTACAGGCATGAGCCACCAGCCACCAGTCCCCACTGACAGTTTCTTTTTGGTGTGTGTGTGTGTGTGTGTGTGTGTGTGTGTGTGTGTGTGTGTGTGTGTGTGTGTGTGTGTGTGTGTGTGTGTGTGTGTGTGTGTGTGTGTGTTGTGTTTGCTTGCTAGTATTGGAGACTTGAACTCGGTGCCTCACACTCTTGCTTTTTTTCCCCCTCAAAGCTGGTTCACTACCACTTGAGTTCTCTACCACTTGTTGTTCTGGCTTTTTGTTGGTTAATTAGAGATAAGAATCTCACAGTTTTGTCTTCAGGGACTGGCTTAGAACTGTAATCCTCAGATTTCAGCCTTCTGAATAGCTAGAATTATAGGCATGAGCTGCCAGCTCATAGTTAACACTGATAATTTCTAGAACTGCATTCCCACACTTCTCTCAGTTCAAGAAAACAATTGAATGACACCAGGTATATAGTAATAAATTCATAGAATTTCAATAACTTGCCCCATCTCTATTACAATAGGAATACAGAGTTTGATGCATATACAATTTATTTCAGGCAGTTTAGAATTTGGTGAACATGTCAATAGCATACAGTAGTAAACAATAAACATTTTCTAAATGGATGGCAGAGATAGGTGAGGGGAGGTTGTTTTTGAGGCATCCAGGTGTACACCACCACAGGCAGGAGAGAGCACAGGCTGGCAAAGGGACTGTCTGGCAACATGATAGTATTTTTTTCAGGTCTTTCTATTTCTTTACAAATGGTACAATATCATTCCTTCTAATGAATGATTGAAATCCCATTGTGTATATATATCATGTTTTCTTGATCCATTCATCCATTGAGGGGCATCTGGGCTGATTCCATATCTTGGCTATGGTGAATTGTGCTGCAATAAATATGACTGCACTGGTGGCTTTATTGTAACCTGCTTCCAAATCTTTTGGGCAAATGCTCAGAAGTTGAATTACTGGATCATAATTTTTTTTTTGTGTCAGTTGTGGGGCCTGAACTCTGGGCCTGGATCCTGTCCCTCAGCTCTTCAGCTCAAGGCTAACACTCTACCATTTGAGCCACAGTGCCACTTCTGGCTTTTTCTGCTTATGTGGCACTGAGGAATCGAACCCAGGGCCTCATGCATGCAAGGCAAGCACTCTACCACTGAGCCACCTTTCCAGACCTGGATCATAATTTTTTAAAGGAACCTCCACATGTTTTCCGGAGTGGTTGAATAGATTTACACTTCTATCAACAGTATAGTAGGGCTTCCTTTAGGCTGCATCCTCGCCAGCATTCATTATCATTTGTTTTCCTAATAATGGACATTTTAACTGGGTGAAGTAGAATTTAAATGTTTTGATTTGCATTTCTTTTATGGTCAGAGATGTTGAAAATTTCTTTATGTCTATTGGACAATTTTACTTCTTCTGAGAAGACTCTCTTTAGCTAATTAGCCCATTTATTAATTGGGTTGTTTCTTGAGGGATTTTTAAAAAAGTTTTCTGTATAATCTGGATATTTTGCCATCCATTGGGCTTGAACTCAGGTCTGGACTGTCCCTGAGCTTCTTTTGCTCAAGGCTAGCACTCTACCACTTGAGCCACAATGCCACTTCCAGCTTTTTATGTTTATGTGGTATTGAGGCTTCATGCATGCTAGGCAAGCACTCTACCACTAAGCTACATTCCCAGCCCTCTTCTCCCATTCTTTACTCTGTCATTTAAGTTGGTTTGCTATATCCTTTGCCATGCAGAAGACTTGTAGTTAGATACAGTCTCATTTGTCAAGTCATTCTTAGATTTGCTGTGCTTCTGGATCTTTACTTGTATGCATGTTTTTCCTTATATGTGGAAACTAGATTTAGCTTATAAACTTATAAGTAAATATGTTGGTTGATATGCAAGTGTGTACAAATGTATTATCAAATGCAGTAGATTCAAGGTAGAGCTCAAATAGGATAATTCCTTAAAAAGACAAAAATCAAAGTTCAGCAAAATAAAACATCAGGAAATGGGTATATAAAGGGGTGGGGTAATCGGGCACTGGTGGCATACGCCTATAATCCTAGCTACTCAGGAGGCTGAGATCTGAGAATCACGGTTCAAAGCCAGCCCAGGCAGGAAAGTCCATGAGACTTTTATCTCCAATAAAACATCCAGATAACTGGAAGTGGTGCTGTGGCTCAAGTGGTGGAGCACTAGCCTTGAGCTGAAGAGCTGAGGGACAATGCCCAGGCCCAGAGTTCAAGCCCCACAACTGACCAAAAAATAAAAAATAAAAAATCTAAAGGAGTGGGGTGGGGTCAAAGGAAAAGAGGTAGGCAAATGAAAAGGAGAAGAGGAGGAAAATGCAGTCAAGAATCCAATATATATATATATATATATATCCTACAAAATTAAGAAGAGTAAGGAAAGGGTGGGTAGGAGAATGGTGGGGGAGAATGTTGAAAAGGTTGACATCGATCAAGATACACTGTATTCATAAACTGCATTGTTAATGGCTACTCCTTTGTACAACTAATTAAAAATAAGAAGAAGAAGAAAAAGAAAAGCAAGATTAGTCAAGTTCCAGATCCCATTTCAAGTAAGAGGTAGTTTGGAGGTAGTCCAGCCCAGAGGTAGAGAACTGAGAGCAGCAGTATCTGTAGACATCCTAACACCAGCAGTGTAAGACCGTTCCTAAGCCAGAGGAAGCCAGGGCTGGGGAAGGGCAGGAGAAAGCAAGGAGCTGGCTAGTTTGGCTCCATTCCAAGTGACTAAAGGGGAAGTCAGACACCAAAACAGACATATAGAAAGGGTATTCCATCGGAATTAGGGATGGCTGAGGGCTGTGTTCAGATAGAGAGCTCTGAAGACAGGTATGAAGGCAGTAGAAATAGACGGATCCCAGGCAAGCCAAATGTGTTTACTACCTAAGCCTAGTCTGAGCCTGGCCTAATCCAGTGTGAGTCAAGCCTGCTGCCATGTGAACCACGTCTGATCCCACATGAACAAAGCCTGACTCCTGTGCGCTGCACACCCGGCAGTGGCAGCTGGGGCTGAAAGGGTCGCCCTTGGACTGAGAGAGAGCCCAGGGAGAATCGGCACTCCCGTTGTGAACATGAAACAAATGTTGGCAAACTCCCGTCTCCTGGGTCTCTTAAAGTGATGTCAATTGGTGGCTTTTTAGAAGCAATGGAAAAATTTCTACTGTTGGCCATGAAGAGGTGTAAATGGTTACAATCTGTTCAGAGAGTAATTTTGCAGTATTATAAAAATGTAAAGAATGCTAATTGAGATGCTGTTTGTGGCAGTGAAAAAAGGGAAATGATCTAAATGCCATTAACAGAGTGTTGGTTTTAAAAAGTATTAATACCTTGTATTATGGAATAATGTGCATTAAGCAGAGATGAAGAATCAAATACATATGTATGAGCATGAAAAAGTGACCATATCATATTATAAAAAATATGTTTCAGGAATATGCATCAGTACTATCCTGTTAGGTATAGAAAAGAGAATATGCACGGAATATGGTGTTTGAGTTACGTATTGAACATACCAGAAATGACATAAGCTAAATAAACAGTAGCTAATTCTAGAAAGAGGGACTGATGAGAGGGAGAGAAAGAGGAATGGGAACAAGGAATTTCACTTTAGGCTTAAGAGACCTTCTATTTTATTTGCTTGTATTGTTTGGTTTTACAATGAACATTATTACATCTAGTTTTTAAAAAATGTAAAAAGGAATCTCATAATAAAACACAGTTTTATTACATTGTTTTTGGGTTTTATGTTTCCTTCACTGTCTCCTGGCAAGTAGCTCTAGTTGATAAGATATTTTATTGCTTTGTAGGGACTATAGAGGTCTGTGGAAAGGCCAGGCTGAATTTCTTTATTTCTAGGACATAGTTTTTCCCAGCAACCAGATTGTGAACAGGTTGTCATTCTCTAGGGTTCAAAGGTCATTCATTGTGTACCACATAGACCATCCAAAGGAAACATGCATTAGACTTAGCATTGGATTGGATCTTTTATTAGGTAGGGTACACAGAACATTTTATGGGGAATTGCATTATGTATAGGGGAGAACTCCTGACCAGATGTTATGCTTGGGATGGCTGAGGTCACTTCACTGGCCACTGTCCAGGTTGTGGTATGTTATAGCTCAAAGGCCTCAGGACAGTCACTGTACAGAGTGTTTGATTGGTAATGCATTAGATGTGGATGGAATCTTATGTTGGCCACTGCACTGGAAACTCCACAGAACTCTTATTGGTTATATACAATGTGGAATTAGAGGAAAGCTCTGAGATGGGGCTGGGCCAGGCTTACCATTGCTCGGATGGCAGGCTATCACCTGGGGTATGCCTTAGCTATGGGAAGTTCTCATTTTCATTGATTATCATACTATGCCCAACATAAGAGGCTGTAAAGCCTAAACAAACTCTCAAGTGATCCTTGAGGTCTCTTTCTTTTGTTCTGTGCCTAGAACAAAACCCACTGGCTGGAGGGACTCTATCACAAATTAGATTTACAGGGGAACTGGACATAATAGTGCATGCTCATAATCTTTGGTAATTGGAAGGATCAGGGTTCAAGGTGAGTCCATGCAAAACAGATTAGTGAGATCCCTGTCTCAACAAACGAGGTATGGTGGTTCACACAGAGGCCAGCCTTGTGCAACCTTGCAACACCCTACTGGAAAAATATCTGAAGTGGAAAGTGCTGAGTGCATAGCTCAAGTAGTAACATATTTGCCTACCAAGTGTGAGGCTCTGAGTTCAGAACCCCAGTACTGCCAAAAGGAAAACTGATTCACAGAGATATAAGAATTGTCCTGAGCATCCAAGAAATGACCATATTATATGGCCCTATGTGGTCCTTGAGAATGTTTAAGCAGAATATGACATCTGAATTTAGGAGAGCCACAATAAAAGTGATGATCATCATTCTTAACACTAAAATGCAACCAGAGGCATGTTGGGCCATTTAGTGCAGCTCTTGTGGTTAGGAAAGACAAGTATGTCAGTGCCTGGGAATTCTCACTATAAATTCTTCACTGAATCAAAAAGGAAATGTTGACATATCATGCTGTTCAGTTTGGCTGCCCCTCAAATATGCTGAGGATGTTTCTATTTCCCTGGTTTTGTCTCCTTGAATTCTCTTTCCTAAAAGCCTTTGAAATCCTAGGTAAATTCATATAACATAAAGTTACCAAATTCATATGCCATAAAGTTAATTGTATATTATTTGTTTATTCATTTATTTATTTTTGCCAATCCTGGGGCTTGAACTCAGGGCCTGGGAACTGTCCCTGAGTTTCTTTTGCTCAAGGCTCGCACTCTACCACTTGAGCCACAGTACCACTTCTAGCTTTTTCTGTTTATGTGATACTGAAGACTTGAACCCAGAGCTTCATGAATGCTAGGCAAGCACTCTATCACTAAGCCACATTCCCAGACTCAGTTGTATTCTATTTAAAATATATAGTTCAGTGGCATATATTCCTTCCACTGATTGTGAAACTCTCATCTCTATCTAGCTCCAAGACATCTTTACACCCCAGAAGGAAATTCTTGTTGCTACTCCTCCCCAGTCCTTGGCAACTGCTGGTCTATGTTCTGTCTCTATACATGTATGTCTACTAGAAATTGAATCATCCCATACTTTGTTTTGTGCCTGGATTCTTTCACTTAGCATTATATATTTGAAGTTCACCAGCTTTGTCATGCTTACTTTTCCTGGGTGGCAGGAAAAGAAGGTAGATTTTGGATTAAGACAGACCTGGGTCTGAGCTCTGACTCAGCCAGTTTCTAGCTGTGCATCCTGGGAAAGTTATTTACTCTTTTCTGAGCTTTATTCCTCATTCACAAAATGAGACTGGCAGTCCCTACTTCCTATAGGGGTGTTCTATACCTACATAATATAGGTAACAGATATACAATTACCTGGCCTTGTACCCAGCCCATAGTAGATATTCTCTAGTCATTAACAGGCATACTATGCTAATTCCTAGGCTTTACCTCTCCTTCATGGATTCTCTTGGGAAGCATCTTGCAGCATGGTGGTAATTAGAGACTATTTCTTTGAATTCCTACCCCTGTCTCCTACCTAAGCAATTCTCCTGTGCCTTGCACTGAACCCCACTGTGTGGCCTCTGCCCAGAAGGTATTTCTATTTGTGCTAATACTAGGGCTTGAACTCAGGGCCTGGGTGCTGTCCCTTAGCTTTTTCACAGGCTGGTGTTCTACCATTGAGCTACACTGCCATTTCTGGCTTTTGTTTTTCTGATAAACTGAAGATAAGAGTCTTATAGACTTTCTTGCCTGGGCTCACTATGAAATGTGATCCTGAGGAGCTAGGATTAGAGATGTGAACTACTGTGCTTAGTTTCAGAGGTACTTTTTTTTCTTTTCTTTTTCTGTTGGTCATGGGGCTTGAACTCAGGGCCTGGGCACACTGTCCCTATGCTCTTTTGCTAAAGGCCAGCTAGCATTCTTCCACTTTGAGCCACAGCTACTCTTCCAATTTTTCAGTGGTTCATTGGAGATAAGAGTCTCATAGGGACTTTTATACCCAGGCTGGTTTTGATCTGTGATCCTCGGATCTCAGCCTCCTGAGTAGGTAGGATTACAGGTATGAGCCATTAGCACCCAATCAGCAGGTACTTTTGTTCCCACCTAGAATTACCCTCTAACATGCCTTTTTTGTTTTAAAATAAATGCTATTTCCTTCTTGCAAGGAACATATCTTGGACATTTTCCTAGGTGTTGCCATTTGCAAGTAATGTCACCCCCCTTTGGCCGTGGGTGATCACAAGAAATCTGTCTGTGTATTACCCAAGCTGCCACCCCCAGGCTGTTCTGATATGCTGAGAGGTGTAACTCCTTTCTCAGGCTGGGTTTGGACAATAGGATTTCTTCCAATGTTCAGGGAAGGTGTTAGTTGGCCGGAAGTGCCCTATGTATGCCTTCCCCCATCATCATGGAAAAGTCCCGGGTGGCAGACTAGCCTCTATCCTAATTATCTGCGAGTAATTGGAAGGTGCAAGTTGGCATTCTCAGGAAACTGCTTCTTCAAAGGCACTTGCTGCAGAAGCTAGAGTCCAAATTAAAATTGATTCACAGTGTTGCAGAAGCATGGGCTATTAGAGTAGGCTCTGCGATGGGCTGTGCTTCAGAGAACGAGGTCAGCGATGGGCATGGAAAATGGCTTTCGGTGTCTCAGCATAATTCAGACTTGGAGCTGAATTTATATGTTGAATTTTTACTAAAATAAAATGCAATAATGCTCAAAGTGTCCATTTAATGTTGTTGACTCTGTCTTTTTTTTTTTTTTAAAGGAAGTACATACTTAGAGAAGGAATAAAAACAGGAATCAAGAGTCAGAAACATTTATGAAGACAACAAATTTCTACAGCAGTTATTCCTAACCACTTTTTTGGGGGAGGGCCCAGAGCCCTTTGAGAATTTAATAATAATTAAAGACCTATGCCAGGTGCCAGTGGCTTATGCCTGTAATAATCCTAGCTATTCAAGAGGCTGAGACCTGAGGATCATAGTTTAAAGCCAGCTCAGGCAGAAAAGTCTGTCAGGCTCTTATCCCCAATTAATCACCAAAAATCCTGAAATGGAGATGTGGTTCAAGTAGTAGAGTGCCAGCCTTGAGCAGAAAAGCTGAGGAAAAGTACAAGGCTCTGAATTAAGCACAAGGCCCTGAGTTCAAGCCCCAGTCCCAGCACAAAAACAAACCAAAAAACTTCATGCATGCATTCTCTCTCTCTCTCTTTCTCTCTGACACACACGCGCGCGCGCGTGCACACACACACACACACACACACACAGAGGCAATTCTGGGTGTAACTTTGGCCAGTGAGGGGGGATGCAAGCCTTCAATCTACCTAGGATCATCATGTTACAATTCCTACTCCAGTGAAAGCTATTTGGATGCCAGTATTATGTAAGGCACAAAGACAAATATGACATTGTTTCTGGTTTCGGAGACTTGTATGGTAGTGGATCAAATGGACACCCAAACAGTGTTACCTTGATGAGTCAGTGACTAGTGCAGGCACCTCCCCAAACCCTCTGCCCATCTCTCCTTTGGCCTCCTTCTGCCCTTACCCTGGTTTTGTTTTTTTTCTGCCTGGTAGCAATAGCTTCTAAGCTGGATACCTGCTGTTGCTTTCTCTGTCATCTTTCACATGGTTCAGCAATAATATTCCTACAGCTCACTTGTCAGAGGAAGGACTAGACCACTCCTTTCTTCAGTGACCTGCTAAGGTGGTTTTCTATACCATACAGAATAAAGACCAACTCCTTCCCACAGCACTCATGGCCCTGTGGCTGAGTGCCACTATTCATTTTCAGCTTCATGTCTTATGTAGCCCAGCATGAACCTTGCTCTTTATCAGTGCCAGATCCCTTGTTATTCCCTAAATAGAGCTTGCATATTTAAACTCCCTTGGCTGGCTCATTCTGCTTCTTTACCAGAATGCCATTTCCCTTCATATCCATCTATCAAATCCTTCCTCTCCTCCAAGTCCTAGATTGACATTCTCCCTAGCTCACCATGTCAGAAGTAATGAGGGCTTTTTTGGGCATTCATTTAACATGCTGTCCTTCCTCCTGAGAGTATTATTTTCTGCATTGGGGTCCTCTGATAGTGTCCCATGATCCTCTGAAATTTGGAGTCTCTACCAGTAAGGTGGCTCACTAGAGAATGAGTTGGTTTGTTTTTCTCTCTTTTACAGGGGAAGCTGCAGAAAGCTACCTCTGTCTCCTCAAGACTGGCCTCCCTTACAAAGGTTGAAGTAGATGCTGGAAGTCTTCCCTAGAAGGGTAAAGTGCCCTGGAACCACTCAAGATGGACTTTCATTAAAAGGTGGTGCCGTGGGAATGAAAGGAGGAGTCGTACAGTCCTTTGTGGGAAAGTTTGGAAGACAGTCCAAGTTGATGATGTAATGACCTCAGGGTCAAGAAAATCCATAGAGGCATGGGCAAAGGTGACAAGGAGTTTTTATTTGGCTGGCCATGACTGCCTCATACCAGGAGGAAAGATTGTGGGGAATTCTTTCCCCAAAGGTGAAGGATTCTAGAACCACCCCATAGTTCACTCTTTAGCTGGGTTTCAAACAGATAGACAATATAGAGTTGTGCCTCCCTTTCTTTCTTTCTTTCTTTCTTTCTTTCTTTCTTTCTTTCTTTCTTTCTTTCTTTCTTTCTTTTTTTCTTTCTTTCTTTCTTTCTCTCTCTCTCTCTCTCTCTCTCTCTCTCTCTCTCTCTCTCTCTCTCTCTCTCTCTCTCTCTCTCTCTCTCTCTCTCTCTCTCTCTCTCTCTCTCTCTCGCTTGCTTGCTTTGTATTTCTTGGTTTCCTCTATTTCTCTTTCTCTCTGTTTGTATGCTGATACTGGCATTTGAACTCCGGGCTTGGACACTGTTGCTTAGCTTTTTCTTTCAAGGTTGATGCTTTACTACTTCAGCCACAGCTCCACTTTCAACTTTTTGCTATTAATTGGAGATGAGTCTCACAACTTTCCTGCCCAGGTTGATTTTGAACTGTGATCCTCTGATTGCAGCTTCCTGAGCAGCTAGAATTGTAAGCATAAGCCACCCGCATCAGGTTCCTTTTACTCTTTTTTCTTTTGTCAGAAACTGGAACTCAGTATTTGATGCTTTTTTTCAGCCTAGCTTTGCCTCTGAGCTCCAGGCTGACAGCTTTTCCAGAATGGATAGTACATTAACCCCTCTACCCCTTCCCTTGGCTCAGTCATCCTGTTGCCTTTCTATCCTAAGTTTTGGGCATTGAAAAAAGTTAACTGAAGGCCTGAAGGTTCTGCGGGCCCTTTAATTTAGTTTCTAGTGGAGAGAACACACTGTGATACCTCTATAGATGATCCTTGAGCCAAGGTCCTGATCTAGATTTTTAAGGTTTGAGGGAAACTCAACATTTGAAGCTTCTGCTTAGTCACCCCTGTCCTTCTCTGAAGCTGGTGCAAAGTGCTAGGGTCAAGATGGCCTAACCTCTATAGATGGCTAGCCATATCTGAAGTAGAGCATTGCTATAGGAGACACCTTTTGTCAGAATGCAGGTGCATACAGGTTGACTCCAAGCAAGATGGAAGAATCTCCTGCCCCACCTGAAACCTTTAACATTCAGGGCCTGCTGCATAGCATGGATACCTGAATGCCACAGAATTGGAACCCACTTCCTTTGTAGAGGGCTCTGAAGCTCAGAATGTTGAGTCTGCTCTGCAAATATTTCTTCTGTTTATCACAATACTCAACACCACTGTTTTGGTCCTTCTCCAAGGTCTCCATGTCTAAGCTTTTAATTAGAAAAAGGAAGCAGTAATTATTAAAGTTATTAAAATATGGAATATTGCAAAAGAGCGGATTAGAAGTCTTCATGCTAATCCAAACAAATCGTGCTAATGTTACTTTAATTCCAGCAAACCCAAATCCACAGAGAAAGATAAAAGCTAGGGTTTGCTTCCTAAGAGGAGGATTGAGCTTATTTGTTTAGCCAGGATTCATTGAACATTCACCAAGAGCTGCTAAGGAGCAGAAGAAGACAAAAGGGAGAAAGATGTATATATTAGATAAGACAAGGTAGCAGAAGAAGAGTCTGGTTTCTTTTTTTTCTTTCTTTCTTTCTTTTTTTTTTTTTTGTCAGTCATGGGGCCTGAACTCTAGGCCTGGGCGCTGTCCCTCAGCTCTCCAGCTCAAGGCTAGTGCTCTACCACTTTGAGCCATAGTGCCACTTGCAGCTTTTTCTGCTTATGTGGTGCTGAGGAATCGAACCCAGGGCCTCATGCTTGCAAGGCAAGTACTCTACCACTGAGCCACCTTCCCAGGCCCTGGTTTCTTTCTTTCTTTTTTTTTTTTTGGCCGGTTATGGGGCTTGAACTCTGGGCCTGGGTGCTGTCTCTGTGCTCTTCAGCTCAAGGCAAGTGCTCTACCGCTTGAGCCACAGGGCCACTTCCAGGAGGAAGAGTCTGGAAGACAATCAACCCAAGCTCTGAAATTAAGCAAGCTTCAACCATAAATTTTTTCTTCTGGGAGCTCTAAGGTGCAAAGAAATGCTTGCCTGCCTTCCTGCCTTCCTGCCTTCTTTCCTTCCTTCCTTCCTTCCTTCCTTCCTTCCTTCCTTCCTTCCTTCCTTCCTTCCTTCCTTCCTTCCTGCCTTCCTGCCTGCCTGCCTGCCTGCCTGCCTTCCTTCCTTCCTTCCTTCCTTCCTTCCTTCCTTCCTTCCTTCCTTCCTTCCTTCCTTCCTTCCTTCCTTCCTTCCTTCCTTCCTTCCTGCCTTCCTGCCTTCCTGCCTGCCTGCCTGCCTTCCTTTTTCTTTCCTTTTTTATGCAATTGGGTATCACCATATTGCCCATGCTGGCCTTGAACTTGAAATCCTACTGCCTCCATCTTCAGAATTGCTGGAAAGTATGTGATCCCATCTGGCTTGGGAAGTGTCCTTTCTACCCTACATCTCCAGTGCCCATATTTTTCCTCTCACACTTTTTAGTAGCATCTAGTATTTTTACTAGGGGATTTCATTTTGACAGGTCCATGTTTGCATACAATGTATCTTGCACATTGTATCTTGAACAACCCCTCTGTCACTCTCAACCAAATCATGTACTTGCATATATACTTTAAATCACATTAAATGGCTTATAAGACCCAATGCAACATAAATGTGATGTCAATTGTTGTCATATTATATTATTTAGAGAGCAATGACAAGAAAAAGGTCTTTTTACATGGCTAGTACAGCCTAACCCTTTCACTTCCCCAATTTTTAAAGAAGTGAATCAGTTTAGTTGTTGAGTTTCAAGGAAGGGTTTCAAATCATCTTCACCTCTTCCAAATCAATTTCTACAAGTTCCATTGTTTCATTCTCACACATGTATGTAAAGTATTCAATCATATTCACCTTTTTTTCACCCTTTCTACCCTCCTACGTCCAATTAGAACCTCCATTCTGTTTTTCATTTCTGTCCTTCATTTTAAAAAAATTTTTAATTTTTATTTTTTTGTCTTTTATGGGGCCTGAACTCTGGGCTTGGGCACTATCTTACAGCTCTTCAGCTCAAGCCTAGCGCTCTACCACTTAAGCCACAGTGCCACTTCCAGCTTTTTCTGCTTATGTGGTGCTGAGAAATTGAACCCAGGGCCTCATGCATGCAAGGCAAGCGCTCTACCACTGAGCCACCTTCCCAGCCCCCCATTTTATATTTAAACCTAACAATTTTATATATTGCATACACTTGTATCTATTTTATAAGGAAGGCATTAAGATCAGAGAACTTAAGTAACTCACCAGTGATCTTATAAAGGATATAAAGAGTAGAATAAGAAATTTCTTCTCTTCCTTCCCTCCCTCCCTCTCTTCCTCCTTCTCTCACTTCTTTCCTATTTTTCCCCCTCTCTCTTTCCCTCCTTTCTTCCCTTGCTTCCTCCTTTCCTTTATTATTATTATTATTACTATTATCAGAGATTTTGAGATAAGGTCTAGTTAAGTAGCTTAGGCTGGCTAGAATGCCCCAGGTTGTCTAGAATGGCTCTGAACTCTCCATCCTCCTCTCAAATCCTCCTGAGTGCCAGGAATAAGCATTTTTTTTTTTTTGGTCATGGGGCTTAAACTCTGGGCCTGTGCACTGTCCCTCAGCTCTTCAGCTCAAGGCTAGGCTCTACCACTTGAACCACAGTGCCATTTCTGGTTTTTTGGAGATAAGGGTCTCAAAGCCCCATCTGGCTTTAAACTGTGATCCTCAGATCTCAGCCACCCGAGTAGCTAGGATTATAGGTGTGAGCCACTAGCACTTGGCTTACCCAGCACATTTTCAACATTTTCTCTCATTCAAAATGATGTAGAGTTAACACTAACTTGTGAAATGTGTGAGGTGTGTGTCTGCTTGTTTCCTTCTGGCCACTTGCTCCTGTGAGTGCCACTAAGAAAAGAAAATAGGCCCCAAATGGGGGGACCAAGTGAGTGAAGGTGAAGGCAGCAAAGTGGCCATGTAATCCATAGATCAGCAATAAGATTGCACTCTGGTTCTTTTAAACTGTTTTTTTTTTTTTTTTCAAAAAATGTACCCTCTTTGTCCTTTATAACAATATTCAGGAAAATACTGATCCTCAATTATTTTCTCTCTTTTTTTTTTTTAAGATAAGGAAAGTGAAACTTGATTGAGTTTGGAAAACTAATAAAGGGCACAGCTAGAATGGAAACACAGGCATTTATTCTTCCAAGTCCTCTATGGTCCCAGCACAGAGCATACAAACAAACATTTATGTTTGTATGCATGAATACTAATAAGAATAATCAATGTTTTGTGCTTATAATATGATAGATACTCACCAAAGTGTCTGTGATAATCACAAACTTTTAATTAATATGACAACCCTATGGTATAGGAAACATTTCCTGTCTTTCTTTACAGAAAAGGAAACTGAGGTATTGAGAGATTGAAGTTATTAGCTTAAGTAGCAGTACCAGAACCTAACCTGCTTCTGGTGCTTGCTCATGTCTGGTGGTACTATGTCCTTCTGGCGTATCTTCTAATAACCCCCCTCTCTTAGTGTGGTCCAGCCATGTCTTCATTTAGGGCTGGGCTCAGGTAGATTCATTATACCTGGCAGGCTTGTTCTCCAGGTTTTGAAAAGAAGTGAAAACAACCCCCTAGGGAGATGGCAGACACAGATAGTTAGTTGCTGGCTTTTTTTCCCCCAGTCCTGGAGCTTGAACTCAGGGCCTGGATACTGTCCCTAAGGTTCTTTTTGCTCAAGGCTAGCACTCTACCACTTGAGCCACACTGTCACTTCTGTTTTTTTCTGTTTATGTGGTACTGAGGAATTGAACCCCGGGCTTCATGCATGCTAGACAAGCACTCTACCCTCTACCACTAAGTCACAGTCCAAGCCCTGCTGGCTTTTCTTTAGTCAGTACCAGTTAATATCACTTTTTGAAAGCTGTAGGAGCTCATTGATATTTGCCTATATTTCATGTGCACTGCGCAGTGTACCTCTCAGAATTTTTTTTTTGGGGGGCCAGTCGTGGGGCCTGAACTCTGGGCTTGGGCGCTGTCCCTCAGCTCTTCAGCTCAAGGCTAGCACTCTACCACTTGAGCCACAGAGCCACTTCTGGCTTTCTTTCTTTTTGCTTATGTGGTGCGGAGGAATCGAATCCAGAGCCTCATGAATGCAAGGCAAGCACTCTACCACTGAGCTACCTTCCCAGCCCCTACCTCTCAGATTTCTGAGATGAGACTGTATGCTAGGAAGGGCCCCAGCCAACAATGCAGGAGCCATTTTCATGCTGTAAGTTCATGGAAAATCCTTGCAGGGTTTTATTTCTGTGTTTTCAGAAAAAGCCATAACAGACATTAGGAGAGATGATGTTGAGCTTGCCCCAACCCTAGGGCATGCAACCATCCTCTTACTCTTCATGTTTTTAGCTTTACATGACTTCTTGTGCTTCTTAAACCTTCAGTGTCTTTGTCTGCCTCTTTTACCACCCTTTGGCAATATCAGAATTTGAACTCAGGGCCTGATGCTTGCTAGGCTGGCACTTTATTCATTGAGCCATGGGTCCCACCAACTACTTAGCTTTAATGGATAGTTTTCTTATTTGAAAAACTGGATGGGGAGAAGAGATACTAATAATAGCTTTCCAAACTCTACTGGGTCTTTTACCTTTTAAGAGTATATGGGTGCTGGCAGCTAATGCCTCACACCTGTAATCCTAGCTACTCAGGAGGCTGGTATATGAGAAACATGGTTCAAAGCCAGCCTGGGCAGGAAAGTCTATGAGCCTCTTACACCAGTTAACTAGCAAAGAGCCAGAAGAGGAGCCATGGCTCCCAGACCCTCAGTCAGCATACAAATGCATAAAATATGGGTCTAATCCATTTCATCTCAGTAGATTCCCTAAGATTTTAGGGTACTTCTGAAGTTGGGCAGGGTGGGGATTGGATTTTCAATTTCATGGTCTTATTGTACTCTAAATTCCTGTATTTGCATAATTGACTCATTTACATCTATCCCTGGCTGTTTCTGAGAGACAAGTCTTGCTTGATTCTGCTAACATGTCTAATATACCCTTCTTTAACACAAATGCGGCAGTTGGAGTAGTCTAGACAGTCAAATGGATCTTCCAAATAGTGCATTGTCTTTAAAAATTTTAAATTGTTATTATAAAGGTGATCTGCAGAGGGTTACAGTTACATGAGTCAGGTGAAGAGGCTATTTCTTTTTGGACAATGTCACCTCTTCCCTCACTCTCTCCCAGCGTTTCCTTCCATAGTGTATTGTCATATGCTGTCTTTCTTCCATCTACCTGTCCTTGAGTCTGAAGCTATTCCCTTTGAAGTCACTTACTAAAGGCTTATGGTGATTGCTTTTATATATTAGCACACTTAATCCTCAAATCAGCCCTACAAAATAAATGTTCTTTTCATTTCATTTTGCAGATGGGAAATGGCTACTCAGCTCCATAGCAAGGAAGTGCAGACCTTGCATCCCCAGTACTGCTAGGAAGTCTAAGGGTCTGCTTCTGAGGTAGGGGACAGATTGAAGCAGATACTTATGTTCACCTTCATCTCTTCCTGCATCTGAACATTGTTCCAGGATACCAGGTTTCTTTTATCAGTGGATGCAGAAGACTACATTCCTAGAGAGAAGAGGGTCTCTCATCTTTTTCTTCCAAGTTTCTCAGCATTTTACCTAGTTTTCTCTAGAAGACTTCATCTTCAAAAGGCCCTCAGGTCTCCATAGTGAGGTATGACTATTGCATAGTATTAGGCATGACTATTGTTTAGGTGACGGTCAGGACTCCTCCTATTACAAATCTCTACATACTTTGTTGTATCTGTCTTCACCTCATGTTCTTGCCAATATATACCTCTTGTATCTGAAAAGCATCTCACCTCAGTGTTAGTCTTTCTCACAATGTTTCCTCCCATCCTGAGACAGTGAGTTTCTCTGTTCCTTATCTTGATCACATCATTTGGGTTCATTTAACTCATACTGTTTACCCTAAATTGAAACTAATACAATAAGTCAACTTCTGTGAAATGGACAGGAAATGTAAACTTTCAGTGATAGAAAGTAGATCAATGGTGACCTGGGATTATCATGAATGGGCAGGCAGGACTTCAATGGAAAGATAAAATTTATGGTGATTGCTATCCTATAGTACATTTGTGTTTTCTCTTTTTATCTGTGTGTGTGTGTGTGTGTGTGTGTGTGTGTGTGTGTGTGTGTGTGTGTGTGTGTGTGTGTGTGTGTGTGTGAGAGAGAGAGAGAGAGAGAGAGAGAGAGAGAGAGAGAGAGAGAATGCGCTAGTGCTCTACCATTTGAGCCACAGTGCCACTTCTGGTTTTCTGGTGGTTTATTGGAAATAAGAGTTTCACGGCTTTTCCTGCCCGGTCTGGCTTTGGCTTTGGCTTTGAACCGTGATCCTCATCTCTCATCCTCCTGAGTAGCTAGGATTCCAGGCATGAACCACTGATGCCTGGCCCTACATTTGCTAATTTTATGATATGTAAAATAATCTCCATAAAGATTTTTTAAAAGAAGAGATTATTCTGCTCATTTCTCTTCAGTTTATTTCTGCCTTATGCTCTTTGGTTAGAGTGTAAGCCTTCAGGAGCAGCTCTGAATCCTCAGCCCCTGAGCAGCACCTGGTAGCTGAAAGAGCTCAGTAAATATTCAGAAAATGAGGAGATAGCAATCTCTTTCCATTGTACAAGCTCACAGAGCCAGCCTGTGGCAGAGATAGTCTCAGCAGAGAATTAATAACAAACTTCAAATCCACATGTGTTAGCTTTTCATCACTGAGACAAAATATCTCACATAAACAACTTAAAAGAAAGAAAGATTTATTTTGGCTCACAGCATCTGAGCTTTCAGCATGGACACTTGGCTCCATATTTCTGGGCCTTTGGTAAGGCATAACATCATGGTGCAAAGGCCAGGGAGAGGGTAAACTAGAGCAGAACTGCATATCTCATGGCACCAGAGAGAGTCAGACAGGAGCCTGGGACAGGATATAGCCTCTAGCTGAATGCAAATGGCTCACACCTGTAATCCTAGCTACTGTAATACTAGACTAGTAATACTAGACTCTGATCCTCAGGAAGTCAGCTCAGGCAGACAAATCCAAGAGACTCTTAATCCAAATGAACTAGCAAAACCCAGAAGTAGAGATGTGGCTCAGGTGGTAGAACATCAGCCTTTAGCAAAAAAAATAAAAAAGCCAACCCTTGAAGTTTACACCCTAGTTCTGTGGCTCATGCACACACACACACACACACACACACACACACACACACACACACACACACACACACACACACACACCATGATATCTAAGAATATGCCCCAGGTGATGTGCTAGATTTCACCTCTGAAAATTTCCATCACCTTCCCAAAATGCCATCAAATTAAGAATCCATGAATAGATTAATCCATTGATTAGGTCAGAGTCCTCAAGATCTAGTTACTTCCCTATGATTGGATCTACCAGCCGGGGAGCAAATCTTTAACAGATGAGCCTTTAGGGGGATACTTCATATCTAAACTATAATACATACACATCACACACTGAGAATACAAACAGAACAAATCATGATAATGATTTCATTCAGTGGATATGTCAGATCATTTGCTCTAACATCATCACATTATCAAGAAGTCTGCAAACACTTTACCTAAAGTTCCTTTCCAAGATAGCTCTGGGTTTGATTTTGCAAAGTCCTGAAAAACCTGAAGAGGGCAGAGCAGAAGTCAATACTCTGGCAGCAGTTAGGGAAACTGGGATTTCAGGTAAGTTTAGTGAACTATATCCCTTGATTTTGCAGGTAGCTAACTTTCTGGTTTGTGGTGCCTCGGGAAGTCTCCTAGGAGCTCCTTGCTTTGAGCTGTGGACTGCAGTTATTATTGTCAGCCACTATCTATGTGTTTCTCGATACTCTAATCTTTGTTCCTCAAGTCTTTCTAATGGTTGTATGAGTGGCTGATTTCCTGTTTTAAAAGGTTTCCTATTTGGAAACTTGACAGGGTATCTGTTCTTGACTACACTCTGTATGACACAATGGGCAGAGACTACATGTTTTTAACAACTCAGAGTTGGATAATGGGTGATGAGAAGGAAGGGCAAAGATTGTATTTGTTCTTTTTTAGACTTCTGTTGGTCTCAGGAGGCCATTTGTTATGAATCTGTGAAAAACATGAACATGGCATGCACAGGTTTTCCTGTTCCCTTGATACCTTCTTTTACTCTCTAGGTTTTCTTATTCCTCTGCTCATCAAGTCCAGAAATACCTTTTCCCAGGTCACTGATGGATGTATCATAGTCAGATTGCCTGTCTTGGTAAAAGCATCTAGTTATCTGGTTACATCAAGGGAGTTCAGCTGACCCAGCAATGTTTTCCAGAGCTAGACACATGTCCAGCCTTCCCAGCCTTGTGCTAGGCAGGCACTTGAGGACTGAGATTTCCCACATAGAAAAAAAGACATTTTACTGCCATTACTTTCTCCTTTCCTTCAAATAGGAACACAGAAAATAAATTAGATCAAGATTGTCTTATACTAATTGTATTGTCAGACTATATAATCTTGGTTCAGTTGGCACCTGAATAGGCATGTTTCTGGAGTCTCTATAAAAAGTCCTATAAGTCAGGCAGCATCTGAAGGCTTTCCTCGGCTGTCTTGACTGTACTCAGCAACTCTTACCTGTAGATGCTGGAGCTCATCTGCTACTGAGCAGGGCAGAGCTTCTGACATCACTTGCGGCCATAACCTGGAGAGCCTAGACTTGATGATTAGAATGGTAACAGTGAGTTCTGCTCTAGGCAAGGCCCCACAATCCTGATATTCTCTACCTTGATATTAAACTTAGTGAGCCTGGGTGTCTGTCCTTGCCTGTCTACCATGCATTGTATTACAATTCCTGTCACACTCTGCCTTGGTGATTGGTGCCTAAACTCAGTTGAGTTTCTTCACAGTTGGGGATGGAGGTAAAGTGCCAACATCTACTTGCCCATACTTCTCTTGTGAATGGATGGCTCACTAAAGCTGTTATTACTTGTCTTGGTCCACTCTGCTTGTCCCCACATTCTTCCATTTTCAGTATACATTTGCCTCCTGCCCTCTCTCTTATGATGTGATGTCTACACCCTACCAATGACCTGGCTTTGTCTAAGTCAGAACAGGTTAAACTGTACTTGCTAGACTCTGAATTCCAGACCATCTATAGATGCCTTTACTAGAAACTGTCTCTCCAGTTGAGCTAGCTGAAGTTCAACAAAAATTGAAAAGTCCTCGGCACATGCTGAGGAGTAGAGAGCAAAGTGAGCCTCAGCTCCTATTTTTGGGAGCCCCCAGTGTTGTCTAAGATAATACTTCTCCCTCTGCTGGCACACCTTATGCAGAGCCCACCACATCTGAGCTTTGTGAACATGGCAGATTTTCTCATAGCTAGAGGGAAGGTTGAAGGCAATATAGAAAGAAATCTTGTTTTCAGGCAAAAACAACACAGGGGATACAATTCTCCAGGTAATAACACTTCAGTTTGTCTGGGGAAAATCTATTGGAGACTTGAAATGCATTTCAGTTCACAAAGGTAGAGGGAGCTTTTAGATCCTAGGAGAGTCATAGTCTGATAGAAATAGAAATGCAACAATGCTGATGTAAGATCCATTGTGGAGGTGCTGGCAACTCAGGGACAGCCTGGAAGGCTGTGAGGCTTTGATGGTTCATTGCTTTAGGCAAAACCAGTGCCTAACATAACAATGATGGCAATACTAATAATAAAGCTGAAAAGAAATTCAGAGGGAAAAAAGGCCTTTATCATGTTTCTGAAATGTGCCAGTCCTGGTGAAAATGGAGTCATCCAATTCGAGGAGGATTTTCTGCTACAAATCTCAAGGACCATGGGGGCACGGAGGGGATAGTTTGTTTCTTGTACTGTATAAGATTTTTTAAAAAATCACCTACAGCTTAAAATTTTCTTTTTACTTTGGAAAGCTATAAGCTTTTATACTATAAGCTACCTTTCTTAATAGACCTATGAAACCCTTGTTGAGATGCATTGAAATTTGATTGCCAAAAGGTAGAGGATAAATAGTGGGTAAACCAATCCCTGCATTCATTAAAACCTTCACTCCATGAGACAGATTCAACGTTTTGGTAAACATCTCTTTCATCAGGACAGAGAATGAATAAAATGTGTATGGTAGGGGTATAAGGCAAGGTGAGATGGATTATGTATTAGGAGAGGCTACCATACAGAAACAAAATTGAAGAGTTGATATGTCCATACCTGTTCTCCTCCTGAGCTCCCTTAGTTTCCCCACAGCGACTGATCAGCCTCAAGATGGTTAAAAGATCTCAATGATGGACAGGTAGATGAAGAGCGAGCCTTGCTGACTGGGATTGATCTTATCACCATCAGGCCTACAGATTGGCAGAGCCAGGTGCTGGTAGATCATTCTTATAATCTAAGCTACTCAAGAGGCTTAGTATCCAGATTCCTAAGGATCTGAGGGCAGAGTTTCAAAGTCAGCCCAGGCAGATAAATCAGAGACTCTTATCTTCAGTTAACCACCAAAAATTCGAAGAACACATGTGACTCAAGTAGTAGTGTACCAGTCTTGAGCTATAAAGCCCATAGAGAGCAAGAGGCTCTGAGTTCAAGGCACAGTACCAGCACAAAATCAAACAAACAAACAAGAAGTGGCAAAAAAAACTCCACCGTTGATCGGTGGGCTTTGATTTTTTTTATTTTTTAAATATATATTTTTATTGTAAAGATACTGTATATGTTACATGAGTAAGTTAAATGAGTACATTTCCTAGCGAACATTGTTACCCCCTCATTTGTTTTCCCCCTACCATCCCTTTCCTCCCCATCTCTCCCTCTCCTCCCTGCAAAGTTGTAAAGTTAGTTTTCAACATAGTGTCTTGTACATCTCGTTGTTACCATGGGTCATCCTGTATCCTTATTTCTGATTTTGTTATTTCCTTTCCCCTCCCATATTAGAAAAATCTATATACAAGATGCAGGGCACTGGAATAAAATATGGTGACAACAGAGGTTGTACCATGGGGGAAGAACAAAGAAACAAAAAAATCACATAATACATTATAAATACATTAAAAAGAACAACAAGAAAGATAAAATCTCTTGTGTCCCTATCTTGGAGTTCATTTCGCTTACCATCAGGTTATGTGGTCATATGTACATAGCTTCTGATCTCTTCTTCGTGTCCTAGACATATACTAGTTATTGCAGATAAGGGAAACCATGGGTGTATTTCTTTTAAGTCTGGCTTACTTCACTTAATATAACTTTTTCCAAGTCTTTCCATTTCCTAACAAATGGGGCTTTTTGGCACAGGCTGAAATTTTCTTTATAAATACCCAGAAACAAAACAAATCAAAGAAAGATTGGACAAATGGGATTGCATGAAACTGCAGAGCTTCTGCATGGCAAAGGACATAGCAAGCAAGATCAATAGAAAGCAAGATCAGTAGAACGTAAGATCAATATATTGGGAGAAGATCTTCTTTAGCCATACAATGGAAAAGGGCCTAATATCTAAAATATACTTAGAACTCAAAAAATTAAATCCCCCAGCAACAAATCCTCAAAGAAACAACCACCTGATTAATAAGTGGGCTAAAGACGTAAAGAGATAATTCTTTGAAGAGGAAATAAGAATGCCAATAGACACATGAAGAAATGCTCAACTTCTCTAGCCATAAAAGAAATACAAATCAAAATAACATTGAGATTCCACCTCACCCCAGTTAGAATGACTATAATCAAGAACTCTAATAACAACAGATGCTGGAGGGGATATGGCCAGAAGGGAACCCTGCTGCATTGTTGGTGGGAGTGTAAACTTGTTCAACCACTTTGGAAAGCAGTATGGAGGTTCCTCAAAAGACTCCGCATACAGCTCCCCTATAATCCAGCAATCTCACTTTTGGGCATTTACCCAAATGATCACAAACAAGACCATACTAAAGCTACCAGTAAAACTATGTTTATTGCAGCATTATTTACCATAGCTAAGATATGGAACCAACCCAGATGCCCCTCGTAGATGAATGGATCATATATATGTACACACACACACACACACACACACACACACACACACACACACACACACAATGGGCTTTGTTATTTTAAGTGTCATGAATATACCTTGCAGAGTTAACTTTAAGTCCAAGATATTGTCAGGCATTGCTGAGAGGCTTGGTTGGTAGAAATCCTCTGATTGAATCTTTATCCTGGATATTAGTTTCATGTTTGAGGTCTGTAAACAGCAAGGAAGGCCTTCCCCATATGATACCTTCTATGCACCTGATAGTTCAATACTGTCTATAAACGAACTTTCCAGTTCCTGGACAGAGATGAGAAGTGTTAAAGTCAGTTTAGACAGAATTTTAAGGACCTGGATAAAACCAATCCATTCATTTGATTTAAGGAAACATTACTTTGTAAAACTAAATGATATTTTTTTCAAATCGTGCTTAATCACTGGCAAAGAGCTAGCAGAACTTCTTGGACATGAAGTAGTCATGATTTTGAGAGAAATTCAATTGCTATTTGTAATTCTGTTATCTTGTCCAATCTCTCATCATTTATTTATTTATTTATTTATTTATTTATTTATTTAGGGTCTGGTCGTGGGGCCTGAACTCTGGGCCTGGGCGCTGTCCCTCAGCTCTTCAGCTTAAGACTAGCGCTCTACCACTTGAGCCACAGCGCCACTTCCTGCTTTTTTTCTTTTCTGCTTATGTGATGCTGAGGAATTGAACCCAGGGCCTCAGGCATGCAAGGCAAGCGCTCTACCACTGAGCCACCTTCCCAGCCCTCTCTCATCATTTATTAACGAATGCTTTTGACAGCATGAATGTGCTTTATACTATAGAATTTAGTTTCTAATCAAAAGAAAGTGTATGAATTTGGAAAACAACTTGAGAGTCTTTTTCCTCAGGAAAATTTATGTGCAGTGAGTTCCTGGGAAAGTGCAGCTCTACAGCAGGAGGGTCTAGAGCTAGAAAAATCTCACAGTGATGCAGAAGGTTGCATTGACTCTGACTTTTGAGTTGGAACTTCCTCTCCTTGTCTAGGAAGAGGAAAATTGCAAGCTCCTTCAAGTACTCAGGATTTCTTAGTGTCTTTGGGATCCAGTCCAACTACAGGAAGGACCCAGGCTATTATTGCTCTTTTATGCACTCTTAAAAAAACCTATTTGATTCCATCTTCACAAAGTAAAAACAATTGGTTATTGTCTGTATTTGAAGTGTACTTGTGATATTTTGAGATAGGTATATATTACAGAATGGGTAAATCAAGTTAATTAAGATGCTTATTATTTTCGTTTGTGTGTGACAAGAACATTTAAAATCTGTCTCAGTAGTGCCAAATATCCAATATATCATGGTTAAATAGTTACCACACTCTATAATAGATTCCAATACTTTTCATCCTATCCAAGGAAACCTAGAAACTTGTACCCTTGACCAACATCTCCCCCATTCTCCCATCCCAGCCTGATAGCCACCATTCTATTTTCTGCTTCTATGAGTTCTAAGTCTTTTACATTCCACACATAAAAAAGATCATGAGGTGGTTGGGAATGTGGCTTAGTGGTAGAATGCTTCCCTAGTATACCTGAAGCCCTGGATTCGATTCCTCAGCACCACATAGAACAACAACAACAAAAAAAACTGTGTCTCAAATGGTAAAGTGCTAGCCTGAAGCTCAGGGACAGTGCCCAGGCCCTGAGTTCAAACCCCAGGACTAACAACAACAACAAAAAAAGATCATGTTATTTGTTGTGCTGTGCCTGATTTATTTCAATTAACACAATGTCCTTCAGGTAGAACCATGTTTTTGAAAGTGACAGGATTTTTTGATTTTTTGAAGGACAAATGGTATTCTATTGTGTATGTACACCATTATTTTAAATCCACTCATCTGATGATGGAAACATAGGTTGATTCTGTATCTTGGAATTATGACTAATATTGCAATAAACATGGGGAGTATAGATAACTTTTTGATACACATTAAATTTCCAGAGATATGTGTACATTTGTGTGTGTGTGTTGTGTATGTACAATATGGTAGTTTCAGTTTGTTGGTTGGACTATTTTCATCCCCACCAGCAGAATACAAGAGTTCTCTTTACATCCTCAACAACACTTACTCTTTTTCTTTTTCTTTCTCTTTCACTTTCACTCTCTCTTTTTCTCTTATTCTCTCTCTCTTTCTTCCTTAAAAGCCATTCTTACTAGCATGGTGTCTTTTCGTGGCATTTTAATTCCATTAATGATTAGAGATGTTGAGTTCTTTTTCATATATCTGTTGGCTTTTTTTTCTCATGTGCTCATTTTTTTTTCATTTTATTTTATTTTATTTTTTGTGAACATACTGTACAAAGGGGTTACAATTACATGGGCAGGATAATGCGTACATTTCTTATCAAGCATTGCAGCCTCCTCCTTTGTTTACCCTTCCCAGCCTCCCCCCCCCCCCCCCCCCCCGCACCAATGTTGTAAAGCTCGTTTTGGACATGACAACTTGTACTTCTCATTGTTGCAACAGGTCCACCTGTATCCTTAAACAACTTGTTTTTCCCCATCTCCTCCACAAGTTATACTGACATCAAATATAGTGAAAGCAGGGGTTATACTGTGGGGGAGGGACATACAAAGCAACAAAGAAATAATCTTATAAATGCATTAGAAACAAATGCATGAAAGAAAAAAACATTAAAATACATATCTAAGGGTTCATTTTCCTAACATCACATTATCTGTTGGCTTTTTGTATGTCTTCTTTTGGTAACTGCCTAACTAGGTCCTTAATCTACATTTCAAGCAAGTTATTTTTCTTGTTATTAAGCTGGTTTCTTATACATTCTGGGTATATTAATACTTTGGCAGATATGTAATTTATATTTTTCCCTCCCATTCTGTAGGTTGTCACTTCACACTGTTTCCTTTGCTGTGCAGAAGCTTTTTAGTTTAATGCAATCCCATTAACTTATTTTTGCTTTTGTTCTGTGCTTTTCAGACCTTATAAAAATTCCTGCCAAGACCAAGGCCATGAAATAGTTTGCCTGTGTTTTCTTCCAGTACTTTCATAGTTTGGAGCCTTACATTTAAGGCTTTTGTCCATTCTGAGTTGATTTTTGTCACTAGTGAGAGGAAAGGTGCTAGTTTCATTCTTCTACATGTAGATCAAACAAAAACAAATTTTCTTTTTTAAAATTTTATTTTCCTATAAAGGTGCTGTACAGAGAGGTTACAGTTATATCAGTAAGGTAATGAGTACATTCCTTGTCAGGCATTGTTACCTCCTCCTTTGTTTTTCTCCCACTATCCCTTCCCTATCCTCCCCCTCCCCACACCCTCCAAATTGTAAAGTTCATTCCAACATAGTGTCTTGTAAGTCTTATTGTTGCAGTGGGTCATCCTGTGATCTTGTTTCAGCATTTTGTTATTTCCCTTCTCCTCCCCAAATTAGATAAATGTATATACAAGATGTAAGGTACTTGCTGGGTGCTGGTGGCTCATGCCTGTAATCCTAGCTACTCAGGAGGCTGAGATCTGAGGATCCCTGTTCAAAACCGGCCTGGGCATGAAAGACTGTGAGACTCTTATCTCCAATAAACCATGTAGAAAACTGGAAGTGGTGCTGTAGCTCAAGTGGTAGAGCTCTAGCCTTGAGCTGAAGAGCTGAGGGACAGTGCCCAGGTCCAGAGTTCAGGCCCCATGACAAAAAAAAAAAAATTCAAGGTACCAAAATCAAATACAGTGACAACAGGGATATACCATGGAAGGAAGAACATACAAAAGAAATAAAGAAAAAAATCACATAGTACATTAAAAGCAACAACAACAAAGATAAATCTCTTGTCTGTATCATAGAGTTCATTTCGCTTAGCATTTTTTAAATAAGATTTTTTATTGTGAAAATACTGTACAGAGGGGTTACAGTTACATGAGCAAGCTAATGAGTACATTTCTTATAGCATCATCTTTTTTTTTTTTTTTTTTTTTTTTTTTCCGGTCATGGGACTTGAACTCTGGGCCTGGGCGCTGTCCCTCAGCTCTTCAGGTCAAGGCGATTGCTCTACCACTTGAGCTACAGCGCACCACTTCCGGTTTTCTAGTGGTTTATTGGAGATAGGAGTCTCACAGTCTTTCCTGCCCGGACTGGCTTTGAACCACAACCCTCAGATCTCAGCCTCCTGAGTAGCTAGGATTACAGGTGTGAGCCACTGGCGCCCAGCTAGCATCATATTATATGGTCATATGTACATAGCTTTTGAGGTTTTCTGCTCATCTGATAAGATTATCCTAGACCTATACTAATTATTGCAAATAAGGGAAAGCATGGGACCTATATTTCTTTGGGGCTGGCTTACTTCAGTTAATATGATTTTTTCCCAAGTGTTTCCATTTCCTAACAAATGGTGTGGTGTCATTCTGAGAGGCATCTTGGTTGGCTCCTTATCTTAGCTATGGTGAATAATGCTGCTATAAATATAGTTGTGCTGGTAGCTTTAGTTTGGCCTTGGAAAACAAATTTTCTATTATGTCTTTTTATCAGTTGTTTCTGAAATGCATTTACTCAAATTTTGTAGACTAAGTCAATCTGAATTAAATTTAATTCTCAGCTCTGGGGTAGAGATCTTTGAGGGTAGATAATGATCTCAAGGGGTATCCTGACTCATAGAACACTCTCAGAAAATAAAGCCTATTAAAAATCATTATCTACAACTTTGTTGTTTGGGAGGCAGAAACACCATGAGGATGGCTAGAGAAAAGCCTGGGATGGGGCAAGAGCGCTGGCATAGCGTAGGTATCTTCTTTCAGGTGTACCATATTTGGCTAGCCCCTCTGAACCTGTTTCCTCACCTGAATATGGAAGGGAAAGAACAAAATACAAGCATCTACCTCTGCTGAGCCCTGTTCCAGGGCCATATAAATTGTGCAGGAGGCCCAGAGGTGATGCTGCTGTGTGGGATGAGACAGTCTCCCAGTGTTTGGAATCATAATGGGCAAGAAGGGTATCTCACATCTGCAACAATACTTTCTCAGAGGCTGACAAATCTGAAGACTACAGTTTGAAGTCAGCTGGGCAGACAAATCTGAGAGACTCTTGTCTCCAATTAATTAACAAGAAGCTGGAATGTGGAGGTTTGGCTCAAGTGGTAGCACCAGCCTTGAGGTGGGAGGGAGAGCTTAGTAAGAACATGAAACCTTGAATTCAAGCCCCCAAATTGGTACACCAAAATTTTTCTAATGAATGTGACATTAAAATATTGCCTAATCGAGCCTAGATTTTTTTGGTTGGTTCTGCCATGGCACCATTTCTCTAAGATGGCAAACAGACTATCTGAGAGACCTTACAAAGAAGCCTTAACCAGCCCCATGCAAACTTGTTTCAAGATCCATTCCTGGAAATTCCCATGCATCCATCCATCTCTTTGCTTGTCACCTGTCCTGCATGCCCATATCTCTGCTGTCATCTATCAAGAACGACAGTCTGGCCACAGTATGGTCCACTTCCCACTGTTTCTGTCTGGCTCTTGATGGATGTCAATGTACTTCCCTCAACCATACTTGAGCTTCTTTCTCTGATTTCCTACCATTATCCACAAGTTTCTCATTCTAAATACTTAGAACCCCTTTGGTTATATTAGGAAGAGCTCTGTTCTGGGATTCAGGAGATGTGTGTTCTAATCTTGGTTTTGCAATTTCTTGGTGATTTTCTCAATGTGATACTGTGTTGTGTTTGTGATTTTTAAAGCACAGATCTCCTAAAACCCTTGCAACTTCTTGAGGGATAGAGATGTTAAGCACATCTTTTATCTCATATTTGGTCTTTTTCTTCAGTTTCAGACACTGAGACCCTAATCCATTTTCCAAGGTGATATCATACCTTTTGTTTTAATGAGTGGGTTTTGATGGGGTCCTGGATGCAGGTTGTTCATCACAAAAACAAAGACATAATTAAAGCTTGGAACTTTCAGCTTACATGATAAAGCCTCCATAAACTTTTTGAGTAACAAAGTTCCAGATTACTGAACACATAGGGGATCCTTGGGGGAGAGAGGGTGCCCAGAAAGGATGTGGAATCTCTGAGTTCTTTCCCATCCCCATGGCTTATACCATTCTTCTTTTAATTTGAATATTTCCTTTGTTATATACTCTATGAATATAAACCAACAAATAATGGTGTTTCCCTAAGTTCTGTAGCTGTCTTAGCAAGTTGGCTCTGCTGGAGAAGTGGGCAGGAAAAATTCTGTTTTGTAGTCAGTTGGTCCCAAGTACAGCTTACAATATGAAACTTGCAGTTGGCATCCTAAGTGGGACAGTCTTATGCAAGTTAGCCCTTAACCTGTGAGACCAGATAGTATCTTAAGTAGGTGTCACAATGGAACTGAAATAGAGGAATGCAGTGAGTGTCTACTGAACGATTTCTTGGTGTTTGTGAGAGAAAAAATCCATGTAACATGGGTCATAGGCATTTTCTGTGATGTGTTGAGTGTTGAAAGTGTGAGAGTAGGAAAACCAGTTTATCTTCACACTCAGCTTCTCTGTGCCTTGGTCTCTCCATATCAGACTCCAGTCAAAGAAAGAAAATGTGAGTGAGTGGGTATCACCATCATCTTCTTTTTGTTTTAGTGTAGGTTGTGGTGCTTGAACTCTGGGCCTGGGTATTGTCCCTGAGCTCTTCACTTCAAGGCAAGTGCTCTACCACTGGAGCAACAGTGCTACTTCCAGTTTTCTGTTGGTTAATTGGAGATATGAATCTCATGGAGTTTCCTGACTAGGCTGGCTTTGACCTGTGATCCTCAGACCTCAGCCTCCTGAGTAGCTAGGATTATAGGTGTGGGCCACCAGCACCTGAGTGTATCATCTTCTCTATCCCAGAATCCTGTGATTTGATAAGCAAGGGTAAGTTCTGAGCTTGTTAGGGAATATTATAGGAAGTAAAAAAAATATGGAAGAAAAAGAAAATGAGCCAGTGCAAGACCAGAATCACACTAAACTCCAGCCCTGCATGAGTTTGCAGTAAAATGGGAGATTGTAGTCTTGCTTTGAAGACCCAGAAGAGAGAAGCCTCCTTCCCAACATCCCACATGGGCTGTAACTCACTCACAATTGAATTGAGGCTATAAACAGCAAAGAGCTCCTCTTGAAGAATTTATGAGGGGTCTGAAAGCTGTGTATTTGCTCTAGAGACATCTATTGTTTGTTTATAATGTGTGCATGTTTAATTTGCAATAAAACTGGGAGGAGGCACAACTCTACAAATAGGCAACTTATTCACCCTCGAGTGCTGTTAAGAAGGAGGAGGATAGGGAGGGGGAGTTCACCCTGTGAGTAGAAGAATTTTGAAATATTTTGCTTTATTTATGAAGGGTTGTCTTGTTCTTAAAGTACAGGTGACTCTGTGTGGGTGTTGGGGATTGGAGGGATTCAAGGAGCCCCTGAATATCTCCTCATCTCAACTATTCCCTTATCCGAGTTTTTATATCACTTGAATCCTTCTCTGAGTTATTCCTTCCTGTAAGAGGGGTCCACAGGTAAGCAACAGGCCTCACACAATTGTGATCCGAATGATACTTTAGGTCCTGATGGCTATTTAAGGACAGACACTGGGGAAGTGGAAGGTTGGATAAGGTAAGTTCTACCCTAGTAGGGCAAGGCAGCCCATTTTCAGATGCCTGTGAGAAACTTATGGAGACTGAGAAGAGGGAGCCAGGCCAGAGGAGGAGAGCAGAGCCCTGACATTTGCTGTCAGATATGAGAGATTCAGTGCAAGTGCTTTAAATCCAGACTTCTAATTTACTCAGAATCTTATTGAGGTTGGGGTTATTATTCTCCTTTTATACAGGAGAAGCTGAGTCCCATGGTGAATCAAGTTCTCTCTCCATCAATAAGTGGTAGAATCCACTCACTGTCTGCCTTTAAAAGTCATTGCATTAGCTAATGTGATCTGCAGCCTTCCTGCAATTGATCTTACAGAGGAGTCAGTATGTTTTGTGGAGCAGGATGAAAGACTTCACTTTCCTTCCTAGTCTGGAAAGGAAGGTCCCTGAAAGAATGTGGAGGACTCCCTCCCTTCTTTTACTAGCAGGAATCCTTGATGCTTAGACCATGGATCTGCTATATGCTGCTTTACACAATGGCAAAGAGTTTGGTTTTATTAGTAAGGTATTTGGAGGGGATTGTAATCCTCTTGCATGATGAGGTTGGGCATCTGTGTACCACTTTTTTTTTTTTTGGTCAGTCGTGGGGTCTGTGTACCACTTTCACTTACATAACAGTAGGAAAATATGTTCTTTTTTTTTTTTTTGTAAGTTGTGGGGCTTGAATTCTAGGTCTGGGCGCTGTCCCTCAGCTCTTCGGCTCAAGGTTAATGCTCTACCACTTGAGCCACAGTGGCCACTTAGGCTTTTTCTGCTTATGTGGTGCTGAGGAATCAAACCCAGGGCTTCATGCATTCGAGGCAAGCACTCTACCACTGAGCCATCTTTTCAGCCCCCGAAAAAATATGTTCTAATGTATCTGTGTGTGGAGGTTCTTATTTAGAATTTTCAGTTTCATGACATTCTTGCTCTGTGATCCCAATAACCACAGTCCATCCCTACAAGATGGACAGTGAGGGTTATATATCATGTTTGTATTATATTCTACCTTCCACAGATAGCCTCTAAGGATACAAGAGATTAGCAAGAATGGACTCAAAAGTAAGCATGTAAAATATGTTATAGGTTTTACTCGTGAGAAGCTATGCAAACGATGATATCCTTGACTGCAAATCTGGCCTCTGATTGTTTACCTGCTGCTGTGTGCCACTCACTCAGGGCCATTTGCTCTGTGAATAAACTGGTGGTCTGTTTCTTTTATAGTCTTGATGTGCTGGTGCCATTCTTGGCTGTTATGGTTTTGGCTTTACTTACTCAATGCCACAACAGCATCTATAGTCACTTAACAATACAGAGGCTTCCTGGTTACAGCCCAGATTGCTTATCCAGACTGTTTAACCCAGACTCACTTGCTCATTTATCTAAAGCCTGGGATCCTCTCTGACTCTTCTGTCTGGCCCCACACAGGTAGTATTTGCTTATTCACAGTTCCACACAAGGGACTTCAGCCTGATCTCCTGGTCTCCTCCTGGTTTCCTTTTCCATTTAGAACTCAGTGCCATCCTGGTGCACCCAGAGGAGAGCCGCAGATCTTTTAGGGAGTGTAACTGCTGTACAACTACACCTTACAGGTGTGTCTCAGCATATTCTAAGGGGCATTCTAGGAGTCCTCTGGAAGTGGATGGCATTGCCCTGCCAGCCCCCCCACCCTGGCTTGATCAGCAGTACTCTGACACTGGCATTTCTCTTTCATGCAAGCTCTCAGCCCCCACTAAAAGATGACTAAAAGAGTCATCTTTTAGGAAACTGGGAGTTTCCTGCACACATTTCTGGAGCAGAGCCAGTGGCTTGTGGTAAGCAGCTAATCACATTGTCTTCAGGCCAGGTGAAACCTGCATACCAGTATGGACTTGCTTGGAGAGACTTAGGGGTTTGAATTAGAATCCCAGAAGGCCTCTTGTACTACCTCACTGGGTTTTATTACTGTGCTTTCCATTCAGCCACTGATTCCTTCCTGCCCATTGTCTGCTTCTATCTCTGTCTCTAGGGCCTGCTGGGCACTGTCTAGAAGGACTCTTCTTCCAGTGGCCCTCAGGAGCCAGTAATGGTGCTGCTGCTGTTACTGAATTCAGTTCCTCTTACAAGCCTCTTTTGTCTTTTTGTACATTAATTAACCAATCAACTAATTAAGCAAAATGCATTAACTATTTACCCAGTGCTAGATTCTTTGTATTGGTAATGTTTCTTTGATTACAAGAATGAAAATTCTCACTGGACACTATGTTGAAAATGAACTATACAACTTCTGGGTAGGGATGAGAGGGAAAAACAGAGAGAGAGAGCAGGGTAGAAGTGACATTGTCCAAAAAGAAATGTAGTCTTTACCTGACATATAACTGTAACCCCTCTGGAAAATCATCTTTATAAAAAAATTTAAAAATAAAGAATGAAAATTCAAGTTATTGTCCATGTAAGAAGTGAATATGTTGTGATGATATAGAGGTGTCTCACAGAGGTCTTCACTTGAAGACTCTTTTTTTTTTTTTTTGGTCGGCCGTGGGGCTTGAACTCTGGGCCTGGGCGCTGTCCCTCAGCTCTTCAGCTCAAGGAGAGCGCTCTACCATTTGAGCTACAGCGCCACTTCCGGTTTTCTGGTGGTTTGTTGGAGATAGGAGTCTCACGGTCTCTCCTGCCCGGGCTGGCTTTGAACCACAATCCTCAGATCTCAGCCTCCTGAGTAGCTAGGATTACAGGCGTGAGCCACCAGTGCCCGGCTACTTGAAGACTCTTAACCTTCACTGAGCCTTCATTTTCTCATCTGTAAATTGGGAAAATTCTTGTCTCTTAAGATTACTTAAAAGTTTAAAGGAGGCAAATGTGTGAACTGTTTAAAATCAAAAGCTCTAGACAACTGCCCACTGTAGGTACACATTGAGGATTCTCATGAGGCCTAAGAAATGATAGCCAGGAAACAGGATGACTCATTCCAGGGGACTAGGACTGTAAGCAGCTCAGAGCACACTTAAGAAAGTAGAGGGGTCTGGGAATGTGGCTTAGTGGTAGAGTGCTTGCCTAGCATGCATGAATCCCTGGGTTCAATTCCTCAGTACCACATAAACAAAAAAGCCAAAAGTGGCACTGTGGTCAAGTGGTAGAGTGCTAGCCTTGAGCAAAAGAAGCTCAGGGACAGTGCCCAGGCCCTGAGTTCAAGCCCTGGAATTGGCAAAAAAAAAAAAAAAAAAAAAAAAAAAAGGAGAGGGAACCTGAGCTCTGGGGACTTAATTAGACAGGGACTTGATTGTCACAGATTCAAAACATCTCACTTTAAATGGAAAGTTCTCTTTTATCTTGGAAAAAAAAAACTAGGGAAAATGTTTGGGAAAATGGAAAGCTCTTAAATAACAGGTGAATGAGGGCAGTAGCACAGACCTTGGCAATGAAGGGGATCCGCAGGGTTCTATTTTTAAAGTGCACAGGTTACAGACTGCATTTCAACAATAAAACAGAGCTGCTGAAAGGCCAGGACCTGCCACCAGCAGGCTGGCATGTCCCCCAAGGAAATGTCTGTCACAAGCATTCATTCAATTCCACAGATGCATCTTTGGAAGTAAGAGGATTTCACACAAAATGAAAACAGCATATTTCTGACAGACAGGTAAATGCCCCTTTGCAAAGGCAGTAATAACACATTTGTCAGGGAGGTGAAGAATCTCAAACTTATTTTTGATATAGATTCAATTGCTCCTTTAATCCCAAATAACCACTTCGTGAGTGCATGAAACAGAGCAGCCTAAGGATAATTGCTAAAATGGGAAAGAGGCAAACCCACTGTTTCTGTCTTGAAAGGATTTGGCTTGCCTTTCAAAAGTAGTGTACGTCCAAATTGCTTACAACTAGTATAATGCCTCCTCTGCTTTTCCCCACTGCAGACATGCTCAGAAACCAGCCATTTATCACATGCCCAGGAGAGAATGAAAAGTACTCTTCAGTAATCTACTATTTCCCTGAAAGTATACCAATTGAAGCATCAAAATTTCATAGAGTAATAGATGTCAAAGATGGAGAAGAGGCTTTGGGGTCATGGATCTGTCTCCAGTTGTCTCAACAGCAGAAGAAATGATCATGGTTAACCCAGACAGCATCTTGCTGTTGCTACATGTTCAGGCAGCAATGTGCTTTCACATCATTTTTTAGATGGAAGATGTTTATTCTTCCAAAGACTATCTCTGGAAGGTATTTACGCTGAACTTGCTCAAATACTTCCCTGTTCTCTTTTCAGATACTTGTGTTCTTGAGATATGATCTTCCTATATAACCCAGGCTGGTCTGAAACTCACAATCCTCTTACCTCAGGCTTCCATGTATAAGGATTACAACTATCTACAACCAAACATCACTTTCCAGCGATTTTTTTCTTAAGTTCTGATCCTCTGGGTTGAGCAAAGACAAGCCAGTCCAGTAGGAAAACCAAGCAAGCATAGTACCTTTAGTTTATAGTCAGGGTAACAGATAAACACTAAGAGCAAGAAACAGTGCATTAAGATTCTAATGGTTGCCCTGTATGTTGATGGCTCATGCCTGTAATCCTAGCTATTCAGGAGGCTGAGATCTGAGGATTACAGTTCGAAGCCAGTGGAAAATAAAATGGTTGTATGGCCAGGGACAACTACTGAGTTGTAAGTTTTCTCAAGCAGAATGGGAGAGCACTTGAATTCTCTAAACTTTTGAGATGGGAGTGAACTAAGACTTTCAGAGATCTAAAAGGTGCCTTTTAGCCTAAACCAGGCAAGGTGCTTTTCAAACTTTCTTTATTTGTGTCTACTCTCATCTATTTTGTCAAAACAAGTTATTTGACTAAGCCTATTATAGCAAAGTGGGATTTGGTAAAGGAATAGATTTTGCCTTTTTATTATTATTTTTGGTAGAAAGATCAGGAAAGTCACAATGAAGGAGAATAGATTCAAGGAAAGTGAGAATACCACAGAAGGTAAATAAGAAGAGGGTCAGCATCGTATATTGTATGACCCAAATCCAAGCTATGTTGAACCACTTGCATGCTAGGCTTACAGCTTACCCTGCAGCAGAAATGTTTCAGGAAGATGAGACAGAATCTGAAGAGATGAATAATTACTGGTCCCTCTTGACATTTTATTTTTTTGTCAGTTGTGGGGTTTGTCTGGGCCTGGGCACTGTCCCTCAACTTTTCAGCTCCAGGCAAGCACTATACCACTTGAGCCACAGTACCAGTTCTGGTTTTCTGGTAGTTCATTGGAGATAAGAGTCTCATGGACTTTTCTTGCCCCAGCTGGCTTTGAACCGCGATCCTTAGATCCCAGCCTCCTGAGTAGCTAGGATAATAGGCATGGGCCACCGGCACCCAGGTTCCCTCTTGAATTTCTAAATGCCTTGGAATGGCTGTAGGCATGGTGCCCCCAGTCTGCAAATGGTGCACAAAGTAGCTTAAATATTGGATTCATACCTACCATCTGGGTAATTTAAAAGCTACTGACTGTAATTCAATTTCCCACATCCAGTTCTCTTATATAGCAGCTGATTTATTGAAAACACCATTCAGGTACTTTTTGGACACTTAGAGATACATAGGCCATTGATATTTAGATGCTATTCCATTGGTTACATTCTTGTTGCAAAATATCCTCTTTGGATCAGTTCACTAAGTAGAATCTAGTGGTCAGCATAAATTAGGAGCCTGAGATTTCATAGCAGTCTTCTACAAAGCCTCCTTTTCTCATCCTGTGCTCTCCAACTCCTTCTAGCTGCCATCATCTGTGACAGCAAAAAGTAACTGGTTCTATGTCCCCACGCTGGATGGAATTAGTTAATAACAGGTTGTAGAATAGCTATAGGTTGCGAGGGAGAGCCTGAGACATAGAATTTCCTACCTAATGCTCTTCACACTTGCCTACTGGGAGTTTTTCATTTGAGACTTTGTATACAATCTCTGTAATACAGAAAGTCAAAGGACTTACTCGTATTTTCAAAGCTTTTTTTCCTGGTTTGAACTTGAGTTTGAGCTCAGAGCTTTGTGTTTAGTTAGCTTGCTCACAATTGTAATCTACCACTTGAGCCTTGCTTCCCACTTGGCTTTGTGTTATTTTGGAAACCTAGTCTCATGGACTTTTCTGCTTGGGCTAGATTCAAAAGCACCATTCTCTACTTTCAGCCTCCTGAGTAGGTAGGTTTGTACTATGAACCATAGTACTTTGCTTCAAAGCTTAATTCTTAAGCTCCCTTTCCCTACATCCATGCCTTTTCTATCATTGCTTGTCCTCCAATCTCTAACTTCAAGGTGACATCTTTTCCTGGCACTACATTTTTCCAGCATCTACCATGCTCCTGGTTATTAGGTGGTCTCTACCTGACTGACTTAAGAATAGCTTTTAAAGACTTTGGCATCTTGATCTTTTCTCCAGGACTTTTAGTTATGAAGTCTCCATGAGCCCCATAATGAGTCTTTGATGAGGTGTGTGTGTGTGGGGGTGGTAGGAGCTGCACATACATGTGTTGCATCTTTGACTTCAGCCACAGAAGAACCAGTATCAACTCAACATCCTTGAGTTGAGAAAGACTCCCAATTCAGTCTGAAGCACCAACCTGGGCATTAGACCAGTCAGCTAAATTCCCAAGAACATTTCCCCTGGAAATCCAATAGATCCCCATTCCTTCCATCCTCCTACAACTTGTTGGATTCTTCGAACCATTTGATTGATCATAACTTTGATTCTGTTGTCCATCTGGGCTTCAAGTGTTATCCATCATTTGAACTTCCTCCCATCAATTTTCTCAATTCCCCAACAGAGTCCTTTTCGTACCAGAAGAAGGATGTCCAGCTTGAGACCATAGAGGATGACATTGCTCCTTCCAGATTCAAACTCTGAGTTCTATCTATAACAGCCATTAAAAACCTTAGCAGATGCTGTAGGAAAGAATCAGAGATGCAGGTGGAGAAGGAAGCTGAAAATAAAAGATTGCAAAATATTTTCTTAAAAACCCCTATCTACAGAGATGATCACTCTAACATTTACTGAAATGTCAGTGTTCTCTAAAGCTCTCAAATACCCATCTCGGTGATTAAGAAATCAATAATTAACATGCAAATCTGAAAGCTCTAGGCAAATTGAATATTAATTACTGACTTCATAAGTGGAGGCTGCTCAGCAGTATGAAAATAGTTCAGGATAATTAGGATTTAACAACCTTCAGACATAAAGAAAATAAATATAGGGTTCTTGATGAATGACTTTATTTTTATTTCATTATTGTATTACAAACATCCTTGGTTTTTCAAAAACCAAGGAGAGAGACAGTGTGAGGGAGGAAGGGTGGTGTTGAATATTTAGTATGTCAGAGTGACAACTTCCTTTTACCTCCTTCACTGGAATCCTCTGAGAACTGTCAGATACAAGTTTGGTTCTCTAGTTTAAAACTGAAAGGTGAGGGATTGGGAAGCCTTACATGGCAACAATAAAGGTGACCTGGATAAATGGTTAGAAGACATGGTTTCAGATCCTCATTGTTCTGTAATGCTCTATTCGTGAGCACCCGAGTACCACTTTCTTTATTTTAAAATGCATTTCAGCTTCTGATCTTATATTCCATCCACTTTATTTTGCGATCTTCTAGCTTCAGTTCTTCTTGGTCAGCTGTTTTAGGTTTGTTTCCTGGCTCTACCTGCTCTCAGTTCCTGGGGACTGGGAAGGTCCCCAGTTCTAGGCATCTGGCTCCCTGGGTGGTTGGTATTTCCTAGTATCCTCTCTAATGGAATCTATAGGTAAAAATGGTGGTCCTTTTCATAGATAATATTTGGTGATCAAAACTATTTCAAATGTAACTGTTAATTTTTTCTTATTTTTTTATTGTCAAGGTGATGTACAGAGGGGTTACAGTTACATAAGTAAGGTAATAAGTACATTTCTTGTCAAACTTGTTACCCCTTCCCTCATTTTTCTCCTAATTTCCCTCCCCTGACCCCACCCCCTAAGTTGTACAGAACATTTCCAAAATATTGTCTTGTGAATATCCCTGTTGCATTGGTTCCCCCCTTGTCCTTTGTCTCACCATTCTGTAGTTCCCCTTCCCTTCCCTGATTCAGTTAAACATATATACAATACCAGGGTACCAAGATCAAATACAGGACAACAGGGGATATACCATAGGGGGAAGAACATACAAAAGAAACAGAAACCATACAGTACATTAACAACAACAACAACAACAACAACAAAGAAAAACCTCTTGCATCCATGTCTTGGAGTTCATTTCACTTACCCTCATCTTATATGGTCATATGTACATAGCTATTGAGCTATTCTGCTCATCTAAGATTATCCTAGACATATACGAATTAATGCAAATAAGAGAAATCATGGGACCTATGTTTCTTTGAGTCTGGCTTACTTAATATGATTTTTAATTTTTTTAATTTTTTTTTAAATTTTATTTTATTGTATAGATGCTGTACAGAGGGGTTACAGTTACATCAGCAAAGCAATGAGTATATTACTTGTTGATCATTGTTACCCCTTCCCTTGTTGTTGTCCTACTATTCCTCCCCTACCTCCCATACTCCCCCCCCCACCAAGTTATAAAGTTCATTTCTAATATACTGCCTGTGGGTATCATTGATTTTTTCCAAGTCTTTCCATTTCCTTACAAATGGGACAGTGTTATTCTCTCTGCTGGAAGCACAGAGTTCTATTGTGTGTGTGTGTGTGTGTGTGTGTGTGTGTGTATGTGTGTGTGTGTGTGTGTGTGTGTGTGTGTGTGTGTGTGTGTGTGTATCACATTTTCTTGATCCGTTCATCTACTGAGGGGCATCTGAGTTGGTTCCATATCTTACCTATAGTGAATAATGCTGCGATAAACATAGTTGTGCTGGTAGCTTTAGTGTGGCCTTGTTGGTGGCGATTTGGGTAAATGCCCAGAAGTGGGATTGCTGGGTCATAGGGAAGCTCTATGTTTAGTCTTTTGAGGAATCTCCATATTGTTTTCCAGAGTGGTTGAACAAGTTTATACTCCCACCAACAGTGTAGTAGGGTTCCATTTTGGCCACATCCCCTCTAGTGTGTGTTGTTATTGGATTCTTGATTATAGTCATTCTAACTGGGGTGAGGTGGAATCTCAATGTTGTTTTGATTTGCATTTCTTTTATGGCCAGAGAAGTTGAACATTTCTTCATGTGTCTATTAGCCATTCTTATTTCCTCTTCAGAGAAGTCTCTCTTTAAGTCTTTAGCCAACTATTTAAGAGGTTTTACTTTGTTCATAATTTTTTGTTGAAGGACATTCATATTAAATATGCCTATAAATTGTGAGTCATTATATTTGTATCAAGAAAACATACCCATGCCACCACAAATCAGGCCAACAAATAGAATGTTAGTAATACTTGGAGGTATCAAATGCCCCTTTCTCAGGTATTATCTCCACTTTCCTTCCCAAGTGTCAATATAACCTTGAAAATTAAATTGAATCACCCAAAGTCTTTTATGTCTTAATTTTTTCATTTAATATTATGTTGTGAGATCCAAATCTGGTGTTATAGATAGCAATAATTCATTCATTTGCATTGCTGTATTTTACAGCAATGTACTGCAATTTATCTGTTCTATTTTGCATGAAAATTTAGGTTGTCACTATCTTTTGATGAAAATTTTAATGTCATCTATGTTCATCAGGGAAATAGATGTGTAATTTTAATTTTTTTTCCTTGTGTTGTGTCCTTACCTGGTTTTGGAATTACAGTAACATTGCTTTCATAGAATGAACTTGGTATTATTTCTTCCATTTCTATTTTCTGAATGAATCTGAGGACCATTGATCATAGTTGTTGTTGTTTTGTCAGTGGTAGGACTTGAACTTGGCCTGGGTGCTGTTCCTCAGCTCTTCAGGTCAAGGGTAGTGCTCTACTTGAGCCGCAGCACCACTTCTGGTTTCCTGGTGGTTTATTGGAGATAAAAGTCTCATGAGCTTTCCTGTCTGGGTTGGTTTTGAACCACAATCTTCAGATCTCAGCCTCTTGAGTAGCTAGGATTATAAGTGTGAGCCACTGGCACTTGGCTTAGTTTTTTTTTTTTTTTGGTTGGTTGTGGGGCTTGAACTCTGGGCCTGGGCGCTGTCCCTCAGCTCTTCAGCTCAAGGCAGGCGCTCTACCACTTGACCACAGCGCCACTTCAGGTTTTCTGATGGTTAATTGGAGATCAGAATCTCAGATCCTTTTCTGCCTGGGCTAGCTTTGAACCATGATCCTCAGATCTCAGATTTCAGATCTCCTAAGTAGTTAGGATTACAAGCATGAGCCACTGATGCCCGGCTGATCTTAGTTCTTTAGGCCTTGCAGAATTTACCAGTGAAATAATCTAGTTTTGGACTTTTTTTTTTTGCTTTTGCTGCGGTGAGACCCCGATTAATGCTTTCTATTTTCTTATTGCTTGTTATAGATCTGTTTAAGTAGCTTATAGCTTCTTCAGTTGTTATAGATCTGTTTACATGACTTATATCCTCTTGGTTCAATTTTGGTATATTAAATGCTTCTAGGAAATTATCCATTTTTTCTAGGTTTTTTAATTTATGGGATTATATGTTTTCAAAGTATTTCCTAGTAATTCTCTGCATTTTCTTGGCATTTATTGAGATATTCCCCTTTTATAAAATGTTATTATAAAGGTGATGTACAGAAGGGTTACAGTTACATAAGTCAGGTAATGAGTACATTTTTTTGGACAATGCTACTCCTTTCCTTGCTCTCTTCCAATTTTCCTTCTCATCCCCACAAGTTATGTACAGTTTGTATAGTTCATCTTAAATATAGTGTTTAGTAAGTACTTCTACTGGATTTGTTCCCCCTTTATCTCTGTCCATGTCTTTGCCCCCTTACCCTTCCAAAGACAGATAAACAAACAAGACAAAAAGAAAAGAAAACAAAAACAAGAAAAAACCTTCTTGTTTCAATTTCCTGGAGTTCGTGTAGATAAATATTATCAAGATTCCCTTTATATATATATTTTATTAAGTTTGAGTCTTCTTCCTTCTTTTGGATAAGGGTTAAGCAATCTGTATATGCTACCAAGGAGCTAGCTTTTTGTTTCCTAGGATTTTTTTTTGTCTTGTGGGGCCTGAACTCTGGGCCTGGGTGCAGTCTTTGAGCTCTTCAGCTCCAGGTGAGTGCTCTACCACTTGAGCCACAATGCCACTTATGGTTTTCTGGTGGTTACTTGGAGAAAGAGTCTCATGGATGTTCCTGCCTGGGCTGGCTTTGAACTGCGATCCTCAGATCTCAGCCTCCTGAGTAGCTAGGATTATAGGTGTGAGACACTGGCGCCCGGCTTTTTTTTGTAGTGTTTTTTTTTAGCATCCATTTTATTAATTTCTGCCTTGATCTTAATTAATTTATTTGTCTACTAATTGGGGTTCGTTGTTGACATTTTTCTAAAAGCTTAAGGTATAGTATTGTTGTTTATTTGGGATGTTTCTTTACATTAAGATGTACATATTCATAACTATAAAATTTCTACTCAACATTGCTTTAGCTGTGGTTCAAGGTTCTGATAATTTGTAGTTCCATTTTCATTTGATCCTAGGAAATTTTAAATTTCTACCTTATATCTCCAATTACCTATTGGTCATTTTGTGGTGTATTGTTTAGTTTTCACGTGTTTGAACATTTTCTGCATTCTTTTGCTATTGATTCTTAGTCTTATTCCATTTAGTTCTGATAGAATGCAGATTATTTCAATTTTCTTTCTTTTTAAAGACTTAATTTATAACCTATTTTGGAAAACATTACATGAGCCGCTAAGAAGAGTATGTATTGTGCAGCTGGTGGATAAAATATTCTGAAGATGTCTATCAAGTCCATTTAGTCTATAGTTTCATTTAGTTTAGAAGTTTCTTTATTGATACTTTTGTGTGAATAACCTATCTATTATTGAGAATTAGATATTAAAATTACCCACCATTACTGGTTTGTATTGTTTTATATCCAGTATTGTTTGTTTTCTGTACCAGCACTTAGTGCATGTAAGTTTATAATTGTTATCTCTCTTTTTTTTTGGATGACTATTGCCTTTACTAATGTGAAGTAAAAGTAACTTTCTTTGTTTCATTCGAAGTTGTTTTGTCAAGTATACCTATTCCTGCTTGCTTTTGGCCTTCATTTTTATTTGAAATCCTTTTCCCCAGTCATTTCATTTTATACCAGTCTTATTCAGGGATGGTTGGATCTTCTTTTTTAAATCCAACCCATCAGTCTATGTCTTTTGATTGGAGAATTGAGACCATTTATATTTCCTGCTATTATTGAAAGGTATGTACTATTTCCTGTTTTTTCATTGTTTATGAAGTTTGGTTCATTCCTAATCATCACTTGCTTATCTGTTTGTCTAGTGGGATTTCTTCTTTCTTGTATTTTCTTGGTTGAATTTATCTTCCTTTTCTGTATGTAGCATTCCTTTGTCTTCTGTAATGCTGGTTTAGTGGTCATAAATTACTTTAGTTTTGTTTATCATGGGAAGTTTTTATTTCTCCTTCAATAGAGAGGGATAGCTTTGCTGGATACATTAATCTAGGTTGACAGTTATTTTCTTCCAGGGCTCAGAATACATCATTCCATGCCCTCCTTGCTTTTAGAGTTTGTGTTGAGAAATCTGTTATTCTCATGGGTTTCCCTTTATATGTGACTTGTTGCTTCTTTCTTGTAGCATTCAGTGTTCTTTCTTTGTTCCGTATATTTAGTGTTTTAACTATGATATGTCTTACATAGTTTTATTTTCAACATGTCAATTTTTGCTTACAGTGCATTTTGCTCAATGTCACCCCTTCTATCATTCTTTGCCCCCCTATTTGTCCTACCCCCCCATTCCCTTACCAGGTTCCTTTTTTTTTGTTTTTTTTGCCAGTCCTGGGCACTGTCCCCAAGCTTCTTTTGCTCAAGGCTAGCACTCTACCACTTGAGCCACAGCACCACTTCTGGCTTTTTTGTGTATGTGGTACTGAGGAATTGACCCCAGGGCTTCATGCATGCTAGGCAAGCACTCTACCACTAAGCCATATCCCTAAGCCTCCTTACCCCCCTACGCTGTTTTCACAGTGGTACGTTGATTATTGTAACTTTTCACCCCTGCCCCCTTTTTCTCTCCATTTGTTTGCCCCCTTCCATGAGGTCAACCCTTTCTGACATTAGCATGTTTCAGCTTCTTGGTATTCATTTTGTTAAAATTAAAGTTAGTTGTTTATCATATTTATCGATACTTCCTATAAAGTATTTAAATTTTTCATTATGATTTCTGACAAGTTAATTGGTTTAAAATATTTTACTTTTGCTTGTAGTTTTGGAAGATATTTTTATTATTACAGAGCATGACCTGGCAATTGTTTCATCAACACTTTGAAAAATTACTCCTTCATCTTCTACTTTCCATTTCCCAGCATAGTATTTTGAGATGATTTATTCTTTTTGTTCATTCTGTTTTAAATTTGAGTAGTACCCAGTATATGGTTATACCACATTATTAAAATCCATTCTGTTATTAACAATTGGGTTGTTTGTAAAGTTTTTAATTATTACTAATAAAGCTGTACAAATCATTTCATCATGTTGTTAATCTCTTGCATAAATACCTTAGAATGGATTGTTGTTTCTTATGGAATGATTATTTTAACTTTATAATCAGAGTCATCACTAATGGAAAGTACCAGGACCAACAATCTGGACTTCTCGCCCATCCCTCTCGGTTGCTCAAGAATGATGATTGGTTTTTATATCAGTGTCTGTTTACCATTCTGCTCTTCTACCCCACCTCTATAACACCCCTCCAGAGTCTCTATGTGGAAAATTTCAGGGTGGAATGTCCCATCAATGTGGCAATGTACTGGTCTCCCAGACTGTCCAAGGGGATCATAAGGTAGTAATGGCCCCTCAACATGACACCCAGTCTATCCAAGTACATGTCTGTCTGCCCACCATACCCTCTCCTAAACTGCTTATTGTTTTGAGGTTTTAGATTCATCTCATGACTGAAATTAGAGCTTTTAATAACCCAGCATTAGAAGTTTGCCTTAAATTATATTTGTTCTCATAAGTAATAAACAACCAAAATGTGATAGGCCAAAATATATGAACCAAGTACTGGCCCTAACTCTCTCCCAAGTAGTCATTTTCATCACAAAAATTGTGTGGGTCCTATTGAAAAGAAAAAAAAGGTCAGATAGCAATTCTTACAGTGTCTGTTTCCCATTCTTCCTTTTGTTCATTTAGCAAACACATGAGTATTTACTCTGTGCTAGGTCCCTGTGTAGTGGTGAAAACAGCAAAATATACAAAATGTTCCAATTAGTTCAATATGTTTATCACCACAATATGTGCAAGTACAGTACGAAAGATAGTATATGTAAGCCACAGGACCAAAACTGAAGGAGTGATTGTCTTTCTTGGGAGGGTAGAAACAGTTTTACCATGGGATTGAATTGAGACTTGAAGGATAAATAAGCTTAGCAGGCAGATTACAGCATGGGAAGTAGGGCATCTTTGGCATTCTAGAAGGGTGTTCTGAAAGGATACATAAAAAGGTATGGATGCATGGAACAGGCAATCTTTGGTGAACAGCATCCTGTTTGGAATATAAGAATGGCAGGAGCTGAGTGTTGATGGTTCATGCTTACAATCCTTAACTACTCAAGAGGCTAACACCTAAAGACCTTGGTTAAAAAAGTTTTCAAAGTGCATACTAAGTGGTTGTACCATTTTGCATTCCCACCAGTACATGTATGAGTTCTAATGGATGCTCTCTCTTGTCAACACTTGATTTCTTTCTTTTTTTTTGTCAGTCTTGGGGACTGTCCTTGAGCTTATTGTTTTGGTCAAAGTTAGAACTCTATCACTTGAACCACAGCACCATTTCTGCCTTTTTCTGTGTAGGTGGTACTGAGGAATTGATCCAGGGCTTCATACATGCTAGGCAGGTACTCTACCACTAACTACTTCCTGTCCCAACACTTGATTTCTTTTTTTATCTTTGTCAATCTTTTAAATTATCTTTATTCAAATATATAATTTAATTAATTATTATATCATCATTGGTCTAAGGATTACAATTTCTCTACATCCTCAAATCATCTTATCTATATTTTTAGAAATTGTATTCCTCCCACCTTATAAACTCAAAGTATGTTCACAACTGCATTGATACTGATTCCTCTGATGACTAATATTGAGCATACTTTCATGTGCTTATTGGTCATTTATGTGTCTTCTTTTGTGAGATATTCATTCTAATTATCTGCCCATAAAATTTAATTTTTACATTCATTTTGATGCTAACTAAAATGAATCATGGAGAGATGAGTAATTATTTGGAGACAATATGACAATTAGTACACTTGATGGTCTTTCATGTGTCCTTGCTATTCTGTAAGGCAGATGCAGATGATGAGCCTGTTTTTCCTTGTATTGATATTGACTTTCTCAGTCTTTTCTGGATCCAAAAATAATTCTGTTGAATACCTGCTTCTTGGTATTCTATGCTTAATTTTTAGCACCAATATCCTGTAAGTTATCCTAGATCATTCTGTCTCCCTTATGGGTCATGCCCGACTTAAAATTGGCTTACTTCATCTTTGTATTTTTGTTTTGATTTCTGTTGTCAACATCACTGATTAAAGGCAATTTCTCATTTTTTTTTTTAATTTGGAGAGGGAAAGGGAAATAACAAAATGCTGAAATAAGGATACAGGTGACCCATTGTAACAATGAGATGTACAAGACACTATGTTGAAAATGAACTTTACAACTTGGGGGTGGGGTGGAGGGAGGAGTTAGGGAGATGGGGAGGGAAGGGATGGTACGGGAAAAACGAAGGAGGAAGTAACAATGCTTGATAGGAAATGTACTCATTACTCATATAACTGTAACCCCTTTGTATAGCATTTCTACAATAAAAAAACATCAAAAAAGGCAATTTCAGATTATTTTCTACCTTGAATCCTTATGTTTTTCTCTGAGTGATATTTCTAAATTGCCAGTCATGCTGCTTCTTTCTCTTGCTCGAAAATCAGCACATTGGCTCCTTATCGCCTATAGTTTCCACTCTAGGCCTTTCTTAAGCAGGTCCTACTTGCTTCTTCCTCCACCTCCACTATCTGTCTTCTACCTCATATTTCTGTAGAACTAAATGGCATGCAGTTTCCTGATAATTCTATATTCTTTCACACCTTCCTGTCTTTGACAATCTCATTTCATTTTCTGGGAATGCTGATAATTTATTTATATAAGATCTGGTCACTATTTTGGGGACCGATTATAGAGAGAACTAAGTCATTGAATTGTCAAACAAACCACACAATAAAATCAATATATTTGGGCTGGGAAGGTGGCTCCGTGGTAGAGCGCTTGCCTTGTATGCTTGAGGCCCTGGGTTTGATTCCTCAGCACCACATAAGCAAAAAGAAAAAAGCCGGAAGTGGCACTTGTGGCTCAAGTGGTAGAGTGCTAGCCTTGAGCTGAAGAGCTGAGGGATAGCGCCCAGGCCCAGAGTTCAGGCCCACGACTGGACCCCCCCCCCCAAATCAATATATTTCCAGATGAGCATCAGTGGCTCAAGCCTGTAACCCTAGCTACTCAAGAGGCTGAAATCTAAGGATCATGGTTAGAAGCCAGCCTGATCGGGAAAGTCTGTGAAACTCTTATCTCCAATTAACCACCAAGAAAAAACAAAAGTGGAGTTATTGCTTGAATGGTAGCTCTAGCCTTGAGCAAAGCAAGTTCAAAGACAGTGCTCAAGTCTTGAGTGCAAGCCCCAGACCAACACACACACACACACACATACACACACACACACACACACACACACACACACACACACACACGTGCACACATGCATTGTATTTCTTCTCCCTGTCCCCTTCCTGGTATCCACCCAAGACAGGATTCTTCTGTGTGACTTTAAAACAAAGATTTTATTTCTAGACAGAGGAAGTTATAGAGACTACCCTGTCTCACATTCCAGATTAAGATTGAGCTTTCTGGCCTCATTTTGGCCTTGTAGACAGAAGATGTAAGATAAGAAAGGCTGTCATACTTTGGGCTCAGCTTGGCATTAATGTGAATAAGTTAGGAACAAGATTGATTCATGGGGCATGGTGGTTTATGCATGAGGTGATTCATAGGACAAGGTAAGATATACAATTCCTTTAACACATATTCCCCCCACCCACATACATGCTTGCTCCCTCTAGCCTAACTTCACAGCCAAGAAAGAAATGAAAGCAATAGTTATGAGAAGCTGAAGTTCCAGATCTTTTATGAACTTACGTCTTTTATTCCTTCATGCAAGGTAGTTTGTTGTCTCCCCATTCTTTAGAAAACTTTTAGTTTTAAACATGAGGCAAACACCGGTGCTAGTTGCTCACAACTGTAATCATAGCTACTCAGGAGCCTGAGATCTGAGGATCTCAAGGAATAAAAGACATTATCTCCAGGGAATAAAGGCTGAACTAGAGGCATGGCTCAAGTGGTAGAGCATCAGCCAAGAGCAAAAAAGCCAAGTGAGAGTATGAGGCCCTGAGAAGCACAACCAAATCAAACCAAACCAAACATGAAACAACATGCATTTTAGGGGTCAGAGAAAATAGTGTTAAGTAAATTGCCTATGGGTACACAGTATGGTAGAGTCAGGTATGTAAATTGGTATTATCTATAAGTCCAGAGTTTTCATACTTTCTATAGCTGCCAAGTTAGCTTGTCAATACTGTGACCTGCCAGCTAAACCAACATTGGGCTTTGTGTCATCCTTTGATTCCTCAGTTTGTTCAATACATCTGAAGAAGTTGGAGGAACAGCACCTCTCTTCAGGCCAGGGGCATGGTTGATGGGGACACAGGGACAGAGCCAGCAGTTGTGCTGTGTGAAGTACTGTCACATCTACCAGATGTACCAGTTTTCTCTATCTAAAGGGAAAATATCATTGGTGGAAGAGTGAGTGCCCTTTTGTTGTCTCTATATCCAATGAATGATTTAGGCAAGAGACAGCCCAGAAAGACTCACTTCAATTATACCCAGGTAACAGGAGCTGCTGAAACTGCCTCTCTTGGTTTATTTATGAAGATGAGTGGAAAAAAGCTTCCAAATACAGACGTGCAGAGAAGAGAAACCTGGTGACACAAGAGAAAGGAGAGAGAAGGACTGGGGATAGAATATGGAAGAGCAAGGCCAGGGCTGTGGTGGCTGTTGGGCCATCATAGGGCTTCCATGAGTCAGGGGGAGGAGGCAGCAAGGCAGAAGCTGAGAAGATGGGCAGGCTGCTGGTGGCCACTGTCACCAAGATTGAAACTGGCATCTCAGCTCAATGGAAATTGATGCTCACATCCAAGTTCACTCTTGTTGAACATGGAGTGGCCTTCTACACACTTTTACTCTTCTGGTACTGGAAAATTTTTTGCTTTTTTTTTTGTTGTCGTTGTTGGGGCTTGAACTCCAGGCCTGGGTAATGTCCCTGCGCTCTTCAGCTCAAGGCAAGCACTCTACCACTTGAACCACAGTGCCACTTCCAGTTTTCTAGTGGTTTATTGGAGATAAGAGTCTCATGGACTTTCCTGCCTGGACTGGCTTTGAGCCATGATCCTCAGATCTCAACCTCCTGAGTAGCTAGGATTACAGGTGTGAGCCACTGGTGCCTGGCTTTGGAAAACTTTTTTAGAAGGTGAACCCATATCTTTTGCTGTGATATGTGAAGAATAGATTTAACCAAGGGCTTTTATCCTAGTTAAATGCCCTCCTTTTTTTTTTTTTTTTTTTTGGTCGGTTGTGGGGCTTGAACTCTGGATCTGGGCACTGTCCCTCAGCTCTTAAGCTCAAGGCAAGTGCTCTACCACTTGAGTGAAAACAGCACTTCTGGTTTTCTGGTCATTAATTAGAGATAAGAGTCTCATGGACTTTCTTGCCCTTGGCTGGCTTTGAACTGTGATCCTCAGATCTCAGCTTCCTGAGTAGCTAGGATTACAGTGTGAGCCTCCAGTGCCAAGCTTAAATGCCTTTCTAAAAATGTCCTCTACCTCTACCATTCTTCCCTGCTCCCTCCTTTTTACCTTAGATGTCCCTGTCTTCACCAGTCTTCCTATTTTTTGGGGGGGGGGTCCGGTCGTGGGGGCCTGAACTCTGGGCCTGGGCACTGTCCCTCAGCTCTTCAGCTCAAGGCTAGTGCTCTACCACTTGAGCCACAGCGCCACTTCCAGCTTTTTTCTTTTTGCTTATGTGGTGCTGAGGAATCGAACCCATGGCCTCAGGCATGCAAGGCAAGTGCTCTACCACTGAGCCACCTTTCCAGCCCACCTGTGTTCCTATTAACTTATGAACACATTCTTTCTCCTTAATCTTCATTTGCCCATATAAGCTCCAGTTTGCTGGAATATCAAAGTGAGCATATTGTCATATATCTTGTAATGAGGTGGACCAGATTGCACAGCTAGGCAAGGGGGTTGTGGCCAGTGAGTGCGTTTCCTTCTTTGCTTTTCTTTTCAGGCTTAATACTAGAACATTTCCTGTTCAATATGACTATTAGCTGCATGTAGCTACTAACACTATATGATGGCATCAAGATTGTGTAGTAACACCTACATGCCTCATGTTCTACAGACACTTGCTCTAAGCTCAGGTTTAAATCCTTGGTTTATTTTCTCCACCTCCCTCATCTTGATTCATATTGCATGTCTATGCTTCTGAGTCACCACAAAGCAAAGTTTATACACCATAAAGGGTGGGCACACCTATAAATAAATATATATATATTATATACACAAACATAAAACAATAGTTTTATTGAGAATAATTCACATTCCATAAATGTCATCCCTTTAAGGTGTACAATTCATTGGTCTTTAGTATATTTAAAAAGGTGTGCATGAACTCATTCTGTGATGCCATCATAACACTCATCCTCAAACCAGGCAGGGACTCATCAAAGAAAGAGAACTATAGACCCATTTCTTTGATGAACATTGATGTAAAACTTCTCAACAAAATTTTGGCCAATCAACCTTGCCTGGTCCCAGCAGGTCTACCCCTTACCTGAATACCACGTGAGTGCTACTGTTCTTACCCCTCTCTCTGCTCTTTTCTCTCTCTTTCCTCTCTTCCCAGCTCTCTCTCATTCCCAGGCCTTTCCCAGCCACGTGGAGTGCCAACCTTGCCTGGTCCCAGCAGGTCTATTGAATAAACCTACCCCTTACCTAAAAAAAAAAAAAAAAAAAAAAAAAAAAATTTTTGGCCAATTGACTTCAACAATTCATCCAAAAAAAATCATACACCACGATCAAACAGGATTCATTTCATGGATGCAAAGCTTGCTCAATGTACGCAAATCAATTAATATAATTCATCATATCAACAAGAGCAAGGATAAGAACCACATGGTTATCTCAATAGATGCAGAAAAAGCATTTGACAAGATCCAACACCCCTTTATGATGAAGGCTCTGGAAAAATTAGGAATCCAGGGAATATTCCTCAATACAGTAAAGGCTGTATATGACAAACCTACAGCCAGCATTATACTTAATGGTGAAAAACTAAAGCCATTTCCTCCTAACTCAGGAACGAGACAAGGATGTCCACTTTCTCCACTTCTAATTTAATATTAGAATGCCTAGCTACAGCAATAAAACAAGATGCAAATATAAAAGGGATCCAAATAGGGAAAAATGAAGTAAAACTCTCCCTCTTTGCAGATGACATGATCTTGTATTTAAAGAATTCCATGGACTCCACTCCCAAATTACTCAAGCTGATTCAAAACTTTGGCAAAGTAGCAGGGTATAAAATTAACCCTCAAAAATCAATGGCTTACCAGGCACCGGTGGCTCACGCCTATAATACTAGCTACTCAGGAGGCTGAAATCTGAGGATCTCTGTTCAAAGCCAGCCTGGGCAGGAAAGTCCGTGAAACTCTTATCTCCAATAAACAGTCAAAAAACCAGAAGTGGCACTGTAGCTCAAGTGGTAGAGTGCTCGCCTTGAGTTGAAGAGCTGAGGGACAGCTCTCAGGCCCAGAGTTCAAGCCCTATGTCCAAAAATAACATAAAATAAAATAAAATCAATGGCTTTTCTGTATTCCAACAACAGGAAAAGCCCATGGCTGAAATCAGGAAAGCAGCTCCATTCATAATTGCCCCACAAAAAAAATACTTAGGAATTAACCTAACCAAGAAGTGAAGGAACTCTATGATGAAAACTTTAAAAGCCTGAAAAAGGAAATCAAAACAGAACTTAGAAAGTGGCAAAAACTCCCATGCTCCTGGATTAGAAGGATCAACATCGTGAAAATGGCAATACTTCCAAAGGCTATCTACAAATTCAATGAGATACCCATCAATATTCCAACCTCATTCTTCAAGGAAATAGAAGAGGCAATCCCAAAATTCATATGGAACAACAAAAGACCCCAAAAGGCAAAAATGATCCTTAACAGAAAGAACAGTGCTGGAGGAATATCAATACCAAATTTCAAACTTTACTACAAAGCCATAGTAATCAAAACAGTTTGATACTGGCATAAGAACAGATCTCAGGACCAATGGAATAGAACCCAGAAATGAACCCACAGACCTATAGCCATCTAATCTTTGATAAGGGAGCTAAGAAAATAGAATGGAAGAAAGACAGCCTCTTCAGTAAATGGTGCTGGCAAAATTGGTTAACTACTTGTAGAAAATTAAAGCTAGATCCTTATATATCACCTTGTACCAGAATCAACTCCAAATGAATCAAAGGCCTTGGAGTCAAAGCAGACACACTGAAAACATTACAGGAGGGAATAGGAGAAACCCTAGGTCTCCTTGGCTCCAGCTGAAATTTTCTGAATAGAGACCCGGAAACACAACGAATCAAATAAAGGTTGGACAAATAGGATTGCATGAAGCTGCAGAGCTTCTGCATGGCAAAGGACATAGCTAGCAAGATCAAAAGAAATCCCATGAATTGGGAGAAGATCTTCACTTGCTATACAATGGACAAGGTTCTCATATCCAAAATATACTTGAAAATCAAAAATCAAATTTCCCAACAACAAATCCTCAACGAAACAACTGCCCAATAAATAAGTGGGCTAAAGACTTAAAGAGAAACTTCTCTGAAGAGGAAAGAAGGATGGCCAATAGACACATGAAGAAATGCTCAACCTCCCTAGCCATAAAAGAAATGCAAATCAAAACAACATTGAGATTCCACCTCACCCCAGTTAGAATGGCTATAATCAAGAACTCTAATAACAACAGATGCTGGAGGGGATGTGGAAAGAAGGGAATCTTACTGCATTGTTGGTGGGAGTGTAAACTTGTTCAACCACTTTGGAAAGCAGTATGGAGGTTCCTCAAAAGACTCCACATAGAGCTCCCTTATGACCCAGCAATCCTACTTTGGGGCATTTACCCATATTTTCCCAAACAAGACCACACTAAAGCTACCAGCATGACTATGTTTATTGCAGCATTATTTACCATAGCTAAGATATGGAACCAACCCAGATGCCCCTCAGTAGATGAATGGATCAAGAAAATGTGGTATATATACACAATGGAATTCTATGCCTGCATCAGAAAGAATGACATTGCCCAATTTGTTAGGAAATAGAAAGACTTGGAAAAACTTATATTAAGTGAAGTAAGCCAGGCCCAAAGAAACATAGGTCCCATGGTTTCCCTTATTTGCAATATCTAGTATATGTCTGAGTCAAACAGAAAAGGTCAGAAAAGTTAATGTTAGGGGAATGAACCTCAAGATAAGTATTCAAATGTTTTTGTTTGTTTCTTTTTGCTTTCATGCAATTGTTTCTAACATATTTATAAGATGATTTCTTTGTTGCTTTGTATGCCCCTCCCCCATGGTATAACCCATGCTTTCACTGTATTTGATGTTGGTATAATTTGTGGAGGGGAAGGAAAAAACAAATTGCTTAAATAGGGATACAGGTGGACCCATCGCAATAATGAGATGTACAAGACGTTATGTCGGAAAATGAACTTTACAGCTTTGGCAGTGAGGGGGGTGCCAAGATGGGGGCTGATGGGAAGGAATGAGAAGGGGAAACAAAGGAGGAGGCAACAATGCTTGATAAGAAATGTACTCATTACCTTGCCCATGTAATGTAACCCCTCTGTACAGTATTTTCACAATTAAAAAAAAAAAGGTATGTAGAGGCTGGGAAGTTGGCTCAGTGGTGCTTGCCTTGCATGCATGAGGCCCTGGGTTTGATTCCTTAGCACCACATAAGCAGGCAAATCCGGAAGTGGCTCAAGTGGTAGAGCACTAGCCTTGAGCTGAAGAGCTGAGGGACAGCATCCAGGCCCAGAGTTCAGGCCCCACAACCAAAAAAAGTATGCAGACATCATCACCCTCTAATTCTGGAACATTTTCATTGTTTCTAAAGAAACCCTGCACCTACTTCATTTACTTGTCCAGTTTCTGGGACCCACTGATCTACAATCTGTTTCTGTGAATTTGTTCACTCTAGACACTTTGTGCAAAGAGAATAGTACACTATGTAGCTTTTCCTCTTGTCTTATATTTTTTCTTCTTTTTATTTTTTATTGTATAAATACTGTGCAGCGAGGTTACAGTTAAATGAATAAGGTAATTAGTACATTTCTTATTGAGCATTGTTACCTCTCCTTTGTTTTTCTCCAGCCATCCCTTCCCTCCTCACCTCCCCAACTTCTCCCTTCCCCACCCCCATCCCCTGAAATTGTAGAATTCGCTTTTAACATAGTGTCTTGTACATCTCATTGTTACAATGGGTCAGCCTGTATCCTTGTTTCAGCATTTTGTTATTTCCCTTCCCCTCCCCAAATTAGAAAATATACAAGAGGCAGGGCATGGAATCAAATACAGTAAAAACAGGGGTTATACCATTGGGGAAGAACATACAAAAGAAACAAAAGAAATTACATCGTACATTATGAGTGCATTAAAACCAACCACAACAAAGATAAACCCTCTTGTGTCTCTATGTTGGGGTTCATTTCACTTAGCACCATCTTATATGGTCATAACTGCATAGCTTTTGACTTTTTCTACTTGTCTGGTAAGGTTATCCTAGGCATATACTAGTTATTGCAAATAATGGAAACCATGGGACCTATATTTCTTTGGATCTGGCTTACTTCACTTAGTATAATTTTTTCCAATTCTTTCCATTTCCTAACAAATGGGGCGGTGTCATTCTTCCTGATGGAGGCATGGATTGGCTTATATTTTATGTTAGATAATTAAAGCTACCCTATCTGGTGACAAGTTATTGAGCCTATTTTGTGTGATGCAATGACAAGTAAGCTCATATTAAAATTTATCTGTATTCAACCCTTATGATCATTTTGGGATGTAGATGCCACATCCATTACCTAGTAAGGAAATGAAGGCACACAGAGATTATCATTGACCTGATACCACTGGTCTCTTAAATGGAACAACAGGGACTTAAGCCCGTTTCTCTATTGTTTAATTAAAAAAAAAACTAGTGTTAAGGTACATGTTTTCTTTTCCAACTTGTCTCCACTGTACCATAGTATCTGACACTCATATGTATGTTGTACAATGGATGAATGATCCAGGCAATTAATTAGCTGAGCTATGAAGTGTGGGGAGAAGGGAGTGGCCTGTGGTGTGCTAGGGCTGCTGATGCTGTGGCTAAGCTGAGCGGGGGCGTGAACACAGCAGGCTTCATCACCCATGCTGTGCAGTCCATGCTTCCTGCCTGCCCTGGGGATGTGCTGTGTTCAATCTGGGCACTCCTCATGGGGCCATTAGTGTGCCACTGGGGCACAGCAGTGAAAGCTGCCCAGGCACTCCTGAGGGCTGCACACTCAGAGAGGACAATTTCCTTACAAATCAGGGTAGATGGCAATTGGAACCCAGTGGTGACTGGGTCATTCGGAATAATTTAAGGTATGAATTGATTTCTCGCCTGGATAGTGTCGATGTCCTGCTTCGTATTTTTGCTTCATTGTGCATATTACATGATTTGGAAATGTAACAGGCAAATTAACCCTTGCATAACACAGGCTGGAGGAATAGATGAGATTTTGCTTATAATACAGTTTTGACGTTTGTACGGGATGGCAACAGGGACAGAGCAAAGAGAAGGCCAAGGTCTTAGGTATCTACAAACCTCATCAACCCACATAGGAGCTGCTCTATGGGCTCTGGAAAGAGGTACCATTCCCTGAGATTTGTGGCTTGGGGTATCATAGCGTGACATTGGGTGAAATGGTACGTTGAACACAAAGCCAGATCTACCAGAGATTTATTCACTGGTAAGGATTCCTCTCGCTCTCTCTCTCTTTTTTTGGCAATTCTGGAAGCAGATCACTTAATTGTGTTTCTGACTATTGCTTCCCAATTGCTGTGGCATCATTTTCTGGATTCTGTCCAAGAGCACTTTGCTTCAATCTCTCCAAGGCAAAAGGTTCAGTGGTCTTGTGGACAACCCATCTTCCACTCACAACCTTTTATTGTTCTTTTTATTCCTGCCATTCTTAGAACATAGACTTTAAGTGCTTCCCTGTTTCTCTCAGCCTCAAGGTCCTTGCACACAGTTTTGTCTTTCTGGAATACATGTCCTTTTCTGTGGGCCAAACTCCACTCAATTTAAATGTCACTTCCTTGGGGAAGCATTTTCTGATTTCACACCTCATTCCTTGCACCATTATCTGCTTCCAACCTTGTGTATTCCTCTATCAACAGCATTTATCAAAATGGTAATTAAATAATTAGACTATAATTGGTTGTTTAATGATTGCCTTTTCTGCTACAGGGCCTTGGTGCCAAGAGCAGACATTTTGCAGCCCCCCACACCTTTGTCTCTCTAGTACAGATCATACACCCTAGCATGATTGGATGGATGAGTATCATTCTGGCAGGTGTCTGAGATATTAAACTTGGCATTTCCTGGATAGTTACTGATTAGTAATTACATTTAGTTCTGGGAATTATCACTCTTATATAAATCTAGATTCCATATGGTCTTGGTGTGGTGCCATATGCCCAGAAGCAGAGATCAACATCCACCCAAAAGTTTCTACATCTTTTTTTTTTTTTTTCAGGTAAGGGGTAGGTTTATTCAGTAGACCTGCTGGGACCAGGCCAGGTTGGCCCTCCACGCGGCTGGGAAAGGCCTGGGAAAGAGAGCTGGGAAATAGAGAGAGCTGGGAAAGAGAGGTGGAAAAGAGAGAGCTGGGAAAGAGAAGAGAGAGCTGGGAAAGAGAAGAGAAGGAAAGAGCTGAGAAAGAGCTAGAAAAGAGCAGAGAGAGAAGTTTCTACATCTTGAGCACATTTTCTCTCTGGACTTTGACCCCCTCGTTCCCATTATTTTTATTTGATAGATTGACAACTCCTTGGCTGTTTGAGTGAGGAAAAGGATACAATGACAGTCTATAGGGGCCAGGGATTTATAAATACATTAATTTGGAGACTTTTAAGTCTAGGCAAGAGATTATGGTTGCTTAGAAACCAAAAGCATGGGAACATTTGAGATATATTTAGGAGAGAATTTGATAAAGGGTGTCCAGATGATTAGTCCAAGTTGTTCATGGTGACTTCATCATCCTGTTTTCTGGGGGTTTTTATATCTTGTTCCTTTCTGAGATACAAAGTGAAGGCTTAATGGCAGATTTGGAAAGCGATTCTCTCCCATAGAGAACCACAGAGGAATACAGTACCACTCCCTTGCTGGACTTGAACCAGGAACCTGTTCTCATTTACTGTGACAAGATTTGAGAGAGCCAGTCACAAAATGAGAGTGAGAAACTATTACAGGAAGAACCTGAGCCCTTGCTGATATTAGTGAGTTGCTGGGTGTACTGGGTTCTGGAGGTTACCAGAATTCTGAGTAGGTAATAAAATGATGGTTTCCCAATATCTTAAATTTTTTTAAAATTGCTATTATAAAGGTGATGTACAGAGGGGTTACAGTTATATAAGTCAGGGAAAGAGTATATTTCTTTTTGGACAATGTTACCCCTTTTCCTTGCTCTCCCCCAGTTTGTTTCCTGCTATATTAAGAGAGTTGGTCAGATTTTTTTGGGGGGGGTCCAGTCGTGGGGCCTGAACTCTGGGCCTGGGCGCTGTCTCTCAGCTCTTCAGCTCAAGGCTAGCGCTCTACCACTTGAGCCACAGCGCCAATTCTGGGTTTTTTCTTTTTGCTTATGTGGTGCTGAGGAATCAAACCCAGGGCCTCATGCATGCCAGGCAAGCACTCTACCACTGAGCCACCTTCCCAGCTCTGGTTAGATTTTTCTATTACTTACAGCAGCCCTGATACAAGATGGACAGAGGTAGTTCAATGGGTCCAGAAGTTCTGCTGGCTTGCTGGGGGCTCCTCAGTAACATGGGGAGGCAGCATCATATCTTTTAGATATGTAGGATACTAGGATTCCAAGATTCCTTTGGACTTACTCAAGGATGGAGCTGGGGCAGATATATAGTTACCTCAGTTGGGAAGGGACAGAAAATGATCCACATCAAACAATCCCTCTTTTGAGGTTTCAATATGTATTAAAATGAGAAGGCAATTATTTACTGAGTTTTCTGAAGGTCAGCCTAAATTCTATTCCTATTCTTCTTAGATAATATAATTTGAGGAATTCCCACTCCCAAGAGAAACTGCTGTGTTACAAAAACAATAGAGATCAACATGTAGGAAAAGGGGAGGAAAAGAATATTCTATTATTCCATAATCAATATAATCAAATTGTTTTCTTTGCCCCTGTATCCTTGCAATTCTTATCTGTATTGGTGCAAAAATGTACAGAATAGTAATCATGGTCTAGACATCATTAATGTTTTCTCTGAGATGTGACACTCTTGCCAGGAGGTGCCCAAATCTGTCCAGCTTGATAATTTTTATACAAGTGTTCATTTCTGAAATCACTCCCCAGTTCAAACTAGAAAAATTTGTCTGGGTATCATTTTGTTGTTTGCTTTTTAAATTTAATGTCACAACAGAAGCATGTGTTACCCTGCTGTGCATCCTCAGAATTGTTTGGTATACTATACAATCTTCATATTGCTCACTACTAACGGCTTTGAAAAATGAATCAGATGGCTTTATCGCAGATAGCTGGGCCAACCCACATCATTGGACATAAAAGTTGTTTATCAAATCCTTCCAAACTGTAAGGAATGCTTCAATAATCTATATGGCAGACTGTAGGCTGGCTTCTGCCTACTCTCAAGTTTGCTAGCCTTCCATAGTGTTGAAACACACAGTTATCTTTTTTTTTTAAAAAGAATATTTGAGATTGATTTGAGTTGTGTTACAAACTTAAAAACTCCAGAGAGCCCCCCTACAAATATTCATTTTTTACTTTTTGCTTCTTTGAAGAAGCAGATCTACGCTCATGGGCCATGTTCTCAGCAGCAGAAATCCTGTTTTATATGCTCCTTTGAAGGAGCATATGCTCCTTGGTTTTCCATGGTCTCCATGACTCAGAATTTTTATACATTAATTTACAAATACTATCCTGAGTCTGTTAGTCACTTGGGCTTGCCATTCTAGGTACATGAATTTCTTTTTTCATAATGCCTATTAAGAGGTCATTTACAAGCCAGGCACCGGTGGCTCACACCTATAATCCTAGCTATTCAGGAGGCTGAGTTCTGAGGATCCCGGTTCAAAGCCAGCCTGGGCAGGAAAGTCCGTGAAACTCTTATCTCCAATAAACCACCAGAAAATCGAAAGTGGCGCCGTAGCTCAAGTGGTAGAGTGCTCGCCTTGAGCTGAAGAGCTGAGGTATAGCACTCAGTCCCAGAATTCAAGCCCCACGACCACCACCACCACCAACAAAAAAGAGGTCATTTACACATGAGGCTGTGCATAACCTCAAGAAATAATGTATACCAGTATGTTCAGGAGAGCATGGTGAGAAGAAAAAAAAAACTAGTTTGTCTAAACAATAGTGGAGACAATGATTGCTTATGACTCTGACCCAATCAGGTCGCTCTGAACCTCAATTTCCTCAGCTTTCAAGCAATAACAGTGACACCGGTTTTGTCAATCGATTGTGAGGATTTAGTGCATGGCCCACTGGGTAATCAATAAATGATGGTATAGTGAAAATAATTCAATTGAGAATTGTTCTCAATGGCCAATTAATCTATCCAATTCTGGTTCTTGGGTGGCAAAGTTTAGTTATTCAATTTTTTGTTTATTTGCTTTTTTCTGGTCGTAGGGCTTGAACTCAGGGCCAGAGCTAGTGCTGTCCCACTTTGAGCCACAGTTCCAATTCCAGATTTTTGGTGCTTAGAGGTAAGATTGTCACAGACTTTCCAGCCCAGGCTGCCTTTGAGCCATAATCCTCAGATCTCAGCTTCCTGATTAGCTAGGATTGCATGGATGAGCCACCAGTGCCAGGGTTTATTTTTATAAAAATGAAATTTAATTTCCTCTTAAGTTGCTGCTCTTCATTCAGAAGAGCTCCAGGGACACCTATAAAGTTTTTAATCAGCAACAATAATAATCATAAGTGGATAAGATTTAATCATGTGTCTAAGTGTCAAAAGACTGACATTTATTATTGTGATTTAGTTGAAATTGTAAATTTAAATGTATTGACTTGTTTGACCATGCTCAGGAGGTTAGGTGAGAGCAAATTGGTCCTTAACTTTTCTTGAATAGATTTTTTTTTCCTTTTCCTCTTTCTCTTTTGTCTTTTTTCCCTTTCCTTTCCCTTCCTCCCTCCCTCCCTCCCTCCCTTCCTTCCTTCCTTCCTTCCTTCCTTCCTTCCTTCCTTCCTTCCTTCCTTCCTTCCTTCCTTCCTTCCCTTCTTCCTTCCTTCCCTTTCTTTCTTTTGGTGAGAATTCTGGGGCTTGAAAAAAAAGCTTGATTTTTTTTTTTTTTTTTTGCTCAAGGCTAGTACTATACTACTTGAGCTACAACTTCACTTCTGTTTTGGGGGAGATTAATTGGAGATAAGAATCTCATGGGCTTTTCTGCCTGGGCTGGCTTTGAACCACATTCCTCAGATCTTAGCCTCCTGAGTAGCTAAGATTTCAGGTGCGAGCCACTGGCATCTCACCAGAATGGATGTTTCTTTGAGAGAATTATGTTTCTTGTTGCCCTGTTTTTCATTTTTCTGTGATTGTTGACAGGTCCAGGGATTCTTTGGAGAGAATCTCTAATAATGTATAGACAGGCTTTGGGGAACACAAAGTATTGACTTCAGTAGGAGGTCTTAGAAGAAGTTATTTCATACATAATTCCATACATATTTCATACATAATCCTATTTTCTGCTAAAAGCCTACTAGAAATCCTCTCTTGCATCCACCCTCAGAAAGTCTACTAATTCAATTTACTTCCTTTTTATCTGGACCCATACCTCCTTACTTGAACCACAGTTCATTCTTCACATAGCAGTCAGGGTGATCCTTAAACATCTCAACTTATATCACCATAATCCTGCTTCCTAACAGTCTTCCATGATTCTAATTTCACTCCAAATAAAATCCAAACTCATCATGGTACATGAGGCTCTGCATTATTGCCAACCAACTTTATCTCATGCAATACAACACCCTTGTTTATTATACTCCATCAACACTGATCATGTCTCATGCTGATTCTTTCCCAACCAAGAGGCTCTGCATGTGTCTTACCCCTGCCTTAATATCCCTTACCTTATACACTAGTCCTGTCCTCTTTATCAAGTTAGCCTCTTCAGGTCTCAAGTTAAATGTTACATTTCTACCCTACCTAAGGAGGCTATTCTTTCTTACAACATTGAACATTCAAACTCCCATGTATTCTTGATTGATCAGTCAGTGCCCTTGTCAGTTTGGTGGTAATGGATTAGGACTCTTGAATCTGATCAGTTCTGAGAACTGATTGATCAGCTGAGTCTGATGGGACTTGACTTTCACTGATGCTCATTCTGATGATTGGCCTACTGTTTAAGACAAAACTCCCACTGAACTCTCACTCATGATGTCAGTTCTGGTTTTTCCTATTCTCCTATCATTTTCTTACCTTGACTCTTCCTTCCCTCAGCTTACCTTCTATAATCTCCCTTTTTCTATTGTATGCTCTGATAATAAGATTGATGAACATATTTCAACCTCAAGAATGAGTAAATCATGAGACATCTTTTTATCAAAAACATTGAAATTAACTAACTTTTTTGGTTTGGGATCATAAATGGGTTAATTTGGTATCCCCTACTGGTGACGTGTGATATTACAACCCAGCTCTATTAGGTGTTATCAATGTCCATATAATAGGAAAGAAAGGGGCTGGGAAGGTGGCTCAGTGGTAGAGAGCTTGCCTTGCATGCATGAGGCCCTGGGTTTGATTCCTCAGCACCACATAAGCAAAAAGAAAAAAGCCGGAAGTGGCGCTGTGGCTCAAGTGGTAGCACACTAGCCTTGAGCTGAAGAGCTGAGGGACAGCGCCCAGGCCCAGAGTTCAGGCCCCATGACCGGACCCCCCCCCCAAAAAAAAAAAAATAGGAAAGAAAAGAAGAAAAATCCTTGGACCTGTGGAGTGAGACTTAAAGACTTCTCATATGTGGAAGAATACTGAGCTCTGGATTAGAGAAACTAGATAAATCAATAAAATGAGAAATCTTTAAAGGAAAAGTAAACCTCTAAATGTAGGGACTTTTCCTCTTAGGGTGAGGGTTCCCTTTTGTCTTTCTAAAAAATATAGAGTAAGATACTTTTCCTGGTCTCCCTTTTGAAGCTCCCTTATGTGGGTTTAGTTATTATTTTAAAAACACACAGATTCTCAACTCTTGTGATCCAATAGCTCGTGGCTCACAAGCATGGGTGCTCTGAATCCATGCTCACATAGGCTGTATGGCTGACTACCATAACCACTTCCTAACATAGGTCAGCACTGTAATAAGACTGACATACTTATTATCTATGAACTTATTTATCTTGTCTGTATCACATATAGATCCATAACCTCCACCAATTCCTCCTCTTCCCTCAGGCCCACTTCCCCTATTTTTATAAAAGTAACAAAATGAAAATAGTGGTAGTAATGATAGTCATGGTGGTATCAGTCTAGAGGTGTCAAATTCCAGATTTCCCATTTGTTTTTAATTTTTGAGCCTCTTTGCATTTCAGTTTTCTCTTCACAACATTAAATTGCAAGGCAGATGATTGTGATGGTTGAATAAATATATGAGAAATGATCTTTGCACTCAATAAACATTCTTTTACTCCATTCTCAAATATATTAACCTGTTTTAAAGGCATGGAAATAGTGAAAACCAAAAATTACTGCTTTTGTGATATAATGTCAGGAAGTGGGTGGCATAGATATATTTGGATTTCAGCTCCTTCACACAATTCTGACAGTATAGTGTAGAGGTGACTTCCTGGTCTGCATACATATAATGTATGCTTTGCTACTATGATTCCAATATGATAACTATCCTATTCTTTGGTTCTGATTTAGATTAGTAACTGATCCTATTCAAAGATTTGATGGAAAAGACATTCTAAGATTAAGTTCTGTGCAATGATATGAACAACTTCTTCGATCTATTCCTTCCTCTTCAGCCCCTTCACCACTGTCATGATTCAGGAACTCATCATTTCCTACATGCATCACTGCACCAACCCCCTAACAGCTCTTCCTGCCTCTGGGCTCTTCCTCTCAGATCCATCCTTCTCAACAGGCAGAACAATCTTTCAAAAATATGCCTATGCTGTCAACCCTTTGCTTAAAAGCCTTCGGTGACAACCTGCTTTCCAACCCCAACAGTTCTCGGCTTCTGGTGTCATGACACTGGTTTGTCACATCAATTCCAAGACATTCATCCATCTATTCAACAAATATTTGTTGAGAATTGACTCTGTGTCAGTTGCTGGTGTGTTTGGGAGGGTATATCATTAAACAAAACAGACAAAAATATCCAGGTTGTCAGAAACTCATTACTAGCAAGAGTTAAAACCCTAAAGTCTGTGAATAATTTATTTGAATATTATGGTGGATACATTTTATTTTCATAATAACATTACTTTAAATCACTTGCATGATGAGGTACTTCTTAGTGGGGAATAGAGAGGGGATTTATAGTTAGTAGTAGGGGAATTGTGCATAAATTGGAGTATGGCTTTGGTAGCATGTATATAAACAATATCACAGTTTATCTGAAGGAAAACTACTAAATATTGCTGCTTGTCTACAAGATATAGTACAAATTCTTTAACTTTTATTGATTGGCCTCTGTTTGTTCTATCAGTCTCATCCTCTGCTGTACACTTGCTTGTTTTCACTCCTTAAAGATCTTTTATATTGATTTAACTCCATGCAGAAGAAGAGTTTGGATAAAAGATAACTGAAACATACAAATAATTTTCTTCTAAGGGTTGGGGTCCTATCTCTATGAGAGAAGAGACCAAGATCATTTTGGGAACTAAAAACAGGGACTGAAAGGGGAATTTGTTGGGATCATCAGAATATCACTAATAGATTGTATTTTAGAGAAATATATTTATTAGCAGCTGATGAAAATAGGCACAATCATGTGATGATAAAGATGAAAACATACTGCTATTAGCCTGTCTTTATTCAATCAAAAGTATACAAAAACATATTGTAGGATAGAATAGCTTTAGGGGATGAAGAACTAAAATGTATATAGGAATTAGTCTTATTTTTGTTCTGTTATGAGAAGAAAATGGATAAAAATGTACTAGAGGAAAAGACCTCTATTTTCAGCCAGACACAAAACAACCCTCAAGCAATGTCACAGCAACCCAGGCCTGATGGATTTTGCAGTCACAATTGTTCTCATGTCACAGAGTAGACTTCCAATTGACTCATGATTACAGCTTCACTTCTGAGCCACATGCTCAAGTCATTTCCTATATTCAGTCAAAATATAGATTTCATCCCAATTCTTTCAACTCCAAATGTTAAGACTCTACCAATGAATGACGTCAAAGGTGATGTTTGATGCAACCTTGACAGCTTGAAGAGGGAGAAAGCAATATATCATAGAAGCTGCTCTAGTCTAGGTTTTATTCAATAGAAAAATGTGAAGGAAGAACTTTGTTAGCATAGATATGGCTTGATGGGGAAGATCTAGTCAGGAGTCAATAGTCTGTGTTTGGATGGAGCTTCTCTAATAATATCTAGGTTATTAAGCATGGATGGTTACTGATTCATTAGGACATGATCCTCTCAGAGGTAAAAGAGAACTGAATAACATCAAAAACAGCCTGAGATATGTATATGTGTCTTGAAGCAGGAAATGGAAATACAAACACTAAGGCTTGAATCACTCAGGAGGATGTGAACATGAATATAGCCAGCAGGGCAAGCAGCTCAAAGCCTGTGATTCTTGGGGAGCTAACTTTGGGAAATTATGTTACAAAGATCTTAGGGACAAGACTATATCTCATTCCTTTCTGCCCTCATAAACGGAGCTCACCATTCTTTTTCCAAAAATGCCATTGCAAATTGTTTTGACATTGATGGGTGGCATTGATGACATGCAGTGAGGGGCATTTTGGAGTGACCCTTACTTTGTAATTAACCCTCCTCATTAGTGGTTCACTTGCCACTGATGGGCAGTAGGCACATGTTAGTGGGTATGTAACTGCCAAACTGGGCTGGGCAAACCCGTTTGCTGGCATCCTAATTGTCTCCAATCACAGGGAAATGAATTACAGGGAGAAGAGTAATGAGAAGTGGAGCACTCTGGCAGCCAGCCAAGGGCTCCAGTTAGCTGCAAAGCCCGGCAATCTGCGTCAGAGCAGGATGCTGGCAGGGGACCTAGGCTGTTCATGGAAGGCTGTGGGGCTGGGGGAAGGGTTGAGACACAGAGATAGAATAGTTGATTAAGAGAGAGAAGAGATTTGAGTATCTTCTTTTCCTCAGGACCTCGTTTTTAAAATTCTCTCTCTCCCTCCTTCCCTCCCTCCCTCCCCCATCTCTTTGGTCAGTTGTGGGGCTTGAACTGTGGGCCTGAGTGCTATCCCTGAGCTTTTCAGCTCAAGGCTAGTGCTCTACCACTTGAGCCACAGTGCCACTTCTGGTTTTCTGGTAGTTTATGGGAGATAGGAGTCTCACGGACTGGGCTGTCTTTGAACCGTGATCCTCAGATCTCAGCTTCCTGAGTAGCTAGGATTATAGGTGTGAGCCACCGGCACCCAGCCAGGACCTCATTTTTTTCCTCCTTTCATTCTTTCCTCTTTTCTGATCCCCAAGAGCCTCCAAATCCCCCTTAGCCATTGTATTAGTCAGTTTTCTGTAAAGAACACACTAACAGGAATTATATGTATGTGTATGCATGCATATAATACAGAATATATTATATATGTTATATATGTGTATACGCACACACACACACACACACACACACACACACACACACACACACACACATATATATTTAAGGAGAGGGAAAGAAAGAAAGAAGAAATGAGGAGGGAGAAAAAAGGATGGATATATGTGTGCATGAGAGAGAGAAGGGGGAGGAGCTATTATTGGCTAAGGCCACCATCTTGGATTCCCAGATAAGCTTATAGTATAGATCAAAGACCTGTGCACAGGGTCTGAGGACAAGAGAATGTGGCTGCCCTAGCTTATGTGCCAGATAGAATAGATTAAACCTTTTATTGCCCTTCCTTTCTTTCCAGGCTATCAATGGATTGGATGATGTCCACTCACATTGAGAAGGACCATCTGCTTCACTCAGTTCACAAATCTAAATACTTCTGTCTTCCAGGAATACCTTTGGTTATGTGAACATCCTGTGGCCTAGTTAAGTTGGCACATGAAATGAACCATCACCACAATGATCTTGAAAGCTCAGGAAAGTGAAGAGAAGGCAGGAAAGGAAACAGAGAAAGGAAGTTGATAAAGGGGTTTGCATGAATCTAAATGAGAGAGCAAAAAGGATCCTAGTAAATGTTGTTCTTCATCTTGCCTTGAGTTCTCTGTTGCTACTTCTGGTATGGGGATGGAGCGCTGATGGTGCTTGTCTTTTGGATGAGGGGGTAGTTGCTTCTGCTTAGACATTTTTCACTACAATGGTGAGTGATGACAGACATGGAAACCCTAGAGCCTTACATCTAGATTACCTTCTGTGAGTAAAATTAGGAATAATAAAAGTGGCACAGAATGAGATGAACTCTCTTTAGAAATGTCCCACAACTTAATAAAATGAGCAATTAGTAAAAGGCAGCAAAAAAAGTAGCTAAAGAGTACCAAGTCTATCAAACCTGTCAAGTTATGGAATGCTCATCTTTAAATGCCTTTAATTGGCTGCAGCTGAAACCTAATGAGGAGACTGCTGGAGGGAGATTTGCCAAAAGAGAGGACTGGCTTTCAATAAGTTCTTTTTTTTCATGGAGATCTTAATGGCAAGATTGGGCAGGGAATAGCCACCACTGTCAAAGGAAGAGGTCTGGTGTCAGGCCCATTGGTCTGGACCTAGAGGAATGCTCTTGTTATAATCAAGGATGTTTTCACAGGAGCTCACAATGGCTTGGGGAGAAGCCCTTTCTGATCATACAGTTTCTTTTATGTCCTGATTCATTTATTCATCCCCTGAATATCTACTGGGTACTTTTTGGTAGACCTTTTGCTAACCACTGGGATACATAAGTGAAGAAAATACATGTAGTTCCTGTGTTCACTGAACTTGTAGTTGACTAGAAAATATTGAGGACACTAAATATTGAGGACACTGGGAAAGGGAGGTGGCAGTGATGGGAAGGTGGGTCCTAAGTCAGATAAGGCCTTTATGGTGTGCTGAGGTGTTTGGAACCCAAGTTCAGGACAACTGTGTTTAAGTAGGACTTGGTTGCAAGTGAAAGAAACTCAACTTGAACACCCTGAGGGAAAAAAGGAACGTATTGGTCTACAATCTAAGGAAGGAACAAGCACCACACGTTGATAGGTGGCCAAAAGGGAGGATGGGCTCAGGGCACTGGTTATCAGGAATTTAGACATGACTTTAGGACTGTCCCTGCCATTCCATACAAGCTGGCTTCTGCCTCTCTTCCTGTACACCTTCTCCAAATGGTGAGAAAACAGACCCCTACAGCTTCTGAGGATTATCCTTTGTATCCTTTACTGATGGAGAGAGACCTGTCCTTTATCCTGCCCTAAATCAAATATTTCGTGAAGGAGGCTTATTGTCCCACTCAGGTCAGAGATCCATCTAGAACCAATCAACTGTCTGTACAAGGTAGAGTAAAGGAAATAATTCATCAAGTTCCTTAGGAACCAATAGAATATGTAAGTTTAGCACCCTATTCAGGGTGCTAAGAGTCCATGGATATCCTCTATATCAGTGTTTCTGGACTTGTAAGCCAAGTTCCTAAGGTGATCTAGTTTTGGAATTGACTGAAGTATCAGTGCTAGGTTGCTAGGATGTGATATGATACCTAAGGATATCTAAGAATTCTGATTTTGCAAGGGCCGAGAGAGGGAGAGAGAGAGAGAAAGAGAGAGAGACAGAGAGAGAGACAGAGAGAGAGACAGAGAGACAGAGAGAGACAGAGAGAGAGACAGAGACAGAGAGCCAGAGAGACAGAGAGACAGAGAGGGAGAGGGAGAGAGGGAGAGAGTGTAATACTATCTAAGGTCTAGAAAAGAAGAAGAGGAAGAAGAAGGAAAAAGAGAAAGAGCAAGAAGAAGAAGAGGAGGGGGAAGAGAAGGAGGAGGAGGAAGAGGAGGAGGAGGAGGAGGAGGAGGAGGAGGAGGAGGAGGAGGAGGAGGAGGAGGAGGAGGAGGAGGAGGAGGAAAAGGACAGATGATCCAGTCCTTTTGGATATATAGGAGTGATTTAGTTCTAGGCCTACCAGCTAATATTCAAGGCATTGTGACTCCATCAGAGCAGGGAGAGTTTGGATCACTAGCTGGTACTCTCTATTTCATGCCTCTAACAGCTTCACCTCCAGTGACAGAAGTCTTGATGTATGTCAGGGATTCCATGGAAATAATGAAAAGTTCCTCACAGGAACCACATTTTCCTTCTACCATACACTGCCAAAAGTGGTATCAATAAACAAATGATAATAATAATTGAGAAATTAAAGCTGGTTGTCTCTGTTTGGATAAACTAAAATTTCCCCCAAACTTTGTGTTGCCCATAGATTCTCAGTGGATCTTCCAATAACAACTTCGTCAGGCAAGGTTTCAAATATTAAGTATTTTAACACTCTTACAAGTCAGTGTGCCATATGACAATATTAAAAAAGAGAATAATTATCAAGAGTAAGAAGTTTAAAAGGGATGGCTTATTTCAACACAACAGAGAGATAATTTTACATATATGTAAAATTAATATTTCCAGCTTTGGCTGAAACAGAAATGGTTTTTTTTTTTTTTTTTGGGTCCGGTCGTGGGCCTGAACTCTGGGCCTGGGCGCTGTCCCCTCAGCTCTTCAGCTCAAGGCTAGCACTCTACCACTTGAGCCACAGCACCACTTCCGTTTTTTTTCTTTTTGCTTATGTGGTGCTGAGGAATTGAACCCAGGGCCTCATGTATGCAAGGCAAACACTCTACCACTGAGCCACCTTCCCAGCCCCCTGAAACAGAAATGTTTGATAAGCCATAATTAGATGTCTTTTAAAAGGACATTTGATCTAAAGAATACAGGAACAGGATTTCTTGGAGTCCTACATCAAATTTTGGTCGCCCTGAGGGCAAAAGTATGTGTATCTTCTGTTTTCCTAATTCAGAGTCCTATCCTAGTTCAGCATTGTTTAATACAATGTTCTGTGAAGATGCTAATATTCTGTTTGCACTGGCTACTGTACTGAGGGACTAATTTTTTAAAAAAATTGTATTGTAAAAGTGATGTAGAGAGAGGTTACAGATATATAAGTAAGGTAATGAGTATATTTCTTTTTTTATATTCTTAACACCAAGATTTTGCTGCTTATGATCTTTCTGCAGAGGCTGGAGGATGCAAAGGCTATGAGAGTATATTTCTTTTTGAACAGTGCTACCCCTCCTTCATTTTCTCCTGTGCCCCCCAATTCCCTTCCCCCTTAAGTTGTAAAGTTCATTTCCAACATAGTGTCTAGTGAGTGTCACTGTAGCATTGGTTCACCCTTTGTCTCACCATTTCTGTTATGTATATATATTTTAGTATACTGTTTGCAGTTCTTTCTGTTTTTCTTTTCTTTCTTTCTCCCCGCCCCCCCTCCATTGGTTTATTCCCTGTTGTCACTGTTTTTAATTTCTGTATCTTTTGTCTTATATATAAGTTTATATGATTTGGGAAAGGGAAGGAACTAAAATTTTAATTTAACTTTAATTAACTTGAATAGTAAGTGAGGCTAGAGTCACTATTATACACAGTGAATTCTAAGATCATGGCTCAAGGATTTGGAAAGTTACTGTAATTTGGAAGAGAACACATAAATGGTGTTAATAGTATGTTAACCAGATTTTAGCTGATGTGCAGGGTACAGAAATGGTCATAATGGTGAGTGTGGTAGTCTGGGTCTTGAATGATGATACAGAGGCCCATGTGTGGCTCTATCGAGAGGCGGTGGAAATTTTGAGAGGTGAGGCCTAGTGGGAGATCTTGGGTTATTAGGAGCATGCTACTAAAGAAAGGTGAGAGGGACCTTAAGCTTTTCCTCTTTGTCTTTCAATTCCCATCCATTTGGTTAATGGTCATCCTCTACTAATGCTTCTGCCATGACATACTGGGCCATTTATATGCCCAAAGCAGTGAAGCTACATGGCCATAGGCTGAAACCTCCAACACTGTGAGCCACAATAAACCTCTTCCCTTTCTTGATTATCTTGGGTGTTTTTGTTTCAGAAATGGAAAGCTGACCAACACAGAAAATCGATACTAAGGCATGAGAACTATAAAAGACTCAGGATAGCCAAGGTAACTCTGAGCAAGCCATCACATTACAATACCTTGTTTAAAAACACATCATTAAATGTACATAGCTCTTGAGCTATTGTGATCCTCTGCTAGCACTATCCTAGACATATACGAATTATAACAGCTGAGGGAAACCAGGCATTCTATGTTTCTTTGGGTCTGGCTTACTGCACTTAATATAATTTTTTTCCAAATCTTTCCATTTCCTTACAAATGGGGCAAAGCCATTCTTTCTGATGGAAGCATAGAATTCCATTGTGTATATATACCACATTTTCTTGATCCATTCATCCACTGAAGGGCATCTGAGTTGATTTCATATCTTGGCTATGGTAAATAATGCAATCAACATGGTTGTTCTGGTAGCTTTAGTGTGACCTTGTTTGTGATTATTTGGGTAAATGCACAAGAGTGGACTGATGGGTCATAGGGGTGTTCTCTGTTTAGTCTTTTGAGTGTTGAACAAGTTTACATTCCCACCAGCACTCTTGTAGCATTCCCTTTAGGCCATACCCCCCAACCAGCATTTGTTATTATCAATTTTCTTGATAATGGCCATTCTAATTGGGGTGAGGAGGAATCTCAATATTGTTTTGATTTGCATTTCTTTTGTGGCCACAGATGTTGAACAGTTCTTCATGTGTATATTGGCCATTCTTATTTCCTCTTCAGAGAAGTCTTTCTTTAAGTAGTTAGCCCACTTATTAATGGAGTGGTTGTTTCTTTGAGGATATTTTTGGAGGGGATTTAATTTTTTGAGCTCTCAATATATTTTAGATATGAGGCCTTTGTTGTATAGCTAGTGAAGATCTTCTTCCAATCTGTGGGCTTCCTATTTATGTTGCTATCTATATCCTTTGCCATGCAGAATTGCTATAGTTTAATGCAATCCCATTTATCCAACCTTTCTTTGACTTGTGGTGTTAATGATGCTAATCAAAATGAATTATAAGATATGGAAACAAGAGGTCTTTCTGTTTTTTTCTTAGTGTACTGTATGCAGTTATTTCTTTTTACTTTCATTTTTCCTCTCCTTTGATTTACCCCCTGTTGTCACTGTTTTTAATTTCAGTACCCTTTGTAGTATATACAAGCTTATCTGATTTGGGGATAGGAAGGGGAAACACAGAAATGATAAGACAAAGGGCAAAGGACAAAGGGTGAACCATTGAACAGTGACAAGACACTATGTTGGAAATGAACTTTACAACTTGGGAGGAAGGAGAGTCAGGGAGGAGGGAAAATAGAAGAAAACAAGGGAAAGGGTAATGCTATTTGAAAAGAAATATACTTATCACATTATTTATGTAACAGTAACCCCTCTGTACATCACCTTTACAATTAACACACACACACACACACACACACACACATACACACATACACAGCATGATACTGCTATAAATAGAAATTTTATGGTAATTCCATCAGGGCAGGGACAATTTAATCACCAACTAGTCACCTCCACATTAGGGAAAATCTTTTGATAAGAGGAACCTAGGGCACCCTGCCTGCCAGGGACTGCCTTTGGAATGGACTGCTGAATGCCATTTTGCATTAGACATGAACCTTTGGGAATTATGGCAGAATGGCTCTAGAGTGTCCTCTGCTTTGCATCTATAATGTTCTCCACAGGCCCATACAATCCCAAGGGGGCAATCGGGGCCAAGAAGACATTAGAAAAAGTAAATTTGCACAGTTTGTTTTCTTTTTCTATTCTGTAACTCCACACTGTAGGATGCAATTTTCCTTTCTTTCTTTCTTTTCTTTCTTTCTTTTCTTTCTTTCTTTCTTTCCTTTCTTTCTTTCTTTCTGTTTTGTCTGTTGTGGGGTTTGAACTTTGGGCCTGGATGCTGTCCCTCAGCTCTTCAGCTCAAGACAAGCACTCTACCACTTGAGCCACAGCGCCACTTCTGGTTTTCTGGTGGTTTATGGGAGGTAAGAGTCTCACAGACTTTTTCTGCCTGGGCTGGCTTTGAACTGTGATCCTTAGATCTCAGCCTCCTGAGTAGCTAGGATTACAGGTGTGAGCCACCAGCAATGAGATGACAGTCTTGAAAGAGGATATAAAGGTAGAAACTGGGTCACAATTTGATGGGGATGCTGTAAAGGATATTAGACTGGGTAACAGATAAAAATAAACTGTTGGTCAAGACACTGTCTAAATTTTCTGCCATGATGTGTAAGTTCAGAAACTTACAATGCGGTGCTCAGTGTGGGAAAATGAGGGGACATTGAAGCCCAGAGAGGAACATTTAGTCCAGACTTCTGGAAAGCTAGGAAGGTCACTCAGAAGTCACCCTTCAGCAGAAACCTGGAAAATAAATGAGTACGACTTAGTCAGGGAAAGGGCTGAGAGTGACAGATCCTTATACCTCTTTGCTTTGTAACTTTTTTGTCTTTGTGATTTTTTTTACAAAACATTATCTGTCCCAACTGTCAATATTACCAAGGTTAAGAAACCTTGACTTACAGTCAATTTACAATCCATAACTTGTGAGAGATGGTAGACTATTCACAATTGCCATTTGACTGTGCTTTTTTGCTTCCTCATTTTAGAAATGATCTGCATCCATCAACTGTTAGAGTTTTTGTTTTTATGCTGGTCCCAGTGCTTGAACTCAGGGTCTGGGCACTGTCTTTGAGCTTCTTTTTGCTCAAGACTAGCACTCTATCACTCAAGCCACAGCTTTACTTCCAGCTTTATTTAGTGGTTTGTTAGAGGTAAGAGTCTCACAGACTTTCCTGCCCTGGGCTATCATTGAAACATGATCCTCAGATCTTAGCCTCCTGAGTATTTGGATTATAAGTGTTAGCCATTGGTGTTGACAACTTATCACATTGTAGTATAGAAAAAAAAAAAGAACCAAGCCATACTTATAATACTGAATTCCTTGATACTGAAGCATGTGCAGTACAACCAAATGTATCCATTGAACCACTGAGATTCTGCATCTCTCTCCTGGCATCATCTAAGCAGGATACTATCCAGTCATGAGTTATGACTGAACTCTTGCTCATTGTCCCCCGTGATACCTCCACCACCTCCCAGCTCTAAGGTCCTTCTGAAAGGTACAGGCTCAGCCTGTACCATTTATGGGTAAAGAAGGTGGAGAATGTGATTTATGAGTGATGTTGAAGACCTTTGGGCATTTGAGGGGAAAATGGACTCTTGATCTAGTTTCCATGGCCAAATTCCAAGAATATGCTTACAACCTTGAACTCCCCCCTGGAGTCATATATCCATAAAAGTTTAGTTAAATGTTAAGAGATCTGAAGCTGTTTTATGATTAACTAAACCTAACTTTATTTGTCATAACCTTTTATATAACAGATTTTATAGTCACCTCTGATAACCTCTTCTCTATGGTTGTTTAAAAATATATCCCATTTTACCATGCTGGAGAAATGGCATGATACAAAAAAAAAATCATAGAATTTAGAGAAAAATTTGAATCCCAATGCCCACTTAATTAGCTATGTGACCTAGGTCCCTTATATAACATCTTTGAGTGTGTGTTAGCTCACTTGAAATTAGGGCAACATCTGTCTCATAGAAAGTTCCTGATAGAATGACTGACATATATCAGGTGCTCACAAGATGTTTAATTCCCTTTAAATTTTTATTGTATATACTTCAAGCATATAGTATGATATATACATATATAATAAAATAATTAATATAGTCCAAAAATTGATGAATTCTTCAAGCTATATAGTCCCCCTCTCCCCTGTTTTGGTGTGGTAACATGACATAAACTCTATTCTAGCAACAAAAATTTCCCAAAACAATGTAATTCCATAATCCTTTCCTCTCCAGAGTTTAGCTTTCCATGGTTTTTTGTTACCTGTGGCAAACAAAGGTCCAAAAATGTTAAGAGAAAAATTTCAAAAATGATTCATAAGTTTTCAGTTGCACAGCAGCAAGTTATGTGATGAAATTCCTCCCACTGTCTTGCTCCATCAGGCCTGGGATATGATTCATTGTTTTGTCCAGTGTATCCACAGTGTATATACTATCCATCCATTATTCTCTTAGTAGCTACCTCAGTTATCAGACTGTCCTTACAGCACTAGTGTTCATGCAGCCCTTACTTTACTTACTAATGGCCCCAAAGCACAAAAGTAGTGATACAAAGGAGGCACTGGGGCATAGAATATGGAACTCTGGATTAAGTCTGTGTTGCAATGCTGTATGTAGGAAAATATAAAGTATTAGCATAGGGTTTGATACTGTCTAGTGTTAGAGGCATTCACAGGAGGTGTTGGAACCTATCCTTCCCTGGATAAAGGGGAATTATTGTATCATTAATCTGCAATTCTATTATACATTGAGCCTCAAGACTCCTGTACCCTATGTAACTGCTACTTTGTTTCCTCTGACCTACAACTACCCATTTCCTTCCTTTTCCAGTCCCACCATCCTTCTTTTTAAAATGACCAATACCAGCTTCTCTTTTCTATGCTTTTCAAATCATCACACCTCATGAAGATTTGTTGTATTTGGTGGCTATAACTTATAATTAAAATGAATAAGAAAGAAAATCCTTTAGTCATGCAGTTTATAGTATCCAGAGGTGTATTGTATCTCATAAGATAGGAATTCTAAATTGCCTCCAGATTGCATATAATGCTTGTCAGTTTTCAACACCCATTTTCTATTAAAGATTTATGTAAAAAAAGATTTGTGTAGGAATGTACAAATGGAAAACATGTCTAAACAATCATGTTCCTTACCATTTTCTGTTGTATAAACTTTTCATTTTGGATGATTTTGATTAGAAGGATCATGGGCTAGATTTTTTCACCATATGCAGTGCAGAACTACCTCAGTAAAATGTTGCAGTTTCTTTAAACGGAATGCATTCTTAATGGTCATCTGTCAGAAGTGTATGTGATAGTGTCATGGCTTGGCTTTGATCAGAGATGTGAGTGAGTTTTATCAGAATTAGAGGTCTGGCTTCCCACCAGCCTAACATTTGGGAAAAGAGAGTTGGTAGGAGGATCAGATTTATTTGTGGCTGGAAATCTTGAGAAGACAAGGAAGAGCATTACCTCAAAGCTTCATCTTAAGGTGGGGGTTCAGGACCACAAAGGGATTTTGTAGGGAGAGAAGGGAGGAGCTGGGCAGGAAAGTCTTCCTACTGTAGGATATGTCTCTTCTTTCCTCTGGATTGGTATCTCATGAATCTCCTATAGCTAGTTCCTGTATCTTCTTAAGTCAGACATCAAGCCACACAGCAAGTTATGTACTTTGTGTTTGCATTAATTGTGTAGGAGGGAGCACTTTAAATGTGACAGATGTTCTGGGTTCTATAAGTCTATAGAATCCTGGGCTAAAGGGAAGAAAGGGTAACAATCTTGTGGAACTCTGACAGGAGCACTTTCCCCATACAGCTGCCCTGTTACATTGTCAGTCCACAAATTAGCTTGATACAGAAGCTAGGCAGGTAGAAGTGGGTTTCTGAAGATGTGTGACAGGGTTAGTGACTGGGACATTATACTGGCCTGCTCAAGTCTCATTCCTCATATGGCACTTGGAGAGGGTCACTTGCCTTTGCCTTATCCATTCAGCAGCAGCAGGGCATGCAGGGAATTTGGCTCCTCTGACCCCTGGCTTTTCTGCTGTGCCACCCTGTTGTGGCCTAGATTCATATACCCCAGTCCCTAGAGTAAGAAACTAGTTGACCACAAGCTATCATATTGAAGTGTCTATAAGAGTCAAAACTAAGGAACATCTGTGTGTGTGTGTGTGTGTGTGTGTGTGTGTGTGTGTGTGTGTGTGTGTGTGTGTGTGTGAGGGAGGGGGAGAAACAGAGTATGTGTACTGGGGCTTGAACTCAGGGCTTAAGCTATCTTGGCTTTTTCACTCAAACCTGGCACTCTACCACTTTAAATCACAGCTCCTCTTCTGGCTCCAAGAAACATCTTAGTGTGGCTTGCACATAATGGGCTGGGTCAGACCAGGCAACCTGCCTGGGAAGAAGGGAAGAGGGAGGGGTTATAGCTCAGAACTGTAGCTGGTCTCTTGAAATGGACTCAGCCAGAAGGTAATGGAAACTTGTCCCTCAGCAGCACTGCAGTTACCTTGACAAGGCAAGGCTGATTGGAAATTAAAATGCATGGAATTGTGCAGGGAGCATTTTGTAGAAGAAACAGAATCAACTTAGTGGCACCACTGAGGCCCTTGCAGCTGAACACCAGATGGGAGGATTTTCAAGGAAACCACAAGGCTCTCTTCTTTTCTGGAGCAGAAGATTTAGTGGCTGGGTTAGTTAGGAAAAAATGCTATTTTAGGAGACACTGATAAAGGTTGAGAAAAATGGTGTGGAGAGCCATATTGCCAATAGATGCAGCCCTAACCTAAAGCCAGTTTGGAGGAGTGGCCATTGATCATTGATAGCCTGAGTCATTGTATGTGTGTGTGTGTGTGTGTGTGTGTGTGTGTGTGTGTGTGTGTGTGTGTGCGTGCATGTATGCATGCAGTGTGGGTCTCTTCAGGTCTTTATGCTGTCCCAAATTAGCTCTGGTGCATGGGATCAGTGTATCCAGAGTTATCACTTCTTTTTCTGATCTAGCTGGATGAGGCTAGATGAACAATTCCAACCTGAACAGGTGGCCATGGGTCCTGAACACATCCTGTTCCCAGGACCACTTGTCTCCTGGCAGGAGGCTCATCCAGAGAATTTTCCTTTTCTTAAGCTCAGGCTTCTATCATTAAAAAAAGTATATGTATGGAAACCTCGCTTATATCTAAAATGATGTCAGTCAGAATGCATTGTGGATATACAACGCATGCTTTCTATATCTGACTGCTTACATTTGATATTTTTCCCACTGGTACTAGGGTTTTGCTAGGGAGGTACTTTACCACCAAGCCATACCTCCAGGCCCCCCTTTTTTTCATTTGTTATTTTTGAGATAAAGTCTCACTTCTGCCTGAGTTCCCACCTAGAGTGCAATCTACCTACTTTATGCCTCCCACAAAATGAGGATGACTTGGTGGGTCACCATATCCAGCTATTGATTGAGAAGGGGTCCTGTGAACTGTTTTGTCTGGAATAGACTTGAACCACAATCCTCCATGTCTAAGTAGCTAGGATGACAGGAATGAGCCACCACTGATAGTGGCTTCCAAAGAACGTCACATCTTCAGCCTGGAACCAGTGAATGTGTGATCTATGTATGATAGATTTAAGGATCTTAAAATAGAAAGATCACCCTGGAGAATTTGGCTAGATCTAATGTCATCACAAGGTCATTACAAGAGGGACACAGGAGAAGTTAAAGTCAGAATATGAGATATTAGTGACTAAGCCAGAGAATGAAAAATGTACTTTGAAGATATGGACCATGAACCAAATGGGTGCCTTTAGTAGCTGGGAAAGTATAAAGAGATGGATTCTTTTTTTTATTTTTATTTATTTTTTATTGTGAAAATACTGTACAGAGGGGTTACAATTACATGGGCAAGATAATGAGTACATTTCTTTTTTTATTTTAATTTTTATTTTTTGTGAACATACTGTACAGAGGGGTTACAATTACATGGGCAGGATAATGCATACATTTCTTATCAAGCATTGCAGCCTCCTCCTTTGTTTACCCTTCACATCCCTTCCCAGCCTCCCTCCGCCCCCCCACCCAATCTCCCCCCCAGCACCAAAGTTGTAAAGTTCGTTTTCGACATGACAACTTGTACTTCTCATAGTTGCAACGGGTCCACCTGTATCCTTAAACGACTTGTTTTTCCCCAAGAGATGGATTCTTTTGTAAAGCTTCTGGAAGGTATACAGTCCTCCTACCAGCACTTTGGTTTTAGGCTTCTTTGAACAGCCTAGATATTAGAGAAAGAACATACAACTATCCAAGACAAATCCAAGAAATATGATAGATCTATTCAACATTTGATAGACACCATTAGAAGGCCTAATCTGAGGATAATGGGTGTAGAGGAGCACCTAGAGACAGAAGTTAATGGTCTATGAAATTTATTGAACAAGATCCTAGCAGAGAACTTCACAAGCATGAATAAAGATAGGCCTATTCAGATACAAGAAGCTCTTAGAACCCCAAATAGACCAGCAAGGACAGGACATCCCATGGTCACATTATAATACACACAGGATTAATTCAGACCAAGGAAAGCTGTCAAGGAAAAAAGGTCAATCACCTATAAAGGGAAACTAATTAGAATCACCTCAGATTTCTCAGCAGAGACAATTAAAGCAAGAAGAGCCTGGAATGATGTATGCCATGCCCTAACAACAAACAACTATCACCAAAAATACTGTACCCAGTTAAACTCTCCTTCATAATAGAAAGTCAAATAAAAAACTTCTATAGCAAAGAAAAACTGAAACAATATATCTCCACCAAACCAGCTCTACAAAAGATACTTAAAGAGGTCCTACACATAGAAAACCAAAAATAAAGGCCAAGAAACCACACCCAAACTGAGAACCCAAGAACCAAAAGAAGAACCCAGTTGTCAGAACCCCCAAGAAGGTGGATAACATGGCAGGAACTACCAAATATTTCTCAATCCTAACTCTCAACATTAATGGAGTTAACTCTCCAATTAAGCCTCATAGACTGTCTAGTTGGATTAAAAAGCAAGATCCTTCTATCTGCTGCCTTCAAGAGTCACACCTTGCCCATTAGAAAAAACAAACATATTTTGAAAGTGAAAGGCTGCAATAAAATCTACCAAGCAAAAGGCTCCCATAAACATACGGGGGTTGCAATCCTAATATCAGATAAAATAGACTTCAAATTAAAATTAGTGAGAAGAGATAAAGGAGGTCACTACATACTAATTAAGAGATCTATCCTTCAGGAGGATATTACAATTCTAAATATCTATTCACCAAACAACGGAGCACCCAAATTTATCCAAGAAACACTACTTTCCCTCAAATCTCACATAGATCCAAAGACATTAATTGTTGGGGACTTTAACATACCACTATTCCCACTAGATAGATCAACTCAGCAAAAACTCAACAGAGAAACTGCAGATCTAAACAACTGCATTGATCAACTAGATTTAACAGACATCTACCAAATATTTCACCCAGCAGCATCAGAATACACTTTTTCTCAGCAGCACAGGTAACATTTTCCAAAAGAGACTACAGTTTAGGTCACAAAGCAAGCTTGTCCAAATTCAGAAACATTGAAGTTACACCCTGCATTCTCTCAGACCACAAGGGAATAAAATTAGAACTCAACACCAAAAGCCACCAAAGAAAATCCTGTAACACATGGAGGTGGAACAACACACTGTTGAATCACCAGTGGGTCATGGAAGAGATTAGAAAGGAAATTCAAATGTTCATGATATTCAACAAAAATGAACACACAAAGTAACAGCTCCTCTAGGACACAGCAAAGGCAGTACTCAGGCAAGTTCCTGCATGAACAAATTGGAGAGATCTGAAACCAACAATTTAAGAAGACATCTGAAGCTCTGTGAAAAAGAGCAGCAAACTAAACCCCAATCCAGTAGATGGAAAGAAATAATCAAAATTAAATCAGAATTAAATGAATTAGAATGCAAAAAAAAACATAGAATTAACAAAACAAAGAGTTGGTTCTTTGAAAAACTTAACAAAATTGACAGAACCTTAGCAAGTCTTATCAGAAAAAGAAGAGAACACACCCAAATAAGTAAAATCAAAGATGGGAATGGAAACATCACTACAGAAACAACCAAGATTCAGAACATTATAAGGGAATAACTCTCAAGCCTTTATGCTAATATGTTTGAGAATCTGGAAGAAATGGACGATTCCCTAGTAAATATGCCAAAACTAAACCATGATGAGTTAAACCAACTTAACAGGTCCATATCAAGCATTGAAATAGAAACAGCAATAAGAGATCTCCCATCTAAGAAAAGCCCAGGATTGGATGGATTTACAGTGGAATTCTACAAGGCCTTCAAAGCAGAGCTCACACCAATACTCCTTCAATTCTTCAATGAAATTGAAAGAGAAAGTTCACTCCGGAACTCTTTCTATGAAGTCATCATAACCCTCATCCCAAAACCAGGCAGGTACTCATCAAAGAAAGAGAACTACAGACCCATTTCTTTGATGAACATCAATGCAAAACTTCTCAACAAAATTTTGGCCAATCGACTTCAACAATTCATCCAAAAAATCATACACCACGATTAAACAGGATTAATTTCAGGGATGCAAAGCTGGTTCAATATATGCAAATTAATTAATATTATTCATCACATCAACAAGAGCAAGAATAAGAACCACATGGTTATCTCAATAGATGCAGAAAAAGCATTTGACAAGATCCAACATCCCTTTATGATGAAGGCTCTGGAAAAATTAGGAATCCATGAATCATTCCTCAATACAATAAAGGCTGTTATGACAAACCTACAGCCAGCATTTTACTTAATGGTGAAAAACTAAAGCCATTTCCTGTTAACTCAGGAACGAGACAAGGATGTCCACTCTCTCCACTTTTTTTTCAATTTAGTACTAGAATGCCTAGCTACAGCAGTAATACAAGATGCAAACATAAAAGGGATCCAAATAGGGAAAGATGAAGTAAAACTCTCCCTCTTTGCAGATGACATGATCTTGTATTTAAAGAATCCCATGGACTGCACTCCCAAATTACTCGAGCTGATTCAAAACTTTGGCAAAGTAGAAGGGTATAAAATTAACCCTCAAAAATCAATGGCTTTCAGGCTGAGAAGATGGCTCAGTGGTAGAGGGCTTGCTTTGCATGGCCGAGGCCCTGGGTTCGATTCCTCAGCACCACATAAACAAAAAGAAAAAAGCCAGAAGTGGCGCTGTGGCTCAAGTGGTAGAGTGCTCGCCTTGAGCTGAAGAGCTGGAGGACAGTGCCCAGGCCCAGAGTTCAGGTCCCACGACTGGACCCCCCCCCCAAAAAAAATCAATGGCTTTTCTGTATGCCAACAATGAAAAAAGTGTGGCTGAAATTAGGAAAGCAACTCCATTCATAATAGCCCCACAAAAAATAAAATACCTAGGAATTAACCAAAGAAGTGAAGGACCTCTATGATGAAAACTTTAAAAACTAGAAAAAGGAAATCAAAACAGAACTTAGAAAGTGGCAAAAACTCCCATGCTCCTGGATTGGAAAGATCAACATCGTGAAAATGGCAATACTTCCAAAGGCTATCTACAAATTCAATGTGATACCTATCAAAATTCTAACCTCATTCTTCAAGGAAATAGAAGAGGCAATCCAAAAATTCATATAGAACAATAAAGACCCCAAATAACAAAAACGATCCTCAACAGAAAGAACAGTGCTGGAGGAATATCAATAAATTTCAAACTCTACTACAAAGCCATAGTAATCAAAACAGCTTGGTACTGGCACAAGAACAGACCTCAGGACCAATGGAATAGAATTGAAAACCCAGAAATGAACCCACAGACCTATAGCCATCTAATCTTTGATAAGGGAGCTAAGAAAATAGAATGGAAAAAAGACAGCCTCTTCAGTAAATGGTGCTGGCAAAATTGGTTAACTACTTGTAGAAAACTAAACCTAGATCCTTATATATTACCCTGCACCAGAATCAACTCCAACTGGATCAAAGACCTCGGAGTCAAAGCAGACATTCTGAAAACATTACAGGATGGAATAGGAGAAACCCTAGGTCTTGTTGGCACAGGCAAAAATTTTCTTAATAGACACCCAGAAATACAACAAATCAAAGAAAGGTTGGACAAATGGGATTGCATAAGCTGCAGAGCTGCATGGCAAAGGACATAGCTAGCAAGATCAATAGAAAGCCCACAGTTTAGGAGAAGATCTTCACTAGCCATATGGGTCTCATATCTAAAATATACTTGGAATTCAAAAAATTAAATCCCTCAACAACAAATCCTCAAAGAAACAACTGCCTTATAAATAAGTGGGCTAAAGACTTAAAGAGAAACTTCTCTGAAGAGGAAATAAGAATGGCCAATAGACACATGAAGAAATGCTCAACCTCTCTAGCCATAAAAGAAATGCAAATCAAAACAACATTGAGATTCCACCTCACCCCAGTTAGAATGGCTATAATCAAGAACTCTAATAACAACAGATGCTGGATGGGATGTGGACAGAAGGGAACCTTACTGCATTGTTGGTGGAAGTGTAAACTTGTTCAACCACTTTGGAAAGTAGTATGGAGGTTCCTCAAAAGACTCCACATAGAGCTTCCCTATAACCCAGCAATTCCATTTTTGGGCATTTACCCAAATGATCACAATGAAGACCATACTAAAGCTACCAGCACAACTTTGTTTACTGAAGCATTATTTACCGTAGCTAAGATATGGTACCAACCCAGATGCCCCTCAGGAGATGAATTGATCCATTTATTTATGTATATATATATATATATATATATATATATATATATATATATAAAATGGAATTTTATGCCTCCATCAGAAAGAATGACATTGCCCCATTTGTTAGGAAATGGAAAGACTTGGAAAAAATTGTATTAAGTAAAGTAAGCCAGGCCCAAAGAAACATAGGTCCCATGGTTTCCCTTATTTGCAATAATTGGTATATGTTTAGGACAAGTAGAAAAAGTAAAAAATCTATGTACATATGACCAGATAAGATGAAGTTAAGCTAAATGAACCCCAAGATAGAGATATAAGCAGGTTTTTTCTTTCTTGCTATTGTTTCTAATGTGTTTATAAAGATCATGTGATTTTTTTTGTTGCTTTGTATGTTTTTTCCCCATGGTATAACCCCTCTCTTCACTGGATTTGATGTCAGTCTAATTTGGGGAGAGGAAGGGAAAAAAAACAAAATGTTTAAATAAGGATACATGTTGACCCATTGTAACAATAAGATGCACAAGACAGTATGTTGAAAACAGAACTTTACAATTTAGGCAGGGGTGAGGGGGTTGAAGGGTGGGGTAGAGTGTAGTTGTGGAGATGGGATGGAAGGGATGGTAGGGGAAAAACAAAGGAGGAGGCAATAATGCTTGATAAGAAATGTACTCATTACCTTGCTTATGTAACTGTAACCCCTCTGAACAGTATTTTCAGAATAAAAAATCTTATTAAAAAAAGAACCATTGGAGTCGGGGACAAAGGAGCCAGACGCAGCGGACGAGTGGATTCTACTCAACACCAACAAGAACCGACAAGGAGCGAACATCTTCATCCTGCTGTTTGCAGACCAGAGACAACCCAGGATCCAAAACTCGGCGTGAGTACAAGCCCGACATCCTCACTCCTCAGGGAGCAGAGGAGGGAAGGCCACCCCTCCCCCCCCCAGCACCGGTGATCTCCATCTTGGATACCGACAAAGCTCGGAGGAGCTGCTAGCTCCAGCTCAGGCCTTGGAATAAAATGAGTCATTTAGCAGGTCACAAGAACTTAACGGCGAAGTGACCTGCCAGACTCAGCTCCATCCAGGGAAAAGTCACCCAGCTCAGGCGCCAGCCATCGGAGTGCCTTCCCTCACTGGGTAACCAGAGCCAGAGGCTGCCCCTCCCTCTAGCAGCCACCACAATCAATTGAAAAACAGAAACCCGGAGAATGGCTCCAGGCTGGGTGCTGTGAGCTTTATCACAAAATAGCCCCAGGGAAAAGCTACTGTTTGTTGAAAGGCCTCAACTCTACCCAGAACCTAGCCTCATCACCACATCCCCCTCTTTTGTGACTCTCAAAGCAGACCACCCTCCCAGAAAACTAACCTGGGAGGGGGATCTCAAAATCTTGGGTAAAGCAGAGCATTTTTCTGCCTCTTCCAACCAACCGACTTAAGAAACCAATCAAGCCACAGGACCTCAAGCTGACCAGAGACTCCAACAAGAGACTGGTTGCAGACAAAAGGGAGATACAGGATTCTTCCCACTCCTCCCCCCCCCAAAAAAAAAAAATCAAAAGACTTTTTTTTTTCTTCTTCTTTTCTTTTTTTTTTTTGCTTGTTTTTTGTTTTTTGTTACCATATATATATATATATAAATTTTTTCCCTTCTAAAACTTTTATTAATCTTTAATTTTTGCCTCTTCTGAAAAAATAATTGTTTTCCAGTAACTTTTTTTTTCTCATCTTATAATTTTTATTTTAAGAATACGTGAATGAGAGTTTTCCTTTCTTTTCTTGTCTTCTTTCTCTTTTTCTTTCTTTCTTAATTATCTTTTTGTTTTTTATCTAGCTCTACTGAACTTCTGATCTTTTCTTCTCCCGTTCCCATCCTTAAAGCTTTTCACATCTCCTCTATGTCCCTCCCCTTCTCTGAACATATTCACATTCCTCTCTAAATAGACGGTCTTTTAACCTCTATAATAACATTAATTTTTACGTTTCTATTCTTTTTCTGGTCTCTCTTTATTCCCCTTTCCGTCTCTTCTTTTGCTCTCTCTCTCTACTTGCATCCTACCCAACTCATTTCCTGCATTGTGATTAGGACATAGTTAACTCTCCCTGTGCCTCCCCACACCAATCTATTCCTATTTTTTACCCACATCTCTCCCTAATCCTAATAATTTCTGGTTTTCCAAATTCTTTTCTGCGGTTCGAAGTCCTTTAACATATAGTCGTTTGATGTTGAATAGATGTATCTGTTGAACTAGATTGTATCTGTAGACTATTGACTGTACAAATGCAAACTTTGGTTGATGGTTGCCTTAAGATAGTGTTCTAGCACAAAACTGGTGCAATCTTTATCTCAAATGGACCGAGTAAGCCGGAAAAACACAAGAAAAATGGCAAATTCGGGTATCTCAATTCCCAACCTTGATAATCAGGGATTAGAACAGATAAAGAATAATCCAGAGGAGAGTTCCCAAATAGCTCTACAAACACTAATAGCAAACATGATAAATGAGAAGTTTGACAATGTACAAAGGACTCTGTATGAGTGTGATAGGGAGAGAGAGGAGGCATCCCAGAAGTTTATACAGGAATATCATAAGCGTGAGGAAGCTTCTCAAAAACTGATACAGGATTTGCGTGAACAACTTGAGAATACTCAAAGAGAAAGGGAGGAATGGCGTGAGCAGGCAGAGAACACTCAAAGAGAACTGCAGGAATCCCACAGAAGGGAGGAAACTAATCAAAGAGTAATTCACGAATTAAGAGACCAGGTAGAGAATACACAAAGATCACTAAAGGCATTCATGGAATCCATTAACAAAGAGCTGAAGGAAGTCAGGGAGACCACAAAGGGAATGCTGAATGGAACCCAACAGAAGGAATGGGAGTCCAAAGAAACCATAACCAATCAACTAAGTGATCTGAGAACAAACACTGAACACCAAATTAAGGAAGTAAAGAAATTCATACAAGACCTAAAACAGAGGTTCAACAAAGAACTTGAAGCCATCAAAGCTGACCAATTAGAAGGAAAAGAGATAAAAAACAAAGTAGAGAGTCTTGACAGCAGGTTAGACCATGCAGAAGATCGAATCTCAGGGATTGAAGACAGCCTAGATATTATAGAGAAAGAACATACAACCATCCAAGACAAGTCCAAGAAATATGATAGGTCTATCCAACACCTGGAAGACACCATCAGAAGGCCCAATCTAAGGATAATGGGTGTAGAGGAGCACCTAGAAACAGAAGTTAATGGTCTAGGAAATTTGTTTAACAGGATCCTAGCAGAGAACTTCCCAAACATACAAAAAGATAGGCCTATTCAGATACAAGAAGCTTTTAGAACCCCAAATAGACCAGACCAGAATAGGACATCCCACCGTCACATTATAATCCACACAGGATCAACCCAGACCAAGGAAAAGATCCTTAAAGCTGTCAAGGAGAAAAGGTTAATCACCTATAAAGGGAAACCAATTAGAATTACCTCAGACTTCTCAGCAGAGACAATCAAAGCAAGAAGATCCTGGAATGACATATGCCATGCCCTAAAAACAAACAACTATCAACCAAGAATACTGTACCCAGCTAAACTCTCCTTCATAACTGAAGGCCAAATAAAAACCTTCCATAGCAAAGAAAAATTGAAACAATACATCTCCACCAAACCAGCCCTGCAAAAGATTCTTAAAGATGTCCTACACATAGAAAACCAACAAGAATGCAACAAAGGCCAAGAAACTGCACCCAAACTGAGAATCCAAGAACCTTAGGAAGAACCCAGTTTTCACAGCCCCCAAGAAGGTGGATAACATGGCAGGAACCCCCAAATACCTCTCAGTCCTATCTCTTAACGTTAACGGACTGAACTCTCCAATTAAGCGACATAGACTATCTAGTTGGATTAAAAAACAAGACCCTTCTATCTGCTGCCTGCAGGAGTCACATCTTGCCCGTAAAAACAAACATATTTTCAAGGTTAAAGGCTGGAACAAAATCTACCAAGCAAACGGCCCTCATAAACAGGCGGGAGTTGCAATCCTAATATCAGATAAAATAGACTTCAAACTAAAATTCGTGAGAAGAGATAAAGAAGGTCGCTACATACTAATTAAAGGATCTCTCCTTCAGGAGGATATTACAATTCTAAATATCTATTCGCCAAACAATGGAGCACCCAAATTTATCAAAGAAACACTACTTTCCCTCAAATCCCATATAGATCCAAAGACATTAATTGTTGGGGATTTTAACACACCACTCTCCCCACTAGATAGATCAACCCGGCAAAAACTCAACAGAGAAACCGCAGATCTAAACAGCTGCATAGATCAACTAGACTTAACAGACATTTACCGAACATTTCACCCAGCAGCAACAGAATACACGTTCTTCTCAGCAGCACATGGAACGTTTTCTAAAATAGACCATATTTTAGGCCACAAAGCAAACTTGTCTAAATTCAGAAACATTGAAGTTATACCTTGCATTCTCTCTGACCACAAGGGAATAAAATTAGATCTCAACACCAAAAGCCACCAAAGAAAGTCCAGTATCACATGGAGGCTGAACAACACACTGCTGAATCAAGAGTGGGTCATGGAAGAGATTAGAAAGGAAATTCAAATGTTCATGCTATTCAACAAAAATGAACACACAAATTACCAGCTCCTCTGGGACACAGCAAAGGCAGTACTCAGAGGCAAGTTTATAGCTCTGAGCTCCTACATCAACAAATTGGAGAGATCGGAAACTAACAATTTAATGACACATCTAAACCTCCTTGAAAAAGAGCAGCAAGATAAACCCCAATCCAGTAGACAGAAAGAAATAATCAAAATTAAATCAGAATTAAATGAATTAGAATCCAAAAAAACTATAGAAAGAATCAACAAAACAAAGAGATGGTTCTTCGAAAAACTTAACAAAATTGACAGACCCTTAGCAAACCTTATCAGAAAAAGGAGAGAACACACCCAAATTAATAAACTCAGAGATGAGAATGGAAACATCACCACGGAAACAACCAAGATTCAGAACATTATAAGGGAATACTTCTCAAAACTTTATGCTAATAAGTTTGAGAACTTGACAGAAATGGACCTTTTCCTAGCAAATATTGACATGCCAAAACTAAACCAAGATGAGTTAAACCAGCTTAACAGGCCCATATCAAGCATTGAAATAGAAACAGCAGTAAGAGACCTCCCAGCTAAGAAAAGTCCAGGACCAGATGGTTTTACAGCGGAATTTTACAAGGCCTTCAAAGCAGAGCTCACACCAATACTCCTCCAACTCTTCAATGAAATTGAAAGAGAAAGCTCACTACCGAACACATTCTATGAAGCCATCATAACCCTCATCCCAAAACCAGGCAGGTACTCATCAAAGAAAGAGAACTACAGACCCATTTCTTTGATGAACATTGATGCAAAACTTCTCAACAAAATTTTGGCCAATCGACTTCAACAATTCATCCAAAAAATCATACACCATGATCAAACAGGATTCATTTCAGGGATGCAAAGCTGGTTCAATATACGCAAATCAATTAATATTATTCATCACATCAACAGGAGCAAGAATAAGAACCACATGGTTATCTCAATAGATGCAGAAAAAACATTTGACAAGATCCAACACCCCTTTATGATGAAGGTTCTGGAAAAATTAGGAATCCATGGAACATTCCTCAATACAATAAAGGCTGTATATGACAAACCTACAGCCAGCATTATACTCAATGGTGAAAAACTAAAGCCATTTCCTCTTAACTCAGGAACAAGACAAGGATGCCCACTCTCTCCACTTCTCTTCAATCTAGTATTAGAATGCCTAGCTACAGCAATAAGACAAGATGCAGACATAAAGGGGATCCAAATAGGGAAAGAAGAAATAAAACTCTCCCTCTTTGCAGATGACATGATCTTGTATTTAAAGAATCCCATAGACTCCACTCCCAAATTACTCAAGCTGATTCAAAACTTTGGCAAAGTAGCAGGTTATAAAATTAACCCCCCAAAATCAATGGCTTTTCTATATGCCAACAATGAGAAAAGTGTGGCTGAAATTAGGAAAGCAACTCCATTTGTAATAGCCCCACAAAAAATAAAATACCTAGGAATTAACTTAACCAAAGAAGTGAAGGACCTCTATGATGAATACTTTAAAATCTTGAAAAAGGAAATCAACACAGAACTTAAAAAATGGCAAAACCTCCCATGCTCCTGGATTGGCAAGATTAACATCGTGAAAATGGCAATACTTCCCAAGGCTATCTACAAATTCAACGCGATACCTATCAAAATTCCACCCTCATTCTTCAAGGAAATAGAGGAGGCAATCCAAAAATTCATATGGAACAATAAAAGACCCCGAATAGCAAAAACGCTCCTCAACGGAAAGAACACTGCTGGAGGAATATCAATACCAAATTTCAAACTCTACTATAAAGCCATAGTAATCAAAACAGCTTGGTATTGGCATAAGAACAGACCTCAGGACCAATGGAATAGAATTGAAAACCCAGAAATGAACCTACAGACCTATAGCCATCTAATCTTCGATAAGGAAGCTAAAACAATAGAATGGAAGAAAGACAGCCTCTTCAGTAAATGGTGCTGGCAAAATTGGTTAACTACATGTAGAAAACTAAAGCTAGATCCTTATATATCACCCTGCACCAGAATCAACTCCAAATGGATCAAAGACCTTGAACTCAAAGCAGACACTCTGAAAACATTACAGGATGGAATAGGAGAAACCCTAGGTCTCCTTGGCTCAGGTCGAAATTTTCTGAATAGAGACCCGGAAGCACAACAAATCAAAGAAAGGTTGGACAAATGGGATTGCATAAGATTGCAGAGCTTCTGCAGGGCAAATGACATAGCTGGCAAGATCAATAGAAAGCCCACCGATTGGGAGAAGATCTTTACTAGCCATACAACGGACAAGGGTCTCATATCTAAAATATACTTGGAACTGAAAAAATTAAACCCCCCAACAACAAATCCTCAAAGAAACAACTGCCCAATAAATAAGTGGGCGAAAGACTTAAAGAGAAGCTTCTCTGAAGAAGAAAGAAGGATGGCCAATAGACACATGAAGAAATGTTCAACATCCCTAGCCATAAAAGAAATGCAAATCAAAACAACATTGAGATATCACCTCACTCCAGTTAGAACAGCAAAAATCAAGAACTCTAACAACAACAGATGCTGGAGGGGATGTGGACAGAAAGGAACCTTACTTCATTGTTGGTGGGAATGTAAACTTGTTCAACCACTTTGGAAAGCAGTATGGAGGTTCCTCAAAAGACTTCACATAGATCTCCCCTATGATCCAGCAATCGCACTTTTGGGCATTTACCCAAATGTTTACAAACAAGACCACACTAAAGCTACCAGCACAACTATGTTTATTGCAGCATTATTTACCATAGCTAAGATATGGAACCAACCCAGATGCCCCTCAGTAGATGAATGGATCAAGAAAATGTGGTATATATACACAAGGGAATTCTATGCCTCCATCAGAAAGAATGACATTTCCCCATTTGTTAGGAAATGGAAAGGTTTGGAAAAAATTATATTAAGTGAAGTAAGCCAGGCCCAAAGAAGCATAGGTCCCATGGTTTCCCTTATTTGCAATATCTAGTATAGGTATGAGTCAAGCGGAAAAGGTCAGATAATGTGATGTTAGGAAAATGAACCCTTAAATATGTATTTTAATGTTTTCGTTTCTTTCATGCATGTGTTTCCAACGCATTTACAAGATTATTTCTTTGTTGCTTTGTATGTCCCTCCCCCACAGTGTAACCCCCGCTTTCACTATATTTGATGTCAGTATAACATGTGGAGGAGATGGGGACAAACAAGTCGTTTAAGGATTCAGGTGGACCTGTTGCAACAATGAGAAGTACAAAATGTCATGTCAAAACCAGCTTTACAATGTCGGTGTGTGGGGGGGAGGGGGGTATAATTGGGTGGGGGAGGGGGGTTAAATTGGGTGGGGGGAGGGGGGAGGCGGGGAAGGGAAGTGAAGGGTAAACAAAGGAGGAGGCTGCAATGCTTGGTAAGAAATGTATGCATTATCCTGCCCATGTAATTGTAGCCCCTCTGTACAGTATGTTCCCAAATAAAATAAAATACAATTAAAAAAAAAAGAACCATTAAAAAGAATAAAAAGATAAAATTCACTTATATTTAAACATAATACACAAAGTAAAGATGCTAAATAATTTGTATATAAGTAGTGGTTCTAACTTAAGACTGTGGTCCTTGGAGCCTGCTCGGTCACTCTCCAGTATGTGGCCTCGGGAAAGTCCCTTAACCTGATTTCACCTCAATTTCCTCATCTCTAAAATGAAGATATGATCCTACCTTAAAGGCTTGAAGTGAGGGTGCAGGAAGGCATTCTAACTAAAATACTTATGAATGCCAGGCTCTTAGTAAGCATGGAACGAGAGACTACTATATTTTCTTTTCGGACCAGAAGACAGGTTGATTTCTCCATGGCCATGTTATTCTGAGGTGGCATAGCTGGGGCTGGCCCTTGCCAGTCTGGCTCTAGAATGGCTTCCTGACTATCCTGCCTTATCACCAAGTACCTCAGTTCCCCAGCCCTCAATTCCCACCTGCAATGCAGGACTATTAACCACTTACCTGTCCAACTATACATGCACATAGACAATATATAATATTGAAAACAAAAGGGTACCATGCAATATATTTAGTTTTCTAACCAATATAATGAAAATATTTCGGTTAAATTTATTTTAATTATAGTAATACAAAGATGTATCATTTTTTAGAAAGAGCTAGGACATTATAAATAAAGCTGAAGTCCTTGGCCATCACCTTGGATCTTGGACTTCTTGTGCCTTAAGAACTACTCTGAAGCTAGGCTCTGGTGGCTCCCACCTGTTAACCTGGCTAATCAGGAGGCTGAGATCTTGGGACAGCAGTTCATAACCAGCACAGGTAGAATAGTTCATGAGCCTCTTATCTCTAATGAACCAGCAAAAAAGACAGAAGTGGAGCAGTGGCTCAAGTGGTAGAGTGCTAGCCTTGAGCAAAAAAGCTGAAGGACAGCACTTAGGTTTGAGTTCAAGCCCTAGGAGACACACACACACACACACACACACACACACACACACACACAACACCCTCTTCGAGCTTAATGACCACTTTTCCAAATCTTCTTTAAGTATCTCTGCACTGGTGTACAGGGACCTGTATTGTATCATTTGTTTGGGGTCCACGTTCTTATGTGAATTGTACTTTGCTGTAAGGATTGTTCTGAAGTTTAGCATTGTGTACCTGTGATCTATCTACATTTAGAACACAGAGCTGGTTTATTCCTTATAATTGCTGAATTGCATTCATCGCATTATATTTTTTATTCCATTACTGGTGAACCTTTAGGTCATTTTCAATTTCTTGCTATTGGAATGCTTCATTTAGCCTTCTTACTCAGGCTTCTTGTATGCAAATAGAAGTGGTCCCTGGGTAGGGACGTGGGTGAGGAAATGCTGGGTCATAGGCTATGCACAATGGCAGTTTTATAGACTGTGGAAGAACCTTTCACAGGTTGTCCTTATTTCTGTTTCTTCCAGTTGCATGAGGGAATTTTTTCTCTATGGTATCACTGGCACTCTATTTTGCCAATGTCTTTATTTTAGCGGGTTTGGCTAAGTCAACATGGGATCTTTTTGTTTTAGTTTGTGTTGGGAAAGTTTACCAATTAGATATTTGAACAATTTTCCCCACTGGCTATTTGTTTCCTCTTTTATGAACTGCTTGCTCCCATTCTTTTTTTTTAAATTTTATTTCATTGTAAAGATGCTGTACAGAGGGGTTAGACTTACATGAGTAAGGCAATGAGTACATTCCTTGTCGTGCTTGCTCCTGTTATTACTCCATTTTTTCTTGCATTGTCTGCCTTTTTCTTGTGATTTGTAGGTGTCCTTGTGAATATCGTTCTGCCTAATACATAAAAGTCTACTTGGCATTTTGTGTTAATGTCTGCACAGGACTCAGCCTTGCTAAGGCCAACTCTGAGTCCATATATGGCTCTCCATCTGCACCTGTACCTAAGGTGGTTCTGAGACTTGGCCAAGCCATCCTTTTACATGTTGTAGATGGTGGATTTCAGGCTCTCACAGCAGAAGTAAGTTGTTTTTGACAGATACCAGATGGCCCACAAACCTAATAATATTGACTATGTTTTGCTTTGCAGAAAGAGTTTGCTCTGCTATAGACAAATCATGTATGTAAGTGGTCTCTCCTTCAGTGGGTTCATAGTTGTTTAGTGCTGGCCACTATAACAGGCAATTCTATAATTACTTCCATCACACACACACACACACACACACACACACACACACACACACACACACACACACACACACACACACACCTCCCTCCATATCACTGACTGTTTCCATGGGCTGGATTCCTAAAAGTGGACTTGTTGGCTTATTCCAGCAAGCCATGATCCCTTGAGCTGGTAATATACTTGTGCTGGAGACTATCTTAGAAAGTGCAGTTATTCTACTAGGAACAGAGGTAGCTTCTTACTATATAGTGTCTGTCAGGTACTAGGCATTGTGCTAGTGATCTGAATATTATCTCAATTAATTCTCCCTATCTTGGAAATGGCATCAAGAACGTGTGTGTGTTGGTACTGGGGCTTGACCTCCAGGCCTTGCATTCTTGCTTGGCTTTCTTTTGCTCAAAGCTGGTGCTCTATAACTGGAACCACAGCTCTACAGCTTTTTGCTGGTTAATTGGAGGTATGAGTCTCACAGACTTTTCTGCCTAGATTAGCTTCAAGCCTTAATCCTCAGATCTTGGCCTCCCAAGCAGCTAGGATTACAGGCATGAGCCACTGGTGCCTGGCAAGAAATTAATTTTATATGATGAACTTGAGGTTCAGTGATCTAAGTAGTTTGCCTGAGGCTTTTAGAATTGTTACAAAATGGTGTCAGAATCAGAAGTCTCTTCTCTGCCCCCAGACTTTCTAGTATTCTAGCGTAGTATTGTCTCTCGTTGCAAAGTAGAGGTGTACAGACAGTTGCCACAACAGTCTTACAAGAAGTAATTTTGCATGTTTGCACTTGGTTAAATGAACAGGTAACAACATTTGTAATTAATGCAGTAAGTTTCTATAGACAGATGGGTTAGATTAAAGTGATTTTATAGACTCTTAAGACTGGTTTTCTTAAGGAAGCTAAATATTTCTTTTTCAATCTTATTTGTGCTTCTATAAATAAAGGCACAGCTGCGATGTAGTGGAAAGAACACTGAATTAAAGAATCTGAATTTGGAAAAATTATATTTTCTGCCTCCTCCCAGAATTGCTGTGTGGTTGTGGGCAAATTTTGACACTCTCTGGGTCAAAGTTTATGTAGTGTGAATGGTCAATCAGTATGAAGTACTAGACCCCAGAGCCTAGCACATGATGAAAGTGAATCTGTAAAGAGCCTTGTCTCCTGAGGACATTTCTAGAATGAGAGTGTAATTTGATATTCTGTGGTACACAAAGAGAACTTTGTGCTAAGGCTCAGATTCTGCCTTGCTCTGGGACCCTACTAGTGAGCGATGCCTGGTACCATCTATTGCCAAGAATGTATCTAATGCCATGGGAGAAGCCAAGTTATGTCCTGCCACTCAACAGTTATGTCTGGCCTGGGCTCTTATTTTTGTGGGTGTGTGTATGCCAGTAACGGAGTTTGAACTCAGGGTCTTACTCTCTTACTCAGCTTACTTGCTCATAGTGGTGCTCTATCACTTGAGCCACACCCCCAATCTAACTTTTTGCTGGTTCATTGCAGAGGGAAACTGGCAGAATTTTCTGCTTGGACTGCCTTTGGATCTCAGTCCTCTAGATCTCATCCTCCTGAGTAGCTAGGACTATAGGCATGAGCCAAAGGGCCTGGTTGGTCCATGCCTTTAAAAAGAAAATTCAGGCAGAGAACCTTAACACTGCTAGCTAACAGTTACTTATGCCAGAGATGGTGCCAAGTTTCTCATTTAATTCTCACATAGCACTGAAATGATGTATTCTTTCTTTCTCTCAGAGGCATGAGATGGAAGAAATGGAGGCCTGGACCAAGGCAAGGACCATGGCTGTGTAGCTAGGAAGCTAGAAGTCACACCACTTCAGCTGGGAAGCTTTCCTTAGGAGCATTCCTTGCTAGAATCAGGCATGGGCTTATATCCAGCTTCAGACTTCAAGGTGTTGGGATGTGTCATCCTGGGCACACAGTGGGTTAGACCTGGTCTGTGGTCCTTACTAAATCTCCTCTCGGCACCAGGAAGGCAGGATTGCTTTGCTTGGCCATCTGGCGCCACAAGTCACCATGTCTGCCTAAGATGTATTGATTTTGCTTTAGATCCCCGGGAGCCTCTCCAAGCATTAGAAAGCAAGATGCATTGTCTGTTCATTTCACTTTGCACATGGACTTTCTACTGTCAGCAAGGGAGTCTCTCACCTCACGCTGCTGCCCAGCATTCAGGTCAGAATATCCATTGTCTGTGCGACTCTGTTGGGACTACTGTCACTTTCTGGTTTTAGCTGCCTCCCCGACCATCTTGCTCACAATATAATCTCCAAAATGGCCTGGAACTTGTCATTTATGGCCTCTGCCAGACTAAACATTTAGAACCGAATACACTGGCTTCAGCAATGATTGAGAAGCCTTCCAGCCAAGAAGCATATTGATTTCAGTTTAAGCAATTGGAGCCTTTTCAGGTCTTAAGAGGCACTACTGAGAAGCTTGAGACTGATGCCTGCTGATGGACTTGCTTTGCACTCCCAACTCTCCAGTTGGGACCAGAGGGACTCAGAGATCCTGGGTGGGGAACATAAGCCTCCTTCAGTAAGCTATGCTGTCTCTATGAAAATTAAGAGTAGTTTGGCCTCAGTTCAAGAACTGTTATGAACCAGAGAGGCAGCAAGCCAAATCAGGATGAGTATGGGAAAAATCTAGGTCCAGATTCTTCCCTTTCTACAGAATTGCACATGGCCTGTGCAAGTCATTTCACTCTCTGTACCTGGGCTCCTCATCAGTAATTGAGTAATGAGCATATGAATGCACAAAACTGATGCTAACTAATCAAGCGCTAGACAATCTTAAATAAAAAATGTAACGGATGAATTGGACTACTCTGCCAACATAGATAATGCCTTCTTGTGAGTAAGCATGACAGAATTTTTCTTCTCACCCCAAGCAGGCATCTCATCATCAACTACTGCATGGAAAGAATGGGGTCTGGTATATTTTGCATTTTGGTAAAAGACAGCTTCATTTATGGGTCAATTCTAGGGATAGAGCCATCAACACCAGACCCACGTACAGCCCCCATTTTTCCATTTGTGTGTAGAACATGTATCTACAGAGCCCGTCTCCTTCCACATCAGTTCTGTGCCAGGTGTTACGATGCCACAGAATAAGTCAATGCTTTCCAACCAAGGAACTCATCGTTTAGAGTTACATGCATAAAGCTAATGTCAACATAGTGCCCTAGTGACTGCCCCCAAAGAATATCACTGTGGTTAGAGGAGGCTTCTCTGGATCTCAATTCACTCTCAGAATCCACTATCTCAGGGAACAATCATAGTAACAGAACTTCTGGGTATAGAAACTTGCATACAGTGGCTCAGAGCCATTATCAGGTTGTTTTCTGACTTGTAAAAGTAGTGACATCATTTTGGGAGGGGAAGGGAAATACCAAAATGCTGAAACATTTGTACCATTGTACCATTTGTACCCATTGTACCAATGAGATGTACAGGACACTATATTGAAAACGAACTTTACAACTTGGGGGAGGAGTTGGGGAGGTAGGGAGGGAAAGAAGGGATGGTAGGGGAAAAACAAAGGAAGGGGTAACAATGCTCAATAGGAAATGTACTCATTACCTTACTCATGTAACTGTAATCCCTCTATATAGTACCTTTACAATAATATAGAGAGATATATAAGTATATACATATAAATGTATATATACATATGTATATGTATGTATATGTATATACATGTATATATATGTATATATACGTATATACACATATAGATGTATATAGTAGTAACATCAACATGCCAGCAGGGAGAAAAGAAGACAAGGGATAAAGCCCACTTTCATCTGAGTCAGGCTTCTTAAATGGGTCTTCTACCATTTACTAGTTGCACACACTGCTAAGCAGGAGGGAGAGTTGTTATTGTAGACAACTAGTGGCCAATGCAACTTCTACCCAATGAAATGTTAGCGGTTTACTACTTCTTGAGATCTCTGATATAGGTTTGCAAATAAAGATGGATGTGGAAGACGTCAACCTGAACAAATAAGGAAATTTTGTGGTACAGGTGTGCTACATGTGTGCTCAGTGGTCTGATTAATGTTGATTTGTGATCCTTACATGATGAATGAGAGCTAGCAGGTGAAAGATGGAGATGTAACAGAATGACTGAGCTGATGTTGAGGCTGACTAAGAAGGAAGTGGCCTTGGGGCATAGGCTTGGGGAATGTAGCAAGTATACAACCACATTTCCTACAATCAGAAAAGCTGCTTTCCCTGTCTTTAACTGTGACAGGGAAAGCAAGAGAGAATCCTAGGAGGCAGCAGTATTCCAGGGCTATTCCTTTGGCTATGAAGTTCTGACCTGAATCTACAGCAGCAGTGAACGTTTTGCTACTTCAGCGTTCAGAAAGGCCCCTCCCTGCTGGAATATGTGAGCCTGGAAAGTCATGCTGCTGTCCTCTTGCATTCTTAAATTGATTTGTCATGATGCTATGAAGCAATTGTGTCTTTCAGATCAGAATAACTTCATGTCTTAAAAAAGCTTCTGACTAGTTGCAGAGAAATTAAATTAGAATAAGAAATAGAGTTTGATAAGTGGAAATCTAACTTTGCCTCCCTGCAGATAAATAGTTGAATTGCAGCCAAAAGTGATTGATGCATTTTCTCAGAGAGCTGGATCAATGAGAGATACTGATGTCCCAATTTATAGAGAGGTACTCAGAGATATGGGGAGACACAGGACAGGCCATGGGAGCTTTTGTGGCTCCATGTCCTTTCTCCCTCCATATGTTCTTGTAAAAGTATTGATCACAGATATTGTAGACATTCACATAGCCAACAGCTTGTCCACACTCATCCCTAGAGCTGTCCTACAAGCACCCAAGCTTAGCCTGTCTAAACCTGTTTGTATCATTCCTCCTCTTAGACTGTCCCCCACAAGGCCCTCCCCCTCCCCCCTTCCCCAATCTAAACTCTGCCTGGAATTCTTGGCTCCACCCTATATTCTTGTTTTTAACCAATCACCAAGGCCCACTAATTCAAATATAATAAATAATTCCAAGTTAGAGGGCTCCTTCCTTGTTGTGGGTAGGTAGGGTTTTTTTTGGCCCACTAGAGAAGCTCTCTGACATCTGGGACAAGGTCTTACCTTACCCTGTACGTCTTGAAATGCCCTTTGGCTGGAGAATCCTCAATTGGTAGGTGTTCAGGATCTTTGGGTAAATGCAGCTATTGTGTGACACCTAGGCTTTTCTTGATAGTCTTTACCCTTGCTTCTTTGAATGGCAAATAGAGAACATTTAGCATGAAGCTCTGGATAAATGGGGAATATGTGATGAATCTAGCCTGAGGATACATGAGTATGTTTCCTGTCATATGTGCTGATAGCTGCCTTTTCTGGTGTGGTCAGTGGCCAGGACTGGGCCTCACCTCTGTTACTGACACAAATTAACCTCGGGTGGTCTAACCCTGGAGGTGCTCTCAGAGTTTCCCATGAAGCCAATCAGTAATGGGTCTTCCATGAAGGGTTCTGGAGGATGCAAAGCTGAGCGTTGTCCCCCAACCCTCTGCAGATACCACTGAATGGGAGTTAGGATGTTACAGAAAATATGTCTTTTCTTACCCTTTTTGCATGTACACCAAGGAGCACTAAACTGCACATCTTAGTTCTGAGATATTCATGGTGATATTTTTGCCTGTGGATAAGTACTAGTTGAGTTACTATGGAGGAGCAAACCTAGAGAACTCTCGTGAGGCTAGAAAGTCACCATCTTGTTGACTTTCCAACTTCACTTCCAAGACCCTAACTATTATAACTTAGACTTTAAATTTACATCAAAGAGTCATGTGCTGAAGGCTTAGTGGTCCTAAGGAGGTGGTAGAAAGGCTAGGAGGGGCCTACTGAGAGAGAGTAGGTCACTGGAAGTGTATCACTGACAGTGTTTCTTTGTTTTGTGTCCCTTCTTCTTCCCTTTATTTTTGCTGGGTGCCATGAAGTGAGCAGATTCCTTCACTACACATTACTGCTTTGCTTCAGTCCCAAATCAATGGAGCCAGCCAACCTCGCACTGAAGCCATGATCCAAATAAATCTTACCTCCTTTAAGTTGATTTCTCTCAAGGTTTTGTCACCATGAGAAAAGCTAACTAACGTATTAGCCCAAACTTCTCTTTCCCAGGTTCTGCTATCAATCTTCCTGTGGATATTCCTACCCTCAGTCCTTCCCCTTGGTTCTGTCTTTATGTTCAATCTCTGCTACAATATCCTTCAGTGGGTTCTTTTGCCCTATATGATAGCATTTCTTCTCTTTTTACATGGCTTCTGTCAACATCTATTATAAAATGTGCTGGGACATAGCAGTATATCATAAAGCTGGATGTAGTGGCATCCAGCTACTTGGAGGTAGAGGTAGGAAAATCAAGAATTGGAGACCAGCCTAGGGAAAATTAGTGAGGCTCAATATAAAAAAAGCAAACAAAATAAATGTAAAAGAGCTAGAGGTATGGCTCAGGTGGTAGAGTTTCTAGTAAGTAGGAGGCCTTGGGTTCTACTTTTAGTAGGAAATAAGCCCATTCACTGTGTGGGGTGCTACCTGCCTTGGTAAAAATTTAGCTTTGAAAGGAATTTTCTCACAATGTGATTTGTGGCAAGACATACGAGAACATAGTTCTCCCTAAAAGAATTAGGCTGAGAAAAATAGAACTTATAGGATGGCATATGTTTGAGAAAATGTTAAGTCTTTGTTGGAGATACTCCTTAATGTTTTTCCTTTGAATAACTGAAGTTGTTTGACGCTAATTACTTGGTCACTTGATAGACAGCTATCAGACCCATCCCTTGTGACTGCCTGTCCTGAGCAGTCCCAGCTGTCATTACGATAATCTGGTTACCTTGAATGCTTCATGAACACTCTGAAGAAACTCTACTTCAACTTGAAGACAGCCAAGGCCATGGGTGCTGCTGAAGCCACTGCTTCTTCCTTAGATAGCCTTGCTCCAATCATGACCACTGCAGCTTGCATTTGGCTTGCACTGTTTCTGGGAGACTTCACGTCGGCTATGACAAGTCTTTTCAGGCCAGGTGTATAAGAAGGAAGACTTTACCTGGTGACTCAACAAGAAGCTTGTAATTGGTGGACTGGAGACTGTGCACATGTGATGCTTGTGATGATCAGAATTAGAAGCTGGGCCTAAGTATCCCACTGTCCTATTCTGGCTATGTAAGCACCCTGTTTCTCATTTCTTTGGGTTAGGGTGGGAGGCTTCCCACTAATGGGCCCTCTTAGCCTCCCATCCTGTAACACAACCTCTCCTGGATGGTCTTTCATTGCTTGCTTGTGGTCTTTACCATGGGTACTGTGGGCTGAGTTGGCAACAGTAAGAGCAGATGAAACTCAGGGCTTCCAACCCTAGGCACCCAGCAGCAGCATCTAGAAGATGGCTAGAAAGTAACTTGCAAGGGTATACATTCCCAAGACTTCAGGGGCTATAAGCTCCTACTTAGCATCTAGGACACGCTGAGGAATTCCAGAGAGTGGTCAGGATTAAGACGGTGAAGACTGCAAAGGACTACACAAGAATACGAGAAGAGGCAGAGCTCCAAGCCTTGTAAGCAAGAGACTGAAGAGCCAAGTGGAAGAAATGCAGATCCAGGCTAGTGGGACAGTTCAAGAGAGGCATTATGAATTAAAGCTCAAGAGTTGTAACTCTAGCAGTTTAGTGTTAGGGTATTGACACTCAGAGCAATAAGCCCCTTTACTTGAACACCTTGGGACATAACTGGCTTTGGTCTCAGGCTCTAGGTATAAAGGTCTACAGCCACAGCCTCTGTTATTGACAGCCACAGGCAATAAGCTGTAAGTTACTGATTCTCAGGGCCTAGAGCTATAAGCCTTTGGGTTTGAAAGCCCAGCATATAGACCTCTGAAGTTCAGGGCTGCCAATACGAAGGGAGCTGCTCCTTGCTTATTGGTGATTTCCATTAGATTAGAGCAAAAGAACCTTCATCTATTCAGTGGTGACGGGAGCACTTGTACTATTTGTCATTTGTACAGTGAGGATGATAATCTTATCTGATCAGCTTGCTATGAGAACTAAGGGAATAAATAAAGGAGTAGGTGAATGAACACACATTCACACTCATAAAGTATCTCTGCCCATTCAATAAGCACAACATACACATTTGCTACTATGACTGCTCCACCATATCTTCTGGTTGTCTCTTCTCCACCCCGTTGTCTCTGTCAGCTGTCCTTCACAACCCCCTGGCCTAGGGAGTCCTTCCAGCTCCCACTAGCTGATTCCTAGCCAATCTCCTATACTTAGTTCAGGAATCTCCCTGAGCCTCCTCTGACACTCCAGGCTCATCCCAGCTTTACACTTTTACATTCTCATACAGAAATCTCTTTACCAGTTAATTCCCTCAAGAGCTCATGGAGAGAAGGGCTTGAATTCTGTTCATTTAAAACAATTGCCGTTCCTGGCCTAATAACAGGTACAGGAACAAATGTAGTAAAAGTTAGTGGACTATAAGATAATATAGTACTAATAAAACTCCCTTGTCAAAGCTCTCTTTCTATACAGACCTGATAATAACTTTTCTCTGCTCAAAAATGTTTCGTCTGAGACCATATTCAGAGTATAGACCTGTAGTTCATTTCTTATTTTCTTTCTAGAGAGTTGTCTTTGGTGAGGTCTTGATTGAAATAGCCTAAGGTAGAAGGGGCAGAGAAAGAACAGAAATTAGGAAGAAAGAGCAAAAACCCAGATAGGCGAGGGTTACGCTCTGCTAGCTCACTTCTAGACTGCCTTACCTCTTCTCTGTGATAAGTCAGTTCTGTGGAGTTGATGCTACTGTCTCCCTGAATTCCCTTAGTAGAGCAACACAGCCTCCTGCTTCCTGGATTATCTGCTCTAAGACACTCAGGAGTTGGCAGTCAGGAGGCTAGAGGAGAAGAGGGCTTTTCTACTCTTCCTGTCAAGTGACAACAATAATCTCGGGTCACAGAGCTGGCATTTGCTTCCCAATAATGAGGCCATTACTGGGTGAGTAAGCTCCATTGCAGGACAGGGACTCTGTTCAAATCACTGGGGAGTCTGTAAACATTTCCATATCTGGCTGTACCTTTGACAGATAGAATTAGAATGTCTAGCAATGGAACCTAGGTGTCAATAATTGGTAACACTGTCCTCCTGGGTTCAGTGTGCAGCAAAGTAGATGGCCTGAAGGGTGGTGGGAAAGACGATGCTGGGCTGGACAAGGAGAGAGATTAAACTCATTACCCAGTGGTACTGCTGGGCCTGGTATACTTCTTATTAGCGAAGGGTTGAAGGTCAAGATGCTTCCCTCTTCCCATCCTTTCTCTGTAAGTGACATACAGGCATTGACACTGCCCATGTGTAGTTGAACAGCCTTTTCAAATCATTTCATAAGCAGGCAATCACATGATGTGATTCTGGGAGGGGATCTCCCAACTGGCCCATTACATTCATTGTCCAGTTAGAAGATTAGTACATTATGCTAAAATTCCTGAAGGAGGGCTACAGGCACAAAAAAACGAGCTTCCATCACAGAGGCATGGGTTGGGTAGGGAGGACTCCACTCAGCTCAAGTTCCTACTATTCATGAATGTGAACCGAAACTGTTGAATGTTTTTGTGAGGGAAGCTGAGGAGTAACATATATCCGGACAAAATGATTGTAAAGAAGAGACCTAGAAATTGTTGGTTCTTTCCTCCCTCCTTTTTTCTTGCTTCCTTTCCTTCCCTTTTCCCTCCATACGTGTTATGTGCTACTCAAACCACTGAGTATCATACAGTATATACAAAATACAGTCCCATGTATCTTGGAGTTCACAGTTAGATAGGGGTAACAGGCCTTAAATATAAAAGTCTAAATTATAAACAGGATGCCATATGGAAAAATAAGATTTTCCCATTATATTATATATTCACCAGCATATTTTTGTGCGTATTAGTGGGTTGCATTCTGACACTTCCATACATTTATATTGCTTTGAATTTTGTTCACCTCTCATTACCCTGTTGTCTTCCCCTCCTCTGCCTTCTGGTTCCCTTCCTCTACCCAACTAGTGTTGTCTACTTTCATGTACCTCCTTTTTAAAAACTAGGTCTTGTATATAAAATAAAACATATGCAAAATAGAACACAAGTCTGGCTTATTGTGCTTAAAAATAACACTTTATATTTTATTTATGACTAAGTCAAATTTATTTTGGTACCTGTGGCCTGTGGAATAAGAGCTAGCCAATGGATTTGGGATAATGGGAAATGTATCCCTAGGCTGAGGGAACAGCATAGGTGAAGACTGCCTGGTAGGAAGACACTTTGTGTTTCTTTTCTTATACGATACCTTCCCCAGACAGCCTCTGATTACCTGCTCTTTTCCAGGATATGTGCTAGGGGAAAAGAATATAGAGACAAGGGCCAGGCACAGTGGTACACATCTATACTTCTAGCTACTCAAGAGGCTGAGGCAGAAGTTTTGAGCATAGGTGTTTGGGGTCAGCCTGAGCAACAGAGTGAGACTCCCCCCATCTTAAAAGTAACATAGACGTAAATAAGGCATGGCCTTTAAATTTGAAGAACTCATAGTTCAGTGGGGGAGATAGTATATAAGGAATTAGATTATAGTCTCCAAGGGAGCAAATTTGACTCTGCTGAATGCATGAAAGGGTGTATCCATGTGGGTGATCAGAGGTCTCAGCAGGAAGAATTGGGCTTTGATGATGCTGGATACATAATGACATCTGGAAGGCATTCTCTAGGACCCAGATGTGCAAAGTCACGGGGCAATATCAGAGTGCTTGGCAAACTCAGGAAACAAAGAGTGTAGTGAGTTTGGGGCCGCAGGTGAGGCATGTGCTGTGGTGGGTTGTGGCTAAACAGAACTACCAAATAAATCTCACTCGAGTTGTCTGGCAATCGGGGCAGACAGGCTAGATGATTCTATGCTCCCAGAAAAGTCTTCACTTTCCAAGAAATTCCTCAGTCGGAGTTAACTGCCTGGATTCAATTCCCCTGGAATGAAAGCTCTCAGATCCCTGGGAGCAGCTAGCAGCTCCCAGCATCCCAAGATACCTGACATTTCAGCTAGAGTTCTTGCTGCCTGAGTCTAAAATGATTATTCTTTCCTTTCCTCCTGGGTCAAAGCCACTTTTATACTTACTCCCTGTAAATGAAAAAACAGCAAGAGCAGAGAGGCCTGGGAGACCCACAGTACATATACCTGTGTTGAAACCCTGCCATGTCTCTCTGTGATGCCTGGAGAATAGGGGCTGTACACCTGCTAGTCCTCTGCCTGCATATTCTGGATGCACCAAATGATGCTTGCTGCTGGTCCCTCAAGCTTTGTTTACTATAAATGGGATGCTGGATTAGGGAGAAAGTGAAGTAAATGTGTATGGTTGGGGGGACTAGCTTTGAGAGGCCCTTGAGAAACATTTTTAGGAAGTTGAACTTCATCCCTAGGAAATGAGGAACCAGGGGAGAATTTCCCATATGGATAGAACATGATAAAAGCTCTACGTTTGAGGGCTGGGAAGGTGGCTCAGTGGTAGAGCGCTTGCCTTGCAGGCATGAGGCCCTGGGTTTGATTCCTCAGCACCACATAAGCAGAAAAAGCCGAAGAGCTGAGGGACAGTGTCCAGGCCCAGAGATCAGGCCCTGCTACCAGAAAAAAAAAAAGCTGTACATTTGAAAGATGTCCCTGTTGACTAGTGTGGAGGAGGGACTGCAGAAGTGTGGGATATGCGTGAGATAAGCGTTGGAGTTCACAGGAATGTTAGCTTCCTGAGTGGAGCTTTACTTCTTGCTCACTGCTTTATTCCCAGAGTCCGGAACCGTCTTTAACATATTGTTAATGCTCAGTAAATGTGCCATAAATTGATAAGGAGATAAGAAGTTATTACTGGACCACACGAGAGATGGTATTTAAACTTGGTCAGTGGCCTGGGGATAGAAAGGAGTTAGAGATACTCAGGAAGTTTGGAGCTGGAGGAATGTGTCGGAATACTATTGAGTCCAGCACCAAGGACAGAGAATTCAGCAGCCAGGCTACAGTGGGTGAAGTCTGATGGGCTGATGATTGACTTGACAGTCTCTGTATTCTGTTCTTAGTCCTCCATGACCAAGGAGTCATTGGCTGTATGATGTAAATCTACACCAGGGAGTCTGGCTGGGACACCTCCCTGTCCTTGGTGAACTCTGACACTGTGGTTTCCCAGCAGCTGTGCTCTTGGCAAATTATTCTGGGTCTCAATCTTTCATCTGTAAAGTGATAATAAAGATTTTTGTGCTGATTATGCATTTGAGATAATTCATATAAATCATTCAACACAAATTATGACACCTAAGTAAAAAATGCTTATAAATGTTACTTTATAGGTAGAAGCATTAGCTAGAACCTTTTATAACACAGAGTTCCAGGGATCAAAGTTCGAGGCCAGCCTGAGTACCAAAGCTCACCAAATTCCATCTCAACCAATGGCTAGGCATTCATCTGGCTGAGTGCAGTACTGTGCATTTGACATCCTCAGAGACATGGAAATACACAAGTGAGAGGATCACAGCCAAGGCCTGTGGGGGCACAAAAGAACTACCTCAGAAATAAACAAGACAGGGGAGACAGAAGATGTCAGTGAAGGAATAGGGAACCATCCTAACTTTCTCTAATTGGAGATGTAGGGTCCTAACACACACTTTCCCCCAAGAGATCGACAACAACAAATATATAAACAGAGAATCACAGGAATGGAAAAAAAACTCATAACTTGTACACACAAGGATGGAAAACTGTGAAGAGCCCTCCCCCAACCCTCCCTCCTGTGCCAGCAGTGCTACAGCTGCCCGGGACTCCGGGACCTGACCAGTGAGACTGAAGCATCCAGAAGCAGAAGGTGTAATAATATCCAGCACATACTAGAAGTTCAAGAAACTAACCCTTCCCCAAACTGATAAATGGGCAAGGGAGGTAAGGAGAGACTTCTTCAGAAGAAGAGATAAGAATGGCAAAGAAACACATGAGGAAATGCTCATCATCCCTGGCCATAAAGGAAATGCAAATTAAAACAGCCTTGATATTCTATCTCACCCCAGATAGATTGGCCAACATTTTGACTTCAGACAACAACAAATGCTGGCAGGGAAGTGGGGGAAAATGAGCCTTACTACACTGCTGATGGGAATGTAAACTAGTACAACTACTCTGCACAGCAGTCTGGTGGTTCCTCAGAAAACTAAACATAGATCTTCCCTACAACCCAGCCATACTTAGGTATCTACCCTGAGCATCATTAGCCAGGATACAATAAGAACAACTGCACTATTCACAATAGCCAAGTTATGGAAATAACCCAGATGCCCCACAATAAATGAGTACGTCCAAAAAATGTGGTATTTATATACAATGGAATTTTACACAGCCATTAGAAAGAATAAAATAATTTCATTTGCAGGGAAATGGAACTAGAACAAATCATGAGGTAAGCCAAGATCAGAGAAACAAATGGCACATGTGCTCTCTGATATGTGGAAGTTGTATCTAAACTGCACTGGGATATGACAAATTATACAAGGATCCCAGGTACTCACATATAGTGAGACCAAATGAAAATAGTCTTAGGAGAGAATCACAAAGGTGCAATACCCAAGAGCTTCTTCATATGTATATAAAATATTGTACATACTAAAAAAATTCCAAAGATATGAAAACAAAAGACTTTTAAATTTTGCATTTTGTTTTTCTGATGATTCTGTGTTCTTTACCTTATATAGGTGTATTCACATATCTGTGGGAGGGTGGGGGTGGAGGGCACAGAATCTGAAGAAAAAGGGTAAAAATGTGCAGCAGTGGAGCCCACTGGACATTGATAAAAGTGAACTATACAACTTGAGTGGAGATATGGGAAGGAGAGAATGGGAGAGAATAAGGGAACAGATCACACTGTATGAAAGAAAATGTACTTACAACCTGATGCATGTAAATGTAACCCCTCTGTATATCACCTCTATAATAACAATAAATTAAATTTAAAAAAAGAAAAAAGAGGAAAAGGAGCTGAGGGCCTGGCTTAAATGGTAGAGCACCTGCCTAGCAAGCATGAAACTCTGAGTTCAATCTCTGGTAATGCTCCCAAAATGTCGTACTTTATTATCATATCTATAAAGATCTTTGTTTATGTGCCTGTACCTACAAATTCAGAAAAGTGGAGCTTTTCCTAAAACGTTAACTCCCAAAGAAAGAAAGAAAACTAAGTTGTCTTTTGAGCATCTTACCATAAGATTTTTTTTTTCTTGGAAATGGAACTTCTGAGGAAAGGAGAAGCTTCTCCTTCTGATGAGAGAACAAAGGTCGTCAGGTCCTCTGGTCTGACCTCTTTAGACTGGAGCAGCAAAAGGTGCTTCTCTCCAAGCTCAAGCCTGTACTGTAGAAACACAGTACAGACGGATGGCTGCAGGCCATCTGTGATTTAAGAAAATAAGATCTAGTTCCCCTTGCACCTGGAGTCCTATTGACTCTCTTCTACCTCTGAGGATCTGGCTCCTTGTTATGAGAACCCATTTTAGGCAGAGCAGGTGCCACAGTGCTTCAGGAATGGGGGCTCCTGGTTTTAAGTCCTGGCTCTTCCATCTATCGGGTATGCTCTCCATTTTTCAGTACTGGGAGAAAAGATGGTATCCAGGGAGCTGTAGAGGGCTGGGTAGCACTGAGGAGAGCTACTGTCTGAGAGCACTGTGGACAGAGCTGGCACATGGATGTCTGAGGTGGGCCAGTTTGTCTGTCTCTCTGGAACTGCACAGTCAGCTGGGACTCACTGCAGTGGGAGATTTTCGTGACTTTTTAAGGTCAACTTCAACAAGGAAGGAGCAGGACAATTTTCTATTCATTACAGGTTGACATTCAGTAACTCTGGGTAGAAGCTTAAGCTGGTCAGGGCAACCTTGAAATGTAATTTTGCTTCTATTCCCCAAAATGTTTTATTTACTTGTGAAATTGTGGTTTTTCGGGAGGGGAGGGGGCCAAGGATGAAAACCTTGTTATAGCAAAAAGTAATTTTTACCCACAATTCCAATACCCTAAGAAAGTAAACTTACATAGTGCATTTGAACTTGGCTTTTATTACCACCAGCCAAGCCCTGAGAGAGCTAGCAGGTAAGTTACTTTATAAGGTATCTTCTTGAGCTATTAGTAACACTCCTAACAAATCTTGCATCTCAAAGGATTAATAGGAATGAGTTTCAGTTATGACTACAATAAAGAAGATTTCACTGTTTTTTATTCTGGTGCCCTGCATCTGGTATATACATTTTTCTAATTTGGGGAGGGGAAGGGAAATAACAAAATGCTGAAACAAGGATACAGGTTGACCCATTGTAACAATGAGATGTACAAGACACTTTGTTGAAAACGAACTTTACAACTTGGAGAGAGTGGGGAGGTAGGGAGGGAAGGGATGGTAGTGGTAGGGGAAAAACAAAGGACGGGGCAATAATGCTTGATAGGAAATGGACTCATTAATTTACTCATGTAACTGTCATCCCTCTTACAGTATCTTTAAAACAAAAATATATTAAAAAAGAAGATCTCTCATATAGTACAGATAATTTGACTTCATCAGTTTATTCTTTTCAAAACCTTTTTGTGCTTAGGCGTAATGGTTTAAGGCTGTAAACTAGCAACTTGGAGGCAGAGATCAGAGGATTATCGTTGAAGCTAGCCTTGGGGGTGGGGAAAACAGTACTTGATCAATGTCTGGGACTGGTGGTTCCTGCTTATCATCCCAGTCACGTGAGGAAGCACAGATAGGAGCTCTAAGTCCATGCAGGGCTGTTCATAAAGCAGCACCGTATTGAAAATAATAAATGCATAAAGGGGCCAATAGAGTGGTCTAAGTTGTAGAGTGAGTTATGAAGCCCTGAGTTCAAGCCCTAATACCTCCAAAAAAGCAACAAAACCAAACCAATGAAACTTTTTGTGTTTGACAAGCAATAGAAGACTAGTCCCCATGTTAAGATATGGACACTAGGGATTTGGTCATTGATGGGCAACTTGTGGTTCTGTTGTCTCTTTATTTCCCCACTACCAGCTGAAGTATGTAGGAATTGCATTGACTTGGTTTATCTTTGCCATATAGGTTGTAGGGAGGCCATGACCTTCCACTTGGAGATAGTATGTTCATGCTGAGGCTCTTTCGCGCTCTGTCTCTCGCTGTTTCTCTGTCTCTGTCTGTCTGTCTCTTAGAGGCCAGTGTGAGTTGTAAGAGGAGCCAGTGCCTGGCTTGTAGGTAGTAGAGTGTACAAGTAGCTCATTGCCTTACGCCCCAGGGCTGCAGTAAATTAATACCCTGTGGTCTCCATGCCTCTGGCAGCGATGGGGAGGGAGGTTGGGAAAGTGACATTTCTGTAAATAACCACACCTGGTTCTGAAAGCAGAAGGATTGGCATGTCCCTCTTGCCTCATCAATTACCATCCACCTTTCGGAAGGGGAGCCCCAGGGGAGAGAATCTCTTCACACACTTAGGATTATTTATAGACATCTCATCTGGGGAGCCTGGTTGGCTGTCAGCAGCCTTCCTCCACATGTCTTGTGTTGTTCCAGGCCCAGTGGGACACACCCCTCATCCCCCTCCCACACACAAAAGAGGTTTTGCCAGGCACGGGGTCTTAGTGAAGACATGGAAAGGGAGATACTGGGCTGGGTGCCTGAGTTTCTGTTATACGCATCTTGTTCATGGTGAACGTTGGCTGAACAGCCACTGCTAACCAAGGCCACTCACCACAGAGCTTCACAGCATGCCTTGCAAGCAGATAACCTGAATTAGGAATCCGGCTCTTATTTGGAAAGAGACTTGGTGCTTGGAAATTTGGGGTTGGGGGTGGAAAGAGAAAGACAGACACAGAGACACAGGAAGAGACAAGACACAATGACTCTATTTGTGTGATTTTGATAGAGCTAAGCCTGAAGAAACAGGGCTGATATAGGCAATACATGCAGAAACACTTCAGAGAAAGGGAAATTGTTAAAACCTAGAGAGCCAGGTATGGTGCACACCTGTAAATCCCAGCACCTGGAAGCCTGAGGGAGGCAGAATAGACTGCCACTTCCAAGCCAGCCTGGGCTACACAATAAGACCCTATCCCAAAAATCCTAGAGAAGAATGCTCTCTGTGGATACACTAGAGGCACTGGTGGAGTCAGGGAGAGGGGTAAGTGAGACACCTGGATGTTTGATGTGTGTTAGTACAGTATGTCTGCAGACACACTGGATTGGAACCAATTAGAGATTAGCAGATTAGAGATCAGAGATTAGCAGAATGCATCAGGTAGGTATTTAGGAAGATATATTATGACACCAGAGCTCAGTGTCAAGGCCAGGGTATTGCTTGCTATTGAGCGGTGTTGGGAGTGCATGTGTGTTCAACAGCTAGTTCAATCCCAGCCACATGAGGGGACCACCGACAATGACAGAAAGCCACAGTCCTTGAGGGATGGATGACTTACCAACATCTAGAGGATGACTTTCATGTTCATTGCTCTGCTCAGCAGAGACCTACCATTATGGTTGAAATATAATGATTACTTACTCTATGAACGATTCAAAAGTTTGTAATAAATTCAAACATCTGTCTTCTTTCCTTATGTATGGCTCATTCATGTATATATCTTCACGAGGGTTGTGGGGAAAGGTACAGAATTCGAGGGAAAAGGGGTTAAAAAGTGCAGCGGTGGGGCTATACTGACGAAAGGGAGCTATATTACTCATGAGTGGAAATGGGAAGGAGGGACTGGGAAAGAATGAGGGACAGAAATCACTGTAGGAAAAGAAGTGTGCTCATTACTTGATACATACAATCCCTCTGTGCATCACCTTTAGAATCACAATAATTTTTGTTAAAAAGAGAGAAAATAGCACAATAAATCCTTATAGACCCATCACCTAACAAAACAATAAAGTCACACTCACCTTTGTTTACTCTCTGTCCCCTGATGGGTTATTTGAAACCTAACCCAGATATTATAACTCTGGTAAATATTTATGTATTTATTTCTAAGAGACAAGGATTTAAAAAGCATATGCCATCACTAGAATGAAAAACCTTGGTAATCATTTTATAATATCATTAAATATTAAATTAGTGTTCAATTTCCCCAATGGATTCATAGCTTTTCTAGTTGGTTTGCATGAATGGAGAGTTAAGGGCCACAATTTTTTTGCATTAAAAAAAAAATCATGTTAAGGCATGACCTTCTGAGCCCTCAACTAATCTCCTGAGTTGGTAGGATTCTGCCTTTTTTTTTTTACCAGTCAGTCCTGGGGCTTGAACTCAGGGCCTAGGTACTGTTCCTGAGCTTCTTTTGCTCAAAGCTAGCACTCTACCACTTGAGCCATAACACCACTTTTGGCTTTTTCTGTGTATGTGGTACTGAGGAATTGAACCCAGGGCTTCAGGCATGCTAGGCAAGCACTCTACCACTAAGCCACATTCCCAGCCCTCTGCCTTAATTTTCTTTGTAAGACTATATTTTAGATATTGTCATGTGCTGCCATCATCTATGTGTCCTTGTCTCTTTTGGTGACAACAGTCATTGGTCATCATTGTCCAGATGTATTATTTCATCTTGAGGTTTACAAAAGTGGCTTTAAATCTCTAGTACTAATTAAACCCAGGGCCTCGTGCTTGAAGATGTTCTACCAATTGAGCCACACCAGCTCTCTGTGTTTTGTTTTTGACATGGAGACTCCTACCTTTGTCTGGCCTCAAATTTGTGATCCTCCTGCCTCTACCTCTTGCAGACATACACACCATGCCTAGGTGCAAACATGACATTTTAGTTCTCATTCCTTCCTCATTTGTTCTATGGAATCTTTTTATAAGGAAGATATTCCCTCTTGAACAATTTGATTACCTTATGATATAGTTCAATCAGGAAAAGCAGTTAAATGTTGGATTCTCTGCATTTACCAGTAATCAGAATGGTGGATTGATTCCCTTATATCCTCCAGAATAGACCAAGGAGATTTTTTTTTCTTTTGTAGTGTCATTAGGAACTCATAAATGTTAACATGTTTGATTTGTTTCAATTCATGTGCTTTCTAGAAAGCAAATATGGCCAAGGTTGGAACTGAAAGTTTTGAAAAGTTTTAAAAGTTTAAAAACTTTTCAGATATAAGCTTATATCATAGGTTCAATTCAAATATGCTACTAAAGGGATTTTTTGATTTGATCTAGAATATCTTCCTGTTGTGAAAATCGGTTCTTAATGTCAGTGGCATAAATGCTTATGGAATTTATTCTCTTTTATGGTAGAATATATCCAGGCACGTCTCTCTATATAGTGTATAATGTTTATATGCCCCTAAAACTGATTTTTACATATATTTATTAACGTAACAATTTGAGGTTTTTATTTTTTTGAGGTTTTTATATGTATCTCACTACAGATGTACAATTGATTACTGTATTTTCAGAGTATTTGAAATGATCTATCTCCATATCAAGTTACCAATGTAATGCAGTTAGGCTTATTTTATTTTATCTTTGATTTTTAAAATTACTTTATATTAGTTAATACAGGGAGGTTTAAGGAAGGTTTCATTGTTACATTTCCACACATATTTATAATGTATTCCTTTAGTCTTGAATTTAGGAATTGCCCTTTTCATTCTGATTTAACCTTATTTATAGTAACTTAAAATCTTTCTCTAGTTCCCCACAAAAACCTAAAAAGCTTTTTACCTCTTTCATCTCCTTCTTCTCCCTTTCCTTTAACCTATGCTATTTATATTACCATTCATCCTTGCACTGCACATCAATGCACAGTACACACACTCACCCCAACACACACTCACACTCACAAAAACACAGGCACATGTTTACACACTAGCACTCAATCACACACACATTCATGTGTATATATACACACTCATACATTTATCCCATACATACTCACACAATCACACACACACACACACACACACACACACACACACATGCACACACAGACACATAGACATGAGCACCCACACTCATTCATGTGCACAGACTCATGCTCCACCCTCACCCCCACTCATGTACACACTGTCTAGGTAAGCAATAGCTCATCAAGTTCACCTTGGGTTTTTTTCCACCTGATATTTCATTCTGAAATGGAGTCCCCAGCAGTGTCTAGAGTCCCCAGGGTCCATCTTGTGTGGTTGCACAATGTTATACATTGTCATCTGAATGTGCTGCAGTTTGTTCTCCGAGTCCTGTTGCTAGACCTCTGGGGTTGGCTATAGCTAGGAGTTCTGTGCTCCTGGTTTCTTTTGTGGTGAATTCCTAGAAGGCCTGCCTGTGGTAGAGGTTCAGAGTCCATATTGCTTTGCTTGCTCTCCACCTGAGTCACCTCCCACCCCACTGGGACCTTTCTGCATTCCTCCAGCGTGATGGCAGCACCAGCTGCTACTGCCAACCTTTTAGGCTTTTGCCACTCATGGAGGGACATGGTGTGTGAGTATATTTTTAATTTGATTTTTTTTCTTAAAATGTCTGCCGTTGAGATCTTTTTATGTAGCATTTGTATCTTATTTTCTGTGGAGTGTTGGCATAGTCCTGTTTTTTTTTTCTTGTTTGTTCCTTTGATCCTCTTCTATATTGATCTTTCATTTTAGCAAGTTCTTTATACACTGGAAATTTTAACTTTTTATTAAAAAAACATTTCCCCCTCGTTTGACATTTATCTCCTTTCTTTCCTTATGGTATGCTTGCTATGAAACATGTATTTTTAATTTTCTTAGTTTTATGTGTCAGAGTCCTCAATCCTTCCCTTCAGTAGCTTCTAGCTACTGAGTTAGAGATAGGAAATTTCCCTCACTCCAAGATTACAGAAAAAACCAAACAGGATGCTTTTTAAACTCACAGCACATTTACCTTTCTTATCCATATGGAATGTCTTGGTGCCTGATATAAAGGAGTAATGTAATGTTCTCATTTTGCATAGAGCCTTTTAGTTATCACTAGCTTTTGGGTAAAAAGACCACCTGCAATTAGTGGTTGTGCTTTTGTAGTATACATAAAGTTTCCAGTGATCCTGGGATGAATCCCCCACAGCTAGCAAGGGATTACTGTACTGACACAATGACTGAGAGACCTAAGCTTTGAAGCATCTCACGAATGGACATCTCACATCATAAGATGATACTTGACACCCACACAATAGCCAGGGACGTGAGGGTGAAGGGAATGGGGAGCAGCAGATTATGGATATGGGACACCTTAATCCATTTTGTTTTGCTGTAAGAAAATATCTGAGACTGAGTACTTTACAAACAAGCTTCCCATGTCTGCTCAGGTCAAACAACATGGTGCTGTTATCTGGTGAGAAAAGAAGCAAAGAGCAAGGAAGAACCAGGTTTGTTCCTTTGTAACCTGTGAAACTTGTAACCCGTGGAACTTTCTAACTTTTGGAAACTAACATCCAAGGCTGGCAACCCCATGACCTAATTATCTCCATTACTGTTCCACTGGGCAGTGACCCTTCAATGTGAGTTTTGGTGGGGGATAAGCCACATTCAAATCATAGCACTGGGGTTCCTGTCAGGGTAATGAAAAGATCTTAGACTTAGGAATAAGAAAAGGTGATTTTGTAACATTGGAATGTACTAAATGCCAGTGAACTTTCCCTTCTGAAATGGCTGATTATATTTGTGAATCTCACTTAAATAAAATAAGGTCCAATCAACAATAAAGGGCATTGCAGGGAAGGGTTTAAGCCTCATGTAGTTGTTTGTAGAATTTCGAGTCATGCCAGCAGTTACCCAGATCTTCAAAGGAAGCAATAATGTATCTTTCCACCATTTTATACTCCAACTCCTGCGTGCATAAAGGACGGGGCAGCCTCTGTGAAGTCACAGCTCAAGTGTGAGCTAGGGGTGTCCCTGGGCTGTCTGGGAGAGGAAAAGTGATGGGATTGGGAGGTGTCTATGCAAGAGAGCAAGAGTCAAGGTCCAGGCTGACCTGTCCCCTGGGACAGGGAGAAAGGGAGAAGGAAGAATAGGATTGAGAGAGGTAGAAATGGAAAAGAAGGATGGAGCAAAGAAGGGAAAGAGGTAGGGAGGGAAAAAAGAGGACACCTTGTTTTTCAATCCAGTTTCTCTATGACCTACAAAAAAATCAATTGCAGAATGCATAATTAAATAGCATATTTTTAGAGAAATGCAAAATGTTCCACTCATGCATTTTTTCTTAAAGTTTATTGTTTTACTTAATTATAAAAGCAGCATAATACTTATAAATTGGGAGTCACAGAAAAGCCTAAAGAAAAAAGGAACACACACTCACTAACCCACTGCATAGGAACAGCTACTTTGAACAGTTTCATATGTTTTCTCAGCATTTTATTTTTGCCCTTTTTGAATAGCTAAAGCTATGTTATATACAGTTTTTAACTGGCTTCTTTTTTTCCATGTTGTTATAGAATAAACTTTCCACTTGTGCTTTAGGACTGTTCTGTATGTATTTTGGTATAGTCTGCACATTATTTCTTTTTTTTCATTTTATTGTGAAAATACTGTACAGAGGAGTTACAATTACATGGGCAAGATAATGAGTATATTTCTTATCAAGCATTGTAGCCTCCTCCTTTGTTTCCCCTTCCTATCCCTTCCTCTCTCCCTCCCCTCCTCTTCCCCCCTCTTTCCCTTTCCTCCCCCCCACCAACGTTGTAAAGTTCGTTTTTCAACATAACAACTTGTACATCTCGTTGTTGCAATGGATCCACCTGTATCCCTATTTAAACAATTTGTTTTTTCCCTTCCCCTCCACAAATTATACCAACATCAAATACAGTGAAAGCAGGGGTTATATCCTGGGGAGGGGCATACAAAGCAACAAAGAAATCATCTTACAAATATGTTAGAAACAATCACATGAAAGAAAAAAAACATTTGAATACTTATCTTGGGGTTCATTTCACCTAACATCAACTTATCTGAACTTTTCTGCTTGTCTCAGACATATACTAGTTATTGCAAATAAGGGAAACCATAGGGCCTATATTTCTTTGGGCCTGGCTCACTTCACTTACTTCACTTAATATAATTTTTTCCAAGTCTTTCCATTTTCTAACAAATGGGGCAATGTCATTCTTTCTGATGGAGGCATAGTATTCCATTGTGTATATATACCACATTTTCTTGATCCATTCATCTACTGAGGGGCATCTGGGTTGGTTTCATAGCTATGTAAATAATGCTGCAATAAACATAGTTGTGCTGGTAGCTTTAGTATGGTCTTCTTTGTGATCATTTGGGTAAATGCCCCAAAGTGGGATTGCTGGGTCATAGGGGAGCTCTATTGAGGAACCTCCATACTGCTTTCCAAAGTGGTTGAACAAGTTTACACTCCCACCAGCAATGCAGTAAGGTTCCCTTCTGTCCACATCCCGTCCAGCATCTGTTGTTCTTGATTATAGCCATTCTAACTGGGGTGAGGTGGAATCTCAATGTTGTTTTGATTTGCATTTCTTTTATGGCTAGGGAGGTCGAGCATTTCTTCATGTGTCTATTGGTCATCTTTCTTTCCTCTTCAGAGAAGTTTCTCTTTAAGTCTTTAGACCACTTATTTATTGGGCAGTTGTTTCTTTGAAGATTTGTTGTTGGGGAATTTAATTTTTTGAGTTCCAGGTATATTTTAAATATGAGACCCTTGTCTGTTGTATGACTAGTAAAGATCTCCCAATCTGTGGGCTTTCTATTGATCTTGCTAGCTATGTCCTTTGCCATGCAGAAGCTCTGCAATTTCATGCAATCCCATTAGTCCAACCTTTCTTTGATTTGTTGTGTTTCTGGGTCTCTATTAAGAGAATTTCAGCTTGTGCCAAGGAGACCTAGGGTTTCTCCTATTCCATCCTGTAATGTTTTCAGAATGTCTGCTTTGACTCTGAGGTCTTTGATCCATTTGGAGTTGATTCTGGTGCAGGGTGATATATAAGGATCTAGGTTTAGTTTTCTACAAGTAGTTAACCAATTTTGCCAGCACCATTTACTGAAGAGGCTGTCTTTCTTCCATTCTATTTTTTTAGCTCCCTTATCAAAGATTAGATGGCTATAGGTCTGTAGGTTCATTTCTGGGTTTTCAATTATATTCCATTGGTCCTGTGGTCTGTTTTTGTTGTCTGCACATTATTTCTGCATGTTCAGCTGCCCTCCTATCATTGGACATTTGTTTGCCATGAGAGCTAAATACTGAACCATATCTATAGTAGAAGCCACAGGTGTGGGGGGGGGGGGGCTCCCGGAGATCCTCTGGGGCAATGAGACTGTGAAATTATGAACCTTCAGTTGAGGTGACTGAGTACAATTTTGGTGACAGAAATGAAATCACAGCTGTATCCATCCTGGGTTTTTTGTTTATTTGTTTTTGTCAGTTATGGGGCTTGAACTCTGGGCCTGGGTTCTGTCCCTCAGTTCTTCAGCTCCAGGCAAGTGCTCTACTACTTGAGCCACAGCACCACTTCCAGTTTTCTAGTGGTTCATTGGAGATAAGAGTCTCACTGACTTCCCTGCCTGGGCTGGCTTTGAATCGTGATCCTCAGATCTCAGCCTCCTGAATAGCTAGGATTACAGGCTTGAGCTATGGGTGCACGACTTCCGTCCTGTTTTAAGACCAAACAGAAAAATGATGTCCTTATATAATCTGGAAAAGACAACCTGAGTTGTCATAGGAGTCCCGGCCCTGTACAGTGTTTACATTTTAAGCAGACATTCTTTGAGCATCCGGCCAATGTAGGTAAAGGGATGTGAGGCGGGATTAAGGCACTATCTCTCTGCATCTCCCAGGAGCACCACACCTGGCCAGGCAGGGAGGGGCCTCTTGTGTGGGGGGTGACTGGGAAGTCCAAGAGACAGTGCAGTCAACATTGTGACATGTGAAGGCTAACAAGGTGTGCAGCCCAACTTTGGCAGCATTGATGGGGGCTAGGCACTGGAAAGCTTCCTGGAGAAGGTGACTTCTAATCTGAAATTCCAAACACAGATGATAATTGAAGTCCTCTGAGCTCTAGTGTAAGCCCTCCTCTTGGCTATTTCCCTTATCATCCCACATTAATTGGTAGCTGCTTGTGAATGACTTGGCTTCCTTCATCAGCAGAGAGTTGTGCTGCTCGGGTCCACATGATGAGTTCTTCTCATTGCTTTGTGTTAGAATTATGCCTTGAACTGCTGAGAAAAAAGCAGTTCTGGCCTGGATTCTTTCAAACCTTCAAACCTCCAAGAGTATGGATGCTATCTCCTAAGACATGGTGAATCCACCAGGGTGATCCGCAGCTCCACAAGAAGACCTTTCCTGGAACATAGAACACAACACATCAGTTCCTCTTTAAAGCAACAGTTCTGTGTCATTGGCTCTGTGAATACTAAACAAGATAAGGAGCCTAGGCCTGGCTCAGAGCTGCTGCTGGGATGTCTGATCCTGTCCTCCTCCCCTGAGCTCATCTGTGGAGATGATGAGTCACAGAGTTCACTTCCACCCTCAAGCTACTTCTTCCAATTCATTAACCAAGTCATCAGTCAGTATGACTAATTGTTACTGTTTGAGATAAATGTTTAAAATATCATTGCCCATGACAAGGTACTTTTAAAGTTCAAGGGTATGTTGAGGATGGCAGAGGAATATAATATGCATGCACAGAAAGCTCAGAAAAGAATACTGGAGACTACTTAAGTCAAGGGCCACTGTGTACCCTCAGTGCCAGCATCCACATGGTACCCTCCCCATCAGAGCCCAGAACAAAGACCGCCTGCTGCTCTCTTACCCTCTTTGCTATGTGCCTGCCAGCAATGGTTCCAGCCACCTTGGCTGCTGTGCAGGAAACCGACGCTGTCCTTCCTAGATCTCCATGACTTGGTGGTATGCCTGGAAATAGCCCTTTGACAAATGTCCCTGGTTTCCTTTCAATGGTGAGTTGTGAGCCATGTGACCTCAACCAAGTGTGGCTGAGGTTCTTGGGGCTACCAATAGAAATGGGCCCTTGGTTTCCTGGACATAGAGAGTCACCAAACAAATCAAAGGATGTAGGTGCCTTAGGCTGTGGTTAGCATAATTTCCACAAATGCCCAAGATGTTTTTGAAATGGAATTTGGACTATTGAGTGGCCAATAGTCAACCCCTAACTCATGAAGCCAGGGTTATACACAGACTGATCCATAACCACACTCCTGTCACCACAACTACAATCTGCAGTGTAGTTTGGGGGGGGGAGAGAGTTCTTCTTTTGGAATGACCCTGCTCTATATAGCCAGAATAATTCATTCCTTCACTTCCATTTTCCATGCTTGCTCATTCTGACCTTCTTTCAAAAAGCTTCTCCACAGCATTTCATCAGCCTGAGCACAGGGGGCATTACTGATGATTGCTCTTGCCCCAGTCAGAGCGTGGTGTTGATCTTTGGCTGGACACAATCTCTTACCCTGACAGGGCCACTTGGACCCTCATATCACAGTTCCTTCCCCATGTGTAGCAATAGGGTGGTGCTACCAGTGCTGTCACTGACCTTGGATCGTGGGTGTTTGCTGGCCACATTGTGTGCTGGCTGAAGCATAACTTAGAGTTGTACACTTAGATTGGCATTCAGGAATAAATGCCCTTTATGAGGAATAAACTTGGTAGGTGATAACCAACCTAACTACCCACCCACTCATCCTTTTCTTAGACCAAGTACAGTCTTGGGTTTTTTCTTTAAAGGCTTCTAGTCATGGTTACACCTATATTCTTGGGCTGAAGGAGTGGTCTAGGTATGGCTCATAGGTCAAAAGCAGAGACTTTCTGGCCAGGAAGCTTGTGTTTAAATCCTGGTTCAGAAGATAATGAGCTGTTTTACCATCTAGCTGGCAACCACTTTTCCCATGCCTCAGTTTCATCAAATGTAGACCAAAGATGATAGTATTCCCAGCCTCTTGGGTTTGCTGTGAGCACTAGGTGAATAACTACAGTAAGAATTTTGTATACCAGAACACAGTAAGCGCTGTCAGTCTTTGTTGGTAGAAGGTTCTGGTTGGTCATTGGGCTCATGGCCGTGGCTGAGCCACCTCGCTCTGAAGGAGATTCTGCTTTGCTTATTGCTCCTCTTGCTTTGAACACAGGGTTTGACATTTTCCATAGTAGATATTTATTACAAGAATTCCATTATGGCTCATTGGCATTTACTCCCTCACTCCCCCAACCAGAGCAACTGAGCGAAGACACAGAGATTGCTTTGTTTCTTGTACTCTATCTGGGACCCCTCCTTCCCTGTGTCCTGACCCATACCTTGCTCTTTGCTCTTCTGTCACAGGCATGTGTCAAAACATGTCAGGTGTAGGGGCTCTCAGAAAGGCCTGGCAGTCCCCTCTGCTCTCTGTGGGCAGGCTGTGGTATGACAGCCCACCCCTGGCCTTTGAACTTAAGAATGCCCCACTATAGGCCTGTGACAACCAACCTGCCACCGTGGAGCCCAAATCTTGGAAATTGTTATTGACCTATGGGAAATTCTTGAAGTAGCCAGGATAGTTAAGAGCTGTAGCCAGCATCTGGAATTAACTAGAAACATATACTCTGAGAAAAATCTTCCACATGTGTTAGGTGGGAGCTTCTAGATGACCCAGAGTCTACTTTATTCTATTTCCTTTTTACCAGTGTCCGGTTCAGGTTTGGTGGAGTATGTCTTTGCTTGCCCTCTCAGTGGCTGCTGATAGTGATCATAATTGTGTCAAGATTATCATGTCTTACATCACTTAATCCTCAAAGCTGTCCTTGGAGATAGCGGTTATTATTCCCATGTCCAAATTTATCAACAAAAATTCAGAAAGCACAGCGATTTGCCCACCTCCATACAGCTATTAAATAGTAAGCTGGTTCAAAGCTGGATTTGTCTTCCTGCTGCCCTCTTCCCCCCCCCACCCCCACCTGCCCACAGCCTGTGCTTTTACCTTCTGTGTTGCTCCCTTTGTGTGTTTCTTGCATGGACATTGGTGTCAGATAAACCTATGTTCAAAACTTGAACATAGCCTTATAGGCTATGAACTCAGATGGATCATTTAGTCTCATAGTAGCAGAGCAATGATAGCTAATACTTACTTGGGACTTGTCAGAGCCTGGAGTGCTGAAGTATTACTTGTTTAGCTTATGGCAACCCTGAGGTTGATGCTGTTATTTTGTGAGGTGTTAATGGCCAGGACCTAAGTGTTAGCTCAAAAGATTCCAGGAAATTGTTATTACTGATGAAAACACTTAAACTGAAACTAGACACAGGCTAGGCACAAAAATGGCACAGAACAGATAGTCTATATTGAGTAATTAATGTAGGATACCAAGGCTTGTCTCTGCTAAAGCCCTTCATTTGCAAGAGACACACCCAAGCTGGGTTAGAATCTGCACTTTGATTTTCACTGCTGAATGTATCTGCTTTGCTTCCTCAAGTTCCCATCCTGCTACCTTCTGTCGCCACAGTCTGGACCTTGTATGTGAGAGCAGAGCCTGGTGCAGACTACAAGGACCCATTCTATGATGGAGTCCAGGTACCAGCTCCAGCCACCTGATGGACTGTCATTCCAAGTTTTCTTCTAAACACAGAAGGCTCATTCCTGAGAGAAGTATGTGCATGAGTGTGTGTGTGTGGAGGGGGGAGGATGATCATGACTCCCTAGTGCCCTTGTGTGGTTTTATCTAAAATAAGAAAGGGGAAGGGTACCTGCATGGTTCACCATCTGTCACATGCCCAATAGGACAAACCACTCCTCTCAACATCATTCCTAGGACTTTGCTCCTAGGGATAAGAGGAGAGGTGAGGTTGGGAGTCAGGCTGGGTATAACTTGTGAAATTACATCATTCATTACCTGCAAAAGAGCACCTGGAATCAAGGGAGATGGGAGCCAACAGCTGGATCCCTGGGGCGGACAGAGGCCACACTGGAGCTTGGGAGGCAGGTCATCCAGGTCAAACTACACAATCTCCAGTGTTCCCTGCAGGTCCTTTAATGACCCATTTCCACCTTGGCAGGAAGTGTTTTTCTTTTTATCACACCTGAGCATCTCCTCCTCCACAGTATAAACTCATTTCCTTTGGCCCCTGCGTTGAGCAGTGAGAGGCCAGCTGGTCACCGATTTCTATATCACAGCCCCTCAGATCCGCAGCAACTGTTATTAAATCTCTCTCTTCAGCTGCTTCTTCTTGGGCTAAATAATTCCTGCTCCTTTCACCTTTCTCCACAGCTCTGTTTTCATGCTCTGTGCAGTGTGTGTCTTCCCCATAGACTAGGAGCTGGGAAGCCTGGGGGTGCATCTGTCTTAGAGGCTATGGCTGGCTGAGGGAGGAGAGCAGCCAGGGAAGCCTGGTCACTTTGTCTGATCAGTCTACTTCTCTGCCCATGAGTCAAAGAAGAAAGATATATTTTTCCACCAGGGACAATCTAGGCTCCTGGTTTTGTGGCCTTTCTGCCCACGCTGCACCCTCCACTGGGTTCGATGTGCCAGGACAGGTGAGCAAGAGAGCGGAACAAGCCAGCTAGCAAACAACAACCACTAGCTAGCTTGCTCCACTAGCTGCCAGCTAAGTGCATGCTTTAGCTCATTAGTTTCTCCAACAACCCAGCTGACCTCATTTTATACAAGATTCTAAAGCTCAGCTCTAAGGCTGTGAAGTGTGTTGCTTGAGACAGCGCTTGTAGGAGAAGGTACAGCCAGATCTACAAGCCTGGTAAAGGGACTTCAGAGCCAGTACTATGACTACCGCCAGCTTTCTCTGCTTATTTTGCAGGGAGTGAATCAGGGATAGGGAAAGAGCCCTCAGGGCTGCACTGGGAGCTGACAACTTCTGTAGACAGCTAGAGATAAATGCATAGACTCAGAGTCTATGCATTTGGGGAAGCAGAGGAGAGACCCAAGGGGAAGGGTGACTAGGGTCAACTGCTCAGAATGGAGGCCAACTGTAATTCTTGCTTATTTGTCTTCTGCACAGGTCCAAGGGAACCTGTCTCCATTGTAGCCATTTCCTGTTTGTGGCCCAGGCCTGTCTTCTTGCTACATACATGTCACTGATCTTCCTCTCCATAAAGAGTGTCTCTAAGCTTTCCAGACCCAAGAATCCAAACTCCACCTAAATGTACCCCCTCATTCTTCAGTGGGAACCCCTTTAGAAGGTATGATTTCTCAGGACCTGCCTCTACCGCTCTCCTGATCCCGTGGTTTATCTTCTGACTGCATTCCCAACACATTGCTCCTCAGTTTCTTCCTCCTACTTCCCAATGTAGGTAGAAGAGGGGTCTTCACTTTTATTTGCAATGCTGTTTTCTACTACCACCCTTTGGGGGTGTGGGTAGATAAAAAATGTCTTGTCCTCCAAAGATACCCTAATTCTTGTGAACAATGAATGTTACCTTATATGGCAAAACAAGATGTCCTTGTAGATGTGATGAAGTATGAAGGATTTTTTAGAATTATCTGTGTGCAATCATATATGCCTTTATAGGAATAATGGCTTCTGATTTGTTTTTCCCATCACACTGATGGGGACAAGGAAGTTAGGTTGATCAGCATGCTGAAATTCAAGCAGTTACTAAATAGATCGAATGAAGACCTAGTTCAAGGTGACTCTAGATAGGCTTCTAAATCACCCCTCCCCCCACACACAAGCTACCATCTTCAGTGGGTATCACTGTCCTGTTCAGCATGGTTAATTAGAGCTGGGCTTCTCACAGCCCAAAGCTGCAAACTTTAATTGTTAATTTATAGAACTGATCACTTAAGAGATGATGAGGACTCTTAATTCATTCTGGGACCAAGTCCACCAAGCCTATGGCTTTGATATCTAATGATCAAAATGCCTTTCTAATCCAATGTGATCCAGAATAGCTGATGGAGGGTCTGGGGGGCAGGGGTGAGAATTTATCCTTTACCTGATTTACTATGTGCATCAGGATCTTCTTTCTTTCTTGCTTGCTTGCTTTCTTGCTTGCTTGCTTTCTTGCTTTCTTGCTTTCTTGCTTTCTTGCTTTCTTCCTTCCTTCCTTCCTTCCTTTCTTTCTTTCTTTCTTTCTTTCTTTCTTTCTTTCTTTCTTTCTTTCTTTCTTTCTTTCTTTCTTTCTTTCTTTCTTTCTTTCTTTCTTTCTTTCTTTTGCCAATTGTGGGGCTTGAACTCTGGGCCTGGGCACTGTCCCTCAGCTCTTGATCTCAAGGCAAGAGTTCTACCACTTCAGTCACAGCACCACTTCTGGTTTTCTGAATGGCTTATTGGAGATAAGAGTCTCACAGAGTTTTCTTCCTGGGCTGGCTTTGGACTATGATCCTCAGATCTCAGCCTCCTGAGTAGCTAGGATTATAGGCATGAGCCACTGGCACCCAGCTATTTTCAAAATGACTTTCTCATTCTATTCTACCACTCACATTGCTCACTAAATATTGCTATTGTTATTATTATTATTTGTTATTGTTTCCTCCAAATAATAAAAATGAATTGTGGAACTATTAAAAAACAAACTATAAAGTTGGAGAAAGGGACATTTCCAGAAAGACTGACATTGTGGCATGGGGAGATGAGGAGCAAGCTACTAGGTCTGGGATAAGTTTGGAGCCACTGAAAGGGCAAGTTATGAATAGAGGGATCCTCCGGGCTTGCTACTGCATCTCCTTGAAGTTCTTTTTTGTTTTTAAGTGGAATTGTGGGTCCTGTGGCTCCCCTAATCCTAAGGTGCGAGCATAGAAGAAATTCTTTAATGGCAGAAGAGAGTTGCATAGCCTTGGGGTCAGGGCTGGAAGGAAGAGGCAAGAGAAGGAGGTCCCCTTATTTATCTCCATCCTATTGTGTAGCATAACATTGGGTACCTGACTGATGCTCAGCCATGATACAGAACTAGAGCAGATGCGATGAAATAATGCAGCTCCAGCTCTGCTCCATTCCCTGGGGCACTATGTTGACTCTCTGAGCACAATTCGCCCATCTGCCACCTACAGCCTACAGAGTTTATCTTGGGGAGAAAGGGCAGCAATGCACTATGTGGACTCCAGAGCCTTAAACAAGCCTGAGGCCTGAAAAACTGGAAGCTATTTCTGTCAATCCTTTTCTAACATATGATGTCCCTTCTCCCCACCCCCATGGTTAAAGCACAATTCTGACATTAACATATTTCTGCATAATAATGAGGATATACCTATTCCTTCCCATGGGATTCAGAGAGCTATTTTCAATTTTGAATGCAAAAAACCACACAAGCTAACTATAAACATTTAAATTTCCCCTCACCCTGTATTAGTGTTGTGCAACCATAAAAATACAGTTTAGGAAGAAAATGTCAACAGCATTATTTGTGCCTTATAAAGATTTCCTCATTGTTTCTAGACCAACAATTCTAGTTACTTCTTTCCTTGCCTCCTTATTCAACATTGGACAATTTTGCATCCTAAAGAGCCATTTTTTTTCCTAAAAAGTCTTTGTGACCCTTTTTTATTAGATTTTTGTTGGCCACACTAAACGATTCAGGTTTGGCTATTCTAAGCCAGGCATTTATAAGGCTTTACCTGAACTCACCAGGCTGCAAGTGATACATTTTGGGGAGTGTTTGTTAGTAGATACTACTTGCTGGTATATATGCCCAGTCTTGCCAATGAGGCATGAGGCAGCAAGACCCCTGAGAGGGAAAGGGCCTTGTTACCTCCCATTCCCACAATGAATAGGAAATCCACTCATACTGAGAGAGCAATTAAAGCAAACACTTACCCTGTGAGGACAGCATCCAGGGAGCTTCCATTGTTGCCCACACAGCCCTATGACTTAGACTTGTTTTCCTTTTGCTTAGCTAGTAAGTTTCTGCTATCACATTGGTGTGTCTGCTGTCTTGAGGCTCACGTGCATAGTGTACCCAGTTCTTGCTTGGAAGAACATTTGCTGGGTCTCTTCACTCTAGGGCCCTCAGACTCAGACCAGGGTGAGGGTGAAGCATCAGTCTTCTAGAAGCTCTTACTTGACTAGAACATGAGATCAGTGGAAGTGCAGAGAAGCTAAGAGCATCTTATCTCCCCAGGAGTTACATGTAAAAGTAGAAGTTAGATGTAGTTGTTTGAGTTAGAAGTACCTAACTCTGGGCAAAACCATGAATGAGCTATGGTTTCACTGGTCTAAGTGGGAGAGCTGGGTTCTGAGTGTGGCAGAGCTGATAGCTCATAGATACTGGGGAGAGAAACAGAGAGGAAATTTCTAACGTTCAAGCCAAAGAGTTAAGGGACAAATGGATTTTGGGTCATTTTGGAGGAGGCAGGGTAGAAAGGAAAGGAAAAAAACTGGTTAAACTGCTTATAGGTAAATATTTGTAGGCAGATATTAGATTCTGTTTCCAGTTCCAGCTCTGGAGGTGATAATGACCTTGAACATGAATTCCAGCTCTAGAGGTGATAATGACCTTGAACATGTAGCTTCAAATTCCTGTTTTCCCATCAAGGACATGAGGCCAGTTACACCATCCTCTTAGTGCCATGGTAGGGTTTAGATGGGAGACGTGTGTGAATCACAGGCCACAGGGTCTGGCATGTAGTAGGAGCTCCAACACTGGCATCGCTGATAGGAATTGAGAACTGTGGTTTCCATCAGCACACAGAGGAGGGAGATGGAGGTAAACCATTGACTCTATGACATTGGGTTTTATAGTACTACCAATTCTTCAGTGGTGCTTTAGTAAAGGGAGGGGGCTGGCCTTGCCCACGTGGAAAAGAGGCTGAGAGCTGGTTCTGTAACAACCCCTCCCTCAGACTTTGGGATGGGTCATACCTATGGCTGTGCATTGCCCAGAAAGCACTGCAGAGTCTCGGCTGGTACTGGGGTTTGAACTCGTGGTCTTGTACTTGCTAGACAGTTACTCCACCATTAAACTCATATTCCCAACCTAGAAAGTTACAATCTTGAGATACCATTCCAGCTTCTTCAGCCGCTCATTGTTTTAGCTGGCCTCTAAGGAAAATGGAATCCCTAGTTCTATGTGATTGGTCACTGGTTGCTCCCCTCCCATATGGCTCCATTGGAGTACCAAAATCTTGCCCCTGCAACACTGGCCCTTTATCTGTCATGTGAGACAATCAAATGTAACCATGTGAGTCTGTTTCCAGAAACTAAGGGGTGATAGCAGGAGTAAAATCTAGCATTGCTTTGGTATGTGGTAATGAGCCTCTAAAAAAGGAACTTAATTACACCTTGAAATTGAATGATTCCTTTATTCTCTTGAACGGAATGTGCTGGACTTGGGAAGCCTCTGGCATTCTTGCTGCCTGGTCTATTTCTACTCCTGTTTTGCTGCCAATGCTGTTTGTATCACATTCCAGAAAGCTTTACTAGGGTTGTAATCCTAATGAAAATGGATTGCTGCCTGGCTTAGAGCTCAGAGATCCTCACAGATCTGATCTTAAGCAGAATGGTAAGGCTATACCATGGGCTGTTTGAGTAAGCCTGGGTGATTTCAAGTCACCGTGTCCAGCTCAGTTTTATCATAGCAACAATAATACAGCCAGAAATATATATTTTAAGAAAAGAAGAAAAAAGAAAAAATAATACAGCTAGCTTTTCTTATCTATAGATTCTGCATTAGTGGATTCACCACTTGTGTATTGAACATACGTAGAAAAGAGTATGTTCTGTTTTCAATATGTACATACTTTTCCCTTGTCATAACTCCCTAAACGATATAGCATTTTACCTACTTATGTAGCATTTACCTTGTATCAAGTACAATGAATAGTTGAGAGATTATTTAAAGCATACTGGAGGATATATACAGGTTTCATGCAAATACTATGTAATTTTATATAAAGGACTTGAACATTTGCATATTTTGGTAACCATGGGGGTGGGTACCCTGGAAACTCCCTCCCCCTGCAGATACCCAGAAATGTCTGTAATTATGATTAGTGGCGTGTAGTAGGTGTGTCAGACATCAAGTCTGACAAACATCTGAAAGAAGCAACTTAAAGAAACAAAGCTTTATTTTGACTTGTAGTTTTAGAAGTTTCAGTCTATCTTGATGGGAAAACAAGGTGAAGAGCAGCTCACATCATGGTAGACAGGAAGAAAGAGAGAGAGAGAGAATGTGTGAGAGAGAGAGACAGACAGAGACAGAGACAGAGAGGGAGGGAGGGAGCAGTATTAGTAGGATTCCTTCTTCTCTTTTGTTCCATATGGGCGCTCATATTCAGGACAGATAGTCCCCTTTAATCCCTTAATCCTGTCAGGACATACTCTCACAGATCTGCAAAGGGTGTCAGGGGTGTGTTTTACTAATTTCTCAGGCACTTGTTAGTGCCTGAGAATCCAATCAAGTAGAAATCAAGATTAACCAACACAGTGGGTTAATTTTTTCTTTAAACTGGTTAAAATGAAAGCATGTAGCCTAATGCCAAGTAGATGACTGAATCTGAGTAGTATCATTTTCATCAATGGGGAATGCAAAGTGATAACAGCAGCTTGTATTGCATACAGTACTATAAAGCGAAGGGTGACACCTGAGCAACAAACCCAGCAGAGTGCCTGTCGTATCCTGGCAATTAGCATCTGCTCACTGTTGTTATCATTGTCAACTTTGTAGGCTTTTTGCACCATCATGAGTTTGAAAACAGGAAGTGAGACATCATTGCCCCAGAAGGCTGTTCTCAGGGGTCAGCTCTCCACACCACAGCAGGCTGGGGGTGAGGGATGTATGTAGGTCATGGGATGGAGGAAGTGAATGAGAAGCAAAGGGAAGGGTCAGAGATCATTCCAAGAACACTGAGTGATGCTAGTTAGTTACTTCACAGTGACAGGAATCTAGATCAACCTAAATGTTTTGGTCTCAAGGAGGAAGCTCGTTGTACCCTCTAGGCATGCTGTTCTTGAAATCCTGATAGCATTTCCAGGTACAGGATTAACTTCATCCCCACATCCAGAGTGCAGGGCATTCTTGTCAATTTTCTTCATTTCTATGTGTAATTGCAAGAAGGCAAGGCCAAGCAAAGGGAGTGGATGCTTTAATCCTTCACTGGGGACTAGGAGCATGGCTGGGACAGTAGAGCACTTGTGTAGAAGTACCAGGCCCTGGGTTCAAAGTCCAGTATCATGAAACAACAAGAACAACAACAAAACAAAATCAAATCTAATCATAGATGGAGCAGATCATAGATGATCTGACCACACCTGGTCCACATCTGAGGCCAGCTTGGATCTTCCTGTCCCTGAAGCTGAGATGGATTTGGATCTGTGCTCCGTGACTACAGACAATCCAGTTCTTCTGTAAGATTTCTGTACTATCCTATGGTCTACATCTACATCAAGTTTATTTGGATGAGGATCTTGTCCATTTTTTATATTTATATACACATAAACTCAGCCTGAGATTTGGGTATATAGCAGACTGAAGATTCAACTGAAAGTCGAATATTATATGTTTCCAATTCAAGAATGTCCCTTAGTCACATTCCCATGTCAGAGGACCACTCCCCAGTCTTTCTCTCTGCTCTTTGCTTTCTCTAGTGACTACTCTTTTCTCTCCATTTGGCTCCTGGCCACATTTGCATATCTGTAAATTATTGTCACTGAGCAAGACTTCCCCAGAAATAGCTGGGAATATATTGCCCCCTCCCTCATATTCAGACCCAGGAGGACTTCTTAATTGTTTGTTGATGAAGAGGAAGATAATGTGCTCCACACCAAAAAGATACTTCAAAGCAAGCTGGATAAGACAAACAACATCACAACCATCTGTCCTGAGCCCCAGGCCTTCCTTCCCAAGCTAGAGAATAGCTTGGCCTGGCTAGCTCCATCCTTTGAAAAGACAGTGTTTTCTGGAAGCAACCTCAGTCCCTTTTAGTCTGCATACAGAGCTGTGTCTGTCATTAGGCACAGCCACTTGCTGCCTTGGACTGATAAGCCTAGGTGACAGGTGGCAAGGTACAGTACTGGACTAAAGGCTTCAGCCAGAGGCCAGCACTCATGCTGACCAGACCAGAGAGTTGGCACCACCTTGCAAACCACACCACTGCCATTTGCTTCTCCTCTGTCCTGAAACAAACAGATCAAACTAAACACACTCCAAGCTTCTTCCTAAAGGATGGGCTAACGCAGCTTTCTTTTTCTGGTAAGTGCTGTTGCTACCTGGACAGTTTTAACAAGTCTTCACAGTAATCCTGCAGTAGACACTGGCTCACCCTGCAGATGAAGAGGCAGGTGAGGAGAGGTCAGCTCTGTCATTCAAGGTCATGGTCAAACAAGGGCTTCAGAACTTGTGCATAGCATTGTTCATGCAACATCCTTTGATTACTTTCTGGAAGGATGGAAAGGAATAAATAGTTATTAGACATCAGTTGTGGGCCCAGCTCTTCCCCATAACTATTGCCCTTTTCAGTTCTCATCATATGGATCTGATATATGCAAACTCTGCTTTTTAGATAAGGAAACCAAGGAAACCCACAGGCATTATGTCAGTGTCCCAGACTTCATGCAGCCAGCAGCCAGTTCGAGTTTAGTTGTCCCCAGGCTCTGTTCACCATGCACGGATGTTGTAGGAAACTTCACAGCACACACACTCCATCCAGCTTTGTTGGCTCATAGCTTCCAGGCTTTGTTAGCTGCCAGCTTGCAGAATGAGTCATTAGCTGGCCAAGCTTAGCCTTGTCCAGGCTCTCCCAATAGAAACTTCTCCTGGCATGCTGGAAATTTCCTTCTCATCAGAATGACTTCCGGGCTTGACTTGCTGCTCATGACCTGAGATGGGGTTGTTACTAAGAGTGAGCTGAGCAGGAGGCAGTGATAGTCCCATCCCTGATTTCCTCTGCCTGACTGGCAAAGGATATCGCTCCTGTATTAGAGGAGAATACCTACTACAAACAGGATACTTACTGCTCAGTACTTACTTCCTGACACAACCACATTTTTTTGCTTTATTTATTTGGTTTATTTGCTTTTTTTCCCTCCCTAACCCTGTGTTCTACAAATGTTCAGTAAGTATAAGTCCAAGCACACTGTGGTGCTGGCAGTCACGTGATGCCACCTAGGTAATAATGAGAAGCAGGGCAGAGATAGAACTCTAGACACCCACTTGCTGGAGCTCAGGGCTTCCCGTGTTCTACACAGACACATAAAAGTGACTAGACATGAGAAGGGAGAGCTGGAGTCGATATCATGCTTAGACAGAGAACAGCAGAGAAAACTAGAGACCTTTCTTTTGCCCCCAGGCTGGGCCCTGGTGCTAGAGTAGTGAACTTGTCCCTCAGGCCACACAGCAGGTCTAAATCTGTGAGGAGAAGAAAGAAGCCAGGAGCCTTAAGGGATTAGAACAATTTGTTGGCAACATGAAAGAAAATCTATCTTAACTTCTCCCTCAAAAAACGAACAAGTAAACTAGGTGCCGGTGGCTCATGCCTGTAATCCTAGCTACTCAGAAGCCTGAGATCTAGGGATCATGGTTCAAAGCCGGCGTGGGCAGGAAAGTCTGTGAGACTCTTATCTCCAATTAACCACTCAAAAAAACCAGAAGTGGTGCTGTGGCTCAAATGGTAGAGTGCTCTCACCTTGAGCTGAAGAGCGCAGGGACAACACCCAGACCTTGGCAAAGTTCAAGCCCCACGACCAACAACAACAAAAAAAGAACAAGTAACCAAAAAAAAAAATCTAGTAGGAATCACAGTAAACAAAACAAATTCTGTCTTGGAAAAATTATTTGCCTTGAGAGACAGAAAAAAAAAATCTTAGAAACTTGCTGGATGTTTGAATACTATGAAAGACCCTGGACTCCCTCCCTAAAGTAAACTAAGAATAACAAAGAGATGCAGTATTTTGAATGCAAAAGAAACTGGGTAAACAATTTTTAAGTATAATAAAAATAAAGTATCAACAAATTAAGATTTTTCCTCAATGGTAATGTTTAGCAGAACTGACCCTATTGCCCAAATCTAATTTGGGGACACATTTGGGGAAATCTGTAAGGTTAGAAATGAAAGGAAAAAGCAGATAAGAATAAGAAAAGAAGTGATAACCGTGAAAACAGGGCTTGAGCATTAAACCAGGAAACACTTGGTACCTAGCTCAATAAGCTAATACTTGGCCCAATACCTTGGGACTTATCCAATGTACAAGACTACTTTTGGGGGAGCCTACCCCTCACATTTTGCTGTAGCACCCAGGCCATCCCCTCCCTGTGGACCAAAGTATGCATGGAGCCTGCAGCCTGAACCTACCCTCAGCTCATCTCCCTCCTCCATTCTCTTTATCTGGGTTTTCTAAATTAAACTCTTGAACCAAACATCCCAGGCCTCTTTCTCATACTTGAATGTGCTCTTTCCTGGATCCATCCTCCAAAAGTGAGAATGGCAAAAGTGAGAATATCTGCCTGTTGGAGATGGACATGAGGTAGCTTCTTGCAGGACTCATAGACAGTTGAGACATGCAGACATATAGACACAAGCATATCTTCTTTTGTACACACAGTGTCCCTCCTGATGTGGTTTGGAGCCAGGAGTGGAAGAGAAACAGAGGCTGTCTGGAGGTTCTGCCTACAATGCCACATTCTCTGCACTCAGAGGAAGATGAGAATTCCAAGTTCAAGTCTATCTTCCAGGCATATGCTTATAAGTGTGTACTTGCCCAAGTGGGAGAACAGAGCATATTTTATTTAACAGGATGTTAACATGATTTATAGCACTTAACTAGTAACGCATAGGGCTCTCCTTTCATGCTCTTTCCCTGGGCTCAACATTTGCATGCAGTTGGGTGGAGCTTGCAGTGACATTTCTGTTCTTGGTGACCAATTCCTTTAGGTCACCTATGTTGAGGAATGGAACCTTTTAGCACTGCCTGTGCAGACAGCAGCTGTCATTCCCTTCATAAAAGAAGGGAGAAAAGGACTTTGGCGGGGGAACCTTACTGCCATGGGAACTAGAGCCTATACCTTGAAATCTCACATCACTCTTTCTCTCTTTACCTTTGGGGAAAAGCCCATGAGGCAATCCCTAAAACCAAACAAGTACCATAAACTGTCTTCTGAGGCAGCAGCCAGAGCAGAGGCCCCACCTGCATCTCTGCTCCTGGTATCTAGACATGGAGAATAGTTGACCACTTGATGCTGGAGAGAATCAGTCTTCTACTTCCTGAATGGGATGGTAGGTGGGCAGTGAGTGGCATTTTACTTCCATTGGTTCAGATCTGCAAAAACCACCACTCATGCCTGGGAATCCTGAGTAATAATCCAAAGGGTACTGATAAGCAGGGCTTGGCGCACTCCCCTGAGCATAGTGCTGGGGAGATGTTGCTGCCATTTATGCTGATAGCTCTGTGAGACTGCTGTAGGTGATCCTGTGCCAGGACACCCCTAACACACCATGAGGAACTCAGAGGAAACATATGGGACTATGGACCTGCTGCCTGGAGACACAGATAAATAGTACTTGTGACAGTTAATACTCTGTGTCAATGGGTCTTGGCTATGGTGCCTAGTTTGGTGAAATGCCTCTCTAGAGCTTTCAGTAATGGTTTCTCTCCAGATGTGATTAACATTTAAATGAGTAGATTTTGAGCAAAGTAGATGAGGCTTCATTATATTCTTGACTTCATCTAATCAGTGCAAGTCCTTAGGAGCAAAGACTGAGATTTCTCAAAGAAGAAATTCAGCCCCCAAACTCTAATACAGAAACCCTACATGGTTTTCCAGTTTACTGTCCCATGAAAGCTGGACTTGGCATGCAATGTTTATTCTTATCTAGGTCTCTACCTGCCCTAAAGATTTCTGAATTGCCAGCCTCCTGATCCCATGAACCATTTCTTCAGTGTATCTATCTGTCTTTCTATCAACCACCTATCTATCTCTACATATACACACACATAACACACACACACACACACACACACACACACACACACACACACACACACACACACACACACACACACATCCCAGGGGAGACCAATACAGATCCCAAATAGTGCATTCTAAGAGTACAATGGGAGAGGGCTAGGGAAGCTCTTTGTACCCCAATCTAGACAGAGGAACACCTGGCTCAACAAAGACATTCTGAAGTCTAATTAACTCCTCAGATGAATGACTGATAGTTGAGAGCAGTTTCCAGATCCACCTTGCCCCAGAGGGTAGAATGTGGGCTATGAACTGGTATTCTAGCACAGGGGAAGATAGAAAGAAGAAGAATACAAAGCCTCTTGTGCACCCCACCTGTCAGTTCTGGGCACAAAGGGCAGAGTGTCCAACCTTAACAGGAATGTTTTAAATATCTTCTTCTTGAGTTAGCTTTCTTTTTCTTTTCTTTTTTGTGGCACGAGGGTTTGAACTCAAGTCTTTGTATTTGCTAAGCAGATGCTTAAGCTACATCTTTATTCCTTTTGGTATGTTATTTTTGAGATAAGGCCTCACATCCCTTCACCACTTATGGCCTCAGACTGTGATCCTATTTATGCCTCTAACATAGCCAGGATGACAGATATGTACCTTTTACACACAGCTAATTTGCTGAAATGAGCTCCTGCTAAGTTTTTGCTTAAGCTGTCCTTGAACCATGATCTCTGTCTCTCAAGTAGCTAGGATTACAGGCACAGCCACCAAATCCAGCATTTGAATTAGCTTTGCATATTAGGGAAATTTCTGCCTTCAGTCTGGCAATGGTTTCTATTAACCTTAGTTTCGGTCTTATTTGAGATTATTTAGTTCCAAGTGACAAAAGCCCATGCAAGCTAATTTAAGGGAAAAAAGCAGAATTGATGAGAAGGACATGGGTTTTTAAAAGCCTAAAAAGATGAGAAATGAAGTCAGGCCTTGTGAGGTTTCCTTATGCCTGGGAAACCAAAGTGCTCTGATTTACATTGAGGGCTGTGACTGGCCGGCTTTGGGTATATGAAGATTAAAATGAGCCCATTCCTAGACTAAACCAGCAATCCAGTGCAATCCTTCCAAGGCAATGAGCACTTTCTTCTATATACAGGGCTGGCCCTTCAACTTGAGGTCTATTGTGAACCATGCTGATATATGTCATTGTAGTGTAGGCTGGTGGGAGGGTGCTAACCACTGCACTGGGACTGATCTCAATAAGTCAGATCTGGCACTTGGTAGCAGTTTCACTAGGTGCTGGGCTCTGTTTGTTCCTGGCCCTAGACAATTATAGAAGTGATGAGCCCACTGTTTAGTAAAAGGGCTCCCCAGTAAACTGACCTTGTCACCAGCCTCTCCCACAATGTAAGGACATTTTATCTTGTGTGACTGGGCCAGCACAGGCCTCAGAATTCCCCATTTTTATTAATGAGGCAGCCCCAGTCCTGCTTTCTACTATGTAAAAAAAAAAAAATCTCTCAAGCCGGGCATGGTAGCTTACGCCTGTAATTCTAGCCACTCAGGAGGTTGAGATCTAAGGATCGCAGTTGAAAGCCAGCCTGGGCAGGAAAGGCTGTGAGACTCTTATCTTCAATAAACCACTCAGAAACTGGAAGTGGTGCTGTGGCTCAAGTGGTAGAGCACTAGCAGAGCTGAGGGACAGTGCCCAGGCCCAGAGTTCAAGCCCCACAAATAACAAAAAACAAACAAGCAAACACAAATCTGTTAAATTTTCTTGCCTGCAAACTATTTTAAGATGCAGGAGCCCTTTTTAACTGCTATGGTTCTTTCAGTGGTGGAGGACCCATGCCTTAACCCTGTATGTAACAGTACTCAGTCATTGTTTATTTCAGTAGAATTCATGGCTACAAAACAGGACTCAAGCCTGTGTCTGAAAGGCTGGATCCAGCCTGGCTTTAAAGCCTAGTGATCCACAATTCCTGTTCCCTTCTTCATCAGTTTTCCCTGCCTTCTCTTGTACTTGGGAGTTCCTTTGCCTCTCACTGCCATGGGGTTGTGAAAAAGAAACACTGAAGTCTACCCTGTAGGTATTACACCTAAATCTTGGAGGAAGTGAGTTAAACATATAGATTGTTTCATCCCACGGGACTTTGTGTCTATTATGCAAGAGTTCCCACCTTCTCAGCAGAGCTCCAACTAACATAAAGAAGTAAAAATATCTCCCCAAATGTCCTCTTCATGGCTGGGATTGCCTACTCTCCAAATATAAAAAATAAAGGTCCTCAGTATCATATTCTGCCATCTTCCTTGATGGAAAAACGATGAACGAACTCTGAGGAGTGTGACACTGTAACCTCTCCTCCCCATACCCATTCTTCTCTGCTTCAAATCTATTCCATTCTCTCAGTTTGGAGAGTGGATTTTTATTATATAAATATTTCCACTAAAGCATGATGTAAACATGGCTGTCCTAGTTCCAGATTTATATGGCACCCCAGTTCAAGTGTTCAGCATGGACTAACTTCTGTTTTCCCATGTTAAAAGCAGGTGTGTGTGTGTGTGTGTGTGTGTGTGTGTGTGTGTGTGTGTGTGTGTGTGTGTGTGTGTTTGTGGTGAGGGTACTAATTGATTAAAAAATTTAAATGTACATATTTGTTATATACATGTTGGGGATAATGTGAGAATTGAATACAGGTATAAAATGCATAATGATTAAATCCATTATGCATTTGTCCTTTTGTATTCAGAGCTTTCCATCCTCTCCCAGCCTTTCATAAAATATGCAGTAAACTGTAGTATAATGCTGTAGAACCCTGTACTTAATCCTCCTATTAAAATACATTTTGGTACCTATTGTTTGACCTCTCTCCATTGCTTTTCTCCCTACTCTTCCCAGCTCCTAGTAATCATTACTTTCTTCTTCAAGGTTTCTATGGGTAAGTGAGATTATGCAGTGTTGGTCTCTATGCCTACCCTATTTCTATCAATATAGTTAGTGTCCTTCAGGTCCATCCATTTTGCCACAAGGTAACAGGATTTTATTCTTCTTATGGCAGAAAGGTAGAAGAGAGTTTGCCAAGTGATCCATGTTAGCACTTAGGACAACCTCCTGTGGCATCTGGTCACCAATCACAGCCCTGTTGTCTGACTTTCCAGGACTAAAACAATCAAGCTTTTGATAGTGTGAGAGTTTTAGTCCTGGAAATCCACTCTGGCAAAGCAGAGTTCAGGGATAAGTAGTTGCAATATCCGAGTTCTGTATTCTAATTTGAACTCAACTCATAGGGGACCAGAAACAAAGTCAATGAAAGAAGAGTCTGCACTATGAGTTTGAGAATATGGAGTATGAGATGTAATGAAATTTCAAGTTTCCTTGTGTTTTATAACTTATCTAGGCCATCACAAAATTAATACAATATCAATTCTGCTATCCCAAGTCCCAAGGAGAGTTATATCTCTCCCTTCTACATTCCCATAACGTTGTTCATGTATCAATTTCCCTTATCAAACTTTGGTTAACAGTTTGATTTGCTTAACATATTCCATTGTATAGACATACTATAATTTATTTATCTATGTTCTTATTGATTGACAGTTGAATTTTTTCCAGTCTTGGGTTCTTATGAGTATTATTGCTTTGAACATTTAAGTGCAAGTTTTAGTATAAACACATGTTTATATTTATTTAGGATCTGTATTTACTAGTGGGATTTCTGGGCCCTGTAGTAAATTTATATTGAACTTTAAAAATCTTGTTAAACTGTTTACCAAGGTGAATTCATTTTCATTGTATTTTGTATAGACTCCAACCTCTTTATGCAGCTTAAACTCTTTCTTTTCCATCTTTTCTCTTTGTCCTTGCATCAATCTATGTAGTTTGCCAAATATAATAAGCTCCTTCATATCCCCTACCATTTGCAAAATGCACCGGTATCTATTGACTGGACTGTAGATTTCTATGCATACATCCCTGAATTGCGCAAGGGTATTTCCCTTCACAGTGCCAAGGAAGGAACATAAGATTTCATTCTACAAAATCTGAAAACATTCAAATGAATGTGCCTATTCATTTATGTAATTATACTGAGCACTTCCCCAAAAGCTCTCATTCCAAGTACTTCAGTAAAATAGAATAATGAGCCAGAGTGTTAAGAGGAGACAAACAGTCTTGGAACCCAAGGTCTTGGGAGAATTAGGACCAATACCCTAGGCATGGCTTCTCTGTGGGGAAAGATGCTGAGGAAGGGTCAGAACAGGTCCATTGTTGGAAACTGGGACACCAGCTCAAGCTGGGAGCAGCCTTGTTGGATTGAAAACAGACCCTTTATGGAAGGAATGAAGTCTGCTTCTGATGGCTTTAGAAAAAAAAAGTGTTAACTAGGCCAAGGAAAGTTATCCTCTGTTGCCTGGGTTCCCACGTACATATGAGTCCTTTAAAGATTCATGTTTGTGACTTTCTGTCAGAGAGCCTAAGAAGGAGAGGATGGGGTGCAATGTAAACAACACACAGAGCCAAGCATACTTCTTACATAAAAGGCAGGAGTCCATAAGGTGGATCAGGAGTGAAGCAGCTAATCAATATAGGCATATTTTATTTGTTTCAAAGCTACTATGTCTCTCTACTCTCCAAAAATGATTTCTTCTAGCTCTCTCACATGAGAAGGGGGAAAACTCGCCTTTCTGGGAACCAAGCCATATAAGAGAGGATTCTTAGGCTGAAAGTAATAGAACTTGACTCTGACTACTGAGACAAAAAAAGGAGAGTTATTGAAATTAGTGAATAGCTCTAGGTTGGAGGAAAAAGAAGGGCTGAAAACCATACTCCTATAGGCAAGGAGCCAGGGATCCAAGGGCATCAACTGTAGAAACTCACCAACTTTTCTTTTGGAAGCTACTACCCAAAGACCTAGATTAAAAAACTCCTGACTAGGAGGATCTGGTTGATACATTGTAGGTCATATTCCCACTTTGGTGGGTTGGGAATAGGAACCTGTTACTCTTAGTTTCATCAGAGCCACAGAGAGGAAGTAATATATAGCAGACAACAAAGGTTATTCTCTATTCTGTTCCTGGTAGAGTATCAATAATCAAATTAATTAATCCACTTGTCTTTAACCTTATCAACATTTATATAATGCAATCATACTGTGCTCTGGATTAAATAGATGAAATGAAGCATACCACTTACACTTAAAGTAGTTACTGTGCGATGTTGGGAAACAATTAAAAAAAACACATAGTCGTTCAAATTATGGTCCCTCTGGTTGCAAGAAAACAAAAGTCATTCCAAGTTACTCAAGTAAAACATGTTGTTTATTGCAGAATGTAGAGCTTTCCTAGAACCAAAGGACATGAAATCAAGCACAGCTGAGCACCGGATTGACGAGCAGAACCAAAGCAGCTGGTTATGACCTCTCTCTCTCCCTCTCTCTTGGGTCCCATGCTCTCCTCTTTTCCTACTCACTGTCAGCTCCATTTTTCTTTCTCTGCAATACATCTTTCTCCTTTTACTTATCAACCTGCCAGTGTTGCTATTACTTTTCAACTTGTGGGACCTTCTCACCACCAACTGTCAGCAATCTTGCGTCTCATAACACGTTCTCAGAATCTGTGCATCATTTGGTGCAAGGTCACACAAAGTCAGGTTTCTGGCCAACAACCATGATGGATATTTTGGGATGGGGATCAAGGGGTCATCACTAGTTCAGTTCAGCCCCAGCTCTGTGTATACATCTTTGAGTGGGAGTGGGATAATTGGGTGTAAGAATGTGAAGCTGTAACTGAAATGGCTGTATGGAAGGAACATCTTTTGCAACATCTAATTACAATGAATCGAGAAGATGAATGACTGATGTTGAGAAGAGAAAGTTCTTTTGCACCCATGCATTGGAAGAAGTGTAGTAGAGGGAAGGGGAGAGATGGGAGTACAAGTGGATGAGGTAGTAGAACTGAGGTGTGGTATGTGTCTGTTGCATTGGTAGTCACATCTCCCTTCAAATTTTAAAATTTGACCTCAGGTGCTCACTATGCCTGGAATGTTCACTATGGTGCTGTGTTTCCCCAACCAGTCGGACTAGTTTCTTCCACTCAGCAAGGTCATGAATGGATCAGAGATGAGCAACTAGACCAAACAGATGGTTTTCTGTTTTACTAAAAACTTATTAATGAAAATTTTCTGTTGACTATGATCAAATGCTCTCATAACAGAATAAATCAGATATGAATCCATTATCCCTGTATCTGAAAGGAACCTCTGTAAGAATGAAGCCAAACAAGCAAGTAAAAGCAGGCCTAAGGAAAAATAACAACAACAACAAAGATAACTAACTACACTGGTTGATCACTTTATTCACTTGTAACTGGATTTCTCACCTGGGCAGGTACTGATGCTTGTCTGAGTAAGGTTTCCGTCACTCATAATCAAAGAGCCCAGACTAATACAAAAAGGTTTTTGTTTGCAGGTCTAAGTTACAAAAAAAGCAGAGCCTTAAAGAAAGGCTAGAAAGTATCCAATTACAAAAACATTCTAAGGCAAAATCAATCCAAACATCCTAATACAAAAATTATCACCTGAGTTTATTTCCTTCTACACTTTTTCATATACATATACTTTAAATATAATTATTATAGCTTACAAAATTGATTAGAACATATCATTTTCCATATTTTACATGCTTTTAATAAACTTCCTCATACTTTTAATGCTGTTGATGACAGTAAGGGGATGCAGTAAAAATCAAATTAATCATTCCTATGTTGATGGATATTTAGTGTTTTTCCAATTTTTCATAGTAACAAGGTGAGGTTTAGCCTGAAGGAAAAGTTATTCATTTTGGGAAATGATTCATTCCAGGTCAGGAATTGGAGGGGGCTCAGAGATTGGAGAGAGAAGAGCTTTTTCCTTTCCGATTGTAATGAGTGTGTTGTCCAATGCCAGAGCCGCTTTGGACTCTATCCTCCTGGTGCCAGGGGCATAGCATGAGCAAATGGCACTGTGTAAAGGCTAAAAATGACTGCATAGCAATGCCCCAGATCTGAAAAAGTGGGCAGGATTCTTTGTGGGTTGGTCAGCTATGGATACTGTCCCTGGAACTGGAGTGACTCACCTGAGGTAGGATAGCAAGCTTCCCTTGGGTCTCTCCTGGAAGTCTGTTCCAAACTGCTGGGCTGTTTAAGGGCCTTAGGCACTTTGGGTATCAGCCATCATAGGAGTGGCTCAAGAGACTATGAGTGGTTGTGTTACCTGGTGGCTTGCCTGGCTGTTGGTGACATAGTGGTGGTGTATGTGACAGTGAGGACAGAGCATGCTCCAGTGGAAGCACAGAAAGAAGACAAAGATTTAATCTTCTGGGTCAGTTTCAGGTACTACAGCTGCTTAGACCAGCCTTGGGACAGAGAGTGAATATGGATCTCCCTTGTAAATACTCATTGGATTTCTTGAAATTACTAAGAAAAATAAATTTCCAGATAACAATGGATTTTCTGCTATGGTCAATATAATTCAAAAGTAACTTTATTCACATAATAAAAGAAATATGACCTTATTTTGTGCCAGAGGCTGTTGAAATAGGATATTTTAAAAATTGTTATCCTAAAAATCACTCTCCACTCTTGTGTAGATTCATTATATTGTTGCATCATACTTCTTTTTTATTTTATTGTAAAGATGCTGCTTGGCAAGAAATGTACTCATTACCTTACGTAACTGTAACCCCTCTGTATGGTATCTTTGCATCATATTCTTAAAAGCTATTTGTCAGTTGATAAACATGGGCTCTTTCTAGTTTTTGCTAGTATGGGTAATAGTGTCTTGAACATTTTAGTTCAAGTCTTTGTGTGGACATATGTCTCTTTCTTTCTGCCTCTTTCTTTCTCTCTTTCTTTCCTTTCCTTTCTTTCTTTTCTTTCCTTCTTTTCTTTCCTTTCTTTCTGTCTTTCTTTCTGTCTTTCTTTCTGTCTTTCATTCTTTTCTTTCTTTCTTTCTTTCTTTCTTTCTTTCTTTCTTTCTTTCTTTCTTTCTTTCTTTCTTTCTGTCTGTCTGTCTGTCGGTCTTTCTTTCTTTCTTTCTTTCTTTCTTTCTTTCTTTCTTTCTTTCTTTCTTTCTTTCTTTCTTTCTTTCTTTCTTTCTTTCTTTCTTTCTTTCTTTCTTTCTTTCTTTCTTTCTTTCTTTTGTTGGTCATAGGGCCTGAACTCTGGGCCTGGGCAATGTCCCTCAGCTCTTCAGCTCAAGGCTAGCACTCTACCATTTGAGCCACAGCACCACTTCCAGCTTTTTCTGCTTATGTGGTGCTGAGGAATCAAATCCAGGACCTCATGTTGCAAGGCAAGCACTCTACCACTGAGCCACCTTCCCAGCCCATGTCTTTATTTTTCATGATAAACTAACTATAACTGCAACTATTACTCAGGGTTTTACAACTGAAACACTAAGACGGGGGGGGGGGGAAGAGAAAGGGAGAAAAAGAGAGAGAGAGAGAGAGAGAAGAAGGGAGGGAGGGAGGTAGGGAGGGAGAGAGAGATTTAGGTTTTTGTTTAATTAACTGTCTTTTTTTCCTGTTTTGGATTTTATCTATTTCCTCTAAAGCGATTGAACAATGGGAAACTCTCTCTTACAGTAGCCCAAGTTTAGGACCAATATCCACTGGGACCTTTTGTCTGGATAGCTAAAGTTTCTTATGGTACAGCTCTACTGAAAAGTTTTTTAATAATATTTGTCTGAAAATGTGTTTGTTTCACTTTAATTTTTGAAAGGTACTTTTGATGGGCATGAAAATCTAGTTTTTATCATCTTTTAGTCTGCACACTTTCTGCTATGAAAGCTTTTGGTCTTATCTTTATCCCTTTGTACTTACTATGTCCTTTCCCACTTAGATGCTTGTGAGAATTTCTTTGTTCTGGTTTTTCTTCAGCAATTAGATTATGAAGCTGCATGTTGCATCTTTTAAGTTTATTCTTTTTGGCATCACTGAGGTTTCAGGTCCAGAAACTTAAAATAGTGAAAAATTTCTGCCACTATTTCTTTAGCTATTTTTCTACCTCTTTCCTCCTTTTATAGGATTCCAGTTACACATTTGTGAAATGACTTGTTAGGGCCTCACAGGTCACTGAGACACTGCTCGGTTTTGTCCGTCCTTTTACTGTCTACCTCATTGTGGAGAGGTTTAGGTATTTTTTGGTTTGAGATTGAGCTCTGTTAGAGCAGCTCCAGCAGTAGAGGGCTAATTTAGGCCTCCTAAGGAATCTAGCTGATGTCTTTTCTATTTCAAAGTTGTTCTGCTTTGGCAGATAGCAACATGAACTGTTCTTAGTAGGAGTTGAGAACCTGGTTGTTCAGCCAACTTCAGTCTGGTGGTTTCCCCAACCTCCAGCAATTCCATCTTACCATGTTTAGATCCGGCCTTAGCCAAAGGCACGAGGGACTCTCTCTGCAGATCTCTGGTGCTCTTTCCTTGAGTAGCTCTCTTCTTCTGTTCAGCATAGTTGTAGCCCCACAGTAGTCTTTTGGAACTCTTCTTTGGTTTTTTTTTTTTCTTTGACTCATCAGAATGACAACCATAATGCAGAGCTTGGAAGCTGTCTCAGGCAGTGTGCTACGTTGACTGGAGGGCCACAGTGATGTTGCTTCCACAGAGGTCATGGTTCAGTACAGCCTTTGTCCACTGACTTGGAATCGCTTTTATCATATATCTTGCCAAGTTTTCTAGTTCTTCAAGGTGAAACAATAAATCCCATACTTGGTACTCTATCATGTCTGAAAACGAGTGCCCTATATAATTATTTTTAATAAAATTAATATCAAGCAATAAGTAACATATGTTTATGTTTAAAAACATTAAATATTTAAAACAGCCTAAAATATCTACTGAATGTCTACCCATGCTAATATATAGGAATTCTATTACATAGAAATAACCCCTTTTAATTAGCTTATTTTTTATTATAGGATCCATATTTCTAAATAATTTCTATATTGATACTTCTCATTTATTTCTGATTTATTTGCTGATTTCCTAATATGATTAAAAATGTTTTATGTAACTTTTCCATTTTCATCCTTCACTTCTCTAAAAAGTTGTATCACAACTAAAATGAGGGAAGATGATAGCACAGTTTTATATTAGTTTACATCATGGCTATGCATATATTGTTTATGTCAGAGTACTAATAATTTAATTTTTAGTTTTGCTTTTTTATTGTTAGAGTTAAGAATTAGCCCATTGATAAAATAAGTCTTTTGCCATTTAGGTGTTCTTAATGTTTACAAAAAAGGTTCCACTTTAAAAGATACAGTATTTAGCTAGTCTCCTTTTCTATTAGAGGCAAGCCCCAGGACCTCTGTGATAGCTCTGGGGAACTTGTACATCTGTTTACTTGGAGCATCCAAGCATCACTTCCCATTTCCCATCTATTCATCTTTCTTGGTTGACTTTCTCTGTTTTGCTGGAGTGTATCCTAAAGCAGCAACTTAGCAAATGAGCTGATATTTTGTGTAATTTTCTATTCTCTAGTATTACTAAGACAAAGTTGGACATCATATACTTCTCATTTTTCATTTGTGATTTTTAATTTTGTTTTAGAATATTTTTATAATTCTTTATCTCATATACCCTAATATTAATGCTCATGGCTCTTAATGTGGCTCTTATTTATTTGTTTGTTTTACATTTCTTTATTGTATTGAGCACTCTATAGACCCTCCTTTCAATGTGAAAGTTTGCCTTTTGAAAAACCAATAACACCCTTTTCTTAGTTTTTCTTGCAGTTGTCCATGTTTCCTTTTATAATTTGTATGACAAAGTTTCCGGATTTATCTTATATTAAATTCTATTCTCCTTATTGATTTTTTTCTGTCTTTTGTATTTTGCTTCAGATTTTCTTGATTTATTTTCCAGAAATTCTATTCAAATTTTAAATTTGGTAGTCACATATGTCATTTTCTGAGAGCTCTTTCTCATCTCTGATTTCTTTTTTAGTTCCCCACTGCTTAATGTATGCATTTTCCCCTGTGTAACTAAAGATAATGATTAAAGGGAATATTTTCTTCTGTTGTGAATTACTTTCTAAGGCTTGTTTTTCTGTTTGTTTTGATTTCTCACTTTATGTTAATGAATTTCTCACATCCATTCAATCTGTTTAATCGTGGGTCTCTGTTCAAATTTAATGAGTGTGGGTGTGAGTATGTGTATATGTGTGTCACTGTAGATCCCAGTGATGCTTCTCAAATGGTGGTTTTCAAGATAGTTAGGAGTTCGTCACTCTATTGGTATTTCTCTGAATGCCAGGAAAAGACCCCCTCTATCCAATTAGGGATATCTTGGACACAAATATCTTGCTGTCAGGGTCTGGAGGGTAAAATATGACCAACAGTCAATTGAAAGTCTGTACCCTCCATCTCATGTGTTGCCTGTAACCCTGAGTAGTTCTTGTCTATTTCTCCAGAGAAGAAATATCAAATCTCCTATGCAGGGAAGAAGAGAGTAGGCTGAGTACCAAGTGACCTCTTATCCTTGCATTCTGACTCCTTCTGGATTCTGCACCATTGCAGTTTCATGCAGTAAATTGCTTCTTTTTCATATCCCTCATCTATTCCTCCAACACCTTCAGTTTTTAAAAATTGGGTATAAACCTCTTATTTGATTATTTTCTCTTCCATGTTCTCTTTCTCTCTGTGTTAAAAATTCATTTAGTCAGAGCACAAAATGAAGAAGAAATAAAGACACACTATCCCACTGCCATCTTTAACTGTAACTCTAGCTTATATATTTTTTAATTGATATTACTATAATGAATACCTTTTTGGACCTGTAGCCTTTTCTTTTCGTGAATTAGTGTAGGATCAAAAGCACAAGTAAGAAATTCAAATAGAGAGGAAGGCTTTATCTCACATTTCTGAAGATGAGAAGAGCTGCAGAAAAAATTGAGGCTAATTGAAGAGAGATGAAGAGCTTTGTGTCATGTTTTCATGTTTTAAAAGAACGTATTTATTAGTAGAGTGACAGCACTGTGAATGTGTTTTACCCTCAATTAGTTAAAAGGGGTTTCTGGGGCTTTTGTTTGAGCAGTAAGAAGTGAAAGTTGATCCAACTTCCTGTCTCTGTCTGAGGTAGGTCTTCTTGCTGCCATGCAGACTTAACTCCCAGAAAAATAAAATCTCCACCAAGACCTCAAAGCCGTAGCCTCAAGAACCACGGTCTCCCAGAGACTATGCCTGGATGGACCCAAGGCCTCTTTTTCTCCACATCATAGCCCAGGAGAATGTGGGGATACAGAGAGTAAAGAAAGGGATTTCCACCAGGTAGGAGTTGCTATGAGTGCTGTGTCAGGAAAGGGACTAGCTACCTACATAAACTTGCCCCAGAAGCAAGGCCCCTGGGTTTGGGAGATGAATCATGAGCTCTAGGCTATTAACTGCTCCCTATCCCCCTGTACAACTTCAGCAGCACCTGATTCCTCTCTGCCTAGGATCAAGATAGAGGCAGCTAGGAATCACATGGTTCATAAACCAAATGAACCGAGGAATGAATCACTTCATTTCACACTAATTCCCTATTTGGACCACAGATTCTGCCAACTGTGCCATCCATGGACCCTCCAGTTTGATTTTTCTCTCTTGTTTTTTCTTTCCTTAACTCTCGCCTTTCTTCCCACCCCAGCTCTACTTTTTCATCCCTTTGCTTCTCTCTCCCTCCACTAACTTACACTAACTCATACCAACTGTTGTTGAATGGTTGTTCAACTTTTTAGAACATTTCTATTCTATTGGGGTAAAAAAAAAAAAAAACCTACCAGGATGAGTTTCAGTTGTACGTTTTCCCAGAAAATGAAACAAACAGCAGCATTTTTCTTGAACATGATTTTTAGAAATTGTTATACATTGACAAATTGTAAGCCTACATGTCTATGAGGGCACAGGGTGATAGACACACAATGTGCAATGATCAAATCCGATCAATTAACATATTCATCTTGTCAAGTTCTTACCACTTATTCCTGTTCTATAATGAAACTTTGTACCCTTTCACCAACAATTTAAGTTCCCTTGCTCCCCTCCCCCATTCCCTGTACTATTGTTTTCACGTAATGAGATTGATTATTTTAGATTCCACATAAAAATAAGAACATACAGCATTTGTCTTTCTGTGCCTGGCTTATGTTTCAGTTTAATCTATATCATCACAAATGACAGGGTTTCTTCTTCTATGGTTCTGAGGTTGAATCTGTAATTTGGTTGTTGTGAATATACAGCAATGTACATGGAAAAACTTTTATTTCTTATACTTCCCCTACAAGCCTCATATAATAATGTGGGCATAGAAGAAACCCCAGGAAATGTTTTTAGCTGAAAATTAGTCCAAAGGAGGAGGAAGACAATGACAGAGTTTCTCAATTGTATAGTACTTTACAATTTTCACAACCCTCTTCTCTGCATTCTTATCTCAGTCCTCAGCAGAGCCTTGAGAGGTTCTCAGGCTCAAAATAGTATCTTTATCTTGCAGATGTGGTGACAGAGGCCAGGTGAGTTTTCTGACTTGTCCAAGATCACACAGAAAATATGTCTGCTGACATAGAGGAGGTCTCTGACCTCAAAAATACCAAGTTATTGTCAATGCATCCTGAAGCTGGGAAAAACACAAGACAGGACTAGGAAGTCATAAGCAATAACCATGAAATCATATAGTATTGCTTAGTGTTAGGGTTTAGATGTTTATGTTCTCTCCAAAACTCTGTGTTCAAACTTAACTGCCATTGTGCTAGTATTATGCCATGAGGCCTTCAAGAGGGGATTAAGTCAAAGGGCAAAGTGATTATGAATGGGATTGAGGACTTTATAAGAGACTCCATACAGTGCATGACTCTATTACTCTGTATGAGGATGTGTGAGGACATAGCCATCTTGGAAGAAAGGAACAACCGTTACCAGATGCCAATGCTGGCACCTTGATTTGGATGTCTCATCATCCACAACTGTGAAAACTTAATGGATTAAGATATTCAGACAAAAATCTATTGCCAAGAACTCTAAAAAAAATTAATTTGCAGTTTATTATCAGTTATTTGATTGAATAGCTAACAAATTGTTTTCACTTTGATTAGTCCATTCATTTATTTTAAAAGTAGTAATTGGTTATTTATTTCATGTCCTGTACTAATATGTAGCTAGAAGAAAAAATATCAACTGTAGTCAATGACATCAGACAATTTGGCACAACTAGGATATAACAGGCAGTATATGAATTTATATTTTTGCTACCGTGACATGTATCTACAATGTAGTAGCCTAAAAATTTTGCATTATTATCTTATGGTTCTGGAAGTCAGAAGTCTGTCATGAATCTCATGGAGCTAAAGTCGAGATGTTGGTAGAGCTGTGATCCTTCTGCAGACTCTAGAGAAGAATCTGTGACCTTCCTTTTTTTAAACTTCTATAGGCCTCTTGGTTTCCTTGACTGTGGTCTCTATCCATCCTTCAACCCAGCAATGGTGGTTTCATATATTATTAAGATGCTACATGCTTCCTTCTTCCCATTGATTTGTCTTCCTTGGATAACCCTGAATAATCTCCCTATCTTAAGTCACATGATTATCAACCTTAATTTCATTCATAATTGTAATTCTTCTTTGCCTTGTAACATAAAGTATTCACATATTCTGGATGATTCAATATAGACATCTTTGGGGGCCTGTTAATCTGCCCACTACATATAGTAGGAAATCTAATCCTGAATGACAATAACATCATAGTTCTAGGCATCAAATGAGTATTAAGACCATAAGTTCAGAGTGAGGAAAACCTTCTCTGGGCTTGAGTACTAAAGAAACTCTTCATATTAGGAAAGGGAACTCTTTTTGTATTAGGTAAGAAAACTAAATGAGCAAAGTGTCTAGGGGACCTGGTAGGAACTGGAGAAACTATTAGGAACCACAGGAGATTCCTAAGTGCAAGAACTTTGATGAAGACAGAGTTTTGAGTGAATGAATCTGGTACTTGATAGATGATCACAGGCTTTTTCTCACTTTCATGGAAGAGAAACCTACTGGCCAAAGAGCATGGAGGCCTTATGAGAAAGTCAGTGAGCAAAGCCACTGGCCAGATGGTAGAGAGGTTTTCACTGTTTTGAAGAGAGGATGAGGCTCTAACTTTTTCCTTTGCTCACGATGGTTCTTCATAAACAAAAGTCTCTTTGGAATAATTCCCAGAAAATCCCTAAAATTAGCTCCTGATCATCTTCAAGTACATGTGGGCTACTTCACATCCTTTTCATTTGCAATTAGGGCTGTGGGGTGGGAGGGAAGTCCTGGAGTTTACATAGGGTAAGGGGTTGAAGGCTTCTCTTGTAAACCTTTCGGAAGTCTTTTGTTCTAGTATTAGATGGCCATTTAAGTAGCATTGGTTGCCAACTTGAACCCTTGCCAAATATGTCGGCTCCATTTTTAGCTGCTCTTTTAGGAAATGTGAAGCAGAGGAAAAGCACAGGGAGATAAGCAGAAAAAGTGGTTTCTGTCTTTCTGTTACTAGTTGTCTCTGGGACCTTATGCAAATTACATTTTCTTCTTATAGTTTCCTCATTAATCAGATGTATAGATTTTTTTATGTCAGTGGTCTTTAGGGTCCTTTGAGTTACGTGTTAGTACTCTAGCATTCAGCTTGGGTTGGAATTACTTGTGGTGATCTAAGCTGGCTCTGAATCTACCAGTCATCTGCCATTTCCCTGACTTTGTGCATCTCTTTCCTCACCTGCTTTGGGTCTCTTCTTCACAGTATATTGGCGTCTCTTTGTGTGAGCTGCTCCAAAATGTGTACCACAGATGCCATTATTCATGCATGCATCCTTCCATCTGTTTCCCCAATAATTCAGTGCCTGCATTTATAAAGTGAGCAATTGCAGAAGCCTGAGCCTTCTTGTCAATTAATTAATTGATGAATTAATTAATTTTTGTGCTGATACTGGGGCTTAAACTCACAGCCTGGCACTCTTGCTTGGCCTTTTCACTCAAGGTTTACACTTTACCACTGATCCATGCCTCCTCTGGCTCTTTGCTGGTTGGTTGGAGATAAAGGCTCTCAGATTTGTCTTCTCTTGCTGGCTTTAAACCTTGATCCTCAGATCTCAGCCTCCTAAGTAGCTGAGATTACAGACATGAGCCACTGACTAGCCTTCCTGTTAGATGGGAGGAAAGTACAATCTAGTCTTCTCAAGTCAAAGGGATCAGAAGGTATCTGAGCTGGAAGGACATTTATCAATCACCGAGTTCAACAATCTTCTCTTAGAAACAAGCAAATGAAAGTCTAAAGATCACATGGCTTATATAAGAATGTCAGAACCGGCTGAGTTTGGGAATCAATTTCTCAGACTTCAGCCCAGTTCTGCTATCTCTTTCCATTATCTACCACATCCTATTAACTGATTTGAAAACAAAACTGTAATGAGCCCTAAATTATTTTCTCCTTGAGCACAAAGAATTTTTAATTGGGAAGGGATGTGCCCAAATTTGTGATGAGAAACAATTAACACAGTCTCAGTGGAGTTACTGAGCCATGGCCCATTGTTTCAGCCAAGGTATTGTCTAATAGGAAGAAAAGGAGAATGCAGAAGTAGAGGACACAGTCCTTTCTTGTACACAAAGCCCTTCAACTCCTTATTAAGCTCTGCCAAACACGAGTCTAGAAAATCAAAGAGCACTGCAAAATCCCAACTACCCACCTAACTCCTCAGAAACTCAAGGCCAAGATGGCAGACTACACCTTGACTGAGTTTCTGGCTATGACAGGAAGCTGTGGGTTCCAGGTTTCCATTCTGTCTGTGATCCACTGCGGGGAGAAGCTACCACCTGTTTATTCCTCTTTAACCCTGACAGCCATATGGAACCAAATAGTAAAAGACCATTTTTACAGCTCTAGGCAGGGAATTGCCTTGAACCTCTCCCTTCACCATGCTGTGATGTTTTATTCTGTACTCCCCCCTCTCTTTTTGTATGTTTTTTTATTGTAAAAATACTCTACAGAGGGGTTACAGTTACATGAGCAAGGTAATGAGTAATTTCCTATCGAGTATTGTTGCTTCCTCCTTTGTTTTTCCTCTACCTTCCCTCCCACCTGCACAACTACCTCCTTCCCCCACCCCTTCCACCCCCACCGAAGTTGTAAGGTTTTCAACATAGAGTCTTGTACATCTCATTGTTACAATGGGTCAATCTGTATCCCTATTTAAGTATTTTGTTTTTTCCCTTCCCCTCCCCCTGTCTTTTATTTCCAGCTGCATGGGTCAATCCTTGAACTTGTTTAGCAGTGCTGGGGATTGAACTCAAAGCCTTATACAAACTATACAAATTTTCTACCTCTTGAGCTACTCCTCTGTCCCTTAATCCTTTAACTGAGCAACTGGATTTATTTGGTTCATCTCTTGCTTCTCACAAAGTGATGGATCATGCTCATCCTTTACCACGCCTGGCCACTTGAGGTTAAAGCTTAATTCAGTTTTCATTGGCTCCAGTCCTCAGAAACTCCTCAAGGAACGAATCACACTGGCTTGTCCCTTTGGCCTAGCTTAGTTCCTACACCTGAGCCATTGTGTCTCTTTCTAGTCATCCCTCAGATCCCTTTATCAGCCAACTGCCTGCATCTGCCAGTGACTGTCCGCAAGTTATCATGTCCCATGCCCTTGTGTTCTACATATAGCGTCTGCTAAGGATGAAGACATCCCTGCATTGTCTCACCAGCTCTAGGTGCTAGACGTTGCTAGCGCATAAAGACCTTTCCCCGGCCTTCTATAGAGACTTATGTCTGGGTTAACCTCAGCAGTTCTTTCTCATGCCTCATCTATCCCCAAGGGAAGGATATTTAGAAATGACCAGTGCTTTCCCCACAGCACTTTATTTTTTTCTTTTGCCAATATGGTATTTTTCTTTTTCTTTTTGTTTTTTTGCTGGTCCTGGGGCTTGAACTCAGGGCCTGGGGTGCTGTCCCTGAGCTGTGTTTGCTCAACACTAGTGCTCTACCACTTGAGTCACAGTGCCACTTCCTGCTTTTTTGAATAATTTATTGTAGGTAAGAGTTTCACAGACTTTCCTGCCCAGGCTGGCTTTGAACCATGACCTTCAGATCTCAGCCTCCTGAGTAGCTAGGATTATAGGCACGAGCCATCAGCACCTGGCTCCCCATATTACTTTAGCTGACTGTTTAGAATCTCATATACTTTGGGTTATGAAATTAGTAACGACTCCTAGGGTTAAAAACAGCTTAAGAATCATGCTTAATTTAGAATTTGTGGTTCTGTGATTGTCTGCATTAGAGTCACTTTATTAAAAATATAGGTTCCAAGCCAGCCGGTACCCCAAAACAACTGAATTAGACATGTGTGTAGGGAGAGATTATTAGGCACAACAAAATTCAATATCTACTGATTTAATCTCTCTCTCAGGTTCCAGCTGTTATCTCAGTTAAGTTATCCATAAGAAACAAAGGACCTTTCTGATCCAGGCTGTCCTCAAAAAGAGAAGTCACCAAACTATTAGAAGCACTGATAATACATGTATTATTATATATGTTTTTAAAATCAGTAGCTTCATCGGAAACCTTTCTTTTACAGAACTCTGATTAGTAGTTGGCTAAAACACTCTAGCTACAACTCTATCTTCCTTTTTGTTTCAGGGAAACAGAAAAGTGTGGGACAGCTTGTAGCAAGTCTGACCTCATCAGGAAGGAGCTGTCGGCATTGACAGGTATGTCGGCTCTGATGGCTGTGATAAGTAAAAGAAAGAATAGTGAAGAAAAAGTGGGTCACTGTTTTCATATCCAAAAATTGACATAACATTTTGTGTGAAAGTGAATCTCTGTGGGAGGTACCTTTCAAATTAAGAGACACTTATGAAGTCACGTCAAAAATCTGTAAAGACAATGGAGAAGAGAGCTGGGGTGTTAGAAGAATCTGTACAGAACCAGAGATTTCTGACTGGAAGGGACTCCAACACACACACACACACACACCTTTCAAATATTTCTTTTCTTGTGTCAAAGAAAACCTTATGCAGAAGTTAGCCCAGAGAAATGTAGTTTTTCTGGTGTGTGTGTGGGAGGGGGGGGTTTAGTCAAGGTAGACTGAATTATATGCAGTAAGAAACAACCTAAAAATTGCATCTTAGAATAGTAGAGGACTTTTCTTGCTTATATCATAGTTGCATCAGGGATGATTTTGAGCTCAGCTCTAACAGCATTTCACCCCAGGACCCAACTTTAAGGAGCAACCATCTTGAACATTGCTTGTTACCATGGCAATGGTAGAGACAACTCTGAATAATACATTGGCACCTGAACATGTCATTTTAAACTGGAATGACAGTTTAAAGTGACATACTACTTCCAACCAGGGCTCAATGGTTAAAAACCTGTCATATGGCCCACACAACCATACACAGAGCAGAAATTCAATCCTGCTACATGCCCAAGAAGGCAGTTTCTAACAAAAATATATGATGGACACCACCACTGATGCTTCTGAGTGTGTACCGGCACCCATTGAACCCCAGTGTTATCCCTAGATACCTTCAAGGAACTTTAGGACTCCATGAACACTGTGGAATCTTATAAATGATGAAATTGAGGTCAAGTTGATTACTTAAAGTCAAGTAGTATCAAAAAGTAGATCAAGATGGAGCTCTCTGGGCTCTCAATCCAAGGTTCTTTCCATTTTAGCCCAGAAGAGATGTGTATGGTGGGGTGGGGGGGAAGGCGTGGAGAAGAACAGCAAGAGGAAGTAAGAATGGAAAGAGAGAGAAACAGGGAGAGGGAGGAAAGAGAGAGGGAGAGGAGAAGGGTAGCTGAAGAGTTAAATATAAAGAACAGATGCAATCTGAAAGGAAATGGGAACTTGAGGAGCTTTTCCATGAAGGCTTGCTATGCATTCTAAGTGACAAATAGATGCAGTAAAGCCATTATATTTGCTCTGATTACCCAAGGGATGCTTGGCAATATAAAGAGTTTTTGAAGAGAACAGCAACTGCTGATGAAACGTGGAGCTTCTAATGTGGCAAGGAAGCCAAGCAGAAATCCCCAACTTTCCTGAGACCTGAGAGAAATACTTGTGTCAAGATCACAAGCCACGAGGATATCAATGGCTTTCCTTCAAGTGGAGGGAGCATTGTGCACAGATCATTTATCCCCTAGGATTCAACAAACATTGACTGACCATCACCACTGTGCACCAAGCACAGTGTTAGGTGTGAAGAATCCAAGATAAATAACACACAGTTATAAAAGAAAAGGCAAAACCCAAACACAGGACTGGAGAGGAAGCTTCAGGACTTTGAGGCTACTTACATAGGTGTGTCTTCTTCCCAGTTTTCTCAGTGTGCGTTTGATAGCAGGAGTTGTAACTTTTCTTTCTTCTTTGGGGTGGTGGGGGGGTCCGGTCGTGGAGCCTGATCTCTGGGCCTGGGCGCTGTCCCTCAGCTCTTCAGCTCAAAGCTAGGCTCTACCACTTGAGCCACAGTGCCACTTTCAGCTTTTTCTGCTTATGTGGTGCTGAGGAATCGAACCCAGGGCCTCAGGCATGCAAGGCAAGCGCTCTACCACTGAGCCACCTTCCCAGACCCCAGGAGTTGTAACTTTTCTGCATTCAAGTGCTCCATTGTCAGTCACTCACTGTGACCGTCTCTCACTGAAACACATCATCACCATCTGACCCACATGGCAGTATCCCATCTTCCCTGTATCCTTACCTTCCTTTTTTGTGCTAGTACTGAGGCTTAAACTCAGCCTCATCCTCTGATTTGGCTTTTATTTTTTGGCTCAAGGCTGGTGCTCTACCACTTGAGTCAAACCTCCACTTCCAGCTTTTTGGTGGTTAGTTTTATGCCAGGGCTGGTTTCAAGCCTCAATCCTCAGATTTTAGCCTCCTGAGTAGCTAGGATTATAGGTGTGAGCCACTGGTTCCTGGCTTACCCCACCCCCTTTAGGAGCCAGAAAGTCTTCTTTTTTTCTGGTCCTGGGGCTTGACCTTGGGGCTTGGGCACTGTCCCTGAGCCCCTTTGTGATTAAGGCTAGCGATCTACCACTTGAACCACATCCCCACTTCTGGCATTTTCTGAGTAGTTTATTGGAGATAAGAGCCTCACTGACTTTCCTGTCCCAGGCTGGTTTTGAACTGTGATCCTCAGATCTCAGCCTCATGAGTAGCTAAGATTACAGGCGTGAGCACTGGCACCCATCTAGGAAGTCTTTATTCTCATTCTCTACACTGCAGTCTGAATGATGTTCATCCAAAAACATCACGAAGATCCCATTGTCCTTCCACCTGCATCTTTCAATGCCTCCTAACTTGCTCTGGGAATGTGAGACTGAAGATGCAGTTGCTCCTGACCCAGACAGAATTAGAAATCTAGACAGGGATTTCTAATCCTTATTTATCTCCATCATTTCCCTTGTATTTCACCTCCACCTGCACATTCATGTTTCCAGGGCACAAAATGATTGGCTGAGGTGATTTCCCACCTGAGAGCTTTTGCAGGTGCTGTCTCTGGCCTATGTTCCTGCCCACCTGGTGAAATCCTGTTGCTACTCACCTGACCACTCCTTTCAGTACCCAGGTCTGCCTTGTTTGGACCATACTGTTTGAAACTAGTTATTTACTTGTAGGAAACCAAATAAGCTAAGTGCCAATAGCTCAGCTTCTAGACAGATTTAATGTGAATTTTCCTTGCCTCGATATTTAGTAGCTGCAAATAATTCTGACTCTCTGACTTTTGGTTTCTTCTTCTGTAAAATGAGTATGGTAATAATGATACCTTCTGCACAGATTTATTCTGAGGACTAAGGTAATTCATAGGTAATTGCAGGGTTAGCTACAATGATTACAAACATAAAAATAAATACTATATATACAGATATATGTATATCCTACCATGCTGTCAATTTCTTCACTACAGGTATCTTCTTTTATGCAACTTTATCTTTTTCATACTTAGTGCAGCACCATCAAATAGTAGATCTTCAATATATTTTTGAATGAATGAACCAATTAGGACAGTAGCAAATTATGTTCCATCAATTATTAGCTTAAGTAGGCAGGAAAAATGTCAGGAATATATTAGGATTTCCAATGGATAGGTTTGAAAAAGCAAAGCTTTGTGTGCTCCACTTATCTGGAAAGCTTATTGGTGTGAACCACTAATTTCTTGGTGAGATCACAGCAGGTTGCCCACACATCATTCACACTAAAGAGCAGAGTGAGGATTAGCGGCACTGTAGTTAGCCTTCCTCCCCCTCCAATGGGTTCTGCTACTTTCCTATTATGGGACTTTAGATTGGTGACCTCAGTTTCCTTTGGTGGTGACGGACCTATTGACCTCACTGAATCATTTAGAACTGTGTGTTCAGATCTGTAGCTCTGCCACTTAGTAGCTGCTCATTACTTGCTAGTTATTTTACTTTGGATTGGTAGGTGGGTTATTTCTTTAGTAGGCTTGTATGTAATTTGGAGGTGAAGATTCAAGGTCTGTATGAGTCAGAACATGCAATTCACAAGCCTGAATAGGAGTAGGGAAATCTTGTGAAGTACAGGTTGTAGTACTCCCCCTGCCCCACTCTCCATGACTTTCTAGTAATGCTTTCTTTCTGTCTCTGTGCTTCTTCATTCTCTTTAGCCAACAGGATTCTCTGTTCACTTATCTACCACACATGGCCCAAGTGGGCTTCTCCCTACTTGACACCACTGTCTTTTTTGGGGTGGGGGTGCTGGTCTTGGGACTTGAATTCAGGGCCTGGGTGCTGTCCCTGCGCTTTTGTGCTCAAGGCTAGCAGTCTACCACTTGAGCTCCACTTCCAGCTGTTTTGTGGTTGAGTGGAGATAAAAGTCTCACAGACTTTCCTGTCTGGACTGGTTTCCAGCTGTAATCCTCTCCTATCAGCCTCATGAGTAGTTAGGATTACAGGTATGAGCCACAGGTGCTCGGCAACCACCACTGTCTTTTGTTACTCCTCATTGCCAATAAATTTATCTTTTTTATGCCATAATTACAAAATCCTGGGAGACAGACTCTGACTAGGCTAGCTTCTGGCCAAGAGGTGCCCATCTTTTGTTGCCTTGGCTTCTCCAGAACTGGGCTCCGTGTGGTGGCAGAATGCACACAGTTTCCCTGCCAGGACTGAGTGTTTCTCTAGGAAGGGAGTGTGGGCAGAAGGAAGTGCAGATGTCTCTGGCACAGTGTCCTGTTCCCTCAGGCTTTGTATCTTTTCAGTGTTCAGTGGAGGGAGAACGATGGAATTTGGTGGCACAGCAAAACCTTGGAGGGACTACACTCATTTCTTTCTGCAGCCATCATTGTAAGAACTGCCTTCCCTGGCATTTGTTTTGTTGCTGTTTGGTTTGTTTGGCCACCAGGAGCGGTGCCTCAGTTTTGATGGCATTTGAAGAAGTCCTGCCGACTGTCTCATTCTATGCTTCCTGAAGTCACTCTATTGAATATAGTCATTATTAAAGCCGGGCTTAATTGATCACACAACTGAAGGAAATGAAATTATAGACATCAGCAACATCTAAGACAATGGGTGTCTCCTTCCTTCTGGGGTGGAGTCCCCTTAACTCTCCTTCCTCCACTCCTGCCAATTACATGTTACTGGATCGGATGGCCCTGGGTCTAGTCATTGGTGGAGAATAGCTTAAACTGAAAGCATTCACCTTCTCCCCTCTTAGAACTGCCCAACTCAGATGAACCATCTCCCCTCCCCTTCCCTCTGAACAAACCCACCCTCTGGTCTTAGAAGAGGGCCTGAGACCAAGGCCACATCTGGTGCTGACACCCCCTGGTGGACACAGATGCTGTTGAAACCTTGAAACTCCCTATTCGAGATAAGATGGCTTTCCCACTCTGCCTCCATTTCACCCTGCTTTCATCTGCTCTGCCTGACTTCACTTTTTCTGTCGGATAAAAAGAGACAGTTGTAAAGTAGTTCTGTTCAGCCAGTCTGCAGGAGACTTGGTTGCCTTTCCCAGGTTTTCTTCCTGAATAAAACCTGTTGGACTGTTGAGTTTGCCATTCTACTCTTTTTCTATTCTTACGGTCATGATCAGAGCCTGCGGTCTGCTCCTGATTCAAGGAGATCTGGAGGCTGTGGTGGGGACTGGAGTCTCTGACTGGTGAGCCTGGGAAGGCCAGGGCGATGTGGAGGACAAGAAGATCCTGTGTGTCAGGAACAGACACCTCAGGAGCGAAGAGGAGCTTGGGCTGGGCTACAAGATCACTAGTCAGGAAGGCCTGGGAAGGGACTGGAAGTGGTACTTTGAGCAGAAGAGAAGATACCACCTGAAATGTGCGATGCTAAGGGTAAAGATGCTATTTCTCCTTGGCTCATTCTCAGATCTTCTATATCATAATGGACTTGTGTTCCTTCCTTCTTTCCTTCCTTCCTTCCTTCTTTCCTTCCTTCCTTCCTTCATTTTCTTTCTTTCTTTCTTTCTTTCTTTCTTTCTTTCTTTCTTTCTTCCTTCCTTCCTTCCTCCCTCCCTCCTTTCTTCCTCCCTCCCTTCCTCTCTCTCTTTCTGTCCCTCCTTCCTTTCCTCCTTCCATCCTTCTCTTCCTCCCTCTCTTTCTTCCTTTTGTGCCAGTACTGGGGTTTAAACTTGGGGCCTCATATTCTCATTCTACTTCTTCACTCCCAGCTGGCACTCTATCACTTGAGACATGCCCCCAGTTATGGCTTTTTGCTGGCTAATTGACAATAAGAGTTTCAAAGTTTAATCTGCCAGTCTGGCTTCAAACTTTCAACCTCAGATGTCAACCACCTCACAAGTAACTAAGATTATAGACACGAGTCACCAGTGCCTGGCTAATTTCTCTTCTTTCTCCTCAACCTCCAACCTCATTCCACCAAGGCCAAAAATCCTGATGCTGCTCACCCTGCTCAGGATTGGTTGGAATGAGCTGTGTGCATCAACTGTTGAACAATTGAGAGGGAACTGGAAAGTTCTAGCAAAATCCCTCTCTTTAAACCTGAACCCCTCTGCTGCCACAACTCTCTTGCACCTGAAGACACAGACCTTTGTTCTATATGACAAACAGAGTAGTACTCCTTTTGGGCCTGTCCCTCTGCTCCTGAGCTCTCTCCAAGGGCAGGGGTTGCTGCTTTAATGTCTGGCAGAGTGTGAACTGTAAACATGTCATTACACTTAAAGGCTGTCTCAGAAGTGGTAGCTGAAGAACAGGCCCTGAAGAAAAGTGGTATTTGGCTGAAAATGAGCTGTTGAATAATTTATCTGGAATTGGAAAGTCAATACCTGAAGTGAGGCGTGGTGAAACTTGAGAATGTGGAGGTAAACACTGCCAGGTTGTAATTTTTGAGAGAATATTATCAAAAGGAATGACTTGTAAGAAGGAGCTGGAGGAGGAAGGAACACACCAGGGCTGGAGTGGGCTGAGTCTGACCAGAGCTTCAAGGCCCTTGCCACTGATCTGGGGGAGAGGAGGGACCGGGAAGAAGCCAGGTGAATCAATGGGGATGAAATAACCATGGGCTTGCTTTGGTCCTAGCAAGAAACTAGCAGTTGAGACCAATAAACTTTCCAAATAAGTGAAGCACAAGCTGGGCTTCAGTGGCTCACGCCTGTAATCCTAGCTACTCAGGAGGCTGAGATCTGAGGATCTTGATTTGAAGCCAGCCCAGACAGAAAAGTTCATGAGACTCTTATCTCCAGTTAACCAGTGGGCCCAGGGAAGATTCCTGGATGAGGGAGGATCTGAACCTAGAGGGAGGAATTGATTAAGGAGAGGGACTGAAAGGGACTTCACCAGATGCACAGTATGACAGGAGAGGAGATCGGATGCTGGTGGCACCTGTGGGTTGAAATGCACCATACAGAATAGCAGACAACTATCTGCTGAAGTGTGAAATGACGCTCCTACAGATTCTTTGACATTCTTCTGTGGCTTGTACTTGATATTCATTCACTTCCTCACTCAGCAATGTTCAGTATGACCTGACTGAGTAGCTAAGGTCCAGATTCTGGGCTAATATTAAGCACAGCATGGTCCCTGGTCTCAGGAGCTATATTCTGTAGGGGGAGACAGATAATCAGTTTGGTTGTGCTAAGTACTCTGTGATCACCATCTTCAATCCCTGACATGGTGTTAAGAAGTAGTTGAAATAATTACCTGCATTTTATAGGTAAAGAGACTGAAGCTTCACAAAGCAAACCAATTTGTCCAAAGCACTCTAGTCTGTTAACGGTGGAGCCACAACTCTATCATGTTTTCCTTGCAGTTACGATTCAGGTTGAGTGTTTGAATGGGAAAGTCTAAGGCCATGATCCAGTGTGAGCCACATAGCTGTTCAGGCTAAGAAGGATTTCTAGGGGAAGGAGCTAAAGTAAAACCAGAGGAGCTGGGGTAACCGACAGAGTGGGGTAGGAGTGGTCTCAACAAGGGCCTGGAAATGGCAAGAGGAAAGACCAGAAAGACTGTTTCAGGCAGGGCTCTGGCTGAACTTCCTTAGGGCTAGGAACTACTAAAGAGTTTTGAGAGGTGGAAGATGGGGGGAAGGGTGCATGTATGTGTTTGTGTCACTTAGTCGGTATTGCATTTTTAAAAGCTCATTTGGGTCAGGTGTCTAGTGATTAGGCTCAGGCCTGAATTCTAGCTACTCAAAGTGGGGGAGGCAGGGGTGAGACTGAGGCTTGTAGTTTGAAGCTAGGCCTGGCAACAAATCTGAGAGATTCTTGTCTCCAATTGACCAGCAAAGAGTTAGAAGGGGAAGTATGGCTCAAGTAGGAGAGCACTAAGTTTGAGCAAAAAAGCTAAGCATGAACACGAGGCCTGAGTTCAAACTTTAGTACTAGCACAAACAAGAAAACCAAAAAGGAAAAGGGTCACTTGAGCTGCTTGGGAGGGTGTTGATTAATTAGTAAGGCCAGAAGTGCAAGCTGTTCGAACAGGGAGGCTACTGAGGCAGGAAATGAGTGAACCAATAAACGTGAAAAAACCCTGAATACTTTACTCACAGGAGGATCCCTCGGGCTTGTTTTTCTAACATTTGCATTCAACTCTAATAATTCATTTGTTTGTTTCTCCAATGTATAGCAGGTTAAGAATAACAATTTGGGGGGGGGAATCCATGAGGGTGCAGTGGGTATTCAACAGGCAATATGTGAGAGGTGACAGCTTGATTGTAAGGAAGACACAGAAACAGTATTAAAAATGTCCAAACTAACAAACTTACATTGCTGAGTAGAATGGGGTTATTTGATGAAAAGGCAAGTAACCCTGCTCCAATGTCATCCTCCTGTGTCATGCTACCATTTGACCTCATTAATTAAGAGTATGGTGTATAGTAACTTCTGCTGCAAAAGCCAGGAGAGAACAAATAACTCTACATTCCCAGCAGCACTCCGAGCTATTGGTGGGTGTATGCCTAGATGACCTGGTGTCACCCTTCCGGTCTTCATGCCCAGCTCCACCTCTCTGCCTGTGCGAGGATGATCATATCAAAGTGACTGGCACAGAGGGGCTAGAACTCAGACTCAAAGCTTCTCTTCCGACCTCAGTGAGCCATGGTGGAAAGGAGATCACAGTGGCCATGAAGTTAGACTGGAATATTTTCAAGACCACTGCAGTTGTTTAGGGATTTAGAAAGGGCCCAGCTACCAAGGGAACAGCCCTCAAGAAACATGGATATACATTTTTCCTCATCACCTGGATTCTCAGATTTGACCAGATGTGTGGCTCAGGCTCCTCACCTGGCCTCATCACCTATCATTGTGATTGTAGCCTACATTGCCAAGTGTAGAAACCTCCTTTTCTGGAGGACTTAGGTTATCCCTGCTCCATATCTTGGACTAAATCCCTCAGTACCTGTGTACTCAGACACACAGGGACTACCCACCATGCCTGAGCCCAGGTGCTGAGCCTGCACAGTAGGTGTGGCAAAACAGCAGCCCCAAACTATATCTGTTTGACCTCAGGCATCTCCTTTAGGTGGTTAGAAGAACACCAGTGATCTGCCACAAAACTTCTACTTCAGGTATCTCATTTTATTTGTTGTTGGAAACAGATGAAAAGGAACAATTTCTCTGGTCCTGGGTAGAGTCCTAAAAGGATGAATCAGGAAAAATATGCTGTAGGAAGAGTGGGAAGCACTGGAAGATTTAGATTCACTTATGGCTCTACCAACCATCCTGGATTTTCTATCTATACTTCCACTGTTCTATTGGATTCTGTCTGGGAAGCCAGTTAGGAAAAACATCTTCCATAGAGAATGCGTGGTATGTCTGAGAGAAAGGCCCTTGTTTCAGTCTTTTCCACTTAAGAACTGGACTGTCACTGGAAATAGGACTGTTGGAACTCAGATCTATCCTGCACAACTTTTACTAGCTTGAGTTTTAAGCATACTTCTTGTTGCTATGATAGAGTTTTATCATTCTTTTCAGATTATGCTTTTCTAAGTTTTTGTTCATTGACTAGACATCCAGAAAGATATTAAACTGCTTTACTAATTAAAATAAACTAGCATTTAGTTGGAGTTACCTAGATATCTAGTCATGAGAATAGTGAGTTTGGGTTCAGATGTTTTAAGGAATATTACCGTCCTATAAAAAAAGAGCAAAGGTCTAGTTTTAATTGCTTAGAGATTCTTCTTACAAGTTGGGTTTATTATTCTCTGATATTATCAGATAATTTATAATTTCAGTGAAATGCTCTTCATTCATTATTTGTTTAATATCCTAATAGGTTTCCAGGTTATTGTTATGAGTAAAACTTAGAGATATGCATCTTGCTCTTCAGGAACCAATAGACTAAAGTTATAACTAGTCTGTCATCTAGAAGACTTGGTGAAATATGGTTATAGATGTGCAATGTATGTAATTAGTGGTTGTAAGCAATGCACCTTTTATATGGTGCTTTATGATGGACTCGAGGAGCAAAGGAGAAGGCTCTATCAAGATAACATTTGCACTTTTGGTTTGTACAATGTATAGATGCTAATGTTCACTGAGATGAGAACCTGAAAGAGGACCAGATTTGGGAGAGCAGGGAGAAGGAGAGGCCCATGAGTATGATTATACCATCTTGATTTGGAGATGAGTTTTACTCATAAAAGCAATTGTTACTAGGCAATCAGCTCCACTAGTTTGGAGCTTGAAGGAGAAACCTGGGTGGAAACATCTGCATATAGACCGTCCTTGGTGGCTGGAGTGTAGATAAGATGGGCTAGGGCTGGAGGAGCTACAGCATTTAATGACCAGGTAGAAGAGGATATGGGTTGGCCATGGGGAGATGTATGAGGAAATCTGAGCCAGCACATCCTCCTAGAGGATAGGAGGGAGAATGTGTTAAGGGAACTTAACCATGTTCAAAGAAGCTGAAAGACTCAAATCAGTTGAGAACTGAGAACTATTATTTGATTCTACTACATTGTGATAATGATTGAGAGCTATTTTGAAGATGATGAACATGGTTGGCAAGTGAGTGGAAGTGAAACATTTTTGATGATTTTTAAGATAATAAATGTGCAAAACCCAGAACATGTGTATAGGTCAATAATGCTCCCGACCGTGGTCTAGCAATCCTGAAAAGGTCACTGCAGCTTTTCGTGCCTGGCAGGCCCCAGTGGCTCCTCACAGGAACCTTTCCTATTTCTTGGAGGTGAGGAATATAAGTGCTTTGGACAGAAACAGCTGATGGAGATGTCTACCCTTTTTGCCCAGAAATTAAGGTGGCCACAAGGAACGTCTAAGAATCATTTTGCCGCTCAGCTCCTCTTTCCCCTTCTCCCCAAGCCCATAGCAGGTCTTTTCCTGGGTCTGAGGAAATCAGTGACTCTATACTGAGTAAGTAACTCCATTAGTGACTCCAGTAGAGACTCCATAATGCTACCTCCCCTTGCCTCTACTTGCCTCTGCACCAACCAGATCTTCACTTATGAAAAGGCAGATCTGAGAGCATTCTTTTCTTGTTTGGGGGAAAACATCATAGTCCTTCTCATTTCAACGATCTCCTTTGCAGGTACAAATATTTCCACAAGGTCTCATACATCAGACAGCAGTAACAATTTCTTCATGGAAGATAGGAGTCCTTTCACCATTATTCAAGAGGGAGGTGATTGGTAGAAAGTGCCCTAGACTAGAGCCAGAGCCCTCTACAACTTTTTTCACCTTTAATGCAGCAGATGCAGACTTTTCTTCTATTAAGTGAATGTAATGATAACTTACCCTGTGGAGTATTGGGAAGGATGAAATAAGACAAGTGCAGACAGTGATGCAGAGATTGGAAATCACTAGGGCACTTGACCTTCCATAGAGATCTGAGTGGCTTGACAAAGCACATCCTTACTATCTATAGTTCTACTGGTTTCAACTTCTAGGGACTGTATAGTAAACCAGTTCTCCTCCCTATGTCATAAAACATTTAAAAGTATAGCTGTTTACACGTATGCTATATAATCGGTGTAATTATGAACTGAGAATGAAGTATTATCATTTATTATTTAAAATAAAATGCTAAGTATAATCAAAGCTAACATCCATTGAATATTTACCACATCTGAGTGCTTGACAAATATAATTTTATGTAATCTTCACCACAGCCCTAGGAGTTACAGCTAGCATTTTACAGATGAGGACATTGAGCTACAAGAACATAAACAACTTGCTCAGATGCATAGCTGTAGTAGAAATCAGATGTGAATTCACATCTAGGTCTGTGTAGTTACACATGTGTCACCACTATGCTCTTCTGCCTCTCTGGTCCCTATCTTTTACCTTCAGTTGAGTATCCTTTTAAAGAGCAGGGAGCCAAAGCTGTCATAAAAGCTCTGACTTGTAACTTTAAAAGCAGGAAAACTCTTATTAAAATATTATGTCAAATGCAGAATATGCACAAGTGGCCCCAAATGAGCAAGAGTGGCAAGTAGTGGCTAATAAGATTCCTGCTCTCATATGTGGTAAATGTGATTGTGCACATTGATCATTCCTTTGTTTTTTAGTAGGAAACATACCCTTATGACTAACACAAGTCATTCAAGAATCTTACATGTCTGATGTAGTATGCTTGTATCCATATCCATATAGACACACATGTAAAACATACACATGTGTGTTTCTGCATTGATCTGTATGCAGGTGAGCAAAATATACAGTACATATTATGTACATACATGCACACATATCTGCACATGTGTGCACAGTGCATGGATGTATATTTGTGTTATATGTGTTGTCTGTATACACCTGTATGCGTGTGTACATACATCTGTTTGCACATGTGTGTATGTGTTTTTGTGTATGTACTTATATATGTATGCTTGCATGCACACACATGTGCAGGTTATTTGTTTCATTTGGTGAAATATCTTTCCATTTGCATTGCTCTCTTCTCTTTAACCATAAACCATAGTGCTAAAGCTCACAGGTGTAAGGCTGGACTGGCCACTTATTTAGTAGGTATATTGATCTCAACTCTACAGATGAGGACATGTACTTAGACCAGTTTAAGGACTAGTTCAGATCACAAAGCATGGGTTTGAAGGATGTTATTCAGACTTCAGCACAACTAGAGCAATCGTTTTTGAAATTAATGAATAATTCTAATTTTGAAAGTGCTGCATTCAGAAATTACCAATTCTGAAAATTCAGACATGTATAGTTGAATCTGGTAATGAAGTTCAGACATTGGCAGCTACTACAAACCCTGGTTCTTTTCCAAAAGCAAGTCCATGGGTCCCAGCTTTGTGTGTTTTGCTTCTTGGGGATTTCATTGAAATGTAGATTTTGATTCAGCAGATGTGGGATGGGCCTGATATTCTGCATGTCTAATCTGCACTCAAGGGACAGTGATGCAACTAGTCCTGAGCTGCACTCTGAATGCAGGTCATAGGGTAATGTGCATTTTTACTTTCACTGTTACTGCCAAGTGACACTGCTGTACCCATTATCCTCAGTAAGATACAGGTCACTCAATTCCCATATGTTCTCACTAATACTCAATTCCCATATGTTCTCACTAATACTCCAAAATGACCGTATTACATTTTGTTTTTGTCAATTTGATAGGTGAATGATGATATCTACCTTAAAATTTTATTTTAAATATATTAACCAGTTTAAACATTCTTTGATATGTTTATTAGCCATTTATATTTTCTCTTTACTTGCCTTCCTCTTTTGTATTTATTTTTATTTTTTGTTATTGTTTTGACGGTTGTGGGGCTTGAATCTCTGGGCCTGGGTGCTGTCCTTCAGCTCTTCAGCTCAAGGCTAGCGCTCTACAACTTGAGCCACAGTGCCACTTCTAGTTTTCTAGTACTTTATCGGAGAGAAGAGTTTCACAGACTTTCCTGCTTGGGCTGGCTTTGAACTGTGATCCTCAGATCTCAGTCTCCTGAGTAGCTAGGATTACAGGCGTGAGCCACCGGCGCCCGGCTTAAAATTTGTATTGTATCCAAGACCCACAACCAACAACAAAAAAGTTGTTGTAAAGTTGAGGTACAGAGGGGTTACAGTTACATGAATCAGATAATGAGTACATTTCCTTTTAACCAGTGTCCCCCTCTCCCTCCCAAGTTTTCCACTGTAGACTCCTCTCCCCCCAAAGTTGTATAGTTCATTTCCAACATAGTGACTAATAGGTTTCACTGCTGAATTGATTCACCCTTTGTCCCGCTGTTTCTGTGCTTTCCCTTCCCCTCCCCAAATCAGATAAATTTATATACAAAACAAAGGGTTCGAAAATAAAAAAATAGCTACAGAAGGAAATAAACCAAAGAAAAAAGAAAGAAGAGAAGAAAACAAACCACAAACAGTAAAATTAAAAACCTCTTACTTCATTTTGATAAACATCATTTTATATGATCTTGTGCTCATAGCTATTGAGCCTCAGGTCCAGGTGTAATTATCTGTCTTTTACTATCCATTGGTTTACTTGTAGATTTATAGGCACATTCTAGTTATTATGAATGGGGGAAACCATGCAGCCTGTGTTTCTTTGTGTCTGGCTTACTGTGCTTAGTATAATTTTTTCTAAGTCTTTTCCATTTCCTAACAAATGGGACAATGTCGTTCTTTCTGATGAAAGCACAGAATTCCATTGTGTGTATATGCCACATTTTCTTGATCCAGTTAACCACTGAGGGTATCTGGGTTGATTCCCTATCTTGGGGTGGAAAACAAGGCTACAGTGAAAATGGTCATGCTGGTGCTTTAGTGTAACATGGTTTGTGGTCAATTGAACAGATACCAAGAAGCGGGCTTGCTGGGTCATAGGGGAGCTCTATATGGAATCTTTTGAGAAACCTCCATAAGGCTTTCCAGAGTAGTTGAACAAGTTCACATTCCCACCAACAGTGTAGTAGCATTCCCTTTTGGCCACATCCCCCGCCCCTATCTGTTATTGTTAGTTTTCTTGATAATGGCCATTCTAACTGGCATGAAGTAGAACCTCAATGTTGCTTTGATATGCATTTCTTTTATGGCCAGAGATGTTGAACACTTCTTTATATGTCTTTTGGACATTCTTATTTCTCTTTTGAGAAGTCACTCTTTGTCTTCATCTTTTCTTGGCCTGCTTTTCCATATGGATAGTTTCACCCATACTTTATTGGTTTTATATTAATTCTTTATATACTCTGGGCATCAACTCTTGGCTTTTTAATCATCTTGCAAATATTTCCTCCAGCAGAGCTGTCCAATTTAAATGGCAATGGAGCTGTTGAGAACTTGTTAGGATACAATTTGGTGTATCCACAAACTACTTGTACCTTTCTCTTTCATCTTACTATATCAGGTAAGTGCTTTTCCCTACCACATTATAGTTGTTTATTTGTCACCTTCCTTTATTAAATGGAGGCAGAAAAGAGATACAGTCTGTAAGTTATCTATGGATCAGTGGTACACAGCAATAAGTCTAGCACAGGACAGACTCTTAGAAAATGTGTGGTGGATACCTAAGTGACCAGAGATGGGTTAAACAGAGCTATTTGCAGGAATCTGAAATTACTTTGGGTACTTGCATAAGGTGAAAGAAAGAGGGGGAACAAGGCTTAGATCTTTAGCTAGTAGTTAGAAGAAGTCTGCCACTGGGTAGCTGGTCTTCTTTTATTTACCTATTGGATGCTAAGTTGCTCAGAGATAAATACTTTATATACCTTAATTCATCTGATACCCATGAAATCCCATGAGATGGATATTATTACTGTTATCCCCACCTTAACAGTTGAAGAAACTGAGGAACAGAGCAGCTAACTAATTTGCCCAAGATTTTATAGGTTATAAATGACCTAGTGTATAAACCCAGATTGAAGTCTGTGCTTAGTATTAACACATGAAAACACCAGCCCTGGCCAAAGCAGACATAAAACAAAACATTCCTTTCTCCATTCTCCACTTCTCTTGCAGAAATATGCCTTTTCTGACACTTCAGACCAGTAGCTTGGCGGAATCCAATATTGGGCTTCCATAACTTTCATTTCTGAACCCAGCATCCACCCTTTGGCAGCTCAACAATCCCTGTCCCCTTAAGAACCTGATGCCTACTTCCCATGCAGTCAGTCCATGGATTGAGACTATCCAAGATCAGGACCTAGATTCCTACCCCGCACCTCCCAACTTCCCCTCCAAGGCCCCATTAGCCCCCTTCAAGTCCTAATGAGCGTCTCTAGTCCCAAGGCTTTGCACCATGCTGCCATCTGGTGGAGACTGATGGGCACTGACAACACTCTCTGGGGAGTGGACTCCAGCCCTAATGGTTCACTGTTCCCCTCTAACTCTCAGGTCATAGTACCCACTCAGAAGGTAATGGATTGGTGGTTGCACTCCATTAATGCTCAGATTTTTCCAACTCCAATGTCATTTTGAAGGAAGACGTGTGGTGGTACATCCAGGTAAGAAGTCCTACTTAGCTGGCCCTCAAATCACACCAGAACAGCAGCCTCCTCAACATAAAAGGTATGCAAAATCCAAAGGCTCTATTGGGCAGCCCTTTTAAGAAACTTCAGCCCTTTTGTGCATTATCTAAGGTATCCATTTCCTCTTGTGGGAGGAGTAGAAGGAGACTCTAGACTCCAATTCTCAGAATAAGTTTAAAGAGCTATTTTACATTAGAGTCTTTGCTTCTTTTTGATTAATTTCACTTCTGGTAACACTAGGCAGTCCTTTGCTAGATGCATGAAGCTTTAGTTCCCATGCTTCTGTTAGGGGAGAGAACTGATATCATTCAGTAGGCAGACCATGTGCTGTTAAACAGCAAGTTGTATTTAAAGGAAAGGTGAGGAAACACTCAGGTTAGATCAATGACCTTGCTAGAGAGGCAGGTACATCCTCATAGTCCAAGAATAATTGTGAGTAGCTCAGGAAAAGAGGCCATATTGAGACTGTAAAACATAGATTATATCTACAGGTCTCTAGTAAACTGGGTAGTGTCCAGGGCAACTGATTATTCACACCAAACCTCAGAAGCTCGATAAATACTTGTTAGACTGAATGCAGTTGAACTAAAGATAGGAAAGACACAAAATTGATTATAAGAGAGCTTGTGCAAAGACTAACTCCTTTCTTTTTTAAAACTTTTATTTTATTGTAAAGATGCTGTACAAAGGTGTTACAGTTACATGAGCAAGGCAATGAGTACATTTCTTGTCAAGCTTTGTTACCCCCCTCCTTTGTTTTTTGTTTTTTTTCCTACTATCCCTTCCCTCCCCCAGACTAATTCCTTTCTAACCAAGTGCTCTGAAAAAGCTTTCTGGATGGAGTCTTTGTACCCCTCCCACTTTCCTTATTTATAACCAAGGGATTGGGGGAGGGGTCTTGCATGGAAAATTGAGACACATGGAGCAACCATTACCTGGGGGAAACCAATCTTCCATTTAAAAACTCTTATCAACCCATGCACACCATTGCATCTGGAGGGGAAGACAGACATTATGCATAGAAAGCCAAATGTGCTGGAGCCCACAAAGCAGAGCTGAGACAAGTCTCTTGCTTCTTTTAGTTCCTGTGCTTCCCATCCGGGAGAGAACTGATACTGTTCAGCAGGGAAACCAAGTCTTGTTAAACCACAGTGTGCAATTTAAGAAGTTATGCTTAGACCTAGAAAGGGAAGAACCATATTCCAGGACTGTACTAAGCATCCTAAGTACCTACTATGTGTCCTGCCCTAAGCCCTTTCTAGTGTAGTCAGTCGTTCATTTAATCCTCACTAATCAGTTCTTTAGCAAGGTGTTACTTATACTTGATATATGGTAGAAATTGTGTCCCAGTCTCCCATAACTCATAATGGTGGAGCAGGCTGGTTGTATGTCCAGTGAATAGTCTTTGCACTGGTCAGCACACCCCTGCGACTGTTTGAGAGAGGAGAGCCTGGTTTGCTTTCTCTTTGGTGTTTTGTTGCATTCAGGTCCTCTGTAGTCACACATTATTTTAGAGGATCAGCTAGTACAAAACTGAGGGTCACACATTCTTGAATCTTTTCTGTTTTAACTTGGAGATTGGTTTCTTTCCCAATAGCAACCTGGAAAAGAAAGTTCTGTCTCCTCTTTGTCTAATCTTGCTGTGGTTTAGGAAGATCTTGGAAGGAGCTGAACTCACAGGGTTCCTTCTAGAAAGAGCCAAAGGACTATGCAGGTTTACACCTTTACCTCAGCAGTGCTCAGGGCATTGCTGGAAGCCAGTGCATCCTGGAGAAAGCCCAAACCCTTCCCTTGGGTTCTGAATTATGCTTTCAGGAGGATAAAGGAGAGACAAGTTTTCTCTCCTTGAGGTAGGCAGCACGGTTTTCTACTTTCAATATATATATATTTTAATTGTACACGTTTTCTCTCCTTGTGAGTGTGTCACACGCATGCATAATATCCTCTTCCTCCAAGTCCCACTGCTTCTCCAGCTAGGGGTGAAATCTTCCTTTGTTGCTTCTACTTGGGAGTTTTTGTCAGCAAAGCCCTGGTGAAGGGATCCTTGGATGAACAGGCCAAAAATGGTCCCTTATTTGATATTTTGCCTTCCCCTCTGTGTGTGTGTGTGTGTGTGTGTGTGTGTGTGTGTGTGTGTGTGTGTATACCTTCCTCCCTCCTCCCTCTCCCTTCCCTCTTTTCCTCCACTCTCTCTGCTAAATCCTTTAATCCTGGAAGACTTCACTTGAGGGAACCCCTGATTATCACTGGTTGGAGTGTCAGCACCTAAGGGAATATACCGGCAGGCCGCTTTCCCATCAGGTAAAAAAAAATGTAATTTGGAGATGAGAGTCAGGAAATCTGTGTTTTAAAGTCTTTGTTTAAATAATTCTGTTCAGACGCTGGGAAGTGGTGTTGCGTTGAAGGGAGATATGGAGACTCACTTGCTGTAGTAAGAAGCGCAGCCCTGTGCTGTCTGTCACTGCCCTCTTCAACACAGCCCATTACCCTCATTACGCGGGACAAACAACACGTGTAGGGGCCGAGCAGTTCGTTCCTGTGCAGTGTCCCTGTGCACTGGAATGAGCCTGGTCCACGTGAGAGACAATCGAGAACACGGCAGAACATGGCTTGGTCTGGGAACTAGATAGGCAAAACCTTAGAGGGTGGGGACAGAGAGATGACCGGATAGACGATCTGATATTAAGTCTATTAAGTCACCAGTACTGCTTGGAAGAGATTCCCAGGAGGGTTGGCTCCTCTGACAGTTGCCAAATCTGGTGACAGCGAGGCCAGCAAAAAAGAAGGCAGAGGGCAGAGAAAAAACCAATGTGAGGCCAAGGAAGGCCTGGACACATAGGTGTTGGTCTCTCTACTGGCCGGCAATGGTAAAAGGGTGGAGTTGGTCTTCTGGGGGTGGGGTCAGCGTGAGACGCCTGTGGCTGGAGCAGGTGTGGGGGGGTGGCGGGGTGGCGGGGGAGATGGGCCAGCCGCGCAACCTCCAGGAAACCAGCTTCCTGGACCAGAGCAAGAGACGGACTTCCCCTAGAGGCCCGGCCTGGCGGCGCGCTGTCGCCGCTGGGAGCCGGGTCTGGGGCAGCCTGTGCGGGCGCGGGTGGAGGCTCAGGCGCGTCCCTGGAGGCGGGAGCTAGGGCGGCGGGCAGGTGGGGCTGCGGGACCGGTCTCCGCCCCCACGCGCTGTCCTCGTTGGTCGGCGGCCGCCCAGCACCGGCCCCTCTCCGGAGCCGGAGCGCGATTGGTGGCGGCGCTTGTCTCTCGTAGGGGGCCGGGCCGCGCTGCTCCGCGGCTCTGCCCGCCGCTGCTGCCGCCGTCCTCCTGGCAGCGCGGGCGGGTCGGATCGCCCAGGCAGCCGGCGCCTGGTGATGGGAAGCGGCGCGGCCGCCGACCCAGGCAGTGGCAAAGTTTCCCAGACGTGCGTATCGGGGCGCACGGCTCCCGGCCACCCGTGACCGTTCTGGGAAGCCCTTAGGGATTTTTTTATTTTAATTTGGAAAAGAAAAAAAAAAGAAAGAAAATCCACCTCATTTTCTTTGTCAAGCGCTCGCGGTCCGGGTGGCCAGCGGCGGAGCTGCAAACTTGGGCACGGCGGCTCCATAGCCAATAGACCCGGCTTTGTAGAAGCTCTGGACTCGGGCGCTGGGGTACCCAGCGGCCCAGGCGTGCAAAGGGTGTGTGTGTGTGTGTGTGTGTGTGTAAGACAGAGAAAGTGTGTGTGTGTGTGTGTGTGCGTGTGTGTGTGTGTGAGCGCTGGGGAGTCCGGGGCGCACAACGAGGAGGGGGGCCCCGGAGCTCTATATGGAGGAGAGAGCCCAGAATGGTGTGCACCAGGAAGACCAAAACTTTGGTGTCCACTTGCGTGATCCTGAGCGGCATGACCAACATCATATGCTTGCTCTACGTGGGCTGGGTCACCAACTACATCGCCAGCGTGTATGTGCGGGGGCAGGAGCCGGCGCCCGACAAGAAGCTGGAGGAAGACAAAGGGGACACTCTGAAGATTATTGAGCGTTTGGACCACCTGGAGAATGTCATCAAGCAGCACATCCAAGGTACGGGCGCTCCGGGAAACTCGGGCCGCCCACCCGGGGTCGGGAGTGCCCAGCAGCTCTGCGCGGGGTGCGCTGGGGCTAGTGCGCAGCGCTCCCGCAGCTCCACGCCAGACAGCCCGGCTCCGCCGCCGCCGCCGCCGCCGCCGCGGTGGTTGGGTGGTGGTTGGCGGGGAGCTCTGGGGTCCCCTCTAGTCTGTGTGCGGGACCCTCCGTGCCTGCGGCCCTGCGCGCTTCCCCGGGGCACACGTGTGTGCGTGGGGCTGCACGCACACCGGGCTGTGCTGCTCGCTGTCGCTATGGGGGCGCGCTGCGCACGTGTCCCAATGTGCGTGTGCAACTCCGGGGGCTGCTTGCTCGCGCGGGCGCTCGGAATCGCACCTGAGTCCAGCTTGGAGTGGGTATGCGTGTGTACAAGATGTTTGTGTGTATACAAGAGAAAAAGCGAGGCTGAAAGGGCTCCTGTGCCCACGATGAGCGAGCGACGAGAGGGCTGCCCGCGCGACCCTAGCCGTTGGCGCTTAGGACCTGCAAGCTGCGGGACCAGCCTGGCTAGGAAGATTGTATCGCTCCAGCCCCAGCCCTCCAGCCTGGATGGGCTTGAACTGTGTACGTTTGGGGGGGGGGACGGTGCAAAGCCAGGGGGCAATTTGCTGGGGCGGGGTGTGTGTAAATCGATAGGTATCCTCATCACCACGTTCCACTCATCCAGGCCCTCCTAGGAGCAGGTGTCAAACCCGGGAGGAGGCGCTGGAGCTCGAGCTCAGGCGGTCCACTGCGGTGGCACCTCCGCCTAGTACCAGAGAACCCGCTCAGGGAGCCGCGCGGGTGGGACCCGGAATGGGTAAACCCCGATCCCTCTGGTAGCTCCACTCCCAAAGCCAGGGAATGGTCTGGGAGGAGCAGAGGGATCCAAGGGGTTGGGCCTGGAGTCCAGTGCTGCTCTGGGGTGGGTGTCTCCGGGCTAACAAGAGCTCCCTAGAAGGATTGGGATTTGGGGCGCTTTCATGAGGCTATAGGGTAAGAGGAGGTGTGAGGTGTCAGAGGAAGGAATGGTGTTATGGGCACTGGAGCTGGGTACACACTGACACACAGACACACAGACACAGACACACAGACACACACAGACACACACACACACACACACACACACACACACACACACACACACACACACACACACTCCTCCCTTCTCCTCCATCGTCTCCAGAACCCCCTACTATCTACTGGGCAAGTGATCTTCTCTTAGGCTCAGGGCTAAGCCTAGGTCACCTGTAAGCCAGGCAACACTCACCCCAGCAGACTGCCAGCAGGTGCGTTCTTTTGTTTACTTGGGGGTGTCTGGATTTCAGTCCTCATACTTGCTGTCCTTGCCACAGAAGGGTCCCACTCTGTCTGCATCTGGCCTGCTTCCTCCTGCGGCCAGCGTAGTTCCTTCCCTGGAAGGCCCGGCCAGGTTCAGGAGAGTGAGTATTGGCATCTCTACCCATTGTACTTCCTGATCAATGAGTTAAACACAAGCCATGGCGTTAATACTTTGGCCAGAAGTAGGATCCTGGCAGCTTTTGCCTCAAACCTGCTCCTGTTTGTCAATCAGGTATGGGGTTTGGCATGTCACTTGGTCTATCAGTGAGTGCCTGTTGCTGCTATTTCTTGTCATTCCCCCCCCCCCCCTTGGACCTGGGTTGACAATTCATCAGCACCAGAAGTACACAGACCCCTCTTGGTTGGCTTTTCCCAGTGTTCACTGGAAGACACAGGGTCATGTGTGGCATGGGCATTTCCAGTTTGCCCACTGATTTTGAGAGGTTTTTCATTCACTTTTCTTTTTTTCTTTTTGTTATTTTTTCTTTTTATTTATTTATTATTTATTTATTTTTTTGTCAGTTGTGGGGGCTGAACTCTGGACCTGGGCACTGTCCCTCAGCTCTTCAGCTCAAGGCTAGCGCCCTACCACTTGAGCCACAGAGCCACTTCTTTTTTCTGCTTATGTGGTACTGAGGAATCGAACCCAGGGGCTCATGTATGCAAGGCAAGCACTCTTCCACTGAGCCACCTTCCCAGCCCCTCCCTTGTGCTTTTCTATATGGTTAGGGAGGAGGTGAGCAGGGCTGTGTTTGTGGAGGCCCTGAGGGGACATCAGGAGCCTGTGTGCTCAGCACAGAGCCAGCCCTATCATGTTGAATGTGGACCAGGTCAAAGGGTTTATAAGGCTCTGTGTGAAAACCAGCACAATGTTGTAGAAGAAAAGAACCTTTTTGAATTTTTTCCCCATGAAACCGTATGTGCTATTCAGTACTTTCAAATATATACCTGACAGAATTGGGGGAGATGGGTAAAAAAGATGACAGTATCCTTAAAGAATGTGTTGGTCCAGTTCTCTCACATACGTGCAATGGAATTGCACAGATTGAATATCAGAAAGAATTGAAGTTCAGGATAAAAAGACAAAAGCTATCACACACAGTGTGTGTGTGTGTGTGTGTGTGTGTGTGTGTATGGAGGGGAGGGGAAGAGGAGGGTGGAATAAGGGCTTAGAAAAGACTAGATAGGAGGCAGACAGAGGACAAGGGTTATTGGTTGGTTGTGTAGTGATGGTGTAGCAATGATTGATAGCTCCCTCCAGGGTTCCCACATGGTTTAGATCTCAGGTGAGGGCAGAGGAAAGGATGGGAAAGGATGATAAGATGTGACTCCAGAACTTGACAACATGGGCCAAGTCTTGTGCATCCATTGTCACTACATTGTCAGAAGTAACAGTCAAGTGTTTGCTAGTTAGTAGTGCCTTTAGAAAATCCATTTAGTTCTTCTGAGTTGACTGCTGACTATGGGATAATGAGCAGAAAGTCACACAGTACCTACTATGTGCCAAGTCCTATTCTAAGAGCTATACATATACTGACTGAGTTACTCCTCACAATCTTATGTGCCAGGTGATACTTGCTCCATTTTACAGATTTGGAAACCAAGGCTTGGAGGGGATATTTGACTTGTCCTGGTCAGACCATGATATGTAGTACAGGAGTCTAAATTCAGCTTGAGTGTGTGTGTGTGTGTGTGTGTGTGTGTGTGTGTGTGTGTGTGTGTGTGCGTGTGTGTGTGTGTGTGTGTGTGTGTGTGTGTGTGTGTGTGTGTGTGACAAGGCTTACTGTGTATCCTGGTATGGCCTCCTGCCTCTGTCTGCCTTCTGAGTTCTGGGATTATGGGCATGTACTACCACACCCAATTATTATTATTACTTCTTTTACTATATAAAGAAAAGAGGTTTGGTTTGAGTCTCCATTCTGAAGATTAGATTAGCATCTGCCAGACTTCCTGTATTAGAGACTGTTCCTAGTCACATATGATACTGTCTCCCAAGAAGGCTAGCTGGTCACAAGGGAGGAGTATCATTGAGATGGTGAGGGTAAGGCCTCGGAGGATAGCAGAGGGGTGACACCTTAGTACCCTTTCTGTTTGGAGATATTGTCCATTGATAAACTCCAACTGCTCTGGTTGTTGTCTGGTTCCATGAGGAAGGCAGAGGCCACATTCATTTACCTAATGCTTGTGACCACTCAGGACAGATCCTGGTGTGTCTATACAGAGAATAGATACCAGATGGATAGTGGATGAATGAATGAGCAACGGGGCTAATGCCCAGCGCACCAATTAGCCATAATGAAAGTGTTGCCATTCTCCAAAGGATCTGTTTTGCTTTAGAGTGTTGCTCAGGCTCCATTGTCTCCCCGCCCTACCCCCCCCCCCCACCATTTGGAAGAAAAGCTGTCCCCGAAGCTGCAAATGTCACAGAATGCTCGGCAGGGTGTTCAATAGGACTTGCAATTAGAAGAGGCTTTGGAGCATCACCCTAGAGATCTGTTCTAGTCATCGCTGAAAGTTTGTTTTCCTCTTGGGGATTGCAGTGATATTTCATTTTAATTTGTTTTCTGATTGAATGATTTAATTAGATGGCATTGGGGAATCTCTTGGGAATGCAAATTGTATTTTTGAGATTTTTTTTTAACAAGTCGATGTGAAATGACAAGCTGGATAACTTTAGATTTTGAAATCAAGTATCTTGATGATCTGGAAGCACAAGTAAGTCTTAGCACAGGTTGAAAGCCAGGACTTTAGATCTTGCTTGAGATAGTGAAGGGCTGAAAGAAGCCTGAGTGTTAAGAGAATTTGGAAAAGAGAAATGCCCATTCATTTTTGTTTGGAGAGTCAAGACAAACAAAGGCATTTCTTCTTTTCTTGATTGGTATCTTTTTGAGTCTGCCAAATAATGTGCCAATGTGTTTTTAAAAAATATTTGTTTTAAATAGAAGAAAACTATAGCTGGGCGCTGGCAGCTCACGCCTGTAATCCTAGCTACTCAGAAGGCTGAGATCTGAGGATCACGGTTCAAAGCCAGCCTGGGCAGGAAAGTCCGTGAAACTCTTATCTCCAATAAACCACTAGAAAACCGGAAGTGGCGCTGTGGCTCAAGCCGTAGAGCTCTCACCTTGAGCTGAAGATCTCACCTTGAGCTGAAGAGCACAGGGATAGTGCCCAAGCCCAGAGTTCAAGTCCCACGACCAACCAAAAAAAAAAAAAAGAAGAGTACTGTGATTTTTTTATGGCAACGATTTGCAATGTTGAGCGCTTCCAGCTCATCTCACTTTCCTCCATAGGTGAGGTCACCATTGACATAAAATTTTATGTTCTGTCCTTTCTGTTAGAAGCATTGTATTTCATGTTTGCTACATACTTGATTGGTTCTACATTTGTGTCAGGGGGACCTCACACATGCCAGACCCTGCACTGGGGAGGGCAGGAGGTTACTGGGGATACTCATGAGCCACTTTTTGTCTTACTGTTCTGGACTTGTTTCCTAAGGACAATAGAATCCATGTTGTTCAACATGGTTGGATTTCGAGTTAGTTAGCTGAAAGACTGGCCAAGGAGGATGATCACACAAAATCTTACATGCATGCATGTATGCATGAAATACTTTCAATCTTATTCAAAAATATACATCCCATGGCCCATCTTTTTTCCCATTTTTTACTACATATATTAGTTGTACAGGGCATTACATTGTGATATCTCCATACATGCATACAATGCAACTTGACAAAATTCATCCCTTCCATCCCTTACTCTCTCCAATCTTTTTTTTTTTTTTTTTTTTTGTCAGTGGTGGGGCCTGAACTTTGAGCCTGGCCGCTGTCCCTCAGCTCTTCAGCTCAACGCTAGCGCTCTACCACTTGAGCCACAGCACCACTTCCAGCTTTTTCTGCTTATGTTGTGCTGAGGAATCGAACCCAGGGCCTCATGCATGCAAGACAAGCACTCTACCACTGAACCACCTTCCCAGTCCTCTCCCTGCTTCTTGAAGCAATCTTGGAATTGCTTCAAGAACAGTACAGTACCATTTACAAAGTACTGTAGTTTGTCCTACCCTCACACATTCAAGCAGAGTACTTCAGCTGAATTCACCCTTACATTCTCTCTTCTTGCTCCTCCCTTCTCCTCTGCTGGAGCCTGTTCCTCAAAGAGAAGCTGTTTTACATTCCTGTCATTCATTTTTAAGGACTAGATTCTGCACATACAAGAGAGAACTTGCCATGTTTGTTTTTCTGTCTTTTGTCTCTTGATGCCAGGCCAAAGCTCTGTGTTTGTGGTGGCCCTGCCCCTTGCTTTCCTCTCTTCCTGTACAAACCACACCCAGAATGTCCTGTCCATGAGCTTTGATTTCACCTCTCTTTGAAATTGTGAACAGTCTCAGTGGAGAAGCTTCCATGTGTATGATTTTTGTTTTCATCTTCTGCAGTGATTTTGCTGACATGTCATTTGACTGCTTTTGTGAAGTTTCTATCTTGTATAAAGGATAGTTACTACCTTGGATAAAGCTTTTAAATTTATTTTCTTAGGAACAACCTTTCTTATCTTATTACTAGTCAGATTTCCCCAGTTGACATACTATTTAATTAGTTGTAGTGAAAATTATAGACAGTAATAAACACGTTTGGGATAGACCCAGAAGATGGTGGAAGCCCTGTAGTTAGAAGGAGATGTGAACAGGGTGGCAGGGAGAAAAGCCACAGAGGGCAAAAACATCCTGGAGTTTATTTTGCAGAAGAAATAGAAAGCATGCTGAACCAGCAGAGGTGAGTGGAAGATCTTTTAAGAGAACATGTATTGTATTTTAAATGACTGCATAATATTCCATCACTAGTATACCGTTGTTCATTTGACCACTTCCCTATAATGGACAGTTGTTTTGCTGTTATAATTGGAGCAGAAATGGATATCTGTTCCTGTTTTTTTTTCTTTAGAGTTATTTTTAGGACTTATTTCCAGAAATGAGGTTACTATTGACCAAAGAATGTAAAAAACTTTTTCTAAAGGCAAGCTTTCCTGCATAGGCACTGGCAGGTTTGAGTATTATTTTTTTTAATTTTTAAAAAATTTTTTATTATTGTGAAAATACTGAACAGAGGGGTTACAATTACATGGGCAAGAAAATGAGTACATTTCTTATCAAGCATTGTAACCTCCTCCTTTGTTTCCCCTTCCCATCCCTTCCCATCTTCCCCCCAACCCCCTACCCAACCCTCCCCCCCAATCCTCCCCCCCCCCACACACCAAAGTTGTAAAGTTCGTTTTCAACATAACAACTTGTACATCTCATTGTTGCAACGGGTCCACCTGTATCCCTATTTAAACAATTTGTTTTTCCCCATTCCCTCCACAAATTATACCGACATTAAATACAGTGAAAGCAGGGGTTATACCGTGGGGGAGGGACATACAAAGCAACAAAGTAATAATAGGTTTAGGTATTAGTATTCAGTGTTTTCTGGGAAATGAGATCACCAGCCTTTCCATCTGTACTCTTAGGTTATTCTAGATATGACTTGATTCCTATACTACCTGCCCTGTTGGTTTTCATCTAGGGGAATTATTGTTCTCTTAGATGGCCAGTGTTCTTTATTTGTGTATCTTACTTTAGTAAATTAATTAATAATGATAAATGCTGGGTAGTGGTGACTTACACCTATGATCTTTTCCACTCAGGAGGCTATCATCTGAGGATCATAGTTTGAAGCCAGCCTGGAGAACGAACATCTTTGAGACTATCTGCAATTAATCACCAAAAGGCTGGAAGTAGAACTGTGGCTCAAGTGGTAGAGCTCCAGCTTTTAGTAAAATGGCCCAGGAATACTACCTCGGCTCTGGTTCAAGGCCCAGAAACCACCCCACCCTGACTCCCCACAAAGAAAGATAGACAGTATGCTCAGATTATGTATCATATACATATTTGTTTTAAATAGAAGTCTTAAGGTAGTATTTTTCAAACTGTGTCCACAGGAGCTCAACCTTCTTGAAGGTTTGTGGGGACTGAGAAATAAAAGGTCCCAGGAGTCTCCTTGGCCCTTCTTCTCCCAGCTCCCCACCCCAGCCAGGGCAGCAACTCTTTCGTGTGTTTTACTATTTGGAGTTCTGTAAAATATCTCATTTTTCAAAAAGCCCTGCTTCTTTCTAAGAAAGGTTAAAAATCATTCTTCATACAGGGAAGAAAAGATCAGACCATTACATTTTGGTAAGGGATGGCAGTGGCATAAAGAATTCAAGAGTGTAAACAAATCTAAGAGGAAATTGAATTTCTGGGTGGCATTCCAATAACATCTATTTACCCTCCTGAATACCATGATTAATAATGTATTACATTATATGACTAATTTCTAAATCCATTATCTTCCTTCACTGAGTCAAGATCATCCCAACAGTGGGAGAAATGGGTTATTAGCTGCATTTTGTTTCCTGAAAGTTTATTAGGCAGATTATGTGCATATTAATGTACTCTGGTTTTATCGTAACAGCTTTTTTATCACAATACAAGTCATGTCTGGGCCTAACAATCAGAAATGTCCCAAGGTGACTATTTCTCAGCCCCCTGTACTATAGCTTTAGGATGCCACCTTAAACTGGCTGGAATTCTCATCTGGTCTTCAGGAGATAAGGCTTGTGAAGAGCAGACTCTTGACATTGTCCCAGTGCTTGGAGTTGATCCAAGGAAAGGTTGGTATCTAAAAGCTAAACTAAGCAAGGCACTGGTGGCTCACACCTGTAATCCTAATTACTCAAGAGGCTGCAATCTAAGGATTGGGGTTCAAAGCCAGCCAGGGAAAGAAAGTTCATGAGACTCTAATCTCCAATTAACCACCAGAAAACTAGAAGTGGCACTGTAGCTCAAAGTGGTAGAGTGCCTAGACTGAGCAAAAAAGCTCAGGGACAGTGCTCAGGCCTTGAGTTCAAGCCCCCACAACTGACCAAAAGAAAAAAAAAAGTAAAGCTATTTGCCCTTTGGAAGGAGCTATGGCATATACATTTACATATTATCTACATTTCTACCACTAACAGAGGCTGGTACTGTGTGTGTGTGTGTGTGTGTGTGTGTGTGTGTGTGTGTGTGTGTGTGTGTGTGTATGTGTGTGTGTGTATGAATACTGGGGCTTGAACTCAGGGCCTGAGTGTTTTCCCTTAGTTATGGCACTTGACAACCTTAGCCATGACTCAAATTCTGGCTCTTTGTTGGTTTGTTGGAGGTAAGAATCTCATGGATATTCTTGCCTGTGTTGGCTTTGAACTGAGATTCTCAGATCTCAGCCCCCTCAGTAACTAGGATTACTGGCATGAGCCCCCGCCTCCATTTAGCTTAGGGACTGATACTTTGAGGGAGTTTAGTAGCAGGATTAAGAGCTGGGTCTAATTGCTTCTGTTAATAGCCCAAGACCACATCTTCATCACAGAGGGACCTTGCCAAGAAGTACAACTTTTCCCCATAACCAAAGAATTTTCATTTTTAGCTAGAAGTGTGTAGGCTGTAAAATAAATGAATTCCACATTCTTTCCCACTCACTTGACATAAATTGTTATTTGCCCTTGATAAGTAGCTTGGTGTAGAAGCTCAAGGAGAATTCAGAATGAAAAGTGTTGGAGAGCCACAGTGTGCTCTCAGAGGGCTGTGAAGGTCAGCTCCAGTCGCTCGGGCCAGTCTGCTTTGTTCTCCCAGCGATATTTATGGGATTCGGAGCCACCTCCGAGGTTATGAAGCATCTCCATTGTCATCTCACAGGATTTCTTTCTTTCTTTCTCTTTTTGGAGGTACTTGGAATTAAACTCAACCTAGTGCTTGCTAGGTGGGCATTCTACTGCTTGAGCCAATCCATTGGTGTGGATTATATATGTTGTGTTATAACACATATAATTATGTTATAATATATGTGTTTGTTATATTTTAATTGGTCGCTCTTTGTATTCTTGTGAGCCTGGATTATAATCCTCCTATTTGTGCTTCCCTTTGTCACTGGGATAACAGGAGTGTGCCATAGTCTGTCAGAACTTTATATCCACACTAGCCTTGATCCTTAATCTTCTAATCTCTGTACCTTTCAAGGTAGCTAGGATTATAGGCATGATACCACTGTGCCTAGACATTGGTTGAGATGGAATCTTGTGAACATTTATATCTGGCTGGCCTCATGACCGTGATCCACCAATCTGCATTTCCAAGTAGCTAGGATTACAGACATGATCCATTGCACCCAGCTTTACCATCTCACAGGATTTCTGATTTCACCTAACTTGCAAAGCTGAATGGACACTCCTTGCCTTGCTCTGGGATCAAAAGTTTTTGGGGTTGTCACCACCTTCCATGGCTCTATTTCTATTCAGGAGTTAGGGATGGACCCACTGTCTCATGGAGAGCAGCACTTAGGCATCATCTAATAGGCACTGGTGTCCTATACAAGGTCATCCTGGGAAACACTCCGGTGACTAGGCAAGAAGACGTCTTTGAGGAGTGAGAGAACTGTGCTCTACATAGAGCTGGAAAGAGGAGAGCTGTCCCTACATGTTGGAGGGATATTGAAATCAGGAATGGGAGGAAGAGTGGCTGAGGGTTGTTGGTTGGCACTCCAAAGGTTGGGCCGTGCAGCTTACACTCATCTCAAATATCTCTGGAAAGCTGGGGGTTCAGACTCTGTTCTGGCAGAGATTCAACTATTTTTGTTTCCTATCCTGGGGGATCCAATCCCGCTTTGCCTTGGGGGTCAGAGGCGGCTGCATTCTGCAGTGCAGTGCTGAGGGCATAGATTCTTGATGTGCCCCTCCCTTGCACACAGGCCCTCGACACACAGGGCATGCAGCCCAGGGCAGTGCCAGCATCCCAACACATTGCTACTAAATTAGTATGCATGGGAATGTGATAACCTTGAAATCTTTTTAATTTATAGAGTTAAAGTTAATCATTCATAAGTGTTGCTACTTAAATGATTATTAATGACAAATTGCCTTCCAACCGTTCCAAAGCACAGTGGGTTGTGGCAACGGCTGGGGAAGAAGGCTGCTCTGGAATCTTTTTGGGTCCCTGTGCCCTCCGTAGATACTGTGGAGTACAGTGAACTGGGATTTTAAGCAAAAAGGTCTCTGGCTGTGTAAGTGCTAATGCTTTACTGGTCTTTCTGACTCCATGATTGTGGATACAAATATGTTGCCAGATGAGTCACCCCAGTGAGGATGTGGCTCTCTTTCTCTACCTGCCATTCAACCTTTGGTTTCTGACCATTTATTTTTTGGGAGATGAAGCTAATAGTGTTAGCTGAAACTCTCAAACATCAGCAACACTGAGATATTGAGAGTTTCCTCTATGAAGCTACAGAGAACGTGAGACTGGATCTGGCAGGTGGTAATAATCACCTTCCAAGAGGATTCCATTAGACTCCTCTCTGAGGTCTCTTGCTTTGGAGTGTCTGGCTACTTTCCTTTCATGGCTTTCCTTTCACTATCAAATAAACTTAGTCTGTTTAGTTTATACATACAAAAAAGAGCTTACAAAATAGGGTGTTAAGGAAGATCATAAAAGTGGCATCTGTACTCTACCTGATGATGGAGGAAAACAACATCTAAAGAGGAGCCTTGGGGCCAACTCTATGGCCTGAACGCCTTCATTTTACCCCTTAAGTTCAAGTCTCTGACAGGCACATTTAGATTATGATTGCTAAGTGTTGCATCTTAGTCACTAGCTTTACCCTAGTCCAACTTGTTCAAACATCTCTGGCCCCTGAGAACTTAAGAGTTTAAGGCCATTAATGCCCCTAGAGGAATGGAAATATAATTCAGGATTCTTGGCAAATCAGGATTTGAAACTTGATCATGCTGATAGCATGTAGGAATTTATTTAGGGGAACAGCACCAAAATTACTGGGACCAATGAATACGAGAGTGAGAAAACTAAAGAAAGCTTTACAGTGACAAATAAGAATCCTAGATGAATCTTTCAGAGCTATGTGCATATAAAGAAGATTGATCAAACTCAAAAATTAAGGGCTGGGAAGGTGGCTCAGTGGTAGAGCGCTTGCCTTGCATGCATGAGGCCCTGGGTTTGATTCCTCAGCACCACATAAGTAAAAAGCAAAAAGCCGGAAGTGGCTCTGTGGCTCAAGTGGTAGAGTGCTAGCCTTGAGCTGAAGAGCTGAGAGACAGCGCCCAGGCCCAGAGATCAGGCCCCATGACTGAACCCCCCCAAAAAATTAAATCCCCCCAAAACAAATCCTCAAAGAAACAACCACCCCATTAATGAGTGGGCTATCGACTTAAGAGGAAATAAGAATGGCCAATAGACCCATGAAGAAATGCTCAATTTCTCTGGCCATAAAAGAAATGCAAATTGAAACAACATTGAGATTCTACCTCACCCCAGTTAGAATGGCTATAATGAAGAACTCTAATAACAGATGCTGGAGGGGATGTGGACAGAAGGGAACCCTACTGCATTGTTGGTAGGAGTGTAATCTTGTTCAACCACTCTGGAAAGCAGTATGGAAGTTCCTCAAAAGACTCCACATAATGCTCCCCTATGACCCAGCAATCCCACTTTTGGGCATTTACCCAAACCATTACAAGGCCATACAAAAGCTACCAGCACAAATATGTTTATTGCAACATTATTCACCATAGGTAAGATATGGAACCAACCCAGATATCCCTCAGTAGATGAATGGATCAAGAAAATGGGTTATATATGTACAATGGAATTCTATGCCTCCATCAGAAAGAATGACACCACCCCATTTGTTAGGAAATGGAAAGACTTGGAAAAAATCATACTAAGTGAAGCAAGCCAGACCCAAAGAAATATAGGTTCCATGGTTTCCCTCATTTGCAATAATTAGTATATGTCTAGGATAATCTTATTAGATGAGTGGAAAAGCTCAAAAGCTATGCACATATGATCATATAAGATGATGATAAGTGAAATGAACCCCAAGATATGGACACATCCCTTGTTGTTGTTTTTTTTATGTACTGTGTGATTTTTTTTTGTTTCTTTTGTATGTTCTTCCCCCTATGGTATATCCCCTGTTGTCATTGTATTTGATTTTGGTACCCTGCATCTTGTATATACATTTATCTAATTTGGAGAGGGGAAGGAGAATAACAAAATGCTGAAACAAGAACAGAGGATGACCCATTGCAACAATGATATTCACAAGACACTATGTTGGCTATGAACTTTATGGAGGGGAGGAGTCGGGGAGGTGGGAGAAGGAAGTAGTAGGAGGAAAACAAAGGAAGGGGTAACAATGCTCAACCAGAAATGTACTCATTACCTTACTCATGTAACTGCAATCCCTCTGTACAAGAATTTTTTTTTTTAAAGAATATTGGTTGTATGCAGGAACGGAGGAAGAGAACCACTTCTGTATGTCAGAGACTGGGCTAGGTGCTGATGACTTTATTACTTTATTTTTCTGATTAGGCAAATGATTCTTTTGGGCTTATGATTTCTTTTCATCTTACCACATGGTGAGGTATGGTTTTAGAGGTGAGACAATTCAGAGCTAAAGAATGCATGGCTCATTTCTAGAAGCTTGGTCTCCAGCAGGATGGCATTAAGGTGGGCTCTTAGAGTGAGGGATGGTGGGAAGTGACTAGATAGATCATTGATGACTCTGTTCTTAGACGGGATTAGTGTAGGCCTGGATCCTGGCTCCCTGGCTTCTCATCTTCTCACACAACAGAGCACTCCTCCCACAGGTATGTTTTCTGCCTAGCTGTGATGTAGCTCGGAGGGCCTCACCAGAGGCTGAACCTCAAAGGCTGGCTGATCTTCCACTTTCAGCCTCCAAAACAAGGAGTTTCCACAAACATTTTTTCTTTCTATATTACCCAGCCTCAAGTATTTTATGATAATGCTTAGAGTTTGCTCAAAGTCAGAGGGCTTCTGTGTATGAAAACAGGAAGGGAAACTAGATCTAGAATCTATGGTGTGTACAGAATAAGACAGAAGAGGAAGACTTATGTAGAGAGAAATGTGGTTGAGGGTAAGCTGCAAGGCCTCAGTTTGAGTGGGGAGGGGGGGGGATCAGCAAGAGAAGGAGCCAGGCAGATGGCTTGGCTTGTCCTTGGGTTACAAGAAACTTGGAGGCCTGGGTGGGGCAGAGGGACAGGCTTTTCTCTGGAGAGGTACAAAGTTGAGGAAAACTTTTCCTTTGGATCAGTGCAGATCACTATGGGGTGTAGGAATTTGTCCTTGTAGGAAAAGCAGGGGGCTAGCAGTGACTACCACCATCAGGTACTACTTGTGACTCATCACTCTGGTGGACCATGCATGGTGCTGGTGTCCTGCAGAGCATTGGCACAGTCATATGCCTTCCAGAGTGACCAGCCAACCTTGGTTCCTTAGAGTGTTATAAAATGGAACATCCTGGCTCCAAGGAAGCCCAGGTTAACCTAGATAGCTGGTCTCCCCAGTCTTCTCTCAGTGATGAATTTTGTTTCTTGGCACCACCCCGCCACAACAGCCCCTGCTAGTGCTTCGTCTGTGTCTCCCCTTGAACCCGAGCTATGTGGAGGAGTTATGAGAAAACAGCCAGGGTCCCTACAGCCCTGGCCGGGTTCCTCCGGCCCACACAGGCTGCCTCTTCTCCTTTGTTCTTTCTTTCTCCTTAGTACTCTCTGATTCTAGCTGTCTGTGCCTCTCAGGATTTGGAAAGGAAGAGACAATTGCTTTAAAGGAAAGCTCTAATAAAGTGTTTTGAAGCCCCAAACATCAGCAGCTGTTTTTTTGCCCAAAACAGTAGGAGTCCGTATTAATAACCTTGCAAAGTTATACACTGGAAAGTTGAAAGTAAGCAAAAATCTTACTGGAGAGCTACAGATGTGACTCTCTTCCTTTGTAGAACCGATCTCTCTTCCTGTTTATGCGGATGACATTTTCTGTTTGCCATGTGGAAAACCTGCTTTGATCTACCATCACCACTGTGGTTAGCTGCACCTTGCTTGGTGTCCCCAGGCGGATGAATTTTCTGTTTTCTCTTTATTGCGATGATAATGCTTGGTGTTTATGTGGTTCTGGTCTCAAAGGAGCTCAACAAGTGGGGCAGGCTCTGTCTAATTAATCATCATTTTTCCCTGATGGGAGAGAAGGAGCCGCAGAGGAAGGGGAGGGACAGGAGGAGGTTCAGGCCTGCCTGCCAGTTCTTGGGCTAAAAATGCTGTCTTAACACATTTCATTATCTTCCACGTGGAAAATCACATTTTAATAACAGATGGATCATTGAATTTGTTTTGGTTTCTACAAGAGTCCAGGGTGGAAAATGAACGGTATTGACATAGAACCTCCAAGTCTATAGCTAGGGCTAGGCTCTTTTATTTATGTGTTTTTGTGGTTCTAGAACCTGGGGTAATATATTAGAAGAGCAATCCTATGGAAAGAGAATAGAGGAGACTCTCTTATATGACTGGAAAATTGGGAAGGAACCAGGGGGAAGGGCTATAGAAATAAGCCTGAACAGCTGGGTTCTAGTGGCTCATACATGTAATCCTAGCTACTCAGGAGGCTGAGATCTGAGGATCACAGTTCAAAGCCAGCCCAGGCAGAAAAGTCTGTGAGACTCCATCTCCAATTAATCAGCCAAATGCCAGATTGGAAGTGTGGCTCAAGAGCACTGTCAGCAAGGAAGCCAAGTGAAAGTGTGAGTCCCTGAGTTCAAGTCAAAGGACTGGCACAAAAGAAAAGAAATAGGCTGAACTTGTGTGAAGGGAAGGAAGAAGAAAGAACTGACATTTGTGAAGCCCCTGTTATAAGCTCATTTCAACACATCAGTTCTATTCCATTTTGGTCAATGTCACCCCTTTCATTCTCCTCCGCTTTTCTCAATCCCACCCATGCTCTTTCTTCAATCCCCCTTCTCCCAAGAATATTGTATTTGGATCCCATTATTGTGCAATTAGATAGGGCTCCCCCAGACTGATCAAACCTGAAATGGTCCTAAGTTAGATTTGAGGGAGCCCCAGCCAGCACTGGTGACACTTCCACTGGGATGAGGTGGAAGACCTAGCTGGTAGGAGAATTATGAGAGGTGTTCAGCTCCCTGGCTGTGAATCCCTGGGTGGGACTATCTTCTGAGGAAAGACTCATGTTTTCTTCCACCTTGACCTCCAAACCAAGTGGCAAACCCATCAGCCCATGGAGGATGTGATTTAACTCAAAGCTGTGACTTATAATTTCAAGAGCAGCCAGGAAGATGTGATTTAAGACAATTGTCAAGAAGATTTCACTTAATCTTTTCCTTTTTCTCCCTGCACAAAGCTTGCATTTTTATACGGTAGAATTCTAATACACATTCTTTACAACTCACGGGTAGATGGAGTTTCACATTGGGACACTACATTGCATTTTTTAAAAAAAAGTGCTTATCTATTTAAAGACCTTTTACACAATATTCCTTTCTGGTGATAGCAGAGAATGGTTTTGCTTTTTAAATAGAAGGAATTGAAATAAATTGAGAAACTTTCTATAAATAAACTTCTTTATTGTTTGGCAAGGGGTTATTTTGGTCACTTTTTAATAGGAATACAGTTACCTTAACAAAATAATAAAAGTAATTATTTACCTCAAATGAACAATCATAAATTCAGAATGGTTTTCAACCCAAATCAATTGTTTTTGGCAAAAGAGGTATAGGATTTTTGAGTTTATAATTCCTTTTAGAAAAGCAGAAAGCTTGCATTGATTTTTGCAAATCTGAAATGAAGCATCTTATTACACCTTTGTCACTGAGGAAGTCACAGATCTGTGCTGTGCAGCCCCATGAGGCCACACCTCCATTAGCAAGCAAGGGGAGCCCTCTTCTCTTGGTTTCCTCGCCATCCCTCCATTGTGAAGGCAGGCTAGTGTGAGTTAGACTCGGAACTTGCTAGAGCTGGAAGAAACACATCTCCTCAGGCTCAGACTGTTTGCTGAGCTATCCAAGACCCACCACAAATGATTGATTACTTCAAGGACCCTCCACTGTGCCCTATAGGCTCTAGGATGGAGATCTAGTGGTCCCACTTGCAAACCTAGATGGCTTCTCTGCACAGTTATGCTTCTCAACCTCAGGAGTAACGTCTGCAGCGGGAAGGTAAGTCCTCTGTGGAATCTCAGATGAAGCCACATGCTTCTTCAAGGGATGAAGGGATAAGCAGTGTTCAGTCTTCCTTTGATGGAGTCCCCTCTCCCTCAAGGACCCAGTCTAGGCCCCTGGGAGGTCACACTGCACCCACCAGGGACCGTCTTGGGGATATGGTATGCTGTTGACCTCAGCTGACTTTGTACAAGTGGTATATGAAAGCTCCTAGTGGTTCAGCTTCTGTCCCTGGGAACAATTTCGTCCCAATCTTCAAGCCAGAGTAGTGATTCTGACAGAGGAGGGCAGAAATTTTACATGTGAGAGAAGCAAAGAGAGAAAGTTGACATTTACCAGTGTCTTAGCCTCCTATCACATACTTGAGATCAACACGGACAGTTGGCTTTTTGCTTTGGACCTATGGCAGCAAGGTAGCATATCAGGCAGGAGCCTATGATGGAGTGAAGCTGCTCACTTCTTGGCAGCTAGGAAGTGAGCAAAATAGAGAGATGACTGGGTTCCAATATCCCCTTGAAGGCCACACCCCCAATAACTTAACTTCTTCCATTAGACCACACCCCCAGTAGTTCCACCACTTCCCATATCTCTATAGGCTGAAAACAACGTCTTCAACATATGGGCCTTTTGAGATCCAAACTACTTACTATATATTTGGCAATTTCGTCCACTTCATATTATTTAATTCTTAAAATGAATCTGGGGATGGGTTCATTGGCCCATTTTACAGATGAGAAAATTGTACTATGTTGTAGCTATTGATCTATCAATTAGCTTTCCCTATTAGACTGCAGATTTCTTGAGGATGAAGAATAGGTCCTGCTTTTTCTATTTTCCAGTGTTTCACACAGTTCCATCTACATTGTAAGGCTAAGTGTTTGTTAAATGACTAATGAATAAATAAATAAATGGGCTTGCCTTAAACTTCTCAGGGAGCAGAGGTGTCAGGATTTGCATCCAGATCTCTGCCTACAAAGCTATATGAGAGAAAGAAGCCAGGAGACTGAGAAGCTGGCTCTCATCTCTCTGGGGTGGGTGGCTACCTCCAGCAAGGCTCTGCTCCTGGGTTAGTTAAGGCTAAGGACAGTTAAGGCTCCTGGGCTCTTTCCCATAGTGACCCAGGGTTCACCCTGCCATTTCATGGTTTCATTTGAGGAGGCTGAAGCTCAGCGGTGCTGTGTTCCAGAGTGTGGAATGCGTTTCCCTGTAGAGACCCTCCAGGAACCACCTGGAGAGAGATGTCTAATGCCTTTAGGGGATCCTCCATGTCTTCATTTTAATAAAGCTGTCACTCACTGTCACTTTCAGACTATGGCAATCTAGTTGGTACTCAAGGGAGAAAACAAAGCTGTACCAACTGCAGAGAGAAATGCCACAGAGGAGGCAGCCAGCACATGTTCACCTCCAGACAGGAGGGGGATGAGGATAAGGTGACCATACCTGACAAGAGAAAGGAGAAGGCACATTTTCATTTCCAAGAAAGGATGAAGACCTCTTCAGGCTTAGAGCTGAGGGAACACCGGCCTGTGGCTTTCCTTTGAAGGACACCAGCTCAACTTTCTACATATGGACCCAGATGGCTATTTCCCATGGTGGCAGTAGCCACTTAGATCTTTCTCTTATACCTCAGGAAAAAGATGGGGGAAGGCCAGCAGTAAGGAGGAAAGACGAGTGTTAGAGTCATTGGTAGGGGCTCCTGCTTACCTAAGGGATGATCTAATAGGAGATGGCCCAGGAGACAGCTGGGCTTCTTGTTCATCAGCTGGGTATAGATCCAGTGTGGACCTGGAAGGCTCTATGGTGGCCCCTACACCTTCCCCATCCTTCCTGTGTCCCAGGTAAGCGACACAGGAAGACTAGCCTCCTTACACCCTACCTGGCAGGATACAATGGCCTGTGAGTCACACACAACTATGATTTTTCTTTTCTTATTATTTCCTGGTATTTCCAATTTGAAAAGAGTCATTTAAGCAGTAGGGTGGAAGAGGGCAGAGTAGACATAGGGGAAAAATTGAAAATGTCATTTAAAAAATGACTATTGCATTCTCTTTTACCTCTGCAGACAGATGACTGTCTCACCTTTTGCCTACGGCCTGGGGCTGTAGCTGGTGGGTCCAGCTAGGAGAGCTGAGATTTTATTTTCCCTTTCATTGCCACCAGATTGTGTAGCCCTCAGGGTGAGGGGCCTGATGGAATGAAGCCAGGGGCTGGAAACTAATTATACTTCCCTGCATGGCTGAGTCTGTTAATGCCAAGCTGTCACTGGGGAGGGTCCTTCCCTGGGGTAGAAATCCTTCTTACATTCCTTATCTCTTTTACTTTGTCTAGGGAACTCAGACCTTTTGGGGGTTGTCAGTTTGAGATTTTGGTTTGAAAAGCCCAGGAACCATCCCACAGCTCTGAATTAGAGCTCTGGGTTCTGGTTCCAAGGTGACATTGTGATACACAAGAGCTGTCCTCCCTCCCTCAGCTCAGATTTGCTGCTCTGGTAGGGGCCAGCAGGGCTTTGGAAGCCCATGTTGGTCTCATCCCTAAAACGACTCCTCACTGATGTTGTGCTGTCAGAGGCTGCCAGGTATCTAGGACTGGAGACAGATTGCTTGGCACCACTGTCCCTCCCCTTTCCCAGCAGTGTGGGATCCAGACTGTGTCATGTGACTTGTAAGTTCTTACTTTCAGGACCTTTACCTTGAGCCCTAGCCAGGTGCAGGCCTGGTTAGCATCGTGTCATCAATAGAATCACACAGAATGAAGAATGATCAGACTATCCAATCATGCTTCTAATTAGACTTATACTTACTAATCACAACAATGCAAAGCCATTGTTAATATAGTACATATTCAAATTGATAGATGACTTCCTTATTTATTAACTCATTTTTTTGGTGGCACAGATTTGAATCAGGGCCTTATTATTGCTAGGCAGGTATTCTATCTCTGAACCATGTGTCTTATCCATTGGTTATTTTTGAGATCGAGTTCTGCCAAAGCACATGCTTGAATTGTGATTCTAATTTATATTTCCTGCAGTAGCTCAGATGACAGATGCATGTCATTGTACCTGACTTCTTCCATTGAGAAGGTGTCTTCATTAGGATTTTCCTCCCCAGCATGACTGGGAACTGTGATCTTCCCAATCTCAGTCTCTCATGTATTTAGAATGACTTGTGTGTGTTATTTATTGGTTGAGAAGTTTTGCTTGGGCTGGCTCTCTCCTCTTGATACCATCCTCCCAAGTAGCTAGTATTATAGGCATGTGACAATGGTACCTGACAACATTATGTTTTAGATGTAAATACCAGTGAAAAACTACTACCAGTCCTATGAAAGAAAACAGAACATTTTAATTAAAAAGTGTAGTAACTATATTCATTAAGCATTATTTAAGTTTTCTAAAACACAGCTTAAAAACATCTAGCATATTTGTTTAATTTCAGTGCAATACATTAAAGATCAGGGACACATGTTACATACATCAGAGCTGGATTATAATCATCATCATCATCACCTTCACATGAATCTTTCCCCATGTATTTGATGATTAATTGGCTATATTTTGTGATGCTATCACCTTACTGGATGTTTTTGGATCCAATTAGTGATGGATTAACCCAGGCATTCTGATCTGCTGATGTTGCAGGAACTGACATGTGTACAGCAGGGAACTGGAGTAGCATCTGTGTTTTAAACCTTTGTTCTGTGAGGGACAAATTAGTCTCTACTTTAGTTGAAAGAGATGTGGATTATGGGGGTTTTTGTGCCTAGTGTGGGAGTCCCTCATGTACTAGTTCCTGGGGGTTCCACCTTCTAATACCATCAATATATGGGAGTTGGGGGGTTACATTCAAACCATAGCAAATGGGTACAACGGATGAGTATGACATATTCAATCTGCAGATAACAAACTTGTTATGCTTTGCAATAACTCGTACTCCAGTGCTCTCTATCCCTCTTTCCCCCTCTCTGGAGATCTGCAGACCAGGTCTATTTAGTCTTTGGCTAGCCAGAAACCTCATCTACAGTAGATCCAATAAAATCCATGTATATTTTTAAGGACAGAAAATAAGGTTCTAAATACTGAGTGGAAGCATTTTAAAAATACAGCTTTTGTGACAACATGAAGATTATGAATATTCAGCTTGCACTCCATCTCAAGCAATTAGGCAGATGCATATTGGCAGGAAGGGCGTGTTACCTGCTGGCAGAAGGGAGGGGACTGTCTATCATTTCACAACCAGATTTCCCTAGAGATTTGCCAGATATGTCAGAATCTGATTTTAGGAAAATTTGGGAATGGAGTCTCTGAAAGAGTTTTATTTTTCTCCCCCACCTTTATTACCTGCACAATCCTTGGCTACATCCATGAATTTATGCTTTACCTGAAAACTTTCCAGCTCTATGCAGAGAGAACACTCCCTGGATTCTGAGTGCTAAGGCACTGACTGAGTCATAGTCAAAACAAAAGAGCAGTTTCCAGCCTCAGAGGATGGAGTGATCTATATCTATGGTAAAACTAAGTCTTGGCTGATGAGGGCCGTTTGGAACTCTTCTCTCCGTGTTGAATTCTCATTAGAATTAATTGATTGCTTTTGGAGAAGCACCAAGCACAAATTGAGAATTTGATGTTTGATGAAAAGACAAAGCTCAGAATTGTCCTCTTTCAGAGGAGACTGTATCAGCTAGGAACTCATCAGCTTTTCAGGGGAACCAGAGTCTGGTTTGTGTTCCTAGGTTATCTGAGACAACCCAAGTTCAAAAATTAGGAAACCATGCACATAGGTCATAAGCTCTAGCATTTCTTTGTCTTTTATTCTGCCACTACTGGGACCTGAACTCAGGGCCTGGGCACTGTCCCTTAGCTTTTTCACTCAAGGCTGGTGCTCTACCATGTGAGCCAGAGCTTCACTTTCTGCCTTTTTGCTGGTAAATTAGAGATAAGAGTCTCTTGGGGTTTTGAACTGGAATCCTCGGATGCCAACCTCATAAATAACTAGGGTTATAGGTATGAGCCACTGGCACCTGGCAATTGCTAGCATTTCTAAACTTCTTGTGTTATACTACAGGCAGCATAGAGCCTTTGCCAGACCCAAAGTCCTTATTTTTAATTTAGGAAATATGGTTACCTGAGGTAAACAGAGTGCTGGTAAAGAGAGCCAGCTGTTGTGCAAATGATTCTTTTCTTGCTTTACAAATCACCTGGGTTAGATGATGCACCTCTGAAATGGCAGTGTAAGGAACTATGTGGATCCTCTCCTGGGTGAAACTGCATAAACAGTGAAAATTGTTAAATTGAAACAACCATTTAAAGTCTCTGGAAGTTACCCTAAGGGCATCCATCAGATAAAGCAAAACTTACTCAAGAAAATCTTAAGTTTTAGTAAAACAGCCAGAACCTATGACATGGAAGCCACGGCCCACCTGCTCTCCCCCAGCACAGCTCAGTAAGGTACTTCTCTACCCCGGATAGGTTTAGACAAGAAGACTGGGTACTTTTTTATTCCTGCTTCTGTGCTAGGATTACCCTATTTCCCCCAGAGAAAGGTATGTCTCAGATCTACCAGGTGTGTTAGAAGCTCCAGCAGGGCTGAGAGGCTAAGCTGCCTTCTGTCATCCAGTTCCCACTTGAATGGTTGAAGCTCTAACCTAGGCCAAGGACGCTGGGTAATAGTTCCATGCCAACAGAGGCAATCTGAGCAGAGAGTAACTACCATCCCCAGCCATCACTCACAGAGCAGGAATATCACTAGAGACGTGAGCTGCTATACCTAGCTCCAACTTCAAGGCCATGGTACAGAGATTCTGCCCAGGGGTAGAGGCAGGCTGTAAGAGCACAGAGTTCCTAGCTTCCTCTAAAGAGACTGACTTTATTTGAAATGGAGTGTGAGGGAGTTCAGGCCTAAAAGTGATTGATAGCATTTAAGAGAAGACTAGTAGTTTTATAATAGCAGCAAGAAAAACAGTAGGCCAGCTAGACCAGCTAGACCAGAGAGAACAAGAGAAAGAGATTTCTCCTGGGGTCAAAGCAAGCCACAGAGAATGGCCTCAAAGACAATTGCCTTCAAAAGCATCCAAATGGAGTTGGATCAGACTGCCAAGTATTTTATGTCTAAAGGCACCGTTGAAGACAATCAAACAATCAGCTAGCAATTAGTGGAGGCTAACGCTAACACAGTGTAGCCAGAAACTTAACAGGGAGATAAGCAAAATATATGGTCATAGAGTTTCAGCAGTGTCACCATCATGTCAAAGGGCTGGATTGGAGAGACAAGAACACTGTACATATGCCCAAAGTCTCCCTTTCCAAGGAGTGACATCAGATACTGGTTAATGTAGGGGAGCAAGAGTCTTCTGAGATAGTCTGCCCACAACACTAAACAAGTAGACAAAAAGATGAGAAGAGAAACCTGGTGTGAAGAGTGATCATTATCCAAACTGACAAAAATATAAAACATGTGATTTTCAACAAAGCTTTTAGTCATCAAAGGCCTAGGAATGTATGACCCATATACAGAAAAAAAAAACCCCACATAATAGAAATAGTCTTTGAAGGAATCTGGATGCTGTTCTTACCAGATAAAGATGTCAAAGTAGTTATTATAAACCTGTTCAAAGAACTGAAGAAAACCATGCTGAAGGAATTAAAGTTTTTATGATGATGTCTTACCAATAGGTAATATCACTTTATTTTTTTAAAAAAGTGGAAATTCTGGGCTTCAAATGTATAAGAAATGAAGTAAAAAAAATTCACTGGAGACATTAAAATATATTTGGGTTGTCAGGAAAAAGTATCATCAAACTTGAAGATAGATCAATAGAGATTACAAAATCTGAAGAGAGATAAAAGAACAAAGAAAAATGGGCAAAGCCTTCGAAAACTGTAAGATTTTATTAAGGGACTTAATGTTATATTTAATGGCAATATCAGAATGAGACGAGAGAGAAAGATTCAAAAGAAATATCTGTAGCTATAATAGCCAGTAATTTCCTGAGTTTGATGAAAAATATTAACCTCTATACAAGAAGCCCCCCAAAAAACTCCATGTAAGATATATACAGAACTCCACATCCAGACATCTTATAGTCAAAATAAGGGAAGCTAAAAACAAATTTAAAAAATCTTGAAAGTGGCAACAGAAATCCATACATTTCATATAAGAGAATGCCTATACAATTAACACCTGACTTCTCATCTGAAGCAGTGGAGGCTAGAGGCAGTGGGGTAGGTCTTCAAAGTACTGAAAAAAAATAAAGAAAAGAAAACAAAAAAGAGAAATCAACCCTGTCAACTCAGTATCTTCTATATGGCAAAACCATCCTTCAAAAATAAAGGCAAGCCAGGCACTGGTGGCTCATACATGTAATTCCATTTACCCAAAAGATTGAGATCTAAGGATCATGGTTTAAAGCAAGCCCAGACAGGAAAGTCTATAAGACTCTTCTTGCCAATTAACCATCAAAAAGCCAGAAGCAGAGCTATGGCTATTGTGGTAGAGTGTCATTGTTAGAGAAAAATGCTAAAAACCCAGTTCCAACACAATAAATAAACAAACAAATAGAGGCAAAGTGAAGACAGTAACAGATAGGCAAAAAACGGAAAACATTGGTATCAAACCCACATTACAATGAATCTCTGCAATGTTATTTAGACTGAATGTGACACAGGACTGCCATTTGCATTCTTATACATAAAAATCATCCCTAGAGGTAATTATACAGGCAAGTATAAGAGATAATGTAATTGTATCTTCTCTTTTCTCCCCACGTTTGTTCTCTTAAATGATTAAAGGAGCCACTGTAAAAAGCAGTAGGCAAATAATTGTGTTGCTGGGCTTAAAACAGATAGAAATGTAACACACAGTAACATCACAGGGGAGGCGCCGGGAAGAAGGATTAGACCTATAGAGAAAAGCTTCTGTATTTCGGTATAACTAAGGGAAGGCATTTGGATAAGTTCAAATGTGTGTTGTAAGCTTCATACCAACCACTAAATAAATAATTCAAGAATATCACATATGAAAAAGGATGTGAATGAGAACTAATAGATACATTAAAAATTAACTTGATTTAATCACTGAACAATGTATACATATATCAAAACAACATGTTTATGAGATAAATATGTACAATTTTACTTGTCAATTATAAGTTTTGCAACTTGACAATTACAAAGCTAGATAAAAAGAAATATAGTTAAAATCATTAAAAGAATAAAAGGTATAAGAAAAAGCCAAGTGTAGTGTCCCATTCTGAGTGCCTGTCATTCTAAGAGGTAGAGATCAGGAGGGTTGTAGTTTAGTGCCAGACTGAGCAAAAAGTTTTGACCAATAAAAAGCTGAGCATGGTGGTATGTGTCTGTAATCTAAACTATGTGAGAAACATAAAGAGAAGGATCATAATCCAGGCCAGCCTGGGCCAAAAGCAAGATCCTGGTAAAAATATAGCAAAGAAAAATGGGCTCGACCCCACAAAAAAAAATACCTAGGAGTTAACTAAAGAAGTGAAAGACATCTATGATGAAAACTTTAAAAGCCTGAAAAAGCAAATTAAAGCAGAACTAAGGAAGTGGAAAAATCTCCCATGCTCCTGGATGACCTATCCAGTCCACATGTAAAAGCCAGGCATTGGTGGCTTCCACCTGTAATTTTAGTTACCTATAATTTTGAAGCGGAGATCTAGAGAACTGTGGTTTAGGCCTACCCCAGTCAGAAGTCTGTGATTCCATCTGCAATTAATCAGCAAAAAGCTGGGCTGGAGGCTTGGCTCAAGTGGTAGAGTGCTAGCCATTAGTCTGAGAGTGTCTGGCACTCAATTCAAGTTCCAGTACCAGCACACACACACACACACACACACACACACACACACACACACACACACACACACCATAGAAAAGGAGGGAGGGAGAGAGAGAGAGAGAGAGAGAGAGAGAGAGAGAGAGAGAGAGAGAGAGAGAGAGAGAGAAAGAGACAGACAGACAGAGAGAGACAGAGAGAGAGACAGAGAGGGGAAGGGAGAGAGGGAGAGAGAGAGAAATAATGTGAAGATTATCAGATTGGATGAAATGACCAAGATACAAGTATATATGGTCTATAAGAGCATATATGGGGCTGGGAAGGTGGCTCAGTGGTAGAGTGCTTGCCTTGCATGCCTGAGGCCCTGGGTTTGATTCCTCAGCACCACATAAGCAAAAAGAAAAAAGCCAGAAGTGGCGCTGTGGCTCAAGTGGTAGAGTGCTAGCCTTGAGCTGAAGAGCTGAGGGACAGCGCCCAGGCCCAGAGTTCAGGCCCCACGACCGGACCCAAAAAAACACCACCACCACCACCACCACCAACAACAACAACAACAACAAAAAAGAGCATATATGACTCAAAGTTACAAATAATTTGAAAGGCAAAAGCTGTGAAAAGTATATCATACGAACAGAAACCATAAGGAAACTGGAAAAGCTATACAAATATTAACCAAATTAAACAAACAAAAATTTTAAAACATTGCAAGAGATAAAGAGAGGTATTTTCTGATGGTGAAAATTTCAGTCAGGAGCATACGGCATTTATAAAAACATGTAATAGCAGAGACCAAAATATATAAAACAAAAAACTGAAAATACTGAAGGGCAAAATAGATAATTTAGCAAGAATAGCTGGAAATTTTAACTTTTAAAAATAATTGCTATAACAATTAAGCAAATATACAACAAAAATCCAAAAGTTTTGATTACTACTACAGACTGGTGAGACCTAAAAGCCATCTATAATTCATTTCATTTAATAACAGCAGGGAATACATTTTTGAAGCAAACATGGGATATTCTCCAGAAGAAAGCATATGCTAGATTATACAAGAAACTGCAGTGAATTTGAAAAGGGTTCAATTCATGCAAAATACATTCTCTAATCACATAGAATGAAATTAGAATTGATAACTGGAGGAAATCTAAGCAACTCAAAACATGTGGAAATTAGACAACTTATGTCCAAGTAACCAATGAATCAAAGGAAATTAATCAAAAAGTAAATTGCAAAATAGTTTAAAGTTAATAAAATGAAAACACAATGAATAAAAATGTATGAAGTTAAAGTAGTACTTAGAGGAAAATGAATAGCTACAAATGTCTGTATTTTGTTTTAATTGTATTTTCTCTTTTTGGTACTGGGATCAAACCTGGCACATTGCACTTACCAGGCAAGTGCTTTGCCACTGAACTACATTGTAGCCCCAAATGTCTGTATTTTAAGAGAAGGAAGGTGTCAATCAGTAACTTAACAAGAAGGCTGATGAAAGCCACTCCCCACCAAAAACAGATATCCAAGAATGTAGCATCATGGTTAGGCTTTGGTGAGGACCAGTCTGGGGTGCAGACTGTTGACCTCTTTTTGTATCTTCACTTGGTGATGAAGCTCCTGGGGGTCTCCTATACAAAGGGTACTAATCCCATTCATTAGGGTAGAGTCCTCATCACCTATTCATCTCCTAAAACTATTACCTTAGTCATTACATTTCAACAGAGAATTTTGAGGCAAAACAAACATTCCAACCATAGCAAACTGTAAAATTATTTAATCACCTTGGAAGAGAAGTTTAGGTTTCCTCAAAATTTTTAAACAATAGAGTTACTATATGGCCCAGTTATTCCACTTCCAGATATCTACTCACAATAATTGAAACACATACCTGAGCAGAAGCTTGCACACAAATGTTTATAGCAGCATTTGGCAAAGAGTGGAAATAATGCAAGTATCTATTAATCAATGAATGGATACACAGAATATGGTATATGCATACAATAATAAATTCTATACAATCTATACAAAGAATAATGAAGTACCAAAGCCATTCTACAACATTGATGAAGCATGAGAATATACTAAATGAAAGAAGCCAGACTCAGAAGGCCATGTATTGTATCATTTGTTTGATCTGAATAGGCAAACATAAAGAAACAGAAAGCACATGGTTGCCTAGGATGGGGGCTGGAGGTGGGATGGGGCATGATAAATGATTATTATTGGTATAGTATTTCTTTAGGGGGATAATGAAAATGTTCTAAAATTAGATTGTGGTGGTAGATGCGTAATGGGAAATATACTAAAAACTGTTGAATTGCACCTTTAAGTGGGTCACTGGTTTGATATGCTAGTTACACAACAGTAACACCGTTACAAAATGAAGTGAGTTAGTATTGTTAACTGGCTTAAGCCAGTGATTTTCCAACTTTGGTGGGTCCACATCCGTCCTTTAATACTCTACCACTACCCAAAGTACAAGCACAAAACCCACTTCAAATAAGGGAAGGATGTTAGAATGCTTATGGAACTCATCTTGGAAATCTTATCTGTGGACCCTGGGTCTGCTCTCGAGTTGAGAAAGCCAGGATCTCTTGAGATTGTAGGAAGAAAAATTCTGGCTATGTAAGTATCCCATTTTGAGCTGCTTTGGAGACAAAGGGAATAAGATCCCTTGTATGTCTTGCCACCCTTTCATTTAGAGAAGGAAGGCCATACTTCCTAGTGCCTTTCAGAAATTTGGAAAACTGAGAAAGGAATTTAGTGTGGACTTTTAGTATCCTAAATTATTTTTAGGTTCATAAACTAACAAAGTAAGAAGCATCAGTGGAGAACTTCTAACCCAGGGCACAAACTCAAAATGCCAGGCATTTTGACTTAATGAGCAGTATAACTTAAATGAGTGGTATAGGTTTACTAATAAAAAGGGGAAATAGTCATAACATGTAGAAAAGTGGACTGTATGTCTTAATTAATAGAGGCAGGCTGCAGTGGGCAGATGTGAAATAAAGCTTAGCTGCTGGTTGGACCTAAAGATAATCAGCACCCTTAAAAAGGAAGCAACTTGCTTAAGTTCAGAAACCCTCGCCTTCTCTTAACACTTTGGAGCTGTGTGAAGAACTTTCTAGAGCGGGTCCTGGACTTTCTAGTAAATTGGCCCCTTTCCAATTTATGGTATTGAATAATAATAATACTATTGGGGCTCCTTGATCTGCGTCGGGGAACAGTCAGATTTTTATTTGAAAGATGTCCCTTCTTTTCCTAATGGTCTTTCTGGTTTTCCAAGAAGGACTCATGCTGGATTTGGTGTGCTGTGCATACTTAGGTGAAGGTGTATGGCTTCTCCTGGACACCCTGCAGAACTGAGCCCCTGGCTTGTCTGGAGGTGCCTGCAGCAGGAAGGATGGATGGATGGTTCCAGCATTATCTAGAAAAGACAGTCCATTTCCTTGTCTGAACAGCATGTTTTTGTCTGCTTGACAATGTGTGGGAAACATCTTTGATTTTTTTTTTGTAACTGTGCATATAATTTCTTAGTATTTCACTTCCGGGCATTGATTAAAGCTTTTCTGTCTCTTTAGAGTCATTAAATAGAAAAACGTCTGCTTGAGACAGATTGACGGTGTTTCTAGGGACTCACTTAGAGAAAAAGGAATCTCCTTCACTTGCTGAAAAGTTTGTTCTGGTCTGTGCCGAATAGACATTAATAGCTAACATTTATTGAGTATTTAGTATATGCCAGGCATCATGCTAAACGTTACATACAAATTATCTCACTCTGTCTTCCTAGAAACAGTCTATGATAGGCTGTTAGGCTCTACCTTTCCTTATGTAAGTTCATTTCCTGCAGCTCCTTTATCCCCTCCTTCACACACATTCATTCAGAAGGAAATCTTTCCTAAAGCTAGTGAACATGGACAGTGATACTTGCTTCGAGTAGAATGCCGGTGGTTGAATATGAGAGTGAGGAGAAACCTAAGCTGCCATGGTCTCCACTACTATTTGCTCATAAAATAGGAAGGGTTCAGTTATTTTCATCATACAAATCATAAGCCCAAGAAGCAAGGAGAAGAAGCAACTTGAAGAGCTTCATCCAGTTTCATAGACTAGACTGGACCAAGCCCTGTGCTGGATGCTTTATTTATTTATTTATTTATTTATTTATTTTTGGGTCCGGTCGTGGGCCTGAACTCTGGGCCTGGGCACTGCCCTCAGCTCTTCAGCTCAAGGCTAGCCCTCTACCACTTGAGTCACAGCGCCACTTCCAGCTTTTTTCTTTTTGCTTATGTGGTGCTGAGGAATCGAACCCAGGGCCTCATGCATGCAAGGCAAGCACTCTACCACTGAGCCATCTTCCCAGCCCAGTGCTGGATGCTTTAGATTGTGACTACAGCCAATCCTCACCACAGCCTCACAGGCTTCTTTCAGTAATGAAGAAGGAGATTTAGATGCAGGTTGAAAACTGATATCCCACTAGTGTGCAATGGGTAGCCAGGGTCTGAAACTAGAACAAGGAAAAGTAACTTCCAGATCAACTTCTAAACCTTGGGGTTTTAACCAGGAGAAATGTGTTTCTCATTTCACTTACAAGACAAGCAACATAGACATTCCTGGAAAGTTAAAAAAAATTTCTTTTGTTTTGTTTTTTACCATCTAGGGACCTAGGTTTAGTGTTGCAACCATCTGCTAGATCTTCTGCATGTGACTGACCGACATAGGAAGAGAGAGAACATGGAGGATTGTGTGGGAGACTTCCATGGGCCAGGGCTAAAAGTAGAGCATTTCATTTCTGCCAGGTTTTATTGGCAGGAACTCAGTAATATAACATCACCTGACAGCAAGGAAAGGTGGAAAAGTGTTGTCTGGAGGAAAGGGAATTGGATTCCAGTGAACACATATCAATTTTGGATACTGTAGTGTTCTCTCTCTCTCTCTTTCTTTCTTTTTTCTTTCTTTCTTTCTTTCTTTCTTTCTTTCTTTCTTTCTTTCTTTCTTTCTTTCTTTCTTTCTTTCTTTCTTTCTTTCTTTCTTTCTTCCTTCCTTCCTTCCTTCCTTCCTTCTTTCCTTCCTTCCTCCCCTCCTCTTTCCTGGGGCTTGAACTCAGGGCTTCAGTTCTGTCCCCAAGATTTGTTTTTGTTTTTGTTTTTTGTTCAAGGCTAGTGTTATACTGCTTGAACCACAACTCCACTTCTGGCTTTTGTGGTATTTTATTGAAGATAAGAGTCTCATGGACTTTGCCGCCTGGGCTGATTTCCAAACATAATCCTCAAATCTCAGCCTCCTAAGTAGCTAAGCTTACAGGCTGAACCACTGGTACCTAGCACTCATTGTTTCATAACAAATGTCACAAGCCCCCTAAGATATTACCACCTACTCATGATACTGAAACACTGCAACACTTGGATCAGGTCCCTTGTCTTTATAGTCTTGAAGAATACATTCACAGACACAGAGAGTCCAAGGGAGGGTACGTCTAAGTTCTGTTGTATAGGGGTAAGGTGTCTCTGGGAGACATGACTACATGATTCTGAAGATCTTTGGATAGATAACCTGCAGGCCATACCAGCCCCCTATCCCAATCAAAGGCTTCACACAGCCTGCACCACCTCTCCATGTGTCATTTAGCTCCTCTGACTGGGTACCCATTCCAGCACACTCCTCTGGTGTCCAATCAGTCCATTGTTCACATGCAAATCTTCCAGAGACAACAGGCTATGATATGATGCCCAGGGGCTGGCATGCACAGCTGCTCAAGGACCTGATGAGGATGCTGAACTTCCATGGGAAAAGGCCATTGCCCTGATTGTCAGCCAGACTCCTTTTCTTCATTTACATAAGCACATTTCTTGGAATATATCTCTTGTCATTAAAAGACACATGATTTTATGTGAATGTCAAGCCTAGGTTGTCACAAAGTCAGCAAGTGGCAGAGCCAAGAGAAAGGCCTAGATCTGTGTAGCTCCAGATCTAGATTCTCCTCACTGCCTGTCCTCCAAGGGCCAGAACAAACTTTGTCTCTGGACATGGTGGGTGTTCCATGTGATGCCATGGTCTCAGCATTTCTGGTCACTGCCTTTGAGTTCTAGGACACTGTCTTTTGTGTGACTTCCATCCCTATGTCTGGCCTCTGTTGTCAACTCTTGGAGCTGTGAATTTGAGAGTAGTTTGTGGGGGAGTTTTGGGAACTGCTGACTCAGGGCCAGGCCTATGAAGCTCCTGGCTTCTGCATGGCCTCAGTGGCTCTGCTGGGAGTGATAGGCCATTGACAAACTGTGTCAACCTTCCAGGCAGGCTGGGCTTCAGCAAGCCTGTAGGTCTTGTTGGACAAATCAGCTGCTTCAAGGCTTAAAAAAAACAAAACCTGCTGAATGTTACTCTTGGTGGAAGGGTAGCAGTAACAGTTTCCCACCCTTGGCGAACAGCGACAGGGAGCTGTAATGCAGTACTGGAGGCATATCTGGAAGCCATTTTTAGCAATGTGGCTAAATGTGGAGTTGAACTCGAGCGGTAGGCATTTTCCATATTTGGTAAAGGGCACTGTGTGCTTTTTTTTCTTTTTAAGTTCCATACCTTGTTTATTCAGAAAACCATGAATATGTTTCTTTCCTTGGAAAATGCTTTTTAACCATCACGTTTCCTGTATTCTCACTGGCTAGATGAAATTTGAGTTGGACAGTGACTTCACCTCCTCTCTCTTTCTAGGCTTCTCCTTCTCATATGGCAATCACCAAGGAGCGGGAGTACAGCAAGGGCTGGATATATTGATCTCTCTCTACTTAGGGTTTCAGGGTCAGTTCATTTTCTTCTGTCCATTGGGAAAGGTGTCCCAGGCAGGAGATACTATGTGTGTAGTTCTTCTTATGGTCAATGACTGGTGTTCTGTGTTAATTTTGTCTGCTCTCCTGAGTCATGGAACTGATCTTGTGTTTCTTCAAGCCTGGGTAGAAAGAGGCCTTGTAGGTAGAGTTCTAAAGAACATTGCTTGTTTGATGTTGATGGAATCAACATCCTTGGGAATTTTTCCAGTTCCAGATGTCTGGAAATTAGAAGCCAACAAATAACATCTGCTCTCATCAAAAGGTAGAGTGACAAAGTACAAATCACAAGTCACTCTCAATAAATCCTGGAGCTGGCATTTGAGATCCAGAGTGTGGAGCCAGCTGACTAGTGTGCACAGGATGCAGGCAATATTCTATGAATAGAGAAAACTGAGTAAACATTTTCCTTAGCCCTCTTGCTTAATCCTTGAGAGACTCCCCACCAGAGTTAGGGGGAGAGGTTGAGGCTGGTCAAGATGCTGAATGATAAGGGGAAAAAGAAAGAATATTGCTAAGCCCAGAATGTATCTGATCCAGAGAGAGAGAAATTATAAGTGTAGATAGTGGTAAGAATTGACTCAAGTCATAGGAATCAAGGCATGGCTCCTTTGCTTTTCCCTACTTTGCACTTTCTTTTCCCCTCCCTCCTTCCCTCTCTCCTTTCCTTTCCTTTCTTTATACTCCCTTCTCCTCTTCTCTCTTTTCCTCTCCTCTCCTCTGCTTCCTTCCTTCCTTCTTCCCATGTATTTAGTGATTTAGTCCACAGACATCTAAAAAGCATTTTCTTTTTTTTGGGGGGGGTTGTAGTTGTATTTTTATTTATTTATTTTATATATATATGTTTTTTATTGTGAAAATACTGTACAGAGGGGTTACAATTACATAGGCAAGATAATGAGTACATTTCTTATCAAGCATTATAGCCTCCTCCTTTGTTTCCCCTTCCCATCCCTTCCCATCCTCCAGCTGCCTCCCCACCCGATCCTCCCTGCTCCCCCTCCCCCCCACCATCAAAGTTGTAAAGTTCGTTTTCGACATAACCACTTGTACATCTCATTGTTGCAATGGGTCCACCTGTATCCCTATTTAAACGATTTGTTTTTCCTCTTCCCCTCCATAAATTATACTGACATTAAATATAGTGAAAGCAGGGGTTATACTGTGGGGGAGGGACATACAAAGCAACAAAGAAATAATCTTATAAATGTGTTAGAAACAATCACAAGAAAGAATAAAAAAACATTTGAATACATATCTTAGGGTTCATTTCCCTAACATCACCTTATCTGACCTTTTCTGCTTGACTCAGACATATACTAGATATTGCAAATAAGGGAAACCATGGGACCTATGTTTCTTTGGGCCTGGCTTACTTCACTTAATATAATTTTTTCCAAGTCTTTCCATTTCCTAACAAATGGGGCAATGTCATTCTGATGGAGGCATAGTATTCCATTGTGTATATATACCACATTTTCTTGATCCATTCATGTACTGAGGGGCATCTGGGTTGGTTCCATATCTTAGCTATAGTAAATAGTGCTGCAACAAACATAGTCGTGCTGGTAGCTTTAGTGTGGTCTTGTTTGTAAACATTTGGGTAAATGCCCAAAAGTGGGATTGCTGGGTCATAGGGGAGCTCTATGTGGAGTCTTTTGAGGAACCTCCATACTACTTTCCAAAGTGGTTGAACAAGTTTACACTCCCACCAGCAATGCAGTAAGGTTCCCTTCTGTCCATATCCCCTCCAGCATCTGTTGTTATTAGAGTTCTTGATTATAGCCATTCTAACTGAGGTGAGGTGGTATCTCAATGTTGTTTTGATTTGCATTTCTAAAAAGCATTTTCTTAAATGCCAGATCCTATGCTATCTGACAAGAGTGATACCTGTAGTCTTTGCCTACAAAAAGCTCACAGTCCCAAATGAGGGTGAAGAATTGGACTGATGTAATACATTTCCAAGGTGCAAGTGATGAGGGCTGTGAGAAACAGACAGATATATCCTGGGTAGAGGGTGAGCAGCTAAGCAGAAGTATGTGCAATCTTGGGGAAGTTTTATGGAGAAAGAAGGATATTTGAACTGTGTACTGAAAGATGGGATTTCAAATGTAAAAGGTTGTAGAAAGGACTTGAAGATCTCAAACAGAAGGACCTATGGGTACAAGGGTGTGGAAGTTGGAAAACAGCAGAAAGATTTACAACCTGTCTTCCTGTGACAAATTGGTAGAGACATGCCACTCAAAGTACAGGCTTTCTTCCTTTCCCCCTTACGTTCATATTTGTGTGTTGTGACAGGATACGATCTATGATCTTATTATTCGTTAGGATTCTGGAAGAGGTCTGTAGAATGTGAGGGTGTGGCTGGAGGGGGACTGGGCTCCACAGCCATTGACTCTTTTCTTTCTTTGTGAGTACCTAGCAGAGAAGTCAAGGAAATACTGTCCACTGCCCACCCATTCCCTTCACTACAGGTTGGCTTTGCATCTGCTGACCAGTGTTCCGCCTCAGGACCTACTTCTGAAACATCACTGCTGAAGGGAGTAGATTTTGAACATCAACCTCAGCTTCATTTCTGGCAGTTTCACTGTGGTGTCCTTGCAGACCTCAGATTGGAGCTCCAGGGGACTCCTGCTCATTACTGCCTCCCAGAGAAGCTGGGAATGCCACCTCTTGCAAATCTTACACTTGGCATCTGACTCACTTCTCAAGAGTGAGCCTGTTTTTCCAATAGGGTTGGACAAAGTGGCGTAGTGCCGTGGCATCATGGGGTGCCATGGTTTGAATATGGCTTATTCCCTTCACAAATTATGTTGGAGTTTAATCTCCAGTGTAAGGTATTAAGAGGGTAAGAGCTTAATCTGGGTGGGTCTTGGGGAGGGGATTCGGATTAGAGCTTAATCTGGGTGGGTCTTGGGGAGGTGATTAGGATTAGATGAGGTTGTCAAGGGCGGAGTCCTGTGATTGAATCTTTATGTAAAGGAGAGAGATCAGAGGACACATACGCACATGTGTGCACCCAGTCTCTACCATGGGCTGCTCAGTTGCTGCTCTGAGACTCTGCCAGCAAAGAGGTCAAATCAGAAGAGTCATCTAGTCTTGGACTTTGAGCTTACAAACCACACAAATGGAAGTTTGTTTATATTTACAGTTCTGAAACTATGATATCCAAGGTCAAGGCACTAGTAGATGTGATGTCTGCATCATAAGCAAGTGTCTTTATTGTATTCTCATGAGGTGAAGGGGATGATTGGGCTCTCTTGTAGTATAAGGCATTGTTCTTACTCAGGGCTCCATCCTCATGACTTAAGTCTTTCTCCTAAAGGCCTTACCTTCTAAGGATTTCAGTGCATGGATTTGGGGGGGGGGGAAACATAAACATTCAATCTATAGCAGCTTCCAAAATAAAAAAGTTACTGAGAGGAGGTTATTATGTTATCACAAATCTCTTTTAATGCCTAAAGAATGCAAGTGTCAAACTTGTTCTACATTCAGTTTGCTGTGATAATGTTGAATGTCTTGTGGTGGTTGAAGTATATAAATCACTTTCTTCTTCACATAGATATGTAAATTTTAAAAGGAGACGTATTTTCATAGTGTTTTCAGATAATTATGGGTGTTCTTTCATATCACGCATAAACGAAAGAGATGCTGTATTTTTCGAAGCTACTAAAACTTCTGTACTCCATTGCACTGTAATTCCCTGGTCTGATTTGTACTCAAGCCTGCATCTTTTCCCCAGGCACTATTTTGAGACACTGCACTATTCACTTGGAAAGGTGAGTTCCCACGATGCCAGCTGTCCACTTTGCTTTCCCCCTATCCTGGACATGATTTCTGGGCTTTCCTTGGCACAGTTCAGTGTCTGTCCTTTAGCTTCCTGTCCCCAACTGTTGGCAGGACAATTTGCTTCAATTTTGTTGTCTCTGGCCCACTTGTCCTCAGATTTGGAACCAAGTCTTCTGGGATCTCAGGGGTCACTTCTTCTTGTCCCTTTTTGGCTTCCCTCTCTATGTTCTCTTCTCTCTGCCTGGCCATATTCTTCAAAGCACAAAACTGCCTCTAGCCAGCACAGCTCCTGATACCCTCTAGTTTGAATCCTGATGGCCGCTTGAGAATTCAGTTCACTGTGTTACATCTGGTGTGAACCTTGGGAGTTGTGTGACCTGCTGAGTCCCTGTGATACTCAGTTGGGCTACACATGGGTACTAGTGTCATGCACTCCTTGCATCTACCTTGAGTTCTACCTTGGATTTATCTCTCCCTCCCAGATGTGCTGTATGAATTGAACCTCAATCGTGAATCTTTGGTTTGGTTCTTGCTTTTTCAGGGAGTTAAAGATCATCAATCTCCTCTGGTCACTTATGTAGCTGGGGCTTTGGCAAGTGTCTTGCTGTGCCCTTTTTGAGGTCTACATTAGGATGTGTGACAGCTCCTAGCACCTCTGGTATTTTCATGCTCTACCTTTGGGAAATGAGATGTAAATGTGTCTTTTACTAGTGCTAGGTAGAGAGAAATTTCATAGCTACATTGTTCCATTTGTTAATTGAACCAAGTTTCTGTCTTCTAGATTGTATTTTCATGTATGGATCTCAATGGCATGCACTTATTCATTCATATGAAATGTGCTACTTATATACTGGCTGCATACTCTGCCATGTAGTCAAAGAAAGACCCCAAGGAATCAAACTGGCTGTCATCCATTAGGAGATAGGAGATAGAGAGTTAGTAGCTAGAAGGAACAGGTGCCCTGAGAGAACCTGAGAGGTGGTCCTTGGAGAATGGGGGAATCAGGTGGACTGGCTGTATGTTCCTGACATTAACCCAACAGAAACCAGCTTCCCTGGGGGCTCTATAAGAGCTTCCTCTTTATGGTGACAAAATGTGAGCAGCTTCTTAGAAGACTGGAAAGTACCAAATTTTTGCCAGCCCGTCTCTTTCTGAGAAGAGCGTGTGGACATCCTTCCTGGGATGTGTAGGTAGGGTATCACCGGAGGCCAGCAACTCTGTTTTGTATATAACACATTGTAGGAACAATAAGATCGCTGAGAATGCTTCAGATCCTTTGCTCCCTCAGGCCCATGGTGGATATGCTGGGGTAAAGGATGGAGGATGATGTTGGGTAGGGCTGAGGGGTTTCATTCTCCTTTCAGTTACTAGCATGTGCTTGTAAAATGGCCATCTGACCAGAACTATTCTCAAGGACCTGTAATTTTATTCATTGTAAGGATAAATTCCATCACCTTTTGTGAGGTCTTTCAGATTTCATTTGTTTCTACTAGTTTGTGTTGTAGTACCATCTCAAAGCTTTTCAACCCTTTTGGTCACTATGACAAGATACCAGAAGCAATTGACTTAAGAAGAGGAAAGGTTTGTGTTGACTCATAATTTTGGGGGTGGTTTTAGTCCATGGATAGTTGGTTCCTTCTAGATGATGGACAGCTCTGTTTCCATCTGGTGGTAGAAAGAAAAGGAACAATGGCCAAATATCCTAATGGGTCTTTAAGCTTTGTCTCAGAGTGTGGGCCTCATTTCTGCTGGCCCATACCAGTGAGGAAGCCATTCAGTGTGGGGTGGGGTTGGACCATCTCCTCGCTCCACTGTACAATACTGAAGCTGCAGGACAACCAGCTGGGGCATGGAAGGAAGGGCAGGACTAGAGGGGTGCCATCACAGCTCTGTGAAGGCCCTCTGCCGGCTGGGCTTTGCCTGTACCCTCCTCTATCTCCTCTCCACTGTCTCCATCTCTCACTGTGCTCTGGCTCCTCAGGCCTTCTGCTGTCCCTCAACACACCAGCTTAATTCTTGCCTCAGGACCTTTGCCTGTCTGGATTACCCAGTTCTTCACTTGCCTCCTGCTCTTTCTTCAGCCCTGTGCTAAGACACTGGTTGCAAGAAGTGCCTGGCCTTCTCTACCCTCACTTCCTTACTCTCTCAGAGCATCAGCTCTGTTTTTTTTTTTTTTTCATCCACACAGGACCACTGGGACTCCTTCATCCAACTGCTCCCTTCCTTCTTTCTCTCAGTCCATTGTACACATCATGGTGGCAGGGCACACGGTCCAAACATCTCATGTGTTTATCTTATCTGCCTGGCTCTGAAATTTGGTGGGCTTTCAATAAATACATGATAAGTGGAGGCTGCTCACAAAAAACCTGTCCCAAAGAGGAGGGGCTCCCAACTCACAGCGTGGCATATCCTTTGGAAATAAGCGCCAACCTAGACGCTGTCTTGCTAAAAATGTGAAATAGCCTTGGGCATTCTTTTAGTCTCCTGATGGAACTTACTTCTACCTCTTGAAGTGTAACCTCGAGAGTTTCAGGAGAGTCAGGAGGGGTCAAATTTTCAGCCAGAAGCCCCTGTGGATCTGGTAACAAGCTGAACCCTTCTGGGCACCACTTATGATGGTAGTAGGTGGCAGAAGCCTGCAGAGGGTAAAGTGTGGAGGGGCAAGCTGGGTAGCCAGCTAGCTGGACAGGTCAGCTGGGGTTTTGCTGCCTACCCCTCTCCTTGAATCAGTGTTTAGTTCCAAAATAGTAAGACGGTCAATAACTGGTCCAGGTGGGCAAGGAAGCAGAAAACTTTGGCAGGCATTCCCAGAAGGCAGGAATTACTCACCCTCTGCACCTGGCTCTGCTTAAAGGCTGTTTGTAACCTGGATGAAAATGAATCTGGCACTTCCTTCAGAGCCAGTGCTGCTTGGTACGTCTGAGTACTCCTTTTGCTCTGACTCCCCACCCCCCGTGTATAATCACCTGGCTCTCCCCATCCCTGAATCCTTGCACCCTCAGGTTTAGGTTACTTTTGTCTGTGTCTTTGAATGGTTACAAAGATGAGATCTCCCCAGCTGCCACAGCTGAGATGCAGCGAGTCTCAGAGGGAGAGAATGCCCTGCTATCGGCTAGTGACAACCAGGCAGGGCCAATGGTTACTGCACCTCCTGCTGTGGCTATATGGACCCTCTGGAGCAGCACCTGTTCAGATTGCCTGCATGTTCTGCTTGGTTGGTGCACACCTATTCCAGGTTCCAAATGTTTTGAAGACTACATGTGCATGGAGGTCTCCTGAACTACCTGACCATAGAACTGTAGGCACTGAGCTCAGCATGGTGGTGCATGCTTATAATTCCAGCATGGTCAAGCTGAGGCAGGAAAATAAAGAGTTCAATGACAGCCTGGGCTATATAGCAGGATCCTATCTCAAAGAAACAAATAAACAAAGTAAAAACAAAGCAACCACAAACTAGGCACTTGAACTTGGGAGGCCTGGAATATTCAGAGGTTGCATCTTGGGGATAGTTTTGTGTTGAGCAACCTAGGACAAGGCCTCACTGAAGGTATGAGAAGGAACAAGAAGGGCCTTCCTTTACCTGGGTGATGAGGAGCAGATATGATTTGCCCTGGGTCTGGGTCTGTTAAATGCTTACACAAAGGACTTCGCATGTTGGGGATAGACTGGAAAACCTGGACCCTTGCTTAGACTAACTCTGACAGGCTGAGGGCCACATGGTCAGTGAGCAGCAAGGCCAGGTTAGTCTGGTGGTTACATAGAGACTTCTCTTGAGAGCTATCTGTCGATATTTTCTGTCCCTTCAGCCCACTTAATTTCTGTCTAAAGTGGAAGCAGTCCAGAACTTTCCATCCCTCTCACACCCCCTATCCAGCCTTGCTTTTCATTGCTACAAGAAGCCCACTACTCTAAGGGGGTGGGAACATTGTTTTGTTGAATTCTCAGGTCCTATGAGATTACTTTACAGTGTCCTATAAGCCACTGAGTCACAATGATATAGTCCCAGGGTTCTAACATGACATCCTCCACAGTCCTGTCCCCAAGGCTCTCAGGACTCTCTCCTTACTTAAAATAGGGTTAAAATGTATATTAGCACTCATGCATTCCTGGGCTTAGCACATTGATTTATAAAACCATTTATTTTCCTGGCCTCAGAGCACATAGGAATGGGCTTGATCATTTATTTAGAAAGGGACATATTATCAATTAATCTTAGTCACAACTGCACTTTAGCGGCCTCTCCCCACTTGGAGCTTTGGACATCAGTTCTAAACCCTGGTCTAATCTTTGTGGTTTTGGATTATGCTCTGTGCCAAGGCAGTGTGTTTGGAGAGCTGATGGTGGGGCTGATGGGTGAGAGAAGAGACAGAGATGCACACTCAGCCCCATTTCCATCAGGGCAGTTTTGCTACACTGTATTACACATGGGGTCACATGGGAATTAACCTGAACACCCTTTTCATGTCTCAACCTAGTTTTTGTAGTAAGGGAACCATAGGTCTCAGTAGAGTAGCTTACAGTAGCTTACTCAGTAGAGTAGCTTGGTCATAGTTGGAGAGTTGGTGTCAGTTTGGATATGATTTGAGAGTTCCCTGCAAGGGTTCATGTGCTGAAGGCTTGGGCATCATTGTGATGGAGTTGTGGAGCTGGAGACTCTTAAGTGGTGGGCCCACTGAGAAGTCCTTACTACCTGTCTCTAGGTTGCTCTCTGTCTTTCTGGTTGGTGATATACTATGTGGACTGTCAGCTTCCCAAACTATGAGTTATGTAGACTCCTTTGTAAGTGTCCAACCTCAGGTATTACAGTAGCCAATAACAGACTCCTGCACATGGTACCACTGGGTCTATCATAGCACTGACTAGAACCTGTTGTGGGCAGACCAGGGTGGCCAGCAGGCTCCGGAGAGCTGGGCTCATCCCAGGGCAGCTGGATATGATGCTTTCCCTGCTATCACCACCATTTTCCCAAACAAAGGCCTTGACTCATGTTTTTCCTGCTGGTATTCTATCTGCCTCAAATCAGTTCCTAAGCTGCTTTTTATGTCTGCTGGGATGCCACTGGCCAGGAAACTCAAGCTGCCCTCCTGGCTAAGCATAGCTATGGAAGTGGCCTTCCCTGCCCTTCTTTCTCTCCCCCCCTCCCCCTTCCATCCCCTACCCCCTTGAACAGTGATGCTGCCCTTACCACCTTCTGTATTGCCTGAGGTTGGAGGCCAAGAAGACCTTTGGCTTTTCAGGGGACCAAACCTTTTGTCTTTTGCTGCTGACAAAGCCCCTTCAGTTTCTGGGAAGAAATAAAGCATCCAAGGTATTTTATTTTTTTGAGAGCAGTTGCTAGGGAAGTGGTTGGGATTGTGCTTCCCTTTCTCCTCCAGGCCATCCCTTTGTTCAATGCAATAGGAATCCTCTGAGACAGCATCAGCTGGTGAGGACATCACAGTGCTCATTTGTCCTGGATACAGGAAGCCCAGGCTCACTTGTGACACACAGCCTTGATACCCATCACCTCCTGACTCTGGAAGGAGCAATCTCTTAGAGATGCCTGTTTGATTTTTACTTTTTAAAAAAAATTCTTTCTTTAAAAGCCCAGCAATAAATCCATCCTGGAAAAGGAAGGGATAAAAGAGAACCCCTTCTTAATTGGCTCAAGGCCACTGCACACATTACCAGGTGCACTCAAGCTGCAATTTAGTTTTTAATTAAAGTTCTTTTAACCTACAGGAAAGATGAACATTGAGCCAGGTTTCTCACACTTGAAAAGGTGTTTTGGGAGAACAGTTACAAGGAGAAAGTTTGGCTTATTCTTTGCTTATTGAGTTTGAGTTTTCTTCCTTGTTACTCTTTCTGCTTCCTCCACACAAGTATCTGTCTCTTCCTAGCTAGTGACCTGCAGAAAGGTCCTTGTCTTCTCTTGGTCCTTGTACAGATCTAGTGGCAGCTGAGGTTCTCTTGACTCATTTCTCGTTATCCCTCATTCCCTGGCCTCCACAGGGTTTTGACATGTTCTAGGGCCAGTCACAGGGTCTCTGAAATTGATTTTATAGAGAATGCTGTTGGCTTGCTCCTCAGTAGTGTCTCATCCTTTCTTCTTCCCTCTTTTCTTCTTTCTCTTCCTCTCTCCCTGCCTTTGACATGCTGCGCTGGGTATGGGAGGATCTGAGGATTATGAGAATGGGTGAATGCATGGGCCTCATGTCAAAGAGAACAGAAGGCAGTTCCCAAGGCATAGAAGGAATTTTGAAGTCATCTTATCCTAACAAAGAACCTTAGTCTCTGGAAGATGAAAAGACTGCGTCCAGAATCTGCAAGATCATATCTAGCCCCCTCTTACAATAGAGAGACAAGAGGGAGAATTTTTTTTATTGTCAAGGTGATATACAGAGGGGTTACAGTTACATAAGTAAGGTAATAAGTACATTTCTTGTCAAACTTGTTACCCCTTCCCTCATTTTTCTCCTACTTTGTCTCACCATTCTGTTGTTCTCCTTCCCTTACCTAATTCAAATAAACATATATACAATATCTAGGTATCAGAATCAAATACAGTGACAACAGGGGATATACCATAGGGGGAAGAACATACAAAAGAAAAAAATCACACAGTACATTAAAAACAACAACAACAAAGAAAAACCTCTTGTGTCCATATCTTGGAGTTCATTTTGCTTAATGTCATCTTATATGGTCATATGTACATAGCTATTGAGCTATTCTGCTCATCTGCTAAGATTATCCTACATGTATACTAATTATAGCAAATAAGGGAAACCATGGGACCTATGTTCCTTTGAGCCTGCCTTACTTTACTTAATGTAATTTTTTCCAAGTCTGCATTTCCTAACAAATGAGGCAATGTCATTCTTTCTGATGGAAGCATAGAATTCCATTGTATATATACACCACATTTTCTTGATCCATTCATCTACTGAGGGGGGGGGGTTACAATTCTACAAGTCAGGTTATGAATACAATGCCTCTTGATCATTCTTTCTTCATCCCCCCTTCCCATGATCATCTTCCGTCATTCTTCTCTATTCCCCACTTCCCATCCCTATCCTCAAGTTATATAGTTCAATTTTTGCATAATGTGCACAGAATATAATGATTACATTGCTCAACCCTCCAAGAAGGAAAATCTTGCTGAAGAGGATCAGGCAAAAGTCACTCCATGAGCTTGGTCTTGATGATTGTTTAAGATTGTGGAAGACAAAGATGTGTGGTGGAAAGGAAGGGAGGGCCTAGCTTAAACAAGCATTTAATAGCCAAAAAGCAGAGGCTAAGCCAGGGATGGAGAATGGATCCGGAGTGGAGGGAAGGTGCCAGAGAGACGTGAGCACTGGTGGCTCTCAGATGCAATGGATGGCCTCCATTGGCCAATACGCTGCCAAGAATTAATTGTATTTATACTAATGAGCTTGGTCCTTGGGTACTAGCCTGGCTTAAACATCTCTTAAATGTTGGATTTATGATGTCTTTTGTATAATAGTAATAGTAACTCCACCAGGCACATGCTGGACAGATGTACCCAAATATTTAAAGAAACCTAAGCTGAGTGCCAGTTTAAACAACAACAAAAAATACCTCCTGATAAATCATGGGTATTAATTTGCATGCATTGGGGCTGCCAGGCTGGAGGAAACAATTCTTTAGCCTCCTGGGAGCCTCCTGGGAGTGTGGAGCAGCAAGCCTTTATGAGCACGCAGGGTAATTTATACTAATGCTTCTGCTCTGTCCTTGCTCTCCTAATACAACTCTTTTGGTGGGAGAGATGTTAAATTGGCTCCATCTGTTTTGTGCAGCGCTCCTGGCCATTCCTGCAGCCGGGATTCCCCCTTAAAAGCACCTTCTGTGGCACCTCTGGAATATTCTGCAAAGTGCTAGGGCTGGTGGGTAGACCTTCATGACACATGACAATGCTTGAGCCTATGTAAACCTATACAATGTTGTGGTGGCCTGTGTGTGTGTGTTCTGTTTTTTGCCGGCCCTGGGGCTTGAACTCTGGGCCTCAGTGCTCTCCCTGAGCTCCTTTTGCTCAAGGCTAGCACTATACTACTTGAGCCACAGTGCCACTTCTGGCTTTTTCTGTGATTAATTAGAGATAAGAATCTCACTTTCCTGCCCAGGCTGGGTTTGAACCAAGATCTTCATATCTCAGCCTCCTGAGTAGCTAGGATTACAGGCATGAGCTACCAGCATCCAGCATATGTGTGTTCTTTTAAGTGGTGAAAGGCCATGCTAATAGCCAGGTGTGATGCCTCTTCCCAGAGGATATGAGATCATGTAGCATTGTCAGAATTTGGAGGTGATTATGAGTTGAGAAAGGATCCTCCGTGGTGGTTTGTTTTTTTTTGGCCGATTGTGGGGCCTGAACTCTGGGCCTGGGCACTGTCCCTCAGCTCTTCAGCTCAAGGCTAACACTCTACCACTTGAGCCACACCACCATTTCCATTTTTTTCTGCTTATGAGGTGCCAGGGCCTCATGTATACAAGGCAAGCACTCTACCACTGAGCCACCTTCCCAGCTCCTGTTTTGGTATTTTTAAGGCCATTTTAAAGACATAATTATATAGAAGTTCAGATGATGCATCCATGTATCTTTTATTCCAAACCAATGGCTCATCTACCATTCACAGCCTTCAGATACTCCCTCTTCATCCATTATGCACTGGTGGAGCTCATCATGCAATTAGTGGGATGCTCTGCTTCGCCAATGAATCGAGAAGTTAATCTTCAGTATGGATAGCTGTGTGCAGGGAACCTTCAGGACATACACATTAACTATACAAGAGTGACCTGTGAAAGATGCTATGGCCCAGGAAGGGCAGAGCTTTGGCACTAGGTCAATGGATATTCAGAGTCCATTGCTTGTGAGTCCTGGAATACCTTCTGTGGTATTTCAGACACTGACTTAGCTGGAAAGTGGGGAAGATAATGTCCTACCGTGTATTTCTGTGCAGCATGAAAGAAAAGACAGTTTGAAAAGATATTGCACCAAATGGGTACTCAGTACATGGCCTTATCTTCTGTTTGATGTAAAAATGCAAAAACCATTGTTTTAAGAATTCTTGATATTTTTACTTCTGACTTTGGCAATTCAAAATGGCAGCCCCTGTCTGCATTTGTTACTGCTGTTGTCTTTGCCTTCTTTCTTGTTAGTAGAAGCAGGTACATGATTCTGTACCCTGAAAGATGGCAGAAGTTGAAGGCCACTCAAGGGCCATCTGTTTCTTGTCATCCTTAGAAGGGTAGACAGCTGGTCCTTGGCTTAGACCTTTATATCTGATGTTGTCAATGAGGGATTGGGACCTACGGTTGGATCCAGGACAATGTCTAATGTACAGCACTGGCTAGGTGTGACTGTAAAGAAGCCCAGGATATGGAACCATGCCTGAATTCATATCTTAAGCTTGGGGGACCTTGGATAAGCCCTTTAAATTCTCTACCTCAATTTACTCATCTTTATAAATGGAGATCACAAGCATAACTCCTTCAGATGGCTTTGATGAAGATTGAGATAAACAGGTGCCTGGCACATGACCAATAGCCAATCTTTTATCTGGTGCCTGGCATAGGACAAGTAGTTATTGTAATTATTATTATAATTATTGTTATTGTAATTATTATTTTACTATGAATTCCCTTGGTGTCTATAAGTTGTTCAATGGGCAAGCAGACCACATACTTGTGTACCCTCTCTGGGTGAGAAAACTGAAAGGCTCAACTTCTACCTGGCCAAGGATCCCTCAGGAAGGAGAGGCTGGGGATTCTTGTAAAACCCTACATGGCTAAGGTATCTTCACCACTACTCAATGATATCTAAAGGCTTCATATGCCTTCTTCCAGGGAGAGACTAGAGGTGCCTAAAAAAATAGAGTCATCTGCTATGTTAAGATGTCTAGGGTGGAACCTGAGGACCTGTGTTTATACCATGCCTCTCAGGGAATTCTAGTCCCCCGGTAAGTGTTAGAATCCATAGTCAGCATTGCTTGCTATACAGTTCACATATTGTCCTGGGGCATACAAACAGGGCAAGGGTTCTGGGATGAGCAAATCCTTCACAATGTGACACCAGACAGATATCACTATCAGGAGGTGAAATAGAAATATGTGGAATGCAGGTGAAGAAAATGGTCTTTAACATATACCAATTATTTTCCAGGTCATTGGATTTCTTTCTGGATTAAATAACCTCATTAAGTATTATGGGCTCTGTGGAGAAAGTCTTTTAAAACAGGATTGAAATGTTCTTTGTCAAACTATTATGTTTGGCCTTGGCATGGCTAATTAATTGATATGAAGTTGCCAGAGCCAACTTGGCCAATTGTGAAGGGTTTCTGTTTGAGTCCATCCTTGACTGGCATCATGTGTCTCACTGCCTATGGAGAGGGCCCTGTAACCAGAGGAACTCGGGGCTCACCAGGCACTCCTTTTACTGGGCTCTGAACTTATCATTCAGAGGACAAGAGCTTCTGGAAGTACAGGGCCAGACTCAGGTCAGTACTAATTTCGAAGTGTTAAATTTGTCACCTAAGAGCCTCATCTTTAGTACACCGAAGAATCTCATCGCAGACTCACTGGCTTCCTGCTTCCACCACACAGAGAATCAAGAATTGATTCTCTGAAGACAAGCCTTGAGACTAGTTTTCTTTTTTTAGTTGTTTGTGTTTTTTTAAAAGAAATATTGTAAAGGTGATGAACAGGGGGTTATAGGTACATAAGTAAGGGAAAGAGTACTTTTCTTTTTAAACACTGTTACCCCTTCCCTCATTTTATCCTGTTTACCTCTTCCCATACCCTAGTTGTAAAGTTCATTTCTGACATAGTGTCTACTGAGTATCATTGCTGCATCCTTTGTCCTGTTTTTCCTGTTTCTGTGATTCCCTTTCCATTCCATGGATCAGATAAGCTTATATACAAGACAAAGGGTACAGAAAACTGAAACAGAAAAAAGAAAAAAATAGGAATAACTTCATACAGGACATAATAGAAACATCTTGTTTCAATCCTTGGAGTTCATTTTGATATACTTCATTATATGTGGTCCTATGATTTTTGTGTCTGGAAATTGCCATATTGATGATGATGACTGAAGGCATGGGCCAAGGTCAAGGGCCAAGGGCTAGTCAACTTGGGTTCAAATCTTGACTCTGGCACTTGCTAACTCTGAGGCCTTGGGAAAATGACTAAATTTGTTTTATGCCTTAATTTTTCCGTCCTAATAAGACTTTCCTGACTAGATTGCTGTGAGGGGAAAAAGTTGAATTTCCTGAAAGTACCCAGTGTAGGTTGACCATATAGCTATATAACGTTTACCATAGGCTATGTGTGGGTTTAACTGGTAAGGGACCAACATGGGTGACATTTGGATAGTGAGTGGATAGTGAGTCTTTGGAGGCTAGTGAATTCTCCATTCATTCCATCTCATTCAATGTATAACTATGCATCCAGCCCTGATGGTGCCAGGCCCACACTGTTGTGTGATATTATAGAGAGCAGGGATCATTCTCCTCATGGCATTTACTTTGGGCTGAGCCTAATATTGAATGGCTCTTCATCCTGCGAGTAGTACAATTGAGGTAAAATTTGCAATTTGTCGAGAGGAACAGGTGTCAGTGGTAGGGAAAGCCTTCTTGAGCTTAGTGGTCAGGGAAATTCTGAGACAATTAAGCTAATATCTCAAGCAAAAAGAGTGAGAAATATTTCTGGGCAGAGGACAGAGTCCTATGCTTGAGGTTGTAGGATTCTAGAATTCCAGGGAAGCTGGATGTGGTGGGATATTCCTGTAGTGTTAGCATTTGTGAGACTAAGGCAGGAGAAGAGAAGCCAGCTTGGGATACATAGTGAAACTATGTCTCGAAGACAAAACAAAACAAATACAAAACAAAAAAAAATCCTCCACATAAATAATCAAATAGAAGAAGCCAGGGAGAGTGCAGGGCAGGAGGCCGGAGAGGCTGGCAGTGGGAGCAGACTGGGTGAGGGCTGCCAGGCTATCTATGCTAACAGAGGGAAGCAGATAGGAATAGTAGCGGACTAGTCAGTCCAGCCAAAAAATGGAGGAGACCGACAGAACTGTGGGTCTCAAAGTTTGTGCTTTCCACAGTGTGGTAGATAGGTAGGGGCAAGGAAGGAAGGAGAGAGAGAAGTCAAGAGGTTCTGGTGTAAACTGGGATAGACTCAGTTTAACAGTTTGAGAGACACAAACTGCATCCATGAAAAAGAACTGTACCTTCCAGACATGGTTCAGAACTCACCCTTCTTGTGACTTCCAGGCTAGCTGAGCTCACTCACATCTCTGCTAACAGAGGAAAAAAGGCCTTGCTGTGTGTTTTCCCAGGCAGGAAGCGTCCACCCTGTCTTTCCTCCATTTCCCACCAAGCCCTCACTTCCCGAGTGGCCTGCTTTGTGCCTGGCCTTCTGTGTCAATCTCTTTAAACCAGAGTTCCTGTCTCCCCTCAGCATTTCCTGTCTCCAAGGACTAGCTCCTCTCTGTTTAAATTAATCTCTGGTTGCTCCAGCAACCTCTTGTCCTGTTTTCTGATCCCCACTTCTCATCTCTGCCCTGCTTGCCTACTTAGCTGCGGCTTGAAAGTAGGTCACAGTCACCCTGGTTCTGTCCTGGTGTTCTGTGGTCAGTGCTGGTGCAAGAATGGCTTCTCATCACATGGGGTATTGTTCAGTTATTTTGGGAAGGGCCCTTTGTTGTGGGAAATGGGAAGTGGTCCCCAGTTTAGTGCAGACCTGACTGCTAAGCATCTATTCTGTTTTCCTGGGCTTAGAATGTGGGTGCTTTGAGAAATCCAAGGCTCTCAGTCACTTCTGCAGAGTTCTCAAAGCTTGCAAGCTTCCTGGAACCAGAAATCCTGAAAGAGTTCACAGAGAAAGTGAGAAAGAGAGTGAGAGAATGAGGAAAATCTAACCAAGCAATAAGTCTAACACTAGTCTCCTGTCTGAGGTAGTTTCCAAGTTAGCTGTACAATGCAATCCTATTCCAAAGAACACTTTTCCAGATTGCAATGTTGGAGTGGGGGCGGGCAGTTGTCTTATACTGAGACTGTCAGGTGAATTCAGACTCAAGTGGAAAGCTGAAATCTTGAGCTCTATTATTCTACAGTGGTGAATCAGAACCATTGCTGTTTTTGTTTCCCTTTAGCCTTCCAAAGTTCAATTGCCATGGAGAAAGAGAGACTAATGTTTTGTATCTCTTGCTTGAGTTATGGCAAATCTACCTCATTGAACTCTGGCTTGTTGGGCATTCAGCACTGGCTGGCCCTTGGGAGATAGTGAATGCTTGATGAGGCAACAAGGAGGTAAAATCATGAATACATAGGAAGTCAGGCATCTCTAGGGCTCACAATGTACCAGTTTTAGAAAGGCCCTCAGAGGTCCCCTGGTTGGTGGTTTTGAGATGCATTAGGTGTAGAACTTCTAGGCAGGCAAAATATTGCCTGGAAATTGGACATGGTCTGTAGTACAGCACAGACTGGTCTGGCTGGAAGCAGGAGGTAAAGCCACATGGCTACAGACTTCTTAACTCTATCTGCAGAGATTTCTCTGATGAAGCCTGGGATAGGCTAGAAAATTACTCACCAGTTTAGATAGGGTCTTTTGCCCAAGGTCATCACACCCTAAGATATTCATGCTTCTTGATCAGAGACAATCTGAATCAGAATTTGGAGCTCTAGTCATATAGCTTCTTGATCCCTTCCATGTAACTTGCTCTTTTTTTTTTTTAATTGTATTTTATTTTATTTGAGAACATACTGTACAGAGGGGCTACAATTACATGGGCAGGATAATGCATACATTTCTTACCAAGCATTGCAGCCTCCTCCTTTGTTTACCCTTCACTTCCCTTCCCCGCCTCCCCCCTCCCCCCACCCAATTTTACCCCCCTCCCCCCACCCAATTATACCCCCCTCCCCCCCCACACCGACATTGTAAAGCTGGTTTTGACATGACATTTTGTACTTCTCATTGTTGCAACAGGTCCACCTGAATCCTTAAACGACTTGTTTGTCCCCATCTCCTCCACATGTTATACTGACATCAAATAAAGTGAAAGCGGGGGTTACACTGTGGGGGAGGGACATACAAAGCAACAAAGAAATAATCTTATAAATGCGTTAGAAACACATGCATGAAAGAAACGAAAACATTAAAATACATATTTAAGGGTTCATTTTCCTAACATCACATTATCTGACCTTTTCCGCTTGACTCATACCTATACTAGATATTGCAAATAAGGGAAACCATGGGACCTATGCTTCTTTGGGCCTGGCTTACTTCACTTAATATAATTTTTTCCAAACCTTTCCATTTCCTAACAAATGGGGAAATGTCATTCTTTCTGATGGAGGCATAGAATTCCATTGTGTATATATACCACATTTTCTTGATCCATTCATCTACTGAGGGGTGTAACTTGCTCTTAAATAGTGTATATCCACTGGCTCTTAGTTGAGAGCTTCACTCGGAAAGGGAACAAAGTCAGGACTGGGATTCCATTCCCCAATGGGATTTTTTATTTTTTTATTGTAGCTTGAACTCTGAATCTGAGTGCTGTCCTTGAGTTTTTGTGCTCAGGGCTAGCACTCTACCACATGAGACACAGCTCCACTTCTGGCCTTTTGTGGTTAATTGGAGATAAGAGTCTCATAAACTTTTTTGCCTGGGCTGGCTTTGAACTGTGATCTTGAGAGCTCAGCTTCCTGAGTAGCTAGAATTACAGAAACATGAGTCACAGGTACCCAATGGGAATTTTTCTTTTTTATGTATTTTTAAATTTTTTATTATAAAGGTGATCTCCAGAAGGATTTCAGTTACATAAGTAAGGTAATGAGTACATTTTTTGTCAACCTTGTTACCCCTTCCCTCAATTTCCTCCTACTTCCCCCCCCCCAAGTTGTACAGATCATTTCCAACATATTGTCTTGTGTGTATTGCTGTTACATTGGTTCCCCTCTTGTCCTTTGTCTTGCCATTCTATTGTTCCTCTTCCCTTCCCTAATTCAAATAAATATATAAATACCAGGGTACCAAAATCGAATATAGTAACAACAGAGGACATACCATAGGGGGGAAGAACATACAAAAGAATCAAAAAAATCATATAGTACATTAAAAACAACACCAAGGGGAGTTTGGAAACTTTAACCCCACCTTCTTCTTTTGTAGCTAGAGTCACTGGCAGAAATGAGTAACAAACTAAGGGTGGTACAGAAAGAATCACTCCATAAGGAGCTTTGGGTGTACACAGATGGAAAATTGGTCACAGTGGGGATGGAGTCAAGCCTGGACTTTGCTGAGAGGGATTAGAGCGGTAGGAATAGGAATGTAATTGCTGGCGGACTCTATAGCTTGCTATCCCATACTGGAGGATGTTTAGTCCATTATGTATACCTCTGGCTGTAAAACAAATAGCCCCACCTTGCAGTGGCTTGTGAGACAAGTTTATTTCTTCCTCCTGCCATGCCTAGGGTGTGTGTTGGCTAGGGTTCTGCTCAATGTACTTTCTCAGTCCCTGCCAGGCCTGTCTTATAGTATCTGAGAAGGGCAAGAAGCTGAGCCAAATTGCATAGTCACATATCAAACTTCTGTTCTTGCTTGGCATACTTGTCTGCTTGTTTTCCTTTGGCCAAAAGAAGTCATGGGGCAGAGCTGACAGTGGGACAGGGCCTTTGAAAGTCACAAAATGAGATTTTAAAGTCAATTTTCCATTACTGTAGATAAATTAAATGATAAAGAGGAAAGGTTTGACTTTGTTTTTGGTTTCCAAGGTCGTAGTTACTTAGCCTTGTGTTTTTGGGTCTGTAGTGCCACAATGCATCGTGGTGGGAGCTTGTGACCAGGAGATAGATTAGTAGCAAGAGAAAAGGAAAACAAAGGAAAAGTGAGGGAAGAAAGGACCATGATCTCAATATCACCTTCAAAACTATAGCACTGATGACCCACCTTTTTTCCAATGGGCCCCACAACTTTAAGAATTCTATCACCTATCTTTAGGGATACAGGCTGGGGATATAGCTTTTAACACATGGGCCTGGGGAGATCCAAAGTATGGCCCAAATCAAAAGAAGGGAGCTGTATGATGCTGAACGGAGGCCACAATTAGCAGGGAAGTGGGGGTTGGGGTGGGGGGAGTGGAAGGCCAGAGTGTTCATTCCTAGTACTCTTTCCCATCCCTCCCAGAAGTATATGTTTTATCTTTTATGGCACAGCTGTGACAGGTGACAATTCCATCATGAATGGAAGTTCATTGGACTTCCACACAACTCCACCTTCTCAGTGGAAATCGATGGGTTCCTACTTGAGTGGAGGTGTTAGTATTTTTCATGATATTGATTCTGAATAAGTCAAGAATCAGGAAATGGTTCTGTAGTGGGATTGTTGGTGATTCCGATCTGGGTTCCTTGAAGAAGTGCTTCTGCAATCTTCTTTAACAGTGTCTGCAGATGCTGGATCAGCAGAAAGCTTTGCACCTGGGGGTTCCAGGTGGCCTATGAGGCAACAAATACCGCTAAACACTGTGTAGGCATTCGGCACTGGGGAACGCCAATGGCTCCGATGGCTGCTTGTTGTCTGGATTTCAAAAAGAAACAAGTCTATTAGGAGGGAAGTGGGAATGGCCGGACAGACCAGAAGGGACCTAAGAAGGAGGCAGGAATGTGCACTTTATTTTTTTGCCAATTGTAGGGCCTGAACTCTGGGCCTGGGTGCTGTCCCTCAGCTCTTCAGCTCAAGGCTGGCGCTCTACCACTTGAGCCACAGAGCCACTTCCAGCTTTTTCTGCTTATGGGGTGCTGAGGAATCGAACCCAGGGCCTCGTGCATACAAGACAAATACTCTACCACTGAGCCACCTTCCTAGCCCCAGAATGTGTACTTTTTAAATGTAGCATTTAGGGTTGAATTCAAGATCTTGTGCTTGCTAGGCAAGTATTTTATTGCTTAAGTCACACTCCAGCTACCCCACCACCCCATTTTTGTTTAATTTTTTCAGATAGGGTCTCACACTTCTGTAGGAACTAGCTTCAGATGGAAATCCTCCTACTTCTGCCTCCCAGGTAGTTGGGATTGTAGCATGCTATAACCCCAAGTTTATTATTGAGATAGGGCCTCTATAAATGATTTTTGTTTTGTTTTGGCCTGGGATGGCCTTAAAACATGATTCTCCTACCTATACCCACTGTATAGATCTGTGACTACAGATCCCAGGAGCCCACTTTTGCATCTATATGTTCTTCTTTGACTAAGCACATACCTGTACTTCCAGCCATTTGGGAAATAGAAGTAAAAGGATTTCTGGCCAGGGCCAGCCCAGGCAAGAGTGTGAGACTATAAAAAAAATAAAATAAAAGAGGTCTGGGGGGGCATAGCTCACATGGTAAAGCACTTGCCTAGCAAAATGAGGCTGAGTCAAGCCCTACTCCCACAAAACCAAAACAAGCCAAACACTCCAAGTCTCTTTCTCTGTTACAAAACTAATAAAGAAAGGCTAGAGAGAGCATCAAAAATGCCTCCATGTCCATTCTACAAAAGAGAACCTTGTGCCAGGTCAGGAAGATGCATCTTTGAAGTCATTCAAGTTCCTAGTTTTCCTGTAGACTTCTTATTATGGAAGATTACAAGTTGCAAGGAGAGTATAAAACAAGTGCATGTGGCCTTGGCCTAGACTCACTATCACTGCTCACATTTGGCCACATTTATCTTACCTTCTCTCTATGGATACTTATTATCTTCCTGAACCATTAGAGAATTACAGACATTATGTTCTAAATAACTCCAGCATGTCCTTCCAATGGACAAAGACCACAGTATACTAATTACACCCAAGAAAACTAATGTCAACACAGCACCATTATCTACAGTCCTTATTCATAGTTCCCACTGTGCCAAGGATGTGCCTTGCAACAGAGTTCATCTGCAGGGCCCAAACTCTGCCTTCTGCCTGTTCTCATGAATAAACTTTCATTGGGATGCTGCCACACTCTTTCATTTGTTTGTTGTCCATTATTTTGTTCCTTTCATGAGAGCCGAAAAGTTGAGTTAGCTGGGAGACAAGAATGGTCTTGCAAAATAAAATATTTTATTACCTAACTTGAATATTAGCATTGAATATTCCAGCAGCCAACTGAGGCTCATGTTTTGCATAGGTTCCAAAGTTTGAAAGGTATATAAATGATCTATAATTTATAAACATTTTTAATGTACTAATGATAGCCATCTCCTTGGCCTGTTTGCTTCTAAGGCATTATGCTCTGATTGTTCTTCTCGAATTTCCCATCTGTTCCTTGTAAGCCCCACCCTCTGGAGTTGCTTAATATGGTGTCATAAAGTGTGGATTTCCCATTCATGTCTTTGTTCCAACACAGCTCCCCACCCTGTCTTGAAGACTGAATATAAGGAAACCTCCCAGACCTTCCCATTCCCAACTTCCTTTTACCCACCATCTGATTGTCCAAGCTCTTGAGACCTGTGGGGCTTCCTACAGTCTGAGCACATAATGTACTCAAGTGTTCACTCATTTCTGTTGTTCTCACCACAACTTTGTGCTGACTGCACAGCTATGTCTCCTGAATGCTACTATAAGTTCCTATAGTGCTCAGGAATTGCTTACCAGATCAATGAATGGATTCCTCAGTGGTTTAAGGACTTCTATTCCTGGGGCCACCTTGTATGCCTTTCAGTCCTCTCTTCTTCATTTCCCTTTCCTCCCAGTGTCTGTCACTGAGGTGCTTACTTATGGTCACCATCAATCTAATGCAGGGACCAATATGAGAGATTACTGGAGGAGAATGGAGGACTACCAAGTCTACAGATTAGCAGCACCTTCTGCCCTTCTGCAGTCAGGGTTCTATTTTGCCCTCCATTACTCAGCTCTAGCCTGTGGCAATCATTGGTGGTTGCTTGGAGTTAGGATCTGACATCCGTCACCACTGGGCAGTTTACGTTCATAAGCGGTAGGGTGACCACTGGGTATGCTGGCTTAATTGTCACAGAACACTTGGCAGAAGGATACTGTCCTTTTGCTTCAGACAAGGGAACTGAGGCACATACTGACAGTCTCATGGTTAGGAAGCATCAGAATGGAAGCATAGACTAGGAGCTGTGTGATTGCAAAACCTCCTCCTTGTACCCAGCAATGTACCACAATTTCCCTTGGGAGCACTGGTGTGTCCCTGTCACCTCAAGTTAATCCCTGAGGGGATTTAGTGCGGTGAGTTTGGAGTCAAGGTCCAGATTAGAGGTATCCAGTGGAGGGAACGGCCTTTGACAAAGGAGAGGCCCTTTGTCTGCTCTGTTCGATGTGTATCCGGTAGCCACATGCCACTTAGGAGCAATTGAAATGTGGCTAGGGCAACTTACTTAATTGTAATTAGCACACTTTAATACTCCCATGTGGCTAGTTCCTGCTTGGCAGTGAAGCCTAAAGCAAAAGCCGGCTGAGTTCATTCTGAGTAAATATGCTGTGTGGGTTGGATTAGCAGTTTTTATAGAAAAATTGGCATGTGATTCCAAACAACCTGATTAGCAATTGATTTGCTCTGGAATTGAGGACTGCATATATTGTGCCACTCCGATAAACATCAATGATTTTGGAGGTTGCGTGCAAGACAACTGATTTTTCCAGTCCTGAGTAAGGCAGAGGGAAGGAAGAAGGCCATGGGGAAGAAAAGACATGGAAGAGAAGATAGAAGGGACCTTTGGTGATAGATCCCTTAGGTATTTACTATAGTTCTCATGTCAGGGAGCCGTTTATGGGTATGGGATGCCTTGGCTTCCCAGTTTGGAGTTGCAAGCAGAATATAGACACCCAGGAAAACATCTGCTTTCCTAGAACATGGTAGAGTCTCAGCAGTCAGTTGTGCTATCTCTTAAGCTGGACTGCCCACAGGGAACCTGGAAAATGGAGCAGCACATTCTAGGGTGAAAACTTCCAAGATTGGTGGCCTTGGAAAAGTTATTGTATCTCTCTGTGCTTTTTGTAACCCCTCTGTGCAGTATTTTCATGATAAAAAAAAACCTTACTTTAAAAAAAAACCCTGTAGTTTCATGAGACTCTTATAGGAGTGAGCACTTTGAGCTTAGTACCTCCCTGGTACTCAGACTCCATCCAGTAAATCCTTGCTGAGTTTTAGAGCATTGGTACCCTGCCATGGTGCTGCAGTGCAGGTCATCATTGCCCTTTATCTTCTGTATTCTGTCTCCCCACCCCCCTATCTCTACTGACAGTTTCTGGCTTTCAGAACTCAAAATACTTTTGGGAGCTTTGCAAAAATGTGCTCCTAAATCCTGGGAAAGGATGTCTGTTTTCTCATCTCATCTCCCTCTCTCTGGTTATTTATAGTTCTGGATAGAAAAGAGCTGCTTTGATTTCTCAGAATAGTTTCCATAAAAGTATGCTGTTGGGGAAGCAGGGATGGGTGGAAAGAGTGTTAGACTTGGCATGGGAGAATTTGGGTTTGAATCTTGCTTGACAGCTCTGTGACTTCAACCTCAGGCAAAGCCTCAGAGCCTCAGTTTCCCTACTTGCAACATGGGGATGGTAATGATGGCTAAGTGAGATGATACAACCTGTTGGCTACAAAGGGAAAACCTTGAAGATGTCAGTGGTACCTGACCCTTGAGATCCTTCTGGGGTTTCAGTGTTCAAGCTCACTAGTTGGCAACTTCGGGCTCTTTCTAGTGGGGCTTACTCTGGAAGCTGTCCGGAAGCAGTCTGTGGAGTTTTGCACTAAGAGGCAGGCAGCAGAGCACATTCTCCCAGCTCTCTCTCTCTCTTCCTCTGCCAAGGACCTTATTTAGACGATTGCAGCAAAGCTTGTGGAGAACAGTTCAAGCTGAGCTGAAGTTGCCTTGTGGGAACAAAGTCAAAGACAGCTACATTCCCATACTCAGGGTGGCATGAGGTAAAGAGCCAGCTTGAGGTAGATACTTGGATTCCAATGTTTAGCAGGGTAGGTCCCCTTCCAACTGCTCTACTCCTCCACTCTGCATGGGGACAGTCTTGTTTGCGTAGGAGATGAAGCAGATGACAACAGGGAAAAATACAGCAGATAGAGAAGTGATAGAAAGTAACACATGGAGGAAACACAGGAAGTTCTCATGTCTCCTTAGTGTTCTGAATGTGTGAACACTGGGAGACTCTATGAAGCCTCAGTCAGGTGAAAGAAAAGGAAGGCTGGGCCATGAGACATGCCCAAGTTCAAGTTCATTTGCTACTTTTTAACACATGACCCAGGATAAATATCATCTCTTAGACTGCAGGTACCTAAGATTAAAATGAAGATTAAATCAGCTCTTCGTGTTTGGACAAACTTAAGCGGACCTTTATCTCATGGCATTTCATAATAAATAATACGTTGTGTGCTCAACTTGCCTTGCTATTTGCAGAGGCTCACATGGGACCACTGAGAGCTTTGAATGGTGCCGTGCTGTGTGCCATGAGGTTGTTGAGGGTCAGAGGCTGGTTTGACGGTAATAACAGTCAGTGGTAGGTGTTTCCAGCACAACTACAGAAGCCCTAGTCCTGTGTATTCGCAGGCCCAGTAATCTACTGTTTTGGAATAGATTCAGCTGTATCCCCCCCCTCAAATATGTTATGTGGGAGTTGTCACCTCCCCTGCTTCAAAGGTGACCTGATTTTGGAGATACTTTACAGAACTAATTAAGTTAAAATGAGGCCATTAGGGTGAGCCACAATCTAGGATTGGTATTTATATAAAGAAGAGGTAGCCAGGAGCTAGTGATTCATACCTGTAATCCTATCTACTTAGAAGGCACAGTTCTGTAATACCATGGCTTGAGGCCAACCCAAGCAATAAAGTTCACAAGACTGATTCTCAATTAATAGCTGAGCATAGTGAAATGCGTAAAACAGGAGGATTGCAGTCCAGGCATGTGCCTGGGAAGAAGGTGAGAACCTATTCAACAGTAAACAAGGCAAAAAAGGAGAGCATCTATCTGCCTGGGCCTTACTTAATTCAAACCCAATACTGCCCACATAAAAAGAAAAGAAAGAAAAAAGAAAGGAAGGACCTAAGGGAGGAAGGGAAAGATGGAGGGAAGGAAGAAAGGAGGAAGGGAGCTTGGATACACAGACAGACATGCATAGAGGGAAGAGGAGGGGCGGAGACATAGGGTGGAGCCATCACAAGCTAACATGGGACATGGAAGACATGAGACAAACCCTCCCCGCACAGCTCTCAAAAGAAGACCCTTCTGCTCCCACAGTGGTTTGGACAGCTCCAGGACTATGAGAAAATAGATTTCTATTGTTTAAGGCACTCCATCTGTGGTCCTTTGTTAGGGTGTTCTAGCATATACACACGCACAGTGTTCCCACCACTTAGAAAGAGTTCTAAGTGTGTCTTTGGGGACCCAGAGCCTGCCCTGCACACTGTGTGGCCATTGGTCTGTCCCTTCAGCCTTGTGTCTTGGCTTTTCTCAGAGCACAGAGGCCATACTTACTGCACCTGCCCTCCAAGACATTCATGGTGAGGAGAGACAGGAACTTGGTGGCGGCTAGAGTGATCTTTTCCATCCTATAGTTGGCTCTGACTAGCATCACGCCACTCCCTCACTGCCTGGAAATTTCCAGAGGTAGCACCACACCAACTAAGATTTGGGGACAATATTTGGGCACAATTCTGTGCTTATCTAGACCAGAAAGTCTTCCTGTGACTGTGTACTATTGTGATGAATTGAGGAAGGGAGGAGCCAATGTTTACTAGACATTTGATTTTTGTCTTGCTCTGCTAGGCATTCGTGTTTGTGTTCTCTTTTAGTCCTTACTGCATTTCTCTAAAGTAGATTTGATCATACCCTCTTCGCAGACTGGAACACTGATTTGTTAGGCTCAACTGCTTATAAAGTGCTGTGCCCCAGAATGGTAGGACTCTACGCTTTCCTTTCCCTTCATTAGGGGGCTTTATTTGGGAAAGAAAAGTTGAGTTTGGGTTCCAGAATATGGGGTCACCTGTGCAGGGTCCTGGGTGGAGGCAGGGCAGGGCAGCTGATAGAAGGCAGTGGCAGGGCCCCATTGAGCCCGTGTCCCCTTTCCCCCTCTCCCCCTACCTCCTCACCTCCCTGGAAAAGGCTCTCAGCAGTTACCAAGGCTGCTGTTTCTTCATGGATTTTTAATAACCATGATGAATGAAGCAAGAATTGATGAGAAAAGGCAAATGGTATTTGGGTTATGTATTATTGTAGTAAAATGCATTTTTCACTACAAGTCTTAAGTGGCTTTTTTGTTAAAATGCCATCACAGGAGGAAAGGTTAAATGAAATGAGTTTTCCATGGCAAAGGTGTCAACCAAGGGGCTTCTGCAGGACTTGACCCTGGGCAGCAGAGCTGTAATCTTTGCTGACTCTCCAGTGGCTGGGTGTGGTTATGCTATGGCTATGACACCTTTTCCAGGGAGAGGCTAGCTGAGTGGCTCCCCAGAGAAGGCCTGGCGGGAATCTTAGTCAGACTATCAGAGTTGTGTGTGTGTGTGTGTGTGTGTGTGTGTGTGTGTGTGTGTGTGTGTGTGTGTGTGTGTGTGTGTGTGTGTGTGTGTCCAGAGAGCTTATACTGGTCTGGTGTCCCCAGGATGCCCTTTGTCCCAAGCCTAAAATATATTTGGCACCAAATGATGTGTTACTTTGCACAGGAAAGTTCTTTTTCTTCTCCAATGTACCTCTGGCAAGTGTCTCCAGGGTGGTTTGGAAAGACCTTTTCACCACTAGTCTGTTCTGTGCATCTCATCCTGTCCCACTGTTCCATCCCACCCTGTTTCCTTCCATGCATTAAGCACTCAAAAGGGTGTATTCAGTGCCAGGTCCTGTTCCAAGTGCCAGGAGTCCAGCTGTGACCACAATGAAGCCCCTGCTATCATGAAGCTTGCCATTTAAGAGGGGAAGTCAGTTCTTAGTTCCAGCATGAGTGGAACAATGGATTGAGAGCCCTTAGAGAAGAAGGTGAAGGCAGGGTAGCATGGCAGAGCCAGGGAAGGCGCCACAGATGATTATCAGCTGGACATTCAAAAGTCAGATGGCCTTTTACTAAGCAAAAAACAATCATCTCTGAGCTGTCACTTGCTAGGTGCTGGGCTACATTCCTGGTGTTCTGCATTCCTTACCCACTTGACTTCCCTCCTGGAGCTTGTGAGGGAGCTGCTCTTACTATCTCCTCCATTTTCCAAAGGAGCAAGCACAGACTCGAGTGGTACAGCTGAGGAGGTGGTGACGTTGAGGTTCAAGCCTGGGCAGGCTGAAGCTGTCTGGCATGGCCAGGAGACATTCCAGACTCTCAAGTGGGCATGTTGTTGTCCTTGATCACGAGCATGAGATGTGAAAGCTGCAGTAATGTCCTTCTGGATGGCAGATGTTATTTTCTCATGAAATACATCTCCTTGAGCCTTTTGCCCAGCCTGTGACATGGTAGCGAGACAGACAGGAATGGTTGTTAATTACAGTGTGTTTTCCTGGCCATGGTAGCTGGGTATATCCAGAAGCTTGTTAGGAAAGAGCCTTAGCCTGGCCCTCCAGCCACTAAGGCTGCAGGCCAGGAAACTCTGAGCCTGGGCCTGGCTTTCCATCTCCAGTGTTTGTGGAGAAGGATGGTGAAGACTGCCTGGCTCCAGCCCCTGCTTGCCCAGGGCACACCCAACTTCCACCTGCAGGGACAGTACAGTTCCCTCCACAGAGCCTGGCCACAGCCAAGACACACAAGGTCCCAAGCTGGGCATGTGCAGGCATCCAATGGCATGGCTTGAACTGGTTTCCTTCTAAAGAAAATAGAAGGTTCTATTGCATCTGTTACTAGGTCCTGCCTTTTCTCTGTGTTAAGGCACCACCAATCATAAGGCTCACCATTGATTTAATAATATGTTTTCAAGAGAATAAAAGAAAAACTACCACATTAAAATACACATTGATCTTAGGGTTCATCACCAATGCAAGAAAGAAGCAGGCATCCTGGAAGCCAGGATATTGTGTTTCAAAAACAACTAGAAGAAGGAGGGGTAGTGCTGGCTGGGGCTGATGCGGGAAGGTTGGTCAATGTCTACTTCCATTCAGTTCTGTCTGTTGCCTCTTATTTCAATCATCTTGTATCATTTGGGGACATATCAAGTGACTGAAAAACACACGGCTGAATCTGTTCTCCAACTGCGTTTGATAAATAACTTCCACCTGGAACTGGGGAAATGTTGGGTTCCATGGCTACCCGAAGGCCAGCTGTGATCAGCAAGTGTGTCGGTACATCTTTGTGTTTGTAAGAACAAGCCAGGCAGCATGAGAATACCTTGCTGTTAGAGCCAAGATGTTCAATAACCTCGAACACAGTTGCTTTGTCTCTCCAGTTTCTACATTCCCTTTCTCTAGCATGTAGATACAGAACTACAAGAAGAGCAGTCAGGTGCCATACCTTGGTCTGTGTGTGTGTGTGTCTCTGTGTGTGTGTGTGTGTGTGTGTGTGTGTGTGTGTGTGTGTGTGTGTGTGTGTGTGTGACAAATGCTAACTCACTGAATCCCAATAACCACTCTATGGAAAAGATACTCCATTCTCTTCCAGCTTCACAGGTGAGCAAACAGAAGAACAGGGCAGTTAAATAATTTCCCCTAAGTCACACAACTACTTTAGTGGTAGAAACAAGTGTTGAACACAATCTCATGCTTATGGAATCCATGTTATTAACAGTGATGGTATTAAGTTAGAGTCATAATTACTGCAATAAACAAAAACCAACAAAATCATTTGAAATATGAAATCTAACACAGCTTCAAAAAAACCAGATTAACTGACAGTCTTTTCAGTAGAGAAAGCTGAGTCTCAGAGACCCTGATGTTTACAGGGACCTGGAGCTATGCCTATGATATCCTGGTATGTCTTGAACCCGTTTGAAAGCAGCTAGGCTTGGCAGTCTTTAAGGGCCACCCAATGCCAGTGTCCTGGTGTCCAGGAAGGGCACACAGTCTGGCACTGGGGTATCGCTGGGCTCTATGGTCTGCCTGCACAACTAATGGCATGGAACCTCTTCTATCTGATATTCCTGAAATATGTGTTCACCATTTAAACACTGGGGCCTGGAAGAAATAGCCTTTCTATTCTTTTGGCTATGCCATACATTCAGTATGACATCTGAAATGATTTGTGATTATAGTTTCACTATATGTTTTTCAGTCACACATAACTGGGTGGCTTTGGCCACTTATGAACCAAACAGAGTGGTAGCTTCTATCGACACTTCATAAGAGTCTTGTTCTATGCAAATAGTATTGTATTCTACCTTTTGCATTTTAGAATTTCAGCAGGCTGTTGGTAGCTGGTGTCGTGCAGGGTTGAGTGCAAGGTCTGTGGGCACATGGCCAATTTCCTCATGTAGACTGAGAAAACCCACAGCAGAGGTAGTGAACTGGAGCCAGTGAGAAGTTTGAGTTTTATACTATTTTTTTTTTTTTGGTTGGTTGTGGGGCTTGAACTCTGGGCCTGAGCACTGCCCCTTAGCTCTTCAGCTCAAGGCTAGCGCTCTACCACTTGAGCCACAGCGCCACTTCCGGTTTTCTGGTGGTTTTTATTAAAGATAAGAGTCTCACGGACTTTCCTGCCCTGGCTGGCTTTGAACCACGATCCTTAGATCTCATCCTCCTTAGTGGCTAGGATTACAGGCATGAGCCACCAGCTCCCAGCTATACTAATTTTTAAAATCAAGTATTCCATCTTGCACAGAAGTAAATTACTTTTCACCATTATGTCTGTGCCATATTGGCCCATACCAGCCTGTTCACTGGTGCCATGTGGGTGACTCACTCCAGTGATACTTTTGCAGTCTCTATGGGTAGAACTGCAGGCGCGATCACAAAAGCTGTCACAGACTGTAGGGTGTACAGAACACAATTCAGAGCATGACAGAATGTGGATGGTGTCCTCAAGTATTTTATATACATAGTCTTGATGCTGACTCTATTTTTTTTAATTGTATTTTATTTTATTTGAGAACATACTGTACAGAGGGGCTACAATTACATGGGCAGGATAATGCATACATTTCTTACCAAGCATTGCAGCCTCCTCCTTTGTTTACCCTTCAGATGCTGACTCTTTAATGGAGCAATGGAATTTGACCTTCTCTCCTGCAGAACCTGGGCAATCCCGGCATGTTTCTGTTTCCACCTCACTGTATGTTCTTGGGCAGCTACGGTTACTTTTTTCTCTGCCCCAGTTTAAACCTGAAGCATCTGTTCAAGGGGACTTCCTAAATCCCATCAACTCTAGTGATGGTTTTGCTTTAGCCATGAGCTCAGCACTGATGGGCTGTTGATTTCTGGCTTTGACCTGTGTCTGATCTAGGTTACAGGGCTGTGAAAAAAATGAGAGAAATCAAACCAGATTAATGTGCAGGTGATCCATGTTGCATTCTCCCAGACCTATGTGCTTTCTTTCTATATTCTAGAAATCTTTAGAGAAGAGTCCATCTCTTTGAGAAAGTGGCTCTTGGTCCAAGAGAGGTCTGTTCCCAGACAGGACTGACCAAGGAGGCTTTGGATCTGAAGAAGCTGAAGCCAAGGGAGGCATATCCTTGCAGAAAGATCCATGGCCTTATTTATGTGTTTGTTTGTTTGTTTATTGTCGGTTGTGGGGCTTGAACTCTGGGCTTGGACAGTGTCCCTGAGCTTTCAACTCAAGGCGAGCACTCTACCACCTGAACCACAGCACCACTTCTGGTTTTCTGGTGGGTAATTGGAGATAAGAGTCTTATGGACTTTCCTTCCTAGGCTGGCTTTGAACTGCAATCCTCATACCTCAGACTCCTGAGTAGCTAGGATTACAGGCAGCTCAGGGCCTTATTCTTCTGGTAATGCCATTAAGGAAATGAATTAAGTCTGGCAGGATGTGTACCTGCAGGTGTGTTAGTTTCCTAAGGCTGTGATAAGTATGGGTGGCTTAAAACAACAAGAATTTAGTCTCTTAAAGTTCTGGAGGTTACAGTCTGAAATCAAGATGTTGGCAATGTTGTGTTCTCTCTTAAAGCTCTGGGAGAGTCTTCCTGGCTTCTTCCTAGTTTCTGGTGGCAGACAGAAGCCCTGTGTTCCTAGGTTTATAGATGTGTCACTATGGTCCCTGCCTCCATCTTTAGATTGCCATTGATCTTTATATATTTTTCATGAGGATATGGGCCACTAGAATTGTGCTCATTCTAATGTAGTGTCATGGGACCTCATCTATCTGCAAAGATCTGTCTTCAAATAATACCACATTCTGAAGTGTAAGTGGGGTTGCTATTCAGTCCAGTCCAGTGGGCCGTGGGAGACCCTAGTGTCCAACCATCCTTGGTGTTATTCTCCCAGAGCCTCTCATAGGTGTCATTACAGATCGGGATTCTTTGTTTAGACTTGGAAGCTGAAGGATACTGGGAGCCAGCTTCTTGACTTCTGTCCTGTGTTCTGTAACTCATCCAAGCCACTGAAATGTAAAGCTTCTCACTAGCCAGTTTCTGCAGCACCCCAAATTCATCCAGGGCTGGAGGCTCATCACTTACCCTTTAGCTTCTTCTTCAACCATGTTAGGCTTCATTCATTTGCTCTGCTGGGCAGCTGCAAGTGGCTTCTGAGTCCTAAGCATGTGCTGTACAAAGGACTCTGTGTGAATGGGGATGACAAAGTGGCTTTGTCTTCATGGCTGTCATACAGATGTGTGAGGAGACAGACATATGAGTGTGTGCTGAAATGACATGGCATGTGCTAAGTGCTGTGAAAAGAAAAGGAGCCATGGGACGTGGGGGAGCCCAGGCTTAAGACAAAGGGCCAAGAGAGGTCCTTATCTCGACCATGACTGTTCAGTGCATGGCAGCAGGTTAGTCTGGATAAGTGGTTCTACAGTCCAGCTCCCAATTCCAGACATAGCTGAGGGACAAACCAACCTTTCCTGTGCCACTGGGGGCCCTGACAGCCTTAAGAGCCTTTGCTGGCTCCCAGATGCCTTCATCAGGAGTTAGTGCTCTTGTGGGTCTGCTCTGAACATGATTCCAATAATGAGCATGATGCATTCAAACCTTTTAAAGCCCAGAAGGAAAGCATAGTAAGGTAGAAAAAGGAGGTTGGCTTCTGGTGATAAATTAGCCAGACTGCCTGACCTTTTAAGGGTAATTTAACTTCTCTCGGCTTTGGTTTTCTCTCTAGAAAATGGGGATCATATTGTACCCCTCGGCACACTGTAGTAAAGATTCAGTGAAGTAAATCTGTCCTTAGCCCATGATCACAAGGATCAGCTCCTTTCCATGCACTTACAGACCCCTCCACAGGACAGCTACCTTGTGAACAACGTGAGCTTCAGAAATCTGTTTTGGTGCATAGTAGGTGCTCAATAAGTGTGCATAGATGGGGCAATGGTAGCAAACAGCTGCTTATTTTTGCAGCTGCTGGAAGCTCCTAGTGGCTGGAATATCCAAAGGCAGTGAATTCTCTCTCCTGATCTGCACCAAACGTAGCCTTTCTCATGTGCCCTCCTCTCTGTGTCAGACTTGAAGAGCTCTGGGAAGTTTGGGAAAGTTGGCTTGAATGTGGTCAAAGCTTTTAAAAAAAGTGCCACAGAATGTCACTCTCAGGTATGGAATTCAATCTGTTTGAAATTGTAGGGTCTGGGGAGTAGCTTTGCAGGGAATAATGGGCTTTACCCCAGATAACTGGCACAAGTGGAGGTCAGAAGTAGAGCCTAGGAGGACTTTGGTACTGGAGACTCACACTAGGCCCTTGGTTTCAGGACATACATGCCAGCACTTGCCCTCTTTTGGGCTGATGCTGTTGTGATCTGACACTACTATTCATTGGAGCATGGATTAAGCTGGGCTTGGGGCAGATAAGAAGCCCAAATATTGACACAGTGTCAGGAAAGTTTTCTTGAGTTAGACCTCCTGGAAAGAGAGGCCCCTGCCTGTATCTGGGAGAGACCCTGTTCCTTGGCAACTTATTGGCATGAATAGTGAGGATGGGCAGAAGACTCAGTCAAGTCTGCCCTGCCCTGCCATGCCCTGCCTGCCAGGGCTCCCATAGAGATTCTTCACGTCATCATTCAGAATCCTTATTTGAAATTCTGATGGCTCCATGCTTCTTCGCCTCTGTGAGCCTCAGTCCCCACTCTAGAATGGCAATGATTGTTTGTTAGTAGGATTTAATGAGACCATGATTCTAAAGTGCTTGGAAAGCTGCCTGCAAGGTAGGTTTAAGGATTATGTTTCCTGCCCAGCAGGCTGCTCAGAACCAGCTCATAGCCCCCTAGACTCTTCACCCTTCTCTGTCTGATCTACCCAAGCCAAGTCAGGCTCCATGGAACAGCACTGTATAGATAAATACACTTGAGTATTTTGGTGGGGGGAGGGGAGTAGCTGGAATGTAGTCATCCCTCTGTCTCTGAGGAAGATTTGTTCCAGGGTACCTCTCTCTCAATTCTGTGAGGACACCAAAATCCAAGGATGCGCAAGCCCCTTATGCAAACATGTAGTGTTTGCACGGAACCCATACACATCTTCTCCTGTAACCATAAGTCATCTTTATGCTCCTTCTAACACCTAATGCAGCGTAAATAATATGTGAAGAGTTGTGATACTGTGTTGTTTAGGGAAGAATGACAAAAAGTCTATACATGTTCTGCACAGATGCAATTTCTTTTTTATGAACCTTTTCAATGCCTGGTTGGTTGAATCTATGGGGTGGGAGCTGGAGGATACCACCAGCCAGCTGTACATCAACTACACTAAAGGCTCAGAGATACTGTATAGTAAGAAAGGATGCTTGTTTCAGGTTGTCTTCAATATATTTGATTACAGGTTCTTTTCCCAGCCCTTCTTCCCCATTTCCCCTACAAAATACCTGTTAATAGCCACAGATTGTGATTGTCATTGAGACATAGATCATAGGTGCCTCCTGCTCCCCATGACCTGCTCCCCCCCATCTCTCTGCCTCCTAGCTAAGACCCAGCAGCTCTTCAAGAAGAGGGCTGAGCTGGGCAGCGGGGGAACAAACATACTGGAGAGATAGCTACGGGGGCCCGGGCAGGAGTGGAGCCACAGAGGACAGAGGCCACTGGCCATGACTGGAGATGTTGTTGTCACTGCAGGTGCCAGCCAGGCAGAGAGATGAGTGTGAGGTGAGGTGATAAATGCCCTCTGTACCAGCAGAGGGTTTGGGGAGTGCCTGGCAGGACAGCACTCTCTAGAAGATTGGTTCTGCTGGCCTATAACCTGCAAATCCTTTTGTGGTTATAAAGTCATGTGCAGGGCTGACTGCGCAGAGGGAGAGTGGTGATCGATGTATAATTATGAAAGTATCAGGGCAGCAGAGCTGGGGAGCTGTGCAGTCTTGTGTGGTAGTGTCCCCAGTGCTCCCCGAGGGATGTGACTATGCATTTTGTAAGTTAAATGGATTTTGGGACCTCTTCTGCAGACTTGTGATTGGGGACATGGCAGGTGACCTTGGCACCCGGTGAAAAGTGGCTGGAACTGAGCAGGAAGTAACACTTACAGAGAAGATGTATCCAGAGGGCTGCTGGGGACTGCGGATTAGCTGTATATCCCAGTGTGGGGATCTGGAGTAGATGGTGGAGCTTGGTAGTGCTTATTTCCCTCTCCAGTGCTTCTTCTCACTAAGAGCCCCTCCATGAGTGGTTCCATTTTCTCCTTCCAGGGCATTCTGAGAGCGTCACTAATAGACCAGCCATCTCTCCCGTGCTCTTCATGAAGGCAAGACTGTGGTCTCTCAGGACCAGGCAGGGCAGTAGAGGGGGTTGTAGAGGGGCAGCTCTGTGGGTTGCTGTGGCTTAGTTCTCAGCCAGGAAGGCAGAGTATACTGAGATGGAGCCAATCTGCAATCCCACAGGAGGCAGGAAGGCTTGCTTAGGATTCCAAGTGGCTCAGGGCTCAAGAAGACCCTAGTTAGGATGAGAAAAGGGATAATAAAGAAAGGGAGGGAAGTTGAACTCTAGGGTGGTTCTGAACTTCAGAGCATATCCCAGGCTGGCTGAGGTATAGATGGATGGCCCCCTACCCTGCATTCCAGGTTCCAAGGGGTACCATGGAACCTGGAATTTGCAGATATAGCAGGTTTCCAAGAGAAGCTGATGATGTGGTCCTGATTCAACTGTTGAGAAATCCTGGTCTAAACTAAACTCAGCCAAGAAAGCTAAGCACAGAGGTGTGTGTGTGTGTGTGTGTGTGTGTGTGTGTGTGTGTGTGTGTGTGTGTGTGTGTGTGTGTGTGTGTACACGTGTGTGTGTACCGTGTGTGTGTACATGTGTGTATATGTGTGTGTAGTGGGGTGAGATACATGGATCTTGCAGCTGTCCTGTAGGCCTCAAACTAAGGACACACCTGCGGTAGCTAGGAATGTGTAGGTATCAGGGCTGAAAACAGGGCATGGAAGCGAGGAAGGCTATTACCTGGGTGTTGAGTACAGGAGACCTTGTCTTTCATGAGGAAGCTCAACAGAATCACATTGAAGCCAGGATGTTGGGCCCAGCCCGTAGTCAAAGCCAAGAGGTCTTTGGGAATGTCTCTTCCATAGTGACATCATGTCTCTTTCCAGTTTATTTCAAATAAGCATGGCTTGTGGAATCCTTACCAGGGAACTGGCTCCAGGCGGGCCCAGTGTTTTCTTATGTTTAATCCTAACGATGGGGCTCACTGAGGGCAAATGGTGCTGGGATGTGAGCATCAAATCACCTGCTCCAACTCCCATCCCGAAGCTCTGTGCTAGACAACTAGGACATTAGGATGGGTTAAATCAGGGCCTGCCTTCCAGAGCTCTAGGTCATACCAGGAAGATAGACGTATAAATGTGAATTTAATACATGACAAGTGCAGCTGTACATGTGAGCACAGGGGTCAACCGACATTCTGACGTTCCTGGGCTTCTGCCTACAGTCTGGCTGTGGTGGGTGAGTGGAGTGGGTGACTCCAATCTCACTGCCCAGAATCCCTGCTTTCTGAAGAGGATATGAGCCTCAGATCCCCACAGCTACTCTCTTCTCTCTTTTTCTTCTGTCCAGCCTAACATACCTATCAATACAGAGTTATCCTTTGCAAAAGTTATTATTCCACTCTTAGGAAGTGTGCCATCAACCAGTGGTTCGCCCAGTTGGCTTTCACCACCCTGCAGTGGGTCCCTTACAGTGGGCCACAGTAGCTACCCAGTCAAGACCCCCTGCTCCTTTGATCCCAAGATCAAGGATGATCCCAAGGATGCCAAGGGACTTAGATATTTTTGAGCATTGAGTTCTGTGTCTGCCAATTACTTGGGCATCCTATTGGGGAAGGAACGGCATGGGGAGGTGGGAGTGGTGGTCTTGAATTCTTGCACCACAGGATGTAGAACACTTTTCTCTGTGACACAGCTCTGAGGCATATGGTTAAAAAAACAATTAGATTTGGTCCTAATATAGATAGCAACTTTATTTAGTTTACTTTTCCTCAGAGAGAGACATAGAGCCTTGAGCTGACCCACTTAAGCAAAAGTTTATTCTTTCTGACATGAATAAAATGAGCTCACCAAAGTATCTGGAAAATATTTGGGGGTCTATTTCCTTTTGGGCATCTTTAGGAAGGTATAGAGAGAGTGCAGTTTTAAAAATACATTTATGTTATTATAAAGGTAATGTACAGAGAGGTTACAATCACATAAGTCAGGTAAAGAGTACATTTCTTTTTGAATATTGTCACCCTTTCCTTCACTCTCTCTCTCAATTTCCCCTCCTACCCCTCCCCCCATAAGTATAAGTTGTATAGTTCATTTTCAACATAGAAGTTTTGTTTCTATGTCCACATACTTGGATTAGCTACAATAATGTGACAGCTGCATAGAAAGAGCAGAGTCCTTTGGAGTCCTTGGAGTCACTGGTGGTCACTGGTGCTTGCCAGGTAACAATGAGACCTCATTAGCATGACTATTTACCTATTTGTCTGACTACCCTAGACCTCCAGTGTTCAAGATGGTAGTCACTGGCTCCATGTGTTTGTTTCAATGAAGTGGAATTAAATCAAGTAAAACCTCGGTTCCTCTGTGGTACAGGCTGCACAGGAGCCACGGGCATTAGATGTTTAAGATGTCTAGAATACAGACTGAGATTTTTTAGGTCATCTACAATTATATGCTAGAATTAGGTTCAGTAGCAAGTGACAAAAAAAGCACAGTATATTGGTGGCTTAATCAAGAGAGAAGGTTGGACAAGTTTTTTAGTCCAGGGGTATTTCTTCCTTAAATTTAAGATGCATTGCATTAAGCAATCTGGAGCTAATCTGCTTATTCCGGTATCAGAGCCCCTTTTAGTTAGTTGCTATAATATTTTAATAAACCGTTCACTCTGTGGTCAAAAATGTTTGCTTCAGCTCCAGCCATTCCGTGTGCATTTCAGCTAGCAGGAAAGAGGATGGAGGGGGAGCACACATCGCTCGTCTTTATAGACAATTCCAAGAAGTTATGTGTACCACTTCCTCTTCTATCCTGTCTCTAGACTGCAGTCACACATCTACACACATCTACTTTTCAGAGAGGCTTGGAGGTGTACTTTTTCTGGGTCACTAGGAATACAGCTGTGTTTTTTTTTAAGTGATCAGTTTTTGTCAGGATAGCTAATAAGATGTACAGATGTCCTTTGACTTAAGATGGGGTTATATCTCAATTAAATCCAATATAAGTTGAAAACATCTTGTTAAAAATGTATTTAACACACCTATCAAACATCATAACTTCATCTCACCTACTTTAAATATGCCCAGAACACTGGTATTAGCCTATAGTTGGGCAAGTCATTCAACACTAGCTTATTTTATAATAAAATATTGAATATCCTACGCAGTTTGTTGAATACTATACTTAAATTAAAAATGGATTTTTTTGTATCACTAGACTGAAGAAAGATGAAAAATCCAGAATTAGAAGTATAGTTTCTACTGCTCTCACACTGTACGAAGTAGAAAAGTCCTAAGATGAGCTGCTGTGAGTTGGGGCCATCTGCGCATTAGTATGAGTGAGCACAGATGAGGTCTCTGCTGTCCACCAGGAACACATTAGACATGATCAGCAATGATGTGTATTTTTGTCGCATCTTCTGCAGACAGCATGAAGATCTATTTATTGAATTTACAGATGCTTCCTTGGACCAGAGACGTTTTAGCATACAAAAATGGAGTTGGTCAAGTTGGGAAAAGTGATGAACTGTTCATGTGTTTAGTGGTTTGTACCGGAGGCTTCTAGTGATTTTGATATGGGGCATCATTACTGATGGAGGGTGTGGCAGTTCTGCTTCTAGGGGCAGGGGACCTCTGTAGACAACATTCCCCCTTTGCAAGAGCCAAAGCTCTGGCCTAGAGCTTCTGAAGGTCAGGATGCTGTCAGAGAGGGTGGAGGCAGGACCCAGAGGGCTATCTAGGACAGGTGAATCGTGTTAGATGGAACAGGTTTGTCTCTGTGCTCAGAGCCATTCCAGTGGGTCAGAAAGGTGCTTTCTGTGGTACTGGATAAGGACTACCAAACGCTCAGGTTCAAGCCTCCTATAGTTTGTTGGACATGTGCCAATCAGTGCACAGAATTGTGGGGAGGGATGACTCTGATTGGAAATGACAGATTCTGCTTTCCTTTGCAGCTGAGTTCTTCAAATTTTTGGGGATGCCAGTGGTGGCCTAAGGTGGCTTTATTTGTGTGACAATTGGTAGTTCAGTGTCAGACAGGGATGAGAAATAAAGGTTCATTTAGAGAATCTTGGAAGTGGGGAAGGCAAAGGTCCATCCTGGCTGCTCAGTACCAGGAGGCAGGGCTAGTCAGATCCCCACTACAATCTCACCAGAGAGGGACTCAAGTCAAAGGAGAGGGTTTACAAAGACCAGACTTGGCCACCTCCTTGCTGAAGGGTCTGGGGAAATTCTGGCATAGGGAATAGCAAATGAACATAGCTGGGGAATGTATTGTATTCCAGGAGTAGGACTCAGAGCACATGGGGCAGGATGAAAGCCTGGGAAGCCAGGCTCCAATGCTGAGGAACTGGATTTCTCAGAAAGGAAAGGAGAATTCTCCTGGGGTAGAATTTAGGATGGAGGAAGTGTAGCAGTTAGCTTTCCATCACTGTAATCAAATACCCAGTGCAGCCTGCTTATGAAGAAAAGAGGTCGATTTTGACTCATAGTTTTCAAGGTCAAGTCCATGAACAGAAGTCATATTACTTTGGGCTTTCTGTACGGATAATGGATGGCAAGAAGTCATGTTTTGAGGAATAGGGAAAGAGAGATAATGGGTAGGGCTCCAAATCTCTTGCCAGCGTTCACCTCTAGTAGCCTGAATCCTACCTTAGTGTCCTCACGAGGCCCCACCTCCACAGAACCTTCTAGGAGCACCATTCTGGGCACCAGGGATATGGACTGTGGGGGGGAATCCTTGTTCAAACCACAGCAAGGGACAGAATCAGAACTATGTTAATACTATTTGCCCTAGTGGCAGCATGGAAGATGTGCACAGGAAGTGGGAGGGGTCAGAGAGGCCTACTCAGTGGTGGCCGGGGTTGTCTTGGACAAGCATGTTCTTGTGTCATGTGGAGCAGGTGTGTCAAATCTCCATGCAAGGGTTTCCCTGTACCCTAGGATAACAGGCTGCTGCCTTAGCCTGTGGAGAAGAGGCATGTCTGGCCACTTGAGAACCTGAGCTGTGGGCACTGCCTGAGGCTAGGAAAGAGCCCTGGGCTCTGAGTGGCCCAACGGAGAGGTGCCACCATGAGTTCTCTGTCCCCTGGGCCCTATTAGCTGCTGCTGGCTTTGAAGGTTCTTTGCATCACTCACTGTCTAGAGGCCTAGACTGAGCCTAAAATGGCACAAAGTAAGCTAGACGACTCTCCTTGCTGCTCCCATCTCTGTCTGAAGGAAGGAGTCTCACCAGAGCAAGGAGGGACGAGCCACTTGAACAGTAAGACCAGCAACATTGATTGTAATTGTTGTGCACCTACTGTGTATATAGCACAGGGCTAATGTATTCTGCACACTCCTCATTGAATCCTCTTAACGACTCTGCAGCATAGTCATTATGATCAGCATCTTTCCTATTAGTCAGTTTAAAAGCAGAGGCCCCTGCTGCAGGGGGCCCATGTTCAGCCACCGACCCTTCCTTCCTCTGGCTTGGCTGTCCTCTGGTGAAGGGACTGACATTTACAGAGGCATGCTATTTACTAAAGCCTCTTGATTGGAAAATGCTTCTTAGCAAAGACTGTTTAATCCTATGGGGATTGCAGGAACCATGGAGGACCACACCCGAACAGGTGACTTTTCTGCAGAGGGTGTCTGTGGCATGGACATGGTATAGACCCTTGCATATCCCAGTGCCACCTGCACATATGCCACAGCCTGGAAACAGACACATACACATGCCTGCACATGGGCATGGAGGTTGGGATTTCCATCTGGGCTGTTGAGGCCTGAGGGACAATGAAGGGAGTTAAAGCTTTTCTTCCCCAGCTTTTCTTGCCCAGCTAGCAGCCTGTGTGTACTTTCCCCTTCCCTTCTGGTCAGGGCTGCTGTTAGTCACTGTTCTTCCATCTGGTTATTCTCTACACAAGAGTTTTCAGAGGAAGTGTGATGGGGCAGGGACAAAATGTGAGTCTTGCTTGTTGTGTAGACCTGACTTTGAGTCATTGGCACTTGAGCTCTGAGCTCCGCTTTTATCATCTGTAAAATGGGGTGCCAAGGATACCCCATTTCATGGGGTCCAATAGCTGTAAATATAACATGATGAAATCATTTGATACTCTGCATATCCCATCATAATTATTTGGACAAGTTTGGGAAGGGCAAGTTAGCATAGTAATTAGAAGGTAAAGGTTTGTATCTGTGTATTTATGAGGGCATAATGAAACTCACTGAAAACTTGAATAATAGAGGGAGGGGAAAAGAGAGTAATTAAGGGAGTTAATTTGATGAATGTAATAGGTGCATACATGAAGTACCATGATGAAACTTCTTTGAACAGCCACTATACACCTAAAAAAAAGAAGGATGGAAATGTATAATGGGTCCTGCATGGGCAGGGTGGGGGAGAAAGGAAGGCGAATAGAGAAGGTGAAAATACTTTATACACATGTATTAAAATAGAAACATGAAACCTGTTGAGATTTTTTAAAAAGGGGGAGGTATGAGAGCAAAGTGAGGAAGTGAATCTGATCAGGGTACATTGTAAGCAAATATGGATATATCAAAATGACCCCCTGCCCTTGTATAGTTAATAGATGCTAATTGAAAAATATGGGTGGGGGGAACTTACCCTTTATGAGCGTGTGACCCAGTATCATTTACTTAGACTCTCTGAATCTCAGTTTTCTCATCTGAAGCATGCACACAGTAATTGACTTCTGTTGTAGCCCCAGAACTCTCTGTCTGAGTATGAAACAGGGGTGGCTTCTCAAGACAAATCAAGTCTCCTGTTTCAGAGTGAGGCCTGAGTTAATGTGCCAGTTGATGCCTACAGGATGCATGCCTATGAAGAATCATGGCTGTAACCGGAGCTGTGTTTCTTTCAATGCACCTGTGTGCCTATTTCAGTTTCTGGCACATTCATACTGCTAAGTTTTAGATGAAGCAGACAACTGACTATATGACTTCATGCTTCTGAAGCAAATTAGCAGAGTGCCTGGCAAGAACAAGACATCCAGAGACATCAAAGTGCTTTGTTATCACTAATAGAATTTGTATCTGGATATAAATCAAGAGGGCCTACCACATCTGGCTCACCTGCCCACCACACCTCATGACTGAACTTTGAGCCTCACTTTCCATCCCAAGGTACCTGGTTTTCACTGATACTAATTTAGAGCCAGGCCTTATTCAGATCCTCCCCTCAGAGGGAATTTAGCCCCCAACTATGGCATCTAGATGTCTGGGTTGAGCTCATTTTCTCTCTGCTTTTTTGCCTTTGAAGGGCATGTTATAGCCAGAGGCCTTCAGCGCTGGTGGGGAAGCCTTGTGCTCTCATTATGGGACCCAGAGAGCAAGCAGGACAGGAGATCGGGCTGGTCTTTCATGGTTCCAGCTTCTTGCTCAGTCCTGTGAGAAGAAGAGGCATTTAAGGGCAGACTGAGGCAGAATGGTTTTTCAGAGAAGCCCTCAGATCCCAGCGCCCAGAGGAGGAGGAATAACTACTCTGTACTTACCCAGTGGGTACTGCACACTCATTCCAGTCAGGATGTAGAAGTCTCTGTTCTCATCTGGCCCTTCACTTTACAGATGAAAAATCCTGGGACCTATAGATGGATGGGATGAGTGCCAGGACCTCTGGGGACCAGATAAAGTTCCCATGTGCTTGAGGATCCTCCTACTACCACCCTATCACCAGCTCCTGTCCGATGCTCCTGGTTCTTCCCCCACCTCCTTCTCCAGCAGGCTTCAGAAGCACTTGACCTGTACAGAGAGGTCAGATTCTGAGTGGATGGTGAACACAAGAACAGGGTAGAAGAGCTGAGCATCCTTGACCTGAAAGGTATGACCTTGATGGCATATTCAGCTCTAGAGTGCAAAGAAGTCCCAAGCCCCCACTGAACACCCACTGCCTCATCACACCCCTGCATTAGGCCCCTGCAGTGGCCCAATGAAGCGGGTACAGGGATGGGGGCTGAGACATCTGATTAGAAGATTCTGCTGTGAATGAAGCTAAGATGGAGGATAGTTGTGCCGCAAATACTATTTATCCCCAAAGACCTCATTCTAAAGGTTTGTACCCATAGTCATTAGTCATCACAGACCAGTTTGGCTGGACTTCAAAACTTCCTGAGATAGTGGCCCTCAAAAGAGGCAGAGCTTACGGTCTTATGCTGTGATAGAGGAGGCTTTACTTTAATAATAGTAACCAACATTATCTCACAAGGTAATCAGATTTACTGTCCCTCCATTAATGGGGGGTGGGGGTGGGGGTGGGGTAGTGGATGCTCAAGCAATGTAGTTACACAACTACAACAGCAGAAGTAGGATTTGAACCTTTAACTTCAGAGTTGTGTTCTTACTCATCTCAATGCACAGATCTGTCTTTGAGCATGGCCATGTTGATTGTTTTCTGGAACTATGATGTGATAGGATTCTTTGGCCTATGAAGAGCAAGAAGAATTTGGTGACTTCTTCATTCAAGCATCACTGAAGTGTTGTAGGCTAGCACTTTGCTCTATGACAGGATCATGCTGGAAAGGATTAAACAGACTTCATGGAAGCAGGAGAGCTCTGGGGAGGGGGTCTGGGTTGCTATGACAGCAAAGGAGTCATTGTTCTCCACCTGGTAGGAGGAGAGGCTGATGAAAGGCTATAAGACTTTTGAGATAGGAGAGCTATTCTATGGTATTAGGATTGGTCTGGGGTGCCACCTTAAGAAGGGCCTTATATTTCAGGCTGATGATGTAAGACTTGGTCTTGTAAGCCATGGTGAGCCATGGAGGAATTTTAAGTAGAACTAGGAGGAGGCCTGTGGTTTAGGGAGAACACTGAAGCTGCATTGGAAGAGAGATGGGAGAGGGCAAGGCAGAAGGCACGGAGCCCTGTCTGGAGATGATACAAGAGAGCAGATGAGGCAGGCTTCAGGTGGAAACTAACACTTTCATGGTGGCAATGGAGGTGGATCTTGAGGAAGCCCTGATGGCCAATTAGGCAGGGGAGGTGAGAAAGGTGAAGAGGATGGGAGGATTCAGGATCTGAAGCATGAATGGGAAGGCAGGCAATTCTTCAGATGGTGGGGGCCGCTACTGTTGGGTGAGGAAGGTTGAGCACTTGTAGGTGTAGAGCAGGATAGTGAGGACAGCAGCCGCTAGGCCATCCCCATTTATGTCAGCCAGCGGGAATGCTGTCGTTCGCCCTGCTAATGCATGTATTTTAGTGATCTCGTTTCTTTTTGTCCAAAGCAGCACTGCAAATCTCTGAGCAAATCGGATGTATTTTATAGGGTCAAGATGGACTGGGAGATTTTTCTCTCCCTTTTTCTGTCAATTCAATGTGTAACTAGAGTGCACTGGTTTCATCAGCCTTTCTGCCAGTTTCTATTTGGGCCCCCCTGATAGGAACCTGCTTGTGACACGTTTCCCTTGAGTCTGACATGTTGACAGGAACAGAGAGAGTCACGTACAGATGATAGCATTTCATTTAGCACTTGTTGAAGGCAGCTCTGTGAAGTATTTGTCATATTCAAGGTAACAGGAGAGTCTTAAAAGTGTCATCCTGAAATCACAGAGCAGGGTAAGAGAAGCCTACAGATGGAACAGATCAGGGGTCAGCTTTCAAGACCAAAGGATGCGCCTCAAAGCCATCTCTGAATGTTAATTGGATTGCATAATCCCCCAGTTTCTAACCCTGCTTGATAATTAAAAGAGGAACAGCAGTGGCTCTCACCAGCAAGCCCTCACCCTCAGCTCTGCATGCCCTTCGAAACTCATAGTGCGAGTGCAGACAAAGCAAACCAAACCACCCAGGGGCTCTAGGCCTGCTATTGTCCTAGCACCAATATAAGAGTTGCAAGTTCCCATAGCAACAAGGAAAAGAAACAATTATCCTGAACTATCCAAGGCCCTTTGCCAAGGTTACAAGGACATAGCCTCAGCCTTTGAGAAGATGACTTACTAAGCAGACAGCACTCTGTGAGTCTTGAAAGTATTGACAGGGAGCTGGAGAAGAGTCATTGTTGTTGTTGTTGTTGTTGTTTTTACACCCACAAAATATGTTTAGAATAATCCAGTCCAATTCCTTAAGTTAGCAGAGAATAGAAAGCAGAACCTAAAGGAATTAAGCCCCTTCCCTAAGGTAGCCAAGGATTGGGTGCCTTTCCCCCTCTCCCTTCTCTTAGGCTCTGCAAAATGCTGTATCTCACAAAGCAACTAAAGGTTGGCCATTAGCTTTCTTTGTCAACTAATGACCCCTCTTCTTTATTTCACATCCATTTTTGTTAGCACCTTTCCTCACTGTGGGGCTGAGATTTGGTTTTACTTCCTGAGGCATAACCACAACTTTTCTTCTAGCAATGTCTTTGATAACCAGTAAATAAACCTGAGCATTGACATGGATTCATTATCCCCTGGAAGATCAGCAGAAAATGAACTTAGGAGATGTGCCATCCTTCTCTGGCTGCTAACTCAGGCTCCTTCTCACCCCGTGGCCTTTCCAGTATCAGACATAGCCTTGGAGATGATGGTGACAAGTCAGCTGCTTGCAACCCTGACCTTGGACTCAGAACCAAAGTAGTCAGGTGTCAGGTCAGGTTTGGATTTCACCTCTCTGCTTCCTCCTTATGTTATCCTGCCTCATCACTCAGAGTGCCTAAGTCTAGATTTCACCATCCATAAAAATAAAATCTATAATAACTCTAATGCAGGGGGCTGACAAAAACAGACCGCCCCTCTGCACAGTATCTGGTATGCATGCATCAAACACTTAAGAGTTGGTAGTCATTATTGTTATTCTATCAGATGAAGCTTGGTAGTGCAGTTAGGCTAGGCTGTATGTAACTCACACTTTCTTTTGATGTTTGAATCATATTTCCCAAGAAGCACTAGGCATGGATTCCTACAGAAAATAGACATGCTAGATTTTTATGGCAGAGAGTTCCAAACTCCAGAATTATCAGAATACCTGAGGAGGTTGCTTTAAATCCAGTTTGGGGGTTATTTTATCTTTTATTCTCTCTCCCCCTCCCTCCACTAACATATTCTTGATCCTAGGTCTGGGATGAGTTTCTGAGGTAGCATTTTTCATCAAATCCGGAGGTGATTCTGTTACTGGAAGCCCAGGGTCTGGGTTCCGGAAGCATCATTTTATATGCTCTTTCTTTCCTCCTTGGCCAGTGTGGTGGATGGCCCTCCTCCATAGCCAGGCTATTTCTGTAATCACTAAGAGCCCTTGTTTTGAGTCAGGCTTCTTTTCTTTGCCCTGGAGACATACGAGCAAATCCTTTCTCCTCAGCTCCCTGTCTAGACACCACACAGACCTGCAAACATTTTTCCCTTTATGAAATGAGATTGCTTGTTTCCTGGTGACCGCATTTCTTAAATTCTCCTAAGAAACCTGGTGAAATGAAGAGCTTTTTCCCCTGATGTGTGTGACTTCATCTTTTTTTTTAAAGCCTTACAAAGGTGCAATATCTTTGTCTTTCTTTGTATATTGAATGGATCCCTAGCAAGTGCACGGTCGGGTAGCAAAGACTGTGATTCACAGCTCTGCCCCTTACTAGCTGACCTTGGACAAGTTTTGTCAGTGGTCAAGCTTTATGCCTCAGTTTCCTGATCTTTGGAATAGGACTCACAACATATCTCCTAGAGTAGTTAGGGGGTTAGCATAGCAAATATTGATAATGTGTTCAGCACAATATTTGACCCACAGCAAGCAGTATATTTGTATTTTAAGTATAACACAAAACACATGTCCTCATTATAGAGGGTAAACTGTCACTGTGGGAGACAGCTGAGACAGATCTGAACACCCCCACATATTCACAGAACTTAATAAGAGTTGTAGCAATGGTGCTCACTGACTTCAGCCAAGATTCATTCTTTCCTGCCTTAAAATTATGCCTTGAAGCAAAGCTTTCCGACAATTGTTTTTCCAAATAGGGACGAACAGTCCAGTCAAGCCATGGAGAAAGCCATATCTATGACTATCATGTGTGAACACGAATGTCATTCTAGCTAAGTCTATCAGGCCTTTTCTTTGGGGAATCATTTCGGCTGGTTCTAAGTGTGATGGAGGAGATAATTTTTTTTTCCTGATTTCATGTCTAAGATATGGAGTTGGTGAAAATCTTGGCTAGTTTCCTCCACTAGCAATAGAAAAGAACAATAGAAGAACAGAGCAATAGAAGAAGAACCTAATGTCTTGAATAGAAAAATAATTAGAGAGCAGAGAGCAACATCACACTAGGTCTTCAGTGGGGATAAAAGATAAGGGAATGGAAGATCCCCTTCCCTGCTAGGTCAGGATCCAAGTCACCACCCTGAGGAAGCTGGATAGTGATGTAGCTTAGCTCTTGGACTTGGGGCAGACAGATCTGGCTGATGACCTTGCCTGGCATGTAGTAGTTGTGTTATCTTGGCAACTTTGCTAACTACCTCCCTTCTGTAACACATAGGTAACAATGGTACCTGTGTCACTGAGCTGTTGGATTGAGTTTAGCCAAGCAAGACATATAACATATAATGTATAACATATAACCCATAATATATAATGTTCCTGGTACTCAATAAATGTGAAGTTTTCCATATGTCCAGGTCAGACAAAGGTCTTCCTTATTCAGTTCTTTCCCTTATAGGATCCTTAAAAGTATCGTCAGGAAGAGCTGGAGGGAGGGCATAGGTTGAAAGATCAGCTTTCTTAGCACAATCCATGAGTTAAGGTGCATGTGTCTGAAGGGGAAATGGGTGGGGCCTGAGCTGCTTGTGCTGACCTTTCTCCCCATGGTAAATGCCCTGTGATTTCACATCTGTTCCTTCCAGTGCTCCAGAGGCCACTGTCTGAAGTGAGGAGACAAGCAGGGAAATGCCTGAGCCAGGAGGCCATGGGATAATTCCAGGATAGGAGACACCCTAGCATATAGCAGTCCCCAAGGTATGTGCAGGGGGAAGAGGTAAGCCTGGCAGGAAATGCAGAGCTAGGAGGTAGGTAGGGTCATGGAAATGGTGGGAAAGTCTGGGCCATGTCTGTTGGTAGATGGCAGAAGCAACAGGGATGCAGGCAGGCAGATAGGCAGACCTGTCAGGGCAGCTGTGGGTCTCAATTTAGTGAGTGGTCATCTTTAGAGAGCCTGGCCCTGGCATCTAAAACAGTCATTGGGCTGAAGTAAGGGTAGGGCTTTGCTCGTTGGAAAGTAACAGACATGAGTCTTAGAGCATGGATTTGGGAAGGAGCCCATGAGAATGGGAAGCTAGCCCTAAGATACTGGAACTTGGCTCCAGTGGACCATAGAGGCAACACAGGAGGAAAATGATAGGACATCCCATCCACTACTTCACAATGTGGTCCAAATCACACTCTTTCAGGTGACATTCAGACTAGCCCTGTGAAGGAAGCTCTGTGTTCCTGCAAATCATCATCGTGTTCTCAGTGAGTGAACCAAGGTTGGCCTAGGCTAGATGATTTGCCCAGTGTCCCGGAGCTGCTCATTGGTGGAACCAGGGATCACCATGTCAGCTTTGTCACATCTCCCACTTTTACCTCTGATGCCAAAGTGCCAGGGTCTCTGGCTGGCCAAGGGCTCGGGGCTGCTCACCAACTGCTGTTCAAGTTTGATCTTCAGTATTATATGAGAAACCCTGCACTATGGTTGCAATCACATAATACTCCATGGGACTTTCAAAGGAATCGAATAGGGCTCCTCATCCAATTTCCTCAACTTAAACAAAAGGAAATGGAGCTTCAGAAAGGTAACAGCTCCAACTAGGGTCACTCAGCAAGACACTAGTCAAATAAGAGCCTGAACCATTTCTGACTCCTGTTATCTGTCCCCACAGGGGTGAGAGAGCTGTCAAGGAAGCTTTATTGTGCCATTTATGCCTAAAGAACATCTGTAGAATAAGACATTTAGAGGCCACCAGCATCTCTCATAGGACACGTGGCAGGAACAGTTTGTGTCTGCAGTTACATTTTGTAAACATTGCATGGAGAATACCAAGAAGCCAGCAAGGACTGCACAGATTCTATCTGCTTTCTAATTAGGATGAAGAACATGTCAATGGGAAAGAAATCAGATTGGCCATGAAGTGGGTGTCTTTAAGCCATGCAGAATGACAGTAGAGGTGGCAATCCCATGCCTTGTAACTATCTCAGGGTGTATGTCTATGGTTTTGGTTAGACCATTGTTTCCTCATCTGTCTCTGACTGGCTTGAGCATCTTGACAGCAAGTCTTGTCACATTCACTATTATATCAGTGGTGCTGGTACAAGGTTTGGACGGAGTCTGTATTCAGTAAGCATTTGTTGAATGGACTAGATGATTGAAAAATATTATTCAGGGTAAGTGTAAGACAACTGGGGATTGGTCTTTCCTCCTATATTACACCCACTATAGGTTCAAACTCCTTCTGTTGGAGGGTCCTGAGAGACCCCATGATCATCCTGGGATACTCCAGGTGTCCTTTTGAACAATGTCACCAAGAGCCATCAGCTTGGTGATAGTAGTACTTTTTTGGAGTTTGTTAATATTGATTGGCTGGGGTTAAGGACCTGGAGCAGCTACATGGGGCTTGGGGTCTGTATGCCCTGCTCTAATCTTGGCTTCATCATTTCTATCTCTGTGACCTTGGGCAAGTCATTTCAGCTTTTCAAGCCTCATTTTCCTTATCTGTAAAATGGTGAGGACTGGATGAAACCCTGTGCAGTGTTTATGCCCCACAAAGACTCTGTCCATGTTAGGTCTTTGAACTGTCATTCCCCGAGGAGCCCAGAAGAGGCCTCATCTCTCCCTGTTCCATCTGCCAGGCAGGCATAAGCAGGCTCTGGCTGTGTGCCCACATTGCCTTTGTTTAGGAGCACAAAGGCAAGCAGGAGATAATGAGGCAGTGAGGAGAGGAGTCTATTAGGAATGGCACCAGAGAAATACTGGATCCACAGACGTGCACTGTCGCAAGCCCATGATTGGATAACATTTCCATTCTGTTTCCTTCATCCATAACTTAGTTATTTAAAGTGCAGGGAGAAAAAGCCAGAATACACTGTTCTGTCTGTACAAATGAGGTTTATAAATAGCTGTTTGGAGATGAGTAGGGTAGGAGGCAGCATGGGGAGATGGTGTGTGTGGTGCCCACAGTACGCCCTGACTCAGTGCTGTGGGTGCACTCATGTATGTTTGGAGATGTTCCATCCATCTGGCTCTGCACGAAACATGCCTTGCCCTGGTGGGAGACCTACATGCCTTGCCTTTGGACAAAGAGCACCAAGGCCCTTGAACAGGCTTGGAGGCATTGTTAGGTATGACAAAAATGGCAGGATTTGGAAAGGGAAAGATTGGCTTCCTTCCTTCCCAGCTGTGTGACTATAGGCAAATTGGCTGGGCCTTGACATTCCTCTGTACCCTGCAGAAGTGATGCATTACTGATAAGAGCTATAGCTAAATTCTGAGGCAGCTCCACAGAAGTTTATGGCCTGTTTTGGCAAACTAGGCAGGGGTGCCTGATGCCATCCAGCTGCAGTGTGTGTAGGAGTCAAATTTCTTTTTTTATGGGCTAAAGAGTAAGAGCGGTAAAGAGGGCATGATAGCAATGTGTTGGTCACTGGTAGGGGGAAAATGTTCAGTAGGCCCCAAACTTTGAGCTATCTGACCTTCTAAAGGCTGAGTTTAGTTATTATTATTTTTGTAATTATTTAGGCAATTAATTGCCTGGCATTTCACCAGCAACATAGACTGCCTATGACCTGCTATTGAGTTCTTGCCCTGACCTTGCAGAGAGAAGAGGCTACAGCAGGTGTTAACCACTTAGTCTTTCTGATGTTCCAATTCTCAAGTTCTCAATCATGTGTCAGACCATGAGAAATCCCTTGTAAAGCTCTTATCCTGGACTTTAACCATACTCTTGGCTTTGTTCTATGTCCATCTTTGCAGCAGCTCAGGGGACATCCACCATCCCCGTATGTCTTCTGTGGTCCCACAGGAATGAGCACATTATGTATTCTTTGGAATGGTCTGAGCTCAGGCATTGACTACTACCATCTCTTCATGACTGGGGGACTTCCTCTTGGATCCAAGCCTGCCATTGGATTTCCTAGCTTCCGTTCAATTGTATAAACATTGAGTACCTACTGTGCAGCCATGGTTATACACCAGGTGAGGGAGATTAAGAAACAATCCAGTGGAAGTGCAAGTGTGGCTTAAGCAGTAGAGTGCCAGCTTTGAGTGAGAAAGCCAAGCAAGAGTGCAATACTATTACCCTGGTACCAATACACAAAAAGAAGTATGATGATTGCAACTCCTCTGTCCCTTCACTTTATGGCTTTGGACTAGTTACCCAACTCTAGTTCCCCCTCATAAAATGAGATCAATATTTAAATGAGGAAATAGTTTTAAGGTTCCTGGTGCAGCATGGGAACAGCCTTAGTATCTCCTAAGGCTTTTAGTCACTCCTGTAAAACAACAGAGGCTGCTCTCCAGAGTGAACTTATCAGCCATCCACCTGGGAGCTAGTACATGACCATGGCTAAGACCCACATCAGCCCAGTGGACCTATCACCATGGGAGAAACATGGCAGAAAGCTATGCTCATCAGTGGCCTGAAATGATACTCATTGTCTTCCTTTGCACTCCTACCCCCTGGACTTATCAATGATTTGTACCCCATGGTCTACAAAGAAACCTGGACATTATGTATAAACTCCCATGCCCTCTTCCTCTGCATCTCTTTTGCAATCAAAGTCCTGCCAATTCCTTTTGTTGTTGGTGGTGGTAGTGGTGGTCATGGGGCTTGAACTCAAGGTCTAGGTGCTGTCCCTAAATTCTGTTTTGCTCAAGGTGAGTGCTTTACCACTTAGAGCCACAGTGCCACTTCCAGTTCCCTGGTGGTTAATTGGAGATACGAGTCTCCAGGACTTTCCTGCCTGCGCTGGCTTTGAACAGTGATTTTCAGATCTCAGCCTCCTAAGTAGCTAGGATTGCAGGCTTGAGCCATCAGAACCTAACTTGCCAATTCCTTCCTACTTACTGTTTCTTCGATTGCTTACTCTTCTCTTACTCCCTGCCATTACCCAGGCCCCAGCTACCATTGCTTTTTACTACTTTCCTGCATCCTTCTACTTGATGGTTTGTTTGTCCTTGATATTGCTTCCACAGCCTGGTATCTACTGTCATTAGTCAAGGTAGGTCTTCAAAACAAGAGATCTGACCATATCATTTCCTGATGAATTCTCTTTATCAGCTTCTAGCTGTCTAGTAATGCTTATAAGATGATGTGTTGAGGGCCTAAGTTAGCTCACAATTAAAAATAACCAAAGCATGTTAATGCTTTTCCATAGGAAGGGTGTATGCTCTGTAGTGTGCCATAGTCCACATCTCTCCTAATGCTTTATCTCTGTCTCCTTCTCTCTCATGTTACTTGTCCAGTCTTTGGAGTCAGAGACCCAAGCTCAAGATCATAACATACAAGTTCCTTCACCAGTGACTATCCTGGAAGTCCTTCCTAGATTTATTTTTAGTCACTACTAAGTACGATGTGTTCTAACTCTTTTCTCTACCCTTCCCCAAATACCCAATATTCTGTGTTTTCATTCCTTATCCAAGCTGTTTATCTTGTGTTAGCAGCCTTCTGCCTTTAAACTCCTAGAAAATTCCTAATTATCCACTAAGACTATTCATTAACAATCTATGGTTTAAAATGTATCCAGAGCACTGTGTCACACTCAGTTTTCTCCTCTGAACTGGATGGAAGTATAGGACCTATGATGGAATTGTTGTGAGGATTAAATGAGATGAGCCATGTTGGGTGCTTACATAGAAGAATAACTGGGAGGCATATGGAAGGAAGTGCCCATTTAATACCAGCCACCACTTACCTGGCATCTAGATATAGTGTTTCTTTGAGCCATGGTGATAGCAGGGGCAGAAACTCTGCATTCTGTTTCTAGGCAGGGTGCCTGAGTGTGGCAGTCTCTTACTATTTACAGCTGAAGAAAAGAGAACATAATTGGTATCTATCAGGCAAACAGCTCATGGTATGTGGCTCAATGGGGTTGTGAAAGATTAGAAAGGAAAAAATCTGTTATGCCTAGAAAGCTCTATTTGAGAAAGCAAAACACAGAAAGTGAAATCTGATAGTATAAATGTATTTAGACTTGGACCTTCTAAAAACACACATGTATGTGTGCCTTGAAGAAATGTAAATATTTCATGGGCCATTGCTCTCAGACTGGTACTTCTAGGTGGTGAATGTCAGAGGCTCAGGTAAAGCCTTGCAGTGTCTGTTGCCAGTTCTGATGAATGAAGTTCTGGAGGATAGTTACCTGGGAAAAAAATTGTTAATTGTAGAACCACTTAGGAATCATAATTATTGTTCTTCTTTTTGGCATAGGAATGAGTTGGTTGCTTCAGATTGGATACTCAAAAGCCAAATATCTACAAGGTGAAAAAAAGAAACCACCAACCTGTAACAGACAGATGACAGTAGATCTGAGTGTGATAGAGGATAAACACTCTGTGCCATATTTTCCTTTACTTATGCAGAGAAAAGCTTACAGTGGAGACAGAAGCAGAAGCTCCTTAGCTCCATCTTTAGTCTGGAGTTGGGTCTGGGGCATCACTTCCAAGATAATTAAAACTTTGAGAAGGATAACAATGCAGAGAATATAGGACTAGGCATGAGATATTCTTGGCTGGGAATACCAAAGTTGTTGGTTACCTGATGTCAAGGCCTGAAGAAATGCATTTCTAAAAGGGGAAATATGGTCTCCATATTGAATTCCATCCTGCAGGAGACGAGCATTCCCTCTCAAGGAAATCCTATCACAGTGTGTGGTATGTAATAGATTTTGTTGCTGCTCACTTAGTTCAGCTATGTCTCTCTGCATAGGTTTTACTTCCCATTGCGCTTGGATGGTAGGTTTGTCTGTGTTACTATTTTGGCCAAGGAAATATAAGAAGAAGTGATATGACACTTGCAGTGGAAGCTTTGAGGGCCTATGTGTACCTAAGGATCAGTGGTGCAGGTGTTCCAGTGACCTGCATCTCGGTGTGATGGTAACAGTAGGGACACAGGAACAGGTTTCTGGTTGGCTGTCCATAGGTGTGCATGCAGCACAAGTGAGGAGTAACCTGAGTTGTATAAACCGCGGATATCTTGGTGGTCTCTTACCGAACTGTCTAGCACTGGCTGCCTAAGAATACTCTATATTTTAAAAAGATAAATACTCTATATTTAAAGTTGTAGGCATTTGCAACTTCCATGAATAACTAGGCGTGTTCTGATTTTTATAGCAAGGGGACCCTGAGAGTAGAAGTCCCCATAAGTGCTAGAAATAGAACAACAGCTGAGTTTATAAAGGAGCACCAAAGATGCCACATGACTCTAAGCCTACAAATTTATTCATACTGCAGGCATTCCTTCACTCACAGGCATGATTGCCCATGACCAGTCCTTAGGATTGTGGGAAAATGTCACAGAAAATGTCACAGATGCCATATATTGGCTTCCTACCCATTAGCCATATCTGATTGCATGCTCTTCCCTGATTACATCTGTTTTCTGTATCTCTGTGCATCTTGATCCTCTTCCTGGAGATAGCACTGTTATCTTCTTCCCAGTATCTTATCCCTCCATGATGACCAGCAGACTTTGTGTGGTTGTCACTGCTGCCTATGGAGCCTTTTCTAGGCTCTTCATACCCTCATTTTCCAACTATCACAGGATACCTCCATCAGGATGTTCTGGGGCCTCTCATGGGAGACATGTTCAGCTTCAAATGACCATCTTTCCTGTGACTCCTCCTCTGCCTTTTCTATATCTGTAACAACTCTACTGTCCACTTAATGATCAAGTCCATAACATACCATTGTGTGCTGTCTTCTATTCTTTCCTGTCTCATCTTTTATTTGACTGTGTCTTGCTCATTTCACCCCTGAAGTGATTTGTGCACACATTTACTCTTCTTGTCACTGTTTAAGTTCAAGACCTAATTATCTGGTGCTGGATTTAATCTAACAGTTTTCTTAGTCATTGTGTTCGCTGCCTCTCATCCATTCTCCATTCTATCACTTACTGTGTGATATTTCATTCCCTCCCTTCCTCTCTCTCTTCTTCTTACTTCCCCTCCCTCCCCCTTCCCTTTCTTGTGATACTAGGGAATTGAAACCAGGTCCTTGTTTACAAGGCAAGTGCTGGACCACTTGGACTATGCTTCAAACTCTTTTTGTTTATATTTTTAAATGAGGTAGGAGCTTTCTAACTAACCCTATACTGTGCTGAACTGCCCTAAGATTATAACCACATCCCTCCCTGCTTATAGTGTGCTATTTCTAAATATAGAGCCATTAGAAAATCTGTTATACCCATTGCCTCAATAATGAGGTTGAAACCTGTTGGCATGGTATTCTGGACCTTTAAAATCTCTTCCATTGAGTATTTACTACCTATTCTCATCCTTACCCTGATCACACACACATATATACACATGCATACTAATGAACCCCAATATGTGCAAATGTACACATACATATACATATATGTATATATATACATATATAGTCATATATACTTATATTTGTATATATGAATATGTATGTGTATATATATTTGCATTGAATTTACATAGTGTTTGAATTTACCTAGTATGTACATAGTATTGTTTGTAAGTCTGGACTTAGCTTTCATGGTCCAGTTCAAATTTCTTATGTTCTGGAAAGCCTTCTGTAGCTGAATAATCTCTAGGGCTTATGTTTATACCTCTCTTAAAACATTTCCATTGCTGGGAGTTGGTAGTTCACACCTATAATCCTAGCTACTCAGAAAGCTGAGATCTAAGGATCACGATATGAAGCCAGCCCATGCAGGAAAGTCCATGAGACTCTCATCTCAAAAAAAAAAAAAAAAACTCAGAAAAGCAAGGAGTGATGCTGTGTTTCAAGTGGCAGACTGCTAGCCTTGAGACAAACCCAGGCCCTGAGTTCAAGCCCCAGGACTGGCACATGCACACACGCACACACACACACACACACACACACACACACACACACACACACACACACACACACACACACACACACACACACACCAAAACAAAAACAAAAACAAAACACAACATTCCCACTGTCTGTACCAGCTATGATTTGAGAGTGTCACAGACAAGTGTCATCAAGGCAGACACAGTTGTTTAGTAGACAAGGTGTGGCTGTGTAGTTCTCCATGTATGTTTTTAGGCTATTTCATTTTAACAGCCCCTCTATCAGTAACTTGGGATGAGAAACATTCAGTTCATATCAACACTGTTTGCTATGAGTCTGTCAGATTCTTTTCCTCATGTCTTCCCGTTCTAGGCACAGGCTGAAGGATCAGCTTCTGTTTGAGACATGGCTACCCAGCATCTCTCATATCATGTCTCCTAAAGCCTCCACTCGGGTGTGGTTTGCACAAATTGCATGCTCTGGCCCAAGGCAAATAAGGAAGAAGCAATCTCTGAGAACATGGGGGGCTTACAGAGTGATGGTAATGAATGATCATGTCTAATGTGTTTACAGAGCGGGGTAAACAGATAATTAGGAGTTAGAATATACTCTACTATAATGGTTTGTTAAATGAAATGGATTCATATTGCTGAAAAATATTTTAAAGTACTTCTCGTTCTATTTCTTTATTTGTTAGATGTGTCATTTTGAAGGATGGGGAAATTGTTACTTTTTAAGTTTTGAATGGAAGCAGAGGTCATTAGAACAAATGATTTTCAGTCTCCTTTAAATCAGGCCCATGACTTGAGTTTCATCAATCAGATGGACCTTCTGAGACTGAATCAAGAGCTGCTTAGCACTTGCTAAGATGCCAGGAGCTCCACGTTCAGCGATTGTATAGTGGTAGCAGTGCCCAGTGTTGAAGTGCTAGACATGTTCAGGAATGGCCCTGTACTGAATTAAGACTCAGAGTGCTGTACTTGGTGACCTTACAGAGAGCACTGTTCTCTACTTCTGGCAATTTCCTGAGCCACCTGATGCCCTCCCTCTAATTTCTTCTGTTCATTGTTGCTGCTGTTGCTGTTGTTATTTTCTCTTCTTTTTTTTTTTTTGAGTGTGCTGATTCGTAGGCTTGCATTCAGGGCCTGGGTGCTATCCCTGAGCATTTTTTCTTAAGGCTAGCACTCTATAGCTCTCGAGCCACAGCTCTACTTCCAGCTTTATGGTAGTTAATTGGAGATAAGATGCTCACAGACTTTCCTGCTTAGGCTGACTTCAAACTTCAATCCTCAGATTTTAGCCTTCTGAGTAGCTACAAATGCAGGTATGAGCCACCAATGCTCAACAGGATATAGTTTTTTAATGCATCAGAAATCAGACTTCTTTCAAGACCTCTAGTTCTCTGCTATTGCTGTACTTAGAGTAAGCTGGTTTATTTCTGCAAGCCTCAGTTTCCTCATCCGTAAAGTGAAATTGGTAACAACATTTGCCTGATATAGTTGTAGCAACAGATATTCATGAAGGGGTTCAGGACATATTATAGAAGGCTAAATGTTTTTCATATATATATATATATATATATATATATATATATATACATATATACTGTACAGAGGTGATACAGTTACATGAATAAGGTAATGAGTACATTTCCTATGGAGCATTGTTACCTCCTCCTTTGTTTTTCCCCTACCATCCCTTCCCTCCCCATCTCCCCAACTCTTCCCTCCCCCAACCCCCAAGGCTAAATGTTTTTCTCAATTTCATAATATGTGCTTATGGCAAAACCACATCCAGAAGGTGGCTCTTGTAGCTCAGGGACAATACTGTGGACTTCCACTCAGAGGGAATTTATGTTGTGGATATGACAAAAAGGCCTGTGGTGAGAAGGAGAATATGAATTACACCTCTCTCAGCAAGTAGCTTATAAAGGAGCTCATCTGCCTGCATTGTTGGGAGGCCATGCTGCTGAACTCCATCTTTTATTGCCTTTCTTCTGACTAATTAGAGGTCAAAGGAAGAAGTAAAAGTCTTGATAGCTCCACTGGAATCATGAAATTCAGCCTGGAATAGTCTTTTTTTTTTTTTGTCAGTCATGGGGCTTGAACTCTGGGCTGGGCACTGTCCCTAAGGTCTTCAGCTCAAGGCAAGTGCTCTACCACTTAAGCCACAGTGCCACTATCGGTTTTCTGGAGGGTTATTAGAGATAAGAGTCTCATGGACTTTCCTTCCCAGGCTGGCTTTGAACTGTGATCCTCAGATCTCAGCCTCCTGAGTAGCTAGGATTACAGGTGTGAGCCACCGGTGCCCAGCTGGAATAGTCTTATCCATGCTGTCTTTGTGGCAAATACATGCTTAGTATGTGACAATGCTAGTGTGCTTGTCAATAGAAGGGGAGCCATCACCCTGAGACTGTCAGAGACCTTGGGTCCTGAGGATACAAGTGGTTGTCTGTTTTGTTTCACCACATCCAAAAATATACCCAACACAGAAAACTGGATGTTCATACATAAACTAAAATTGGGTCCCTGTTTATTACCTTACACTGAGATCAACTCAAGATGGATCAAAGACCTTAATGTCAGGCCTGAAACTTTGAAACTACTACAAGATGGAGCAAGGAATATTAAAACTTATCAGTACAGGCAGAACTTTCTGAGGGGGCATAGCAAATAGGAGAGAAACTTGATAAATGGGATTACATCAAACCAAAAAGTTTCTGTACAGCAAAGGATATAGACACCAACTACCTAGTAGAAGATCTTCAGCATTTATACATCTTGCAAGGGCCTAATATCCAAAATATACAAGGAGCTCATAAAACTAACTCCTCTCCCCTCAAATTAATAGCCAATTGACAAAGGAGCTGAATAGAGACTTCTCCAAAGAAGAAGTAAGAATGGCCAATAAACATATGAGGAAATATTCAACATCCCTGCCATAAATGAAATGCAAATTAAAGAAACATTGAGATTTTACCTCACCCTGTAGTAGGAAGACCCCACTCAGGCAGGCAAGCCCACCTAGTCATCCGGAGTGACAGAGCCCACCGCAACTAAGTTGTTAATAAGGAAGCAACTTTATTGAGAAGGTTCCTACACTGACCAGCCAGGGCTGCAGCACAGGCTTGGGAGCTGATACTTTGACCTCCAGTGGCCCATGTACTTTGATTTTTAAAGGCAAAATCCATGAGGTAGAGGCTGGTCACTCGCAGGTGACCAATGAGATTGTCACACACCCAAAAGATTGCACAGTCACACTAGACCACATGCAGGTGGCCAATGAGGTTACAGTTTGTCACATAATGGCTGTTTAAATCAGCCTATCACTTTTGGTTTAAGTGACTCACAAATTCAATGGGTAAGGTGGAGCTTACGGTAAGCATACACAAAGGAGGAGTTTAGTGGAGTTTACTATAAGCACGTGAAAAAGTCGGAGGTAAACTCGAGAAGTTGCCAGTATGAGCCAGATTACAACCTATCTGTTTTATCAGTCAGTCCTTAACTGAACAATCAAGGTGGGTTAGGTTGTTAAGGGGAGGGGGACCTAGAGGTATTCTTTCCATTCTAGGAATTGGGCTGGTTGGAGCCAAGGTTGAGTAAACCTTGTTTAAAGTTTTTTTTTTTTTTTCTCTAAATCCCTAAAACAAAGGCAAAGCCTGGAAAGAAGCTGTGCCAGCTCGAGTCTCCTCTCAGGGCCTACTTCAACCCCAGTAAGGTTGGTCAGCAATGAGAATTTAAACACTAACACATGCTAGCAGGGATGTGGGGGGGAAAGGAACCATATTACACTGTTGCTGGGAATGTAAACTAGTACAACCACTCTGGAAAGCAGTTTGGCAATTCCTCAAGTAAAACAAACATAGAACTACTCTATGATACTACTATTGGGCACTTACTTAGAATATTACAAGTCAGGATATGGTAAGGACATTTGCACATCCATGTTCTTTGCTGCACTCTTTATAATAGCCAAGTTATGGAAATAGCCCAAATGTCCTACAGTGGTTGAATGAATCAGGAAAATGTGGTACATGTACACAATGGAATTGTACTCATCTATTAGAAAGAATAATACTGTGTCATTTGCAGGGAAATGGATGGACCTAGAACAAATCATGTTAAATGAAGCCAGGCTCAGAGACAAATGGCACATATATTCTCTCTTATGTGGAAGCTAGATCTAAAATACAACTAAGCATGATAACATATACAGGGCTAAATATATTTAATGAGAAACAAAAAAACTAAAGGGGGATCTGCTTATGGGAGGAGTCCAAAGGCATAATTCCTCCATAATATACAATTTATCAAAACAAAAACCAGGATGGGTGGACAAAGGGGAAGGGGCAGAGGAATGGAGGGAGGAGGGTGAGCAAGTATAGTCATCATATTCTATGTACATTATGTTAAAAAATGAATAATGTAACTTGAGGGTAGGGATAGGAAAGGGGAAAACAGGGAGAATGAAGGAAGGGGTGACATTGACCAAGAAACATTGTACTCATATCCTGCTGACTCATGGAATTTTAATCCCTTTTTTCAACCACATAATAATAATAATAATAATAATAATAATAATAATAATAATAATAATAATACCCAACACAGTCACAGTGGCTTATCCCAGGATTCCAGCATGCTTCAAGATTTCTAGCTCTGGTCCTGATGCTTAGTGCATAGCATGAGCCAGTAGAGGTCTTCAACTTGCTATTTGAGGTAAGGGGCAACTGAGGCAGGCCTGTGGGTTTTTGAGGTATGTCTCTTTGACACTTGTCTGTTCTGTGCACAGGGCCTCGGGTCAAAAACTGCTACATAAAGAAAAGTTATGGAGACTCTCATTCCCTGTCTTTCTGTGGTGGATAGCTCCATAATGCCATTGGCCCCTGGAACTTGAGTGGAGTTTCATGAATGCAGGCCAGCTGTGAGGATAGGCAGCCCTCTCTCTGCATTTGTAGGGCAGAGACAGATGTGAATTTCATCTGGTCTGTTTTCTCTGGATGGAAGGGTTGTTAAGTTGAAGTGGGAGGAGAGATGGTCCCAGAAGGAGGAGTCCTGAGGGAGGAGAGGTTGAGGCTTCCCCTTTATATCAGGGCTGGGGTAACAATCATTTCTCTTTAGCAGTGGCTGAACTGACATGGCTCTAGGGTCTTCACCACATACAAGTCACCTGGTGTCTTTGCTCTTTGAGTCACATCTTTCCTTGGGATTCAGGAAAATGTCCTTGATGGTGGACTCTCTAGGTCAGCAGGTCCCCATGCCTTTCCTATGAAGGATGGTGACAGAGTCTCTCCAGGGACAGTATGACTGCAGGAGTGGATGCAGTGGCCTGGTTGGTTCTCGCTGCCCTGGAACTCAGGAGGGTAGAGAAGGGCCTGGCCTTCCTGGCTGAGGGAACACAGATCTTCCTTGGCTTGGCCTTCCCTGGGGACCACAGTTCCCTCTGTATAGCTCAGTGGCCTTGTTCAAGAAGAAGGTAACTGTGAGTCATTCTTTGGACTCTTCCCTGGAATCTTTTCTGCCATTTTCTGACTGAATTAAAGACCTACAGAATTCAAAGCTGAAGTAGGGGGCTCACAGAGTGGTGCTGATCTGGCATTTTCCTTAAAATACAATCAGAAGTCCTGTTGCCCCCAGTGCTTCCCTAGGGAGCTTCCTAGAGTTGCCTGAACAGAAAATAAACTAGTGCAGGATTGTGGGAGCCATGGGCAGACCTGGTCACGAGACTGAAGAGACAGGGAATGTGCCCCGGCCCACTGCTAGAAACAAGCGCACAGACAACCTTCCTTCACAGATACGGACAGCCAATGCTGGATGTGTTTCCCATAATGGAGACTGCCAGATCCCCTCCTCAAATAAAAGACTTGTCTTCCCACATGCTGGGAATAGAATAGGCAATAAGGCTCAGCTGTCCATGAGTCATATCTTTGCCAGACTGATCTTTCTTTTCATCCCAGCCCATGACAGCTCCGAGAGGCCACCTCATCTTCAAAACTTCCCCAGTGTCACTCTGTATAGATGGAGGCTCTCTGCTCCTGGCTTTGCATCCTGCCCTTCCTGGTACAGGCCCTAACATGCTCTCTTGCTCTCTCTTGAATTCCTGTTGTCTTCTCCGCCCTAGATTGTACTTCCAACATAGGAACAGCCATGACATTTCTGTCTGGCCAGAGGGGCTCTGTCATCCCTGTAAACTGCTCAGGTTGGCTCAGCAAATGGCCCAGAGCATCTTGGTAGAGAGGCCTTAAGTGTTCTGCCAGGGAGAAAGAGAGAAGCTGACCAGTTCCTGGTGGCCATTGAGGGTATCAGTGAGCAGGTTCCCATCACCATATCAGTCAGAGAGCAATCCTAGCTGTGTGTCCTACTCTTTTATTTCCTCCCTGGGTAATAGGAAGCAGTGTGTTCAATCCCTCTGTACCTCAGTCTTATCCTTATTTTGCAGAAGATGACTGGTTCTACACAGAATTTTTGTGAGGATTAAATGGGGACATCTTCCTCAGGCTTCTACAACAGCCTCCTGGGGCATGTAATAAGCTCCTTAGGCATGTTGTTAAAGGCCTCACCCAAGTCTATGACCTCACTCAAGTTTTAGCTCAGAAGCTTAGCAGGATCAGGCCTGATTAGTTTTTGGTGGGAAATGACATCTAAGAACTCTGAGATAGGGCTTTTTCTGTGGCCTCAGGACCAGCAGCTTTTGTAGTTCTTGCTGCCTCTTGCTATCAGCCCCCTTTGTTTGGTGGCTTCTGCTGCATACTTGACTGGCAGACCTTTCCCCAAGTTATTTCCTTAGCTATAAAAGCCCATTACTGGCACTGGGAAGTCACTGGTTTACATGTACCATGGGCACACCCATTCTTACCCACAACTATGGGCCTGATCAGTGGGTTCCAGAAAGCTGATCTGACTGTGGTCTGGTGTTGCCCTGCCTTGCTATGAGGTGTCTCCTGCAGACAGGAAGGAACAGGGCAGACACAGACACAGGGAGACTGTATAATACATAGAACATTCTGGTGGCAGTGGTTCCAGTAGAGATCCTCAAGGGGAAGATGAAGTGTTCGATGGTGCATCAAGGGAAGATACAAATCAGGTTTGGTTCACCTCACCTACACAACCCCTCTGTGAGGATCACACTGAGTTCCTTCCTGGCCTTGATAGAATTCCCTGGGCCCCTCTTCATCTTCTCCCCACCTTTCTTGGCATGGATTTGCATCTAAATGGCTGATCTCTACAGATGGCATCAATCAGCCTTTCAGGCTTGGCTCCCAGGTGGGAGCAGCCAGTGGGCAGCACTTGGCAGGGACTGTGTTCTTTCATGAACAACGCCCATAGCTGCAGCTCCTGCTGGGCTCCTGGAAGGATGCCCTCCTCCAATCTCTTCAAGTCTGATGTGGTTTTTACTGCCCCTCCTGCTAGCCCAAGTGCCTTTGTTTCTTGGTAACTTTCCTCAGTTCTGCCCGTGTTTATCAATAGTTCTTTCATTAGACTCCCTCCCTGTTTTCTCACTGGTCCACTCACTCTGGCTGATGCAGCCCAAGAGCTGTTAGAGAGCAGAGTGGGGGCTGAGTTGTTGCCTGTACAATCCCCAGGTACTCATGTGCCCAGCTGCCTTTGGGGTGTAGCTCCTCCATTGCTAGAGTATATTAGAGGTTGGTTTCCCCAAGGAAGCACTGGATCTCTTAGTTGCTACCCTACTGTCCTTAAAGTGGAGGAGAGGACTAAAGAAACCAATGCCTAAAGAACTGGCATCAGAAGGTTCTGGAGGGCGTGGCTCTGTGTGTCTCTTCTTGTTTTTCAGAGCCTGTGTGTAAAGAAGCTGATGAGCCCCAGGCTCCCGCCCACTCACACATGACTAATACCCTGCTCCTAGAGAGCTGATCTACTAATTCTGAATGGTTTCTACACTGAAATCCATTCCTGTTGACAATAAGCCACAGACTGCAGTAGTTCCAATGAGTCTTCTAACACCCCTAAGTTTCCTAGAAAACACTTTTTTGTGTGTTCAGCTTCATGCGGAAACCATGAACTACTTTGACTGTTTCAGTTTAGATACTGGATCTCTTTCCTTGGATTTTAGCTCTAGAACTTTTGAGTGGATAAAAAATAACCCTTGTAAGCATAGCACCCAGACCTATCACCTCTACTAAGAGGGATTCAGAGTGGTGGAAAAACCCTGGAAATCCCAGATCCAATTAATAATTCCATGAGACAGTTCATTAGAATGCACAAGTACTTAACTAAACAAAACCGTAATCGAAGTTGTCAGAAGTGATCCGCAGTAGTGTTGGAATTTTCTCATTCACACATCATTTCCTCTACAATTTAGTTAGATAACAAACACTACTTATCCCGTCAGTGGCTTTCTCAGCCATGAAATGCATTCGGTGTGTTGAACTAACAGCGGAGAAAGGGCTTGTAGTGAAGTGGACCCTGAGATGGGGCCCCAGCTGGTAGGATTCCCTTTTGAGCTTTGCCTTTGTTTTAGGGATTTCAGACATGATGGGCCTACTTCCCGGAAGAAAAAAATGCATTTGGTCCCCCTCCCCTTAACAACCTGACCCATCCTTGATTATTGAATTAAAGACTGACCCATAAAACAGATAGGTTGTAATTTGGCTCCAACTGGTGACACCACGTGCTTAAGGTAAACCCTGCCTTTTGCATATGCTTACAGTAAACTCCGCCTATTGGCCACCTGTATGTGGTCTGGTATGACTGTACAATCCTTTGTGTGGTACCTGCGCGTGACCAGGCTCGACCTCATGGATTTTGCCTTTAAAAACCAAAGAATGGGGGCTGCTCAAGGTCACAGTATCAGCTCCCGAGCCTGTGCTGTGGCCCTGACTGGTCAGTGTAGGAACCTTCCCAATAAAGTTGCTTCTTTGAACAACTTTGTTTCACTCCCGATGACTAGGTGAGTTTGCCTGCCTGAGTAGGGGGTCTTCTGACTATAGTAGCTGAAGAAGGTTCTTAGCCCTGGGATCAGCAAGGCTTGAGCAACCATACCCAAAGTCAGCCTGGCATCCAAAGTTCTCTGTATCTGAGGATGATGTCCCGCTCCTGGAGTCTTTAGGGCTGGGCTATCTCAGAGCCATTTAACCAGGCTGGAGTAGGCACTTGGCATGCAGAAAGCCTGCTTCTCCCAGGATGCTCTACATTCCACCATTACTGCTTCATTCCATTGGCTGAAGCTGGTTATAATGGGAAAGTGCAGATTCCTTTCTTAGGAGGGTCATTTTGGAGAGTTATTCAGTGTTCTCACCTCAGTTAGAACAGTCTGTTTAGTCTTCTTCTCAAGAGGATTTGAAAGGGGAGGGTCAGGTGGTACAGCTTGAGCAGGCTACTGGGACTGCAAACTGCAGCAAGAGCTATGATTGCAACCTTACCCTGCCAGCCTCTCTTGGGGCATTGGAAAGGGAGTGTCTGCTTGTTTTAGGTATTATTTATGAGATCTGTACAGCTCCATGGTAGGGATGCTGCAGCTGTTTTGTGAGGGACATGACAATCTCTCATTATTTGAGGATAATGACACTACCACAACTATTTACCTTGATTGATTAAGATAAGTCCACAAGTGTGCTTATATGGGTATATTTGTTTCTCTACTCTTTTCCCCATCTTTATTTCTTCTCAGGTTAACAAAGTATTTGTACATGTGGCAATAAAATTGTATTTTGATCCTAATGGAATCAAGAAGGCAGTAATTTTGAATGACAAATTTTACTTCCCTCTTGGGTTACCTGATTGCCTGGGGTAAGTGATTTCTCTGTGGCCTATTTTGTAGAGCTGGTATTGTTTAGGCTGTGGTAGGGCCCTTCTCACTGTCCTGATCAGTCTTGGGACCCAATAGAAAGTACTTGTATTGCTTCATTGCTGTTTTTGCCAGCAGCTCTAGGACTTTCTCATTCTCTTTCCATTCTCCCAAGTACCTGGGCCCTAAAGGAACTTCTCTGTTCTGGTGCTTCATAGCTATCCCTTCTCTCCTTTTTTCTCTCTCTTCCTACAATAGATCTGCATTCCTCCCTGTGGGATCTCTATATTGTTCTTCATACTACTGCAATGCTCTTCCTTCTGAAGAGCCATCTGGCTGCTTTCTCCTTTCTTCCCCTTCCTTCATTCAGAGTTTTGCTCAGGAGTCAGCTTGTCAGGAAGGCCTTCCCCTGCCTAACTTTACCCAATAGCCCATGGTACTCTCTGTCTCCCTCTTCCTGCTTAATTTTTCTTAGCGTCTCTTGTCATCCCCTGACATGTTTCATACTTGTTTGTGTGTTTGATCATCTCTCTCTGCCTGTAAGCATATAAGCTCGGTAAGACCAGGCTTTGCTGGTTTTACTCACTGACTTTCATGTGTAGGTAGTGGAAGAGCAGAAGACTTGAAGACCAAGAGACTGAGGTTGTGAACCTGTGCCTTCCTTGGCAACTAAGTGACCTCAGGCCATAGCTTCCACTGATTTGTTTATAAGGCAGAGCTATTAATGCCTACCTCTTGGGCTGTCATGAAGATTCATAGTAATAGCTCATCTCTACTAGGTGTGGATCAGCTGTCGTGTGCTATACAAAGCTCTTTCTAGGCCAATCTCATTTTTTCCTCATTACTTTTCTTAGTTTGCAAAGGAGACCACTGATTCACAGATGAAATGACTTGCCCAAAGCCTCACAGCTAGAAAGTGCTGGATTCAATACTGGAACATAGAGCCTGAGGCTAGACTCTATGATGCCTGTCATTTGGATAACATGTGTTTCGTACAGAGCTCTCAGTAAGCGATTGCTGTTCTCTTGAATATGACCTATCTTTATGATCTCTCCTATGGCTGAATTTTCTTCTGATTTCTGACCGTTTACCCTCTATGAACAACCACTCCTCCTTTGACTTCTGGTTTATATTTTTGGCTTGCTTTCATTCTTTGGCCTTTTGGGATCCAAGCTGCAGCCTGCCTTGGCCTGGTGTAGCTGCCTCTGCTGTTACTCCATCCTGTGGTCAGCTCCTTGGTGTCCTCTAGTCTCTTCCCAGCCAGATGGGAGCAGCTGGCAACACAGGACAGAGCTTCGGCCCAGGACAGAAGTCTGTTAAAACTGAAGGGGGTAGGGAGGTTGAGCATTTCTTCATGTGTCTATTGGCCATCCTTCTTTCTTCTTCAGAGAAGTTTCTCTTTAAGTCATTTGCCCACTTATTTATTGGGCAGTTGTTTCTTTGAGGATTTGTTGTTGGGGGATTTAATTTTTTGAGTTCCAAGTATATTTTAGATCTGAGACCCTTGTCCGTTGTATGGCTAGTGAAAATCTTCTCCCAATCCGTGGGCTTTCTATTGATCTTGCTAGCTATGTCCTTTGCCATGCAGAAGCTCTGCAATGTCATGCAATCCCATTTGTCCAACCTTTCTTTGATTTGTTGTGTTTCCGGGTCTCTATTAAGAAAATTTCGGCCTGTGCCAAGGAGACCTAGGGTTTAACTCTAATAACAACAGATGCTGGAGGGGATGTGGACAGATGGGAATCTTACTGCATTGTTGGTGGGAGTGTAAACTTGTTCAACCACTTTGGAAAGTAGTATGGAGGTTCCTCAAAAGACTCCACATAGAGCTCCCCTATGACCCAGCAATCCCACTTTTGGGCATTTACCCAAATGTTTACAAACAAGACCACACTAAAGCTACCAGCACGACTATGTTTATTGCAGCATTATTTACCATAGCTAAGATATGGAACCAACCCAGATGCCCCTCAGTAGATGAATGGATCAAGAAAATGTGGTATATATACACAATGAAATTCTATGCCTCGATCAGAAAGAATGACATTGCCCCATTTGTTAGGAAATGGAAAGACTTGGAAAAAATCATATTAAGTGAAATAAGCCAAGCCCAAAGAAATATAGGTCCTATGGTTTCCCTTATTTGCAATATCTAGTATATATATGAGTCAAGCAGAAAAGGTCAGATAAGGTGATGTTAGGAAAATGAACCCTAAGATATGTATTTAATTTTTTTTCTTTCATGCATTTGTTTCTATAACATTTATAAGATTATTTCTTTGTTGCTTTGTATGTCCCTCCCCCACAGTATAACCCCTGCTTTCACTGTATTTGATGTCGGTATAATTTGTGGAGGGTAAGGGGAAAAACAAGTCGTTTAAATAGGGATACAGGTGGACCCATTGCAACAATGAGAAGTACAAGTTGTCATGTCGAAAATGAACTTTACAACTTGGGGGGGGGGAGGATTAGGTGGGGGGGTGGGGGGAGGCTGGGAAGGGATGGGAAGGGTAAACAAAGGAGGAGGCTACAATGCTTGATAAGAAATGTTCTCACTATCTTGCCCATGTAATTGTAACTCCTCTGTACAGTATTTTCACAATTAAAAACAAAAAAAAATGAAGGGGGCATCCTTGAGTTTGACATTATAGGATAAAAGTAGGAAGGGACATCAGACCAGTGCTTTGTAGCCACAATGAGATTAGTGACAAGCAATGGGAAAAATAGGTCCACATTTTAGGAAGACTGATTCATCCTTGAGAATGCTATTCTTATACATGCTGAGAAATGCCAGGACTTGGGTCCCTTGGACAGAAAGGAGATTAGCCATCCACTGCCATTTTAAAAGCAGAGCTCAGGGAGCAGCTTAGCAGCGGAGGGGGGGGGGGAAGGGCGGTTGGAGGAGGGTCTGGGGGAGGGCTTCAGGAATGTCACTGAGTAAAGGAATTTGTCTCTGTCATTGCAAGTCCAGAGAGCCTCTGCCAGCAGCCTGTTGGAGGTGATTCTCCTGAACGTTCAGCTGGGGAAGGAACTTGTTCACCTTGGACTTTGCGAACCTATATTCCAAAGTCACGCGAATCCAATGTAAATCCCAACATTTACTGCCTGCTTAGCTTTAGACATAACTTCACTCCTGGTCCTTGGTTTTCCTCATGTGTATTGTGTATTGTGAGATTTATTGGATAGGTTTGGGACCAAGGTTATTTTTAGAGAATGTGTTTTAGGAAGCTCAAGTTCCTGTTCTAACCCCTCTCTCTGTGATCACAAGCATTTCAGAAGGTCTCCTTCCTCCTGGTGGATCCTGTTAGCCCATGGTAGGTCCAGCACCTATTGGTCATTTGTCCCATTATCTTTCTGATCCATTCAAACATGGTATAATTTTTCTAGCTGTTCCATCAAAATCAGTCAGACAGGACACCTAGTAACTGCTTAGGAACACATTTTGGTCCCAGTTACAACAAATGAACAACAACCTTTAAAGCTTTACAAAAAATAAATTACATTCCTTTTGAGCGGTCCCAGAAGAAATGTCACTGGAGACATAAAACTCTTTTACTGTGGCCTGTGTAAACGTCCCAGGAAACTGACTTCCCATTCCGTAAAATCTCTCATCCGTTGTCTTGAACAAAACAGATTGAATTATTTGAAAAGCCAGCACTTGAAGCTTGGCAGAAAAGACAGAGTACACTCATAATGCAGAGGTGTGGAGCATGAGTTTACATTACGGGAAGCACTGTTACTAATGTCCTCACCCAAGTCCTCTGGGAGGTACCAGTCCTGGCTTCTTATAGGACATAGATGAGTGACCCATGACTGGGAAAGAGACAGATCCTGTAGCTAGTAGTGAGTTTAAAAGCTGGAATCAGATTCTTGCTCAGATGACTCTATCTGGAATCATTGAGAATAGAGCCAGGAATGGAAAATCAGTAGAAGTATACTGACCCAAGCATTTTTCTTTCATACCTCATATTTACTCTCCCAACCTTTTGAAGGAGGTTTGTGATAAATTTATCTTAAAACAGGGAAGTAAGACTCAGGTGTGAAGTGCCTTTCCTAAGGTCACACAGGAAGTGAGCACTAGAAACTGGATTTGAACCCAGGTCCACATGTGTATGGCCTGACAATGCCTACCCTTCTGTTTCATCAAGCTTCTCTTTTCTTACCCGGAGAAGAGTCTACTGTTCTAGGCTCTAATAATTGAGAAACCTACATGGAATTCTAGTGTGTGTGTACAGCATCAGACCCTACTGCCCATCACATCCCTGATCCCTGCCTCACTGGGGAATTTCCATGCACTCAGGACCCTCAGAACCCCCTCGGTCCACCTGAGATCCAGGATGTCTGTGAATAACAAAGCACCACAGACTGATCCCAAGAAACAGTCTGTGCTCTTGGCAGATCTGGGTCAGGCAGTCTGTCAGCTATGAGACAGGGACAAGGTGCCCAGCTATGAGAGACTGCTCTCTACTCTGCAAGGCAGGGCCACATACCTCCAGGATCCAGGACCCCATTAGTATAGGAGGTTCTAAGTGGAAAAACTGACTTTCTTCTTTGGTGACTTTATGAGGAAGGCTGGAAACCTAGGATTGCTGGATTCCTGGCAAGATCAACTGATTGATCTATCTGTCTGTCTGTCTGTCTGTCTGATTTTTTTTGAGACAGAGTCTCCTTAGGTAGCCCTGGTAGCCCCAAACTCACAATTCTTCCCTCAGCCTTCTCAGTGCTGGGATTATACCACTATATCTGGTTCTCCCAGGAAGATTTTAAAAATAGGATTCTTGCTGAGCACTAGTGGCTCACTGGTAATCCTAGCTACTTAAGAGACCAAGAGTGGTAGGAAGTTCATGGCCACCTCAATCAAATAAGAATTCATGAAAACCTACCTCAAAAATGACCAGTAATAATAGGGCTAGGGATAGCAAGTCTGAGGCTCTAAGTTGAAATACCAGTGCCCACCCTCCAAAAAAAACCAAACCCTTCAAAATAAAGATTCTTAACCTAGACTTTTGAATAGGCTTTAAGACATTTGTGAACATATAAAAACTGTGAGAACAATTCTGTATGTGTGTATATATGGAGACATGTGTGTAATATACATGTTTATATGTATATGTGAAGTAGGATACATAATTATATATGCATGTATATATGTATGCACATATATAATCTACATATTCACTTCAGGCTACCACACCAGGAGGCTTATAAACAACAGAAAGTTATTTCTCATAGTTCTGAAAGCTTAAGAAAGGGGTGCTGGTGGCAGAGGTATTTAGTTTCAAGTATACCTTGCTGGGTCAAGTTGAACATCTGGTCCCTCTAGTTTTCGAAGATTCTGTGACTGGGATTTAGTCCTTGAAAGCCACCTTTAGATACCGGGTATGCTTATTCTCAGGGGAACTTCCTTCATCCCAAAAGGAGGGACAGCCTGTTTTCAGAACTACCAGGAAAGTACTCATGTATAGCCTGGCCTTACATCACTAGACAGTCACATGCCTTTGCTTAGCAGAAAGTGGAAGCTACCGAGTACACAGATACTGACTGACCTATGTCAGAGCTATCGAGCAGCTTTGGAAGCTATAGATATCTGTCTGGAAGCCTGCTGTGTAAAGGATAGACTCACCACACAGAGCCCAAATCGTAGCTGCCATTGTTACAGAGCTGAGTTCTAAGACTGCACTCCATTACAAGCCTCTAATTGAAAATGATATTCCATTGTGCTCAGCCCTTGTACAATAGTGATGTCTCTCTCTGAAAAAGATTACAGCCTAAAGAAACTGATGAGCCAACATGTCACACGAATGGGCAAAATGGCTCTATCACCAAACAAACTCCTCATAGGCAGGTGCTTTCACTTCTAATTTTTGCATTGAGCACAGGGACAGGAATTTCCATGCATCAGGAAGTGTCACTAGATGGATAAATGCCTTGCATATGGTTAGGGTTAGGGTTAGAATGGACTTGATGTACTTTCTGTGTCCCTGGTACCTGAACTAAAGCCTTCAGGATGAGCTGTACTCGTGGAAAATGGGCAGAAGTGACTTGAATAGAAGTTGGATCATGGTGAGACTTTATCAAAGAGATCCAGGAAGCTTTTATTACCCTGTTTCATAGTTAATGCTTCCATCTACCAGTACAGATGGCCTGTGAGGAGGGTGCTAAGACAATGGATGTGAAACTGTTGACGCATTTAGTGCTGTGGAGAAGGCTTACTGCCATTAAAGGAAATGCTTTTATTGTGAGAATTACCAAATCCCTTCTTCTCATGTTGCCTTGGCTGGTTCTTGATTGTTTCAGTTGCATCAATATTGTCACTGTGACTTCTTGGTTGTCATACTCCATTGGGGCAGGAGCTGATAGTATCCTATTGACTGGCCTTTGCACTTGATTGGACTTTTCTGGGCCATAATAAAGGGTCTGGAATGCTCAGATACTATACTGAAGACCCTAAATGGATATGGTTCTTGTCAAGATATCTCTGAGAAGATGTGATTTCCAGCTGAAAGTGGGTGCTGGAAATATCCTAAGCATTGATGTTGCCCCCAACATCCAAAGGCTATTACACCATTTGAAAAAGGATGGAGCAGTCTGTGAGTTGACCACAGGACCATGAAGGATTTGAATATGTGAGATAAAGGCCAGTCCCTTGCTCTCTGCCAGTGGTGAGGGCCTGGGCATGATATGTCTAAGGAGATGTGAAGAATAATAGAAAGGGGGAAAATTCCATCTTTACAGGAACAAAAGCTATCAGTGTGATTCTAAGTTTTTCCTGTCATTCAGTAACTTCTTATTGAGCAGTTACCATGCATAGCATATTATGTAGGCCTGGGGCTAGAGGAGAACTCATCCATGGAGTTTTCAGTAAGGGCTACATTAAGATATACAGAGTTCTAAAAATAATAGTACTCTTCCTCTTTTTCCTATATGGAATTCAAAATAAAAATATGTGAACTTGTACATATTTATAAGGCATACCAACAATTCTATCATTCTCATGATAACCACTGAAATGTTTAAATGTATATATATATATATATATATATCGATCTTTAGAAATATTAATGTTCTGAACAAATGCCCCACGTGTCATGTAGATGCCAAAACACTATGTGAAGAATAGATGCACATCGCACCACATGTACCATGTGCCATAATTGTCACAGATTGAGCAGACTGAGAGAACTCGGATAAAAAGGAGAGCACTTTTTTTTAACAAATGCTTCTAGAAAAGCAAAATAAAGATTGTCTTTAGACTTCCAAGGTACTGAAGATTACAATTCTAAGATGGGAATTATGGCAAAGCAATCAAAATGAATGAGGGCAAAACGTAGGGTATATCAAAAGCATAGAAAAGCTCAGATTGGTCCAGAAATGAGAATGTGTGAAGAAGTCATTAAAGAGAGAATGAGGTGGGGGGGCACAGCCTGTTAAGGATAAGGAGCTTGTATTACATTGGGTGGTTCTTGGAAGCCACTGAAGGCTTTTGTACCCTTTTTTGTTATTGGTGACCAATTTTCACCTTCAAGATATTCCAAACCACCCTTGCATTACATTTAAGAATATCTCCAGCGATGAAGTGATGCCAGAGTAATTGAGTGTTGGTAATTGCTTTCACTGTGTTTTGGCATAATGCATCTTTAAAATGGAGTTCTATCCTGTAAGTGTTTCTATAGAAGAAAAGTGCCAAAGACTTCATTATCATTAACCAGTGCCAAATGGGATTATAGAGAGGGAGAAAGCAAACGAAGACCAGGCCTCTGTCCTCTCATTACTGCTCAAATCTGTTAGGGAGGGAGCACAGTAATTGCAGTGATTAAAAAACAACAATAATTTGGGGAAGCAGATTTTCACATGGCCTCCAAGTAACATCCCACACATTATTTATTAATTACAAAGGAGCAGAGAAACTTTACAATAGAGAAATGTGGTAGGCAACATCTTAATCAAGTGCTTACACTTAGAAGCACTCGTGATGGGCCAAACTGACATTATACAGCATCTGATGAAATGCAATGGGAAGGACATAGAATTGCATACATAGTACAGGTGCCAAAACCTTTTAGCCTGAAGATAACAAAGAGAAATTAACTGGGCACATCCACATTGCAGGATATCATATGCATAGATTTGAAATGTCAATGTTTTGAAAGACAAAACAAAAATGCATATGTTTATACAAGGAAATGCTCTACACCAAAACAAATAAAATATAGGACAACCAAATGCAATGTCCAATCTCAGGTTGAATTGAAAATTGGAAAAAATAAACAAAGACCAAAAAAATGAACAAAGAGCTATGAAGAACATCGAGCTATGAAAAACATCATTGAAAAGTTTGGGAAAACTTGAATATATATATATATATATATATATATATACATATATATATATAAAATAATAGTTCTAGGTTACTATTATATATGAGGATTAGAGAGAATGAGAGAGATCAAGCATGTGCATGAGTGAGAACTTAAATTTTTACAGTGGATTAATCTAGAATGTAATACAAACTTTTGCACAAAACTACAGGAAATCCTTGTATTGCAATAAAGAAAATGTGATCTCAAATTGGTTTGAAGTTAACTTTGCATGTTGTTAAGTTCCTCTGAACCAAGTTGTACATAATATAAAAGAAGAATATGCTATAATTTTACTGCACTGTGAATTTTGGTAGTTTGCCTTTTATTCTTATTTATTTCCATTGCACAAAAAGAATAGAGTCATCTCTGATAGATGGAAGTGAGCCTGGTTTCCAGTTTCCCAGGAGCTATCATTCTATGGCATCCCCAGAGGGGTTTGGGCAAGAGTTTCAGGTCTCCATAGAAATGTTTTGGTTATGTGCTTTGCTTCCCTTAGGGTTTTCTTCATTTAGTTGTGCTAAATGTTGTGGTGGTCTCTAACTTCTCATGTACTTGCAGCTCTTGAGACACTTATCCTTTCCACTCTCAGTGTTTCAAAGAGCTAAGCTGCTATGCCATGCATAGTCAGAAAGTGACAATGCATATCATTGACTAAACAACTTCAAAGTCTTCCTGAGGCTTCAAGATCTAGTAAATGTATCAATATCTTATCTATCAGTCCTATGACTAAGGTTCAAATGAAATGTTTATTTCTAACTGGGCACCAGAAGCGTATGTCTATAATCCCAGCTACTCAGAAGACTGAGATCTGAGGATTGTAGTTCAAAGCCAACCCAGGGAGGAAGGTTTTTGAGACTTTTATCTCTAATTAACCATAAAAAGCTGGAAGTAGAGCTGTGGCTGAAGTAGTAGAGTGCCAGCCTTGAGCAAAAAAGCTAAGAGACAATATCCAGGCCCTGAATTCAAGCCCAAATTACCCCCCCCACACAGAAATGTATGTTCAAAAACCAAAGCTTATCTGTAAACCAGCTACAATTCTAGATCTTTAATTCATGTTGCACCCAAGATTAAGCAAGGAATGAACATGGCTGCTATAGAGGACATACAGTTCCTCTGTCCACAGTGTCTTGAAGAGATGGAGATTAATAGTCAGCACATAGAGAAACTTGTAGAATCAAGCAGTTGTGTGAGAACATCATTACCTAAAATTACTACCATTGTTAATTACTGCTACTTTTACTACTATTGACTATTCAATCCTCAAAAAAAAACTCTCATGTGGTGAATGATATACTTAATGTTTTACAGGTGTGGAAACTGAAGCTCAGAGGGTCTATGTAAGTTGTTACAAATCACATAGCTGCAAGTTAATGTAGAGCCAGGGTTTAGATTCTGCCCATCTGACTATAAAACCTATGCTTTTGCATACTTTGGTGACCCTAATATGTCCTTCCTCCAAAGGAAACTGGCATTTATACTGTTGTGTTGAAATGAAGAAGGAAGAGCCTTCTCTCTCATTAAAGGAAGTTTAGATAGTCAGAGCATGAAGAAGACACATTTGGGGACACTTCCTAAACAGATTATCCTTCACGTTGCAGGCAATACACAGGGGCAGGGTTGGGGTGTAGAAATATGGTAAAAAAAAAAAAAAAAAGAAAAAGAAAAAAGAAAAAGAAAAGGAAAAAAAAGGTCAGCCTGAGTTCTGAGTTTTGGCAGAGTTTGTACCTTTTGGTGTCTCACCCTTAAAAAGGGGTAGATAGTCAAGGATCATTGGACACTTAAAATGGAAGGCAGAGAAACAACATGAAAGATAGGCATAAAGCAAACAAAACCAGAAGAACGCAGCCCTAAAGAAACATAATCCAGAGAGAAAACATCTTTAAAAAGTAATTTAACCCGGGGGGGGGGGGAGGGGGGGAAGAAGAAGAATTGGGATTGGGGGGGGAGGAGGGAGGCTGGGAAGGGATGTGAAGGGTAAACCAAAGGAGGAGGCTGCAATGCTTGGTAAGAAATGTATGCATTATCCTGCCCATGTAATTGTAACCCCTCTTTACAGTATGTTCACAAATAAAATAAAATTAAATTAAAAAAAAGTAATTTAACCATCCTCAAAGAAATACACATAAAAGTTGTATGTAGGTGAGACTTTTTTTAAAATTCAAAGCTCTTGGGAATTAACAACATATTAGCCAAAGTGAAGGATGAGTTAGAAGTTAAAATGGACATATCTTTTAAAAACTAGAGGGAAGACAAATGACTTGGGTTAATGGTAGGAGAGAAAAGACAAGGAATTAAAAGCATCATCCTTGGAGGTCCAAGTGTTCCAGATAGAAAGGAGATTACCAAAGGAATACCTCAATAATATTCTTCATAACTGAAGTGCATGTCAGGATTGAAATGTCCCACTGAATGAATGAAAATAAATCTATGTTGAAGCATATATGGTGAATTATCAGAATCCTGTGGCCAACAGAAACTTCTCTAAGCTCAGGCAGAAGAGACAGGAATTAAATGGCCTAATAGCTACTGATGACCCGAAAACAATGATAAAGTGGTGCTTTTAACATTCTGAGGGAAAATGGTTTTCAAGTTGTAAATCTATGCTCACCTATACTATTAAGTGTGGCTGCAGAAGAAAGTCATTTTCTGAAATGTACTGATGGAGATACTGGGAAGGGGGTGGCAGAATATGTTTGTGTGAGACAGAGAAGCTAGCAGAGAACATTTAAAACTGAAGGAGAATTAGGAAGAGGTGTATGTTGCATATATACATATATATATATATATATATATATATATATATATATATATTACAGAGAGATGTGGTAGTAGGAGAGTGAAAACTTTTGCCCCAAAGGAGTGGGAGTTGTGAGTGTGGCTTTCTTGGAACTTGGGATCATCTTGCCTCAGCCTCTGGAGGGCTAAGATTACAGATGTATACATACCTAGTACTAGAAAGGATAATTTCAAACTATAGTAGTTGACCCTTGCCTAACATATACAATGTTCTGGGTTCAAATCCCATTCCTGCAAGAAAGTACACAAAAATATATTAGAAGAGGCATTCAAAGGGTACTATATGCATTTATAGAATCATCACAATGAAAACCCCTTATTAATGTTTGCTATAACAAAAAAAAAGAAAAGAGGTATTTGAACTTTCAAGATGCATGAAAACTTGGATAAATGTAAGCCTAAAAGAGCTGAGACAGAGAAGGAGAGTAAGAGAAAGGCAGCTTGGAGAAGGTGAAGCAGGGAAGCCTTAGAAGAAACAGGAGGTAGAAAAAGACAAAGAGGAGGAACAAAGAGAGGAAAATTGTGAAAAGGAATGTTCATCAACACTGGTAGATGGGAAACTGACTCACTTCTGGGTTTTTTCAAACTCAGCTTCTTCATTTCTAAGCTAGAGAAAACAATATCTTCTTTGGAAGGTTTTTAAGAGAATTAAATGCTCCTGGTATAAAGTAAGTCTTTAATCAATATTGACTTCAATGATTTTCCATTTTGTTTTAAATGAGAAACGTTAAAAAGTAGACATTCTCCACTAAAGAAAAATGCACTCACTGAATACCAAACACTATGTGTCTGTCGACAGTCCTGTGTGGCAATGTGGCCTCCAGTAATGTAGCATCTATTTCTCTTGGTTTGCCCATGTCTGGGACCCCAGAATATGGAGACGGGTGTGCCTATGAGAAGCATCTTGTAGGTACTCTTCAATTGGGAAGACCTCCCTAAAGGGCCTTGTCCTACAGTTGTCCTTGTCTGGAGCACCTAGATGAAATTATGTAGAAGCAAAATATGACCTGGGAGTGGATACAATATTTTTAAATGTGCTATTACTAAGGGCTTGAACTCAGGGCCTCTCTCTTTCACTTGATTTTTTTTTTTCACTCAGGGCAGGTGCTCTATCACCTGAGCCACAGCTCCACTTCTGGCTTTTTGCAGGTTGGTTGGAACTTAAAGTCTCATGGACTTTCCTTCTCAGGCTGGTTTTGAACCACATTCATCAGATCTCAGTCTCCCAATTAGCTAGGATTCCAGGTGTGATTCACTAATGCCTGGCAAGGATGTGGTATTCTTGAGAGAGAGAAAATACTAGTTTTACATGGCCAGTGCTCTACCTTCCCCTGCAGCTGGGTGTCTCCTAGGACACTAGCACTGTCCTGTCAGCAAATCAGCTTAGCCTTCCTTGTGTCTCCCATGTATTTTCCTGATTGTTGACTGGAAGTTTTGTGTTGCTGGGGTCTGGAAGCAGCATGGCTTTGAGAGCTTCTCCACATGCTTTCACTTTTGCAAAAACACAGTCCTTTATCCTAGTCTATTTCTAATTAATCTAAGACAAATACTCCACTTTCCACCAGTAAATAGCAATGACAGGAATCAATAGTGCTGGTTGATACACAGCCAGCCATGATCCAGGAAGTCTGTGATAGCACTCTGTATAATGGAAGAAATCTGGGACGTCTCTTCTACCCCTAATGCTCAAGCTACTATTTGGCTAGCATCACCATTGCTTTTCTTTGATCTCCTTATAGCAATTTGGAGGAGTAGCTATCTGGACAGTGTTTAGACAGAGGGTGAGGCATTTATGCCTGATCTTCCTGGGTCACACTACAATTTAAAAAAAAGCCATAATGTGCACTAGGTCTATATGAAATACCTTGTAGTGGCATTTCTTTAACAAAACGTATGAATAGCTTTGATATTGGAATACAGAACAAAAACACATGTGGGATTTATAAATTGTGTGTGTATGTGTTGCTTGTATACTTTTTACACATTTATTATTATTATTATCTTTAAGTAGTTGTACAAAGAAGCTCCCATTCTACAAAACAGTATATGAACCCAAGGTGTCTGACAACATTGACACCTATTGCTCCTAACCTATCCCTTCTCTCATTTTTTAAAAAAAAAATTGAGATTAGGTGATTACATAAATTTCACATACATCACAGCATTGTGGAATAGTGATACTTAAAGTCACAATCACATTTATACTTTTATATCCACCTGCTAGCAGAGCTGTGTGTAAGAGCTATGGTAACATAGATCATTAGAAATCAATGCATGAGCCCTAACTTTATTTCAGCTGGTAGCTTCTACTGTGTTGGTCTGGCATGAGTCTTTCATCAAAGGGTCTCCCAAGGCCTAAAGTAGCCAGATGGTGTGGACATTACAAGTGGCTTCAGGGTGACTAGAAGAGGCTTAAAAATCCTTAGTTTCATCCCTGAAAGCTGAGCTAGTTTTAAACACTTGCCAGCCTGCCTTGATTGGAAAGACCATAACGGACTCATGGGTTGCCTTTGGGGTTATAAGGAGAGAAGGTTGGCCTCTCTGACTGAGAAATTAGCTCCAGTTGGTCACTAGGGTATTTACTACAGAGAGGGACAGATCTGAAACAATGGGTAAGAAGTACAGTCAGAGATTGAAGCATGTGGATAAAGGAGAGAAAGCAGTTGCTCTGGGTTCATGGTTGAGGAGGCGAGTTTCCAGAAGGAGCAAGAGCAGTATTATATCATGTGAGGAGCTTCCAACCTGGCCAGGAGGAGGAGGATGGAAATAGAGAGAACAGTTTCAATGGATGCCAGATGAAATAGCATTTTTGAGGCAATGGACCACATTATGTGCCACCCAGGATAGTGCAACTCCTATGGTTTTGTGTTGCTTTTCTAAGGCTCTTTGTTTAACAGGTTGTTTCTGGGTGAATCTAGAAAGAGTGCTGTAATTGAATACTTACGTCTGCTGGAGGTGTAGCAACAGTCAACATTGGCATGCATAGTGACTGTGTACCATTCCTATTAGAGATTATATGCTCAAAGATCTGGCAACTCAATGTGGTCTCTCCACATTGCATTACTGTTGCATTGTAATCATTTGGGTTCAAAATGATGAGCTCCTTTCTTACTGTGAATCACCCACCAAGGAACTCAGGGTTGTGGGAAAAGGGCTTTATTTTATTGGCTGAGGAAGCCACAGTACCAGCTCAGGGACATGATAGAGCAACTACTCTGAAGTTCCTTTTTTTTTTTTTTGTCTGTCATAGGGCTTGAACTCTGGGCCTGGGCACTGTCCCTCAGCTCTTAAGCTCAAGGATAGCATTCTACCACTTGAGCCACAGCGCCACTTCCAGTTTTCTGGTGATTTACTGGAGATAAGAGTTTCACAGACTTTCCTGCCTGGGCTGGCTTTGAACCTCAATCCTCAGATCTCAGCCTCCTGAGTAGCTAGGATTACCGGCGTGAGCCACCAGCGCCTGGTGCTCTGAAGTTCTTAAGTTCATTCAACATGCAGTGCCCTTGAATAACCACACACACTTGTTCTTCAAGACCTTTGCATATGCCATCTCCTCAGAGTGGCCTTTCCTCTAATGGCTCCTTCTTCTGTGTTCCCATGACACTGTGTTTGCTGATGTCCTTGTATCTTCCTTTATCCTGAAAGCTTCTTGTGGGCAGAAGGCTGCCTGATTCACCTCTGAGTCATCAAACATGAGCAGAAAATCCAACACATCATCCACAGTCTGCAACTGGCTCCTCTTGCCTAGTGGAGCATAAGCTTTCATTAAGTGCTTGATGACCTATTTCTTTGTAATCAAGCTTTTTATCATTTTAATAAGAAAATGCACATATTTAAAAAACCGTATAGGAATGCCTGGTGCTTAAGAGAACTACAGTAAGTGATGATTGGGACTTAGGACTGTCCATTGCAGATGGACAGAATGACCTAGAAAAGAGACTTCTGTTCTACAGTACCTCTCAGACCTCATGCTCCTTATTCCGTTGGTTCTGACTCTTCTTTTTCTCAGATGTATTCAGGGGTCTGATGTCATCAACTACTTACTCAGCATATACTTACTGAGCATCTACCTTGTGCAGGCTCTAGGGATTCTCATCCTAGCCCTTAGAGGCTCACTGGAAAAGAAAATTGTGTAATGATACAAATTAATGATACAAAAGAAAACCCATTCACTGGGTATGATGGCACACATCTGTAATTCTGGCTACCCAGCTGATAGGCTGAGATGAAAGGATCACAATTTGAGGCCATCCTGGGCAAAATGTTCATGAGACTTAATTTCAACCAATGAAAATCTAGGTGTAGTGGTAGGTGCTTAGCAACCCAGCTAATAGGAACTATAAATAGAGAGATTCCAGTCCAGGATGTCCCAGGCAAATTGGGAGGCTCTTCATAAGAAAAATAACAAAAACTCAAAGGGTTATGAGTATAGCTTAAGTGGTAGAGCACCGGCTTAGCAATCATGAAGCCCTGAGTCCAAACTCTAGCATGCCCTGGAAATGAGCCAGACTTGACATGGTCATCTCTAGTCTCCCTAGTAGTCCAATTTAATCTTACAGAAATAGGCTCAGAAAGGTGAAATAACTTACCCCAGGCTACTCAGCCAATAAGTAGAGGCAAAAGTGGCAATTCAACTTAGGTCTATCTTATTGATGGCCTTACTTTTTTCTCCTAGAGCACATTAATACCTTCAATATCTGCCCCCATACCTGAAATTCTATGGTTTTCAAATTCCCACTTGTTTGTGGTGGCTTTTGTGAGAGCAGCCTGCTTTCCTATGCCTGAGGAAGAGGTGTGACTAGCAGGTCAGAATGCCATTTTCTCCCATGAAGACTTTGCTCTGCATTTATATTGCCAATGTTCTGATGGACCCAGAGTCTAAGTCAATAGGCCCTCTTGGTGGTTGACCTTGGACAGAATGGCTGTACTTCCTTCTCAAATGTTTCCTGCCTTGGACTGGCCAGCACCAACCAATCTCTTCAAGAGCGAGCTCAGGGACCAAAGCGGCGGAGGAACTGAGTGGTGAATTTCTCCAAGGATATGTACGCTATGCCTCTCATGACTGGCAACTTATTACAAAATGTCACAACTTATCTGCAGCTGGAAGGATAATTTAGCAAACCTTGTGTCTGCCAAATGGGGTTGTTTGCATTTCATACCAGGCATCCTGTTCATATGTTAAAAGATGCCATCAGGGAAGGAGGCCTTGGCCATATAAACAAATGATTAACCTTAAAAACAGACAGACACACACACAACCACAGTAGATGAATTATGTAGCAGGCTATCCCTGCTGAGGACATAGGCCCACATCTGGCTTCTCTGCTCTGGCTGTTTCTGTAAATGACTTTGCTCCTCTGTTCCATTTCTGGCTCTAGCTACCTGTTTTCCTTTACACTGAAGCCAACAGAGTGTGGCAAAGCTTCCTGTGTGTGTTCCCCAGCAGCTACAGAGGCTCGGGGACCAGGGCCTCTCAGAAGCCACACATGCTCCTGCCTACCTGTGCAGCTTAGGAACACCCTAGACAAACAAAGAAGCCCTTTTACCCCTGCCTTCAGGGCCAAGTGGGTACACAGAAAGAGAGACAGACGTTGTTGGTTTAAGCTTGTTTGCAGGGGGGCCCAGGAGCACATAGAACCTGCCAGCCTCCCTCCTCTTAGGGATGAGTCTAATTTATACAGCTTGAGCCTCACTTTTATGAGGTGCTGAGCTGAGTTCAGGGGTGGCAGGTACTATGTCCGCAGACAGCACTGCACTCAGGACAGTAGGTATGTTCCTGTAGGCTTCCTGGTCTGGGCCAGCCCAGCATTGGACCACATCCAAGGCTACCCCTTGGTTTCTTCCACTGACAGCCTCCCTCCAGACCCCTGAGATCCTCCTCCCAGCCTGCAGAAAAGGAGACAAACAACACCAGAGACTTCAGACCTTCCTGAAGCTGTATTTGTTGTAGGAAGAAAGGCAGGCAGATAGCACATGGAAAAGAACACAGGCAGGAGTCAAACATTCAGGTCTGATGCCCGTAATCCTAGCTACTCAGGAGGCTGAGATCTGAGGATCATGGTTCAAAGCTAACCCAGGCAGGAAAGGCCATGAGACTTTTATCTCCAATGAACCACCAAAGGCTAGAAGTAAATGTGTGGCTCAAGTATTAGAGTGCCAGCCTTGAGTGAAAAACCTAAGGGACAGTGACCAAACCCTGAATTCAAGCCCCAGTATTAACACAAGCACACACACAGACACCCCTCCATTACCTGCTCCCTCCCCACAGAAGCAGGGTAGCCATTGGGAGCCCAGAGACACAAAACCACAACTCTTCGTTCTGCCTCCCCCCACCTCTGAAAATTAAGAACACTAATGCTGATTGTGGGGGTTGTTGTTTGCACTGGGCCTTCTGGCTCATGAGTGCTTTCCCTGCTTTCTCTCTGACATGCTTAGGCAGTGTGGAAATAGGCTTTGGTGAACTTAGGAGTAAAAAAAATAAGCATTTTTCACTTGCCTTCTCTGGGGAAGATATATTAGTATATAATAGAGGCAGATTGTGTCTGGGAATAGTTTGCTCATGAAAGAGTAGCATTTCAGAAAATACTGTGCTTTGGAAACTCCATGAATCATTTCAGAGGCCTTAATAAAGAGTGAGTGAAGAATAGAATAATATTAACTTTTGCTAGTTCATCCAATGGGCATTTTCACCATTTCAAATGAGGCTGGTCCCATCTGCAGTTCGGTGAGATTTAAACATCTCCTTCCCTCTGTTACTTATTCATTCCCTCCGACGTCTTGGTTAAATAGTTACAGGCCTTGAAAAGTAATAACACTGATTTTTTTCTAACATAGACGATTGGAGCGCTGTGCACAGCAGAGTATGAAACCAGTGTTTGTTGAATAATTGAGTGAAGTAATGAATTCTGACTTCTGTGCTCTGCATACAGGATTGTTGTCAGGTCTGGGAGGAATGGGAAATTTAGGGTCTGATGGAGCAGCTGTGTTTTCATCTCTGTGAGTGGAAACATGAGAGGGCTTCACAGAGCTGCTGCCCAGGCTCGGCTGTCTCTCTGAAGTCCACTTCTTTGGAGCTGCTGAGACACTTGGGTCTCGTCAGGCCAGAAGGCATCAAGAGCTGCCTGGAGAAGGGGCATCTGATGTCTTTAGGTACAGCTCTGTGGGAACTGGTAGTTATGCAGAGAGTTTAGCCACCATTCTGTCTCTGTTTGTACAGAAAAATGTAAGGAAAGGAGAGCTGGAGAGCTTGGGCTCCTTACCTGATTGTGCCTGCGGAGCAAAGGGAGAGGAAATGGGGAAGGACTGAAGATTAGAGCCCAATTCTATGTATGTTGGACAACCCTGGCACCATGGCCACTTTGGATGGACTCATTTTTGCTCCTCTGTGCTGTGTGTGGTGAGATGCTGTATTTGCCAGCATTCTTGGCTTCTTGCTTCCACCCATTGATGTCAGTAGAACACCTTATATGACATAAATGTTGGCCCATGCCAGCTCATGTAAGCCTCCCTAGTTCCATGAGCAGTTTTACTACATTCTACCTGAGGAAATTAAGTTTTAAAGGAGTCCTGCATTCTGAAAGCCTCCAGGGAGGGGAGATGAGACTGGTTTTACCACCATAGCTGTCCACCAGGGCTAAAGCCACCTCCTCCCCAGCTAACCATCTGGCTGCAAGTTCTTGGTTACCATCGCCATGTGTTTAGGCTTCTACTTTTCTAGAACTCAATGTTGTGACTTCTAAGGGCCTCCCACTTCTCCCTTACTTTGGGATCTTCTCTGCCATTCCTTGTTTCTTTCTCTACTTTTTTTATGTGCAGTAGTGGGCTTGAACTCAAGCTCTTGCTTTTATTTATGAAAGGTTAGTACTCTACCACTTAATCCACAGCTCCATTCCTGGCTTTTTGGTGATTAATTGGAGATAAGCATCTCATAGACTTTTCTGCCTGAGATGATTTTGAACTATGATCTTTAGTTTCAGCTTCCTGAGAATCTAGGATTATGGATGTGAGGCACCGGTGTCCAGTCTTGATTTCCTTTCTTTTTGTCTCTTTAAATTGGACTATTTATGTCTTTAAAAAATTTATGTCTTTATAATTGGCTCCATTATGTCTTTTGAAGATAGGGCTATTGGCTAATTGCAAAGATTGCTGGTAGGGTTCTCTTTGCCTGAAGCTGCCATGGGGTTTTGCTAGTGTCTGTCATTAGAGACACTTTCCTACACAATATTTGTTACCTGTATATTCTCCAATCCCAACATGTCATGTATCTGTTGGTACTAAATTGGGGCAGTAGAGGTTTAGGTCTTTCTAGGGGTACCAGCTGGGTCTCTGAGCCAAAGCTTGGGTGGTCAGGATGAGGCATGGCTTCTGGAAGCATGTGGAGTAAACTGAGGCCATGCCATGTAATAGGCTATACTTCTTGGAGGGCAAAGCAAAGGCCTGGAGTTTCTGGAAGTCATGTCTAGACCAGTGCAGAAACCTAGACAGGAAGAAAGAGGCAGGAGAGAGGCAGAGAGAAGAAGACAGAGCAAGGAGAAACTCCATGTCCATAAGCGCATCCGCCAGAGAAGCAGGACAGAATAATGCAGCACAGCCTTAGAAGGATGTAGGCTGATGAGGCAGCCCCTGAACCAGGTGCAGGTATCTTCAGTTCACAGATGAAGGTGGAAAGGTATGGGCTTCAGTAAGAGGTGAGAGGGCAGGGGAAGGTCAGAACTGATGAAGGAAGCTTTTATTTCAAATTAACTTGCAAAGCAGAGAGCTGGACAGTTATAGAAGTGAGGACTTGGCCAGTGATGATGCTCATCAACTTGATGCCCTGTCAGCTCACAGGGCTGCTGATTGTATTCAGTGGCTTTATGGCCTAGAAGAGGGGCTGCCACATTGGACAGAGTGCTAGGATTGCATTTTGGCCCTCAGGAGTGAACACAATGGTGCAATCACAAACCTGCTTATAGTACCTGCTTTTGGCAGCGACTATGAGAACCAGATGTAATAGATGTAAATTGTATGGAACAGGACCTCGAGAAGTGGTGACTTGCATCAGCAATATGTGTCCTTTGATTCAGCCTAGAGTACAATTTACTCTGTGTTTTTGTGAAATACTGTTTCTGAAGTCAAAATTTTGAAAGCACCACTAGGTATGATGACTCAAATCTGTAATCCCATCTACTCCAGAGGCAAAGATTGGGAGCACTGCAGTTGTAGGATAAAAATTTCAAGAGACTCTATCTCAACCAATAATCGCTGTGGTGGTACATGCCTGTTACCCCAACTACATGGGAGTGTAAATAGCAGGATAACAATCCAGGTCAGCCAAGACATAAATGTGAGTATCTATCTCAAGAATAACTAAAGCAAAAAGCATTGGGCATGTGACTCAAGTGGTAGAGCACCTTCCTAACACACGCAAGGCCCTAAATTCAATTCTGTCAATTTGTGTTTTTTATTTTTAATTTATTTTTTAATTGTAAAGATACTGTACAGAGGGGTTACAGTCACATGAGTAGCCCCCTCCTTTGTTTTTCTCCTACTATCCCTTCCCTCTCCACCTCCCTGATGTCAATTTGTTTTTAAGCATACAGGAAATTGTTACGAAGAATATAGTAATCTATTAGAGAAAATATTCTGGCACCTTTCCATTTAATCTTGTTTGACTACAGCTATTATTTTGATGTCACCACGCAAGGAAGTCACAAATTGATCAGTTTCCCATTCTCTTCCTTCTGTGGTACCCAGGGACTGAGGTCGCAGCCTCTTGGGTGCTCTGGCTGGCAGAGATCTGAGTATTCCCATATATATCTACTGCCACCTATATAGAAAAAAGGCAAGGCTTAGCAAGAGACAGAAGGCTGCATTTTTTCTCAGCCTTTCTTTTGCTGCCTGAGCATGTTCTTGTACTAACATAACTTAATTAAATATTGAATGACCTAGAAGAGTATGAATGGGGTAGGGGAGTTGTTTCTTGGGAAAACCATTTCATACATTGAATGATTTATTACACATCACTAGTAAGAATGACTGCCAAATTTGTTGTAGGCAGAGCCAGTGATAATAATAAGGAAGAATTTGCATTTAGCTTAATAGGAAAGGTACTCATTACCTTACTCATGTAACTGTAACCCCTCTGTCCACTATTTTTATAATAAAAAATGTATAAAAAGAATTTGCTTTAGTTCTAGAAGTTTTATACTTGGGTTGTTTATATATATGTTTAAGTTTCTTCTGGTTTTTTTGTTTGTTTGTTTAGTTTTGGAAATACCGGGCTTTGAACTTCAGGTCTTTTGCTTATTAGGCAGGTGCTTTACCACTGAGTCTTGCTTCCAATACTTCTTCATGTTGGAGATAGGGTCTTGTTTTGTGACTAGGCCCATACTCAGACTGTGATTCTACCATTTTTCTCTTCTTATGTAAGCTGGGTTGACAGATGCATACCAGCATAACCAGTTTCATCCAATGAGATGGAATCTTCCACACTTTCCTATTCAGTGTGGGCTGTAACTGTGATCTTCCATTGCAGCCACCCAAGTAGCTAGAATTACAGATACGAATGATGGCACCCCAAAAGTTCTTTTTAAGTTACATCTGAAAATCTTAAATGGTATGAATAATTAAAAAGGGAAGGAAAAAATGTGGACCTTTAATCTAGAGATAAAGTCAAACAGAGGCTTTGGCCTAGCATCTAAAGATTAGCAAGAAATGTTTTAAGTTGAAGTGTTGACGTTTATGTTGTGATGTGCATGATTCCAATGGCTCTTGCTTTTTCCACTTTTTGAATTAGCTGATTGGTAATCCAAAATGATTGGTAATCATTTTGGATTAGACAGTTGTATTGTGGGCTTATTAGATACTAGTCTCTCCATAAACTATGTATTCACTCACCCAAGATCCTTTTGAGATATAACATCCCAAGCATAACTTTAATCATGAGCTGTCGTGCTGGACGCTGCTCTAGGTTCTAGAGCTTTCTTTCTTTCTTAAAAAATGTATTTCTTAAAAAAATGCTATTTTTTTAAAAAATGTATTTATTTTATTACTTATGGTGCTGGCACTAGTGCATGAACTCAGGTCCTTGTGCTGTCACCTGACTTTTTCTGTTCAAGTCTGGTGCTCTACCACTTGAGACACAGTTCTACTTTTAGCTTTGAGGTGGTTAATTGGAGATAAGAGTCTATTTGAACTTTTCTGCCCAGGCTGGCAGAAAAGATTCTGGCCTAGAATCTTCAGATCTCAGCCTCTTGAGTAGCTAGGATTATAAGCAGGAGCCCTGGCACTGAGAAGGTTCCTACTCCTAGGGAACTACATATGACTGTGTATCAAATGGATGTCAAACATAATTTTTTAAAAACTAGGTAATTTTAAGTAATGGCAAAAGCTAAAACATAAAATGAGGTAATGCTCTACATCTTACTTAGCCAGGATTGTGTTAGCTCAAGGTTCACGGGGGCTTTGAAGCTGATTCCTGTTTGGCCTTCACTTTTCTTGAGGAGTCTTTATTTTGGTATTTGGGGGATTCTTCCTTCCCAGGTGCCACTGTTTGGTCCATGATTTTTTTAAATATTTTTTCATTTTTTTTTATTAAGGCATTGTACAGAGGGGTACCATTTCAAATGTCAGGTAATGAGTACATTTCTTTTGTGGACAATGTCACCCCTTTCTTCACTTTCCCCCAGTTTCTCCACTGATCCCTGCCCACAAATTACAGAGGTCATTTTCCACATAGTATATGCTAAATAATAAATTTTCTTGTGAGTACATTCAATTTGAGGACGGCCATCACACTGACTTATACCTCCCAAATACACCTAGTACTTCATTAACAAATGAACATGGCTCCCTTAGCCGGGCTCTTTGGTTTCCTCTGGAAGGTTGACAACCTTGCTTTTGCAGTCCCTGAAATCCTCAACTGAATGGTTCTGGAGGTGTGGCCTGGGGTATCCTCATCTCTCTGCCTTTCTCTGTCACTTGGTCTTTCTGTCCCTTGTTTCTTTCTCTGTTTCTCTCTGTCTCTCTATCTCTGTCTATCTGTCTCTCTCCCCTCTCTCCTCATGGTAAATTGTTTGGTGGATGTTTGCTTTGTTGCATGTTCATGATCATTCCCTAGCATAGTCAAAGCTCTGAGAAGTTTATCAGTAAAGAAGCATGTTTGCTGCTGTTTAACCTGATGTCCCTGCCCATGCTTTGAGAAAATGCTAGTTTTTTTCTTATATTGTTGAATGGATCTTAGGAATCAAAGTTGGAAATGCCCTAGTCCAAGCTCTCTGATTAAAACTTTGCATTCTAACAAATTGCTGAGCTGATTTTGAATGCCATTTGGTTATTGTCTTCTCTTGGCTGGATGGGATTTTTTTTTTAATTTAAGATGCAATTTCAGTTTCTTGAGACAATGCTCCTCCTCCTCCTTCCCTGGGTAAAGCCAAGGTACTCTTGAAGATTTGTATTGGGAATTCTATATACTCAAACCACAGAGTGGATATTGGCTCCTAACTCCATGTTATTACATTTTCCTTTGGTGGAATTTGGTATCTGATTTGTGACACTTCTGGATGATCATGGTTGGTGTTAGATGATTAAAATACTTCTCCTCCAGTGAGTTTTGTATCAGCTTTAAATAATGTCACCATGGGTTGCATTCATTTTTCACAGCAGAAATGCCGCCAGATGAGGAACGTGGGGACTGGCAGAGTGGAAGAGGAACTGTTTTTAAGTTCACACTTAACCTCTGCAGTATTAAAAGCAAAGTAACACAAAAATGTGCATGCAACAGGATCCAGGGGGAAGAAGAGAAGCTGTGACACATTGTGAAGCATGACTGTGTAGCCCAGCCTTCAAGGTGCTGTGGACTTAGCCAAGGCAGGGATGAATGGTTATCACAGGTGTCAGGGAGATGGCTTAGCTTTGTGGGTCACAAAGGTTGTTCCAGTGCTTTTAGGTGTGACAGCCCTGGGCATTTTAGTTATCGTGGTTAGGCAAAGTGGTCAGTGGTATATATATATATTGAGGGAATTAAGGTTACCAGGTTTGTAGGGCTCCCAGAAGAAGGTGCGGGGGAAGGGACCTAGCAACTAAACTCATATCTGGTTGATTTTTCTGCTCCTTAGAACAGTAAGTTTTCTGTTGGGAACCTGAATGTCCTCTTCCTATGTGCATATCTCACTTGGGCATTTTATTTTCCTTCTATGTTCCTCTTATTCTTAACATTTTACTATTATTATTATAAAGATGATGTACAGAGGAATTGCAGTTACAGAAGTCAGAGTACATTTCCTTCCCTCACTGTCTCCCAGTTTTTCCCTCCGATCCCCACACACAAGTTGTATAGTTTATTTTCAGCATAGTGCCCAGTGACTACCATTGCTACATTTGGAGATGATTATTCTTCTTCTTTTTTGGTCATTTGTGAGGCTTGAACTCAGGGCCTGGGCACTATCTCTAAGCTCCTTTGCTCAAGGCTAGTGCTCTACCACTTTGAGCCACAATGCCACTTCCTATTCCTCTTATTCTTGACAATGATAATAGCAATGATGGTGTCCTATGTTAGTATTTACTATACTTCAGATATTATGTTATTTATGTGCATAGCCCCCTTCATAGACGAGCAAATAGAAACATAAGTAGCTTGAGTAACTGGCCCTAATTTAAGTTGTCTAAATTCTAGAGGCAGACTCTTTAATATGATGTCATGGCATCTGGAACAGCTCCCCACCTTCCTACTTCCGTATGCTGAGACATGAACTTGTTCGACAAAGAAAGGAGCGATTCATACTTATTTCTTGGTTGGCAATTAGGAGGCCCAATGGTGGGTATTTCCCATAGATTTTCCCTCCAAAATTATTGAGCTATAGATAGCAGTATTTTGTAACCAAGGCCAATTTACTGAGTAGATTTGTGTACTAGAGACCACTAAAAACTTCCAATGTTTTCTCCTCTTCGTTTTTTTTTTTTTTTGCTAGTCCTAGCACTTGAACTCAGGGCCTGGGTGCTACCCTGAGCTTTTTTGCTCAAGGCTAGTGCTCTATCACTTGAGTTACAGCTCCTTTTTTGGCTTTAGGCTGGTTAATTGGAAATAAGAGTCTCATAGACTTTCCTACCTGAGCTAATTTCAATCCATGATCCTCAGAGCTCCATCTTCTGAGTAGTTAGAATTATAGGCATGAGCCACCTGTGCCCAGCTAAGGTGGTCTTGAACTCATCCTCCTTCAGTCTCATCCTTCTTTCATTGACCACCAGCATGTACCACTATGGCTGGCTCAACATTATCTCTTATTTCCCAAGTGATATTCAAGGTAGCTAATTATATCCCCTTCTATGAATGAGAAATAGGAGAATTCAGGGATTAAGCTATTTGTAAACCTTGTGAAACAAGGATGAATGGCTTACAAACCCATGGTGTGTGAATGAGTGAGAGGACATTTTCTATGCAGTCTTTGGTCTTGGCCTGTGAGAATAAGCTATGTAGAAAGATGAGCCCTACTAAGGGAAAGTTGTTCTACTGAGGCCCAAGAGAGTTGAAAGTCCCAGCTACCAACTGCCCCTCTGAGCTCCAGGACAGAGTCATTCCTACCAGTGTATTTTCTACTGCTTCTGGCTCCAGCCAGCTTTTCTCTGTGTTAGCAGAATCCTTGACTTCCACAGGACCCTTACTGTTGGCTTGTGCATAGGTATGTGCCAGGTAGCAAAGATACCTGTTTGAGGCCAGAATGAGTAGGAGAATGAGTTACAAGGCAGCACCTGTTGTCTACTAATTTCCATATGCCTTATGACTGGAACTAAGCTGTTAGGATACCCATGCCAATAGCTGTTGGATAAAAATGCTTGGCCCTTATCCAAATGCAAGGCTACCTATGTTGCCTAAACACCAGTATGAATTTGGAATCATTGTTCCTCTGCCTTGAAGATCTTTTCCTTCTTTTTTCATTTATGCATTAATTCTAGTTGAGCCAATAAAACAATAGTTATTCATTTAACTTTTTGAAAAATCAGATTTGGAGTCAATGCTAACTAGATCATAGATATTCTTTTCTTCAGTGAGAGATGAACTTTCCCTTACCAAGTTTGTCAATCTGAATTGCCTGTAATAGGCAAGACTTTGTTTCTTCTACTCAGCATGGTTGTGGGTACAAAATGAGACTGTCCTGTTGCTCGCAGGGAGATAATACCCCAGAAGCCATCCTTCATGTTTTTGTGGCTGTGGTATTGACTGTACCGGCTAACACGATGCTGTCCATCCAACTCACTGCCCCAGCACTCAGCTGTCAACCTTCCCAGGGAACAGATTCTGGGGAAAAATGGTAAAGTGAAATTGTGTTGAATGATTAAATGAATATGCATTGGAAAATGCCCAGCCAGGGCTTTGAAGCACAGAGATTATCAGTAGATTCTGTGCAGAGCCATATGAAAACCAATTCCATCGGGAGGTTTTAGATCTGCTTTAGGAAAAAGAAATGCTGGGCAGAAGAGCTTCAGCAAACCAGAGTTTGTTCCTTTGAGCAAATCAATCAGCTTTTTTTTAAACCTTGGCTTTAATTGGTTATGCCCTGGGAGAGAGTTTTTTATATATCCCCCATCTGCTAGAACTAAATGTCTTTTGTATCACATGGTTAGATTGGTACTCTGAGCCTGGGAAGAAGGCCTAGGTGTTCAAGCCTGCAAATGTCACAGCTCATAGCTCATTGATGGGTCTTTCCTAACATTTAGTTCTTGCAAATGATTCATGGGATTTGTCTTGTAACTTGAGTAGCTGCCACAGGGCTCCTGGAATGACAGAGGTGAGGTATTCTTCTATGGCCCGGGAATGTGAAAGAGAGCCACATTGAGTTACTAGCTCCTGACCTTCTTGGTGATAATGGCTCCTCACAGGCAAAGGAAATAAGTGAAATAGACCAGAGTGGGTCACCTCTCTCTAGGCCTCATATCTAGTCTCTCTGGATATCTTATTCTAACTCAGTGGCCAGCTTACCTCTGCCCCCTTGCCACCCGTGTCTTTTTTTTTTTTTTTTTAATCTGCTAGAGCCTACCTCTGGGATTAGACTTGCAGGGCTGGTGAGTATGGTTTGCACACAAGCAATGAAGCTGCCAAGTTTTTTTTTAATCTAGTTTTAGATATGTTAGGCAGATGATCCAGGAGTCTATACTGAGCTGCCTCTGTTTCCTTAAAGACAACCAGGGACAACACAGTATGATTTGAAGAAACCAGAAGTCGAATGTAACACCAGGCTTATTGACTATGTGTGCTAGGATAGACCTGTTGAATAGTGTTGTTTCTGTCATATAAGCTTGAGAGACTCTTGTTTCCTATAACAATTGACCACTATTGGCCACTTGGAAATAACAATAGCTATCCCTAGAGTTCCCTGGATCCTGCCAAGGTACTCTATCACTGGGCCTTCATCTGTTTCTCACTCATAGGTTCAGCCTTTTTAGGTCAGGCAATTATTACATTTTTTTACTATATATGAGTCATTATGCATATATAATACATAGGTATAGGTACATTATTCCTGATAGTCCTGTGAGATAAGCACTGTCTTAGTCCATTCTGTGCTTCTATAACAGAACATCTGAGACTGTGTAATTTATTCTTTTTTTTTTTTTTTTTTTTTTGCCAGTCGTGGGGCCCGAACTCTGGGCCTGGGCACTGTCCCTCAGCTCTTCAGCTCAAGGCTAGTGCTCTACCACTTGAGCCACAGCGCCACTTCCAGCTTTTTTCTGCTTATGTGGTGCTGAGGAATTGAACCCAGGGCCTCATGCATGCAAGGCAAGCACTCTACCACTGAGCCACCTTCCCAGCCCTGAGACTGTGTAATTTATAATGAACAGAATTTATTGAGTCACAGTTCTGGAAAATCCATGATCTAAGAGGCCAGAATTGGATCCTTCCTGCTGCAGTATCCCATGGCAGAAGGGAGGAGGGATGAAGAGAGAGAGGGAAAGAGGGAGGGAGAGCTGGAAGAGGGAGGGAGAGAGACAGAAAGAGAGAGACAAAGACAGAGAACAAACCAAATTTTTAAATAAGTTTTTTTATTGTGAAAATACCATACAGAGGGGTGACAATTACATGAGCAAGGTAATGAGTACATTTCTTATCAAGCATTGTTGCCTCCTCCTTTTTTTTCTCCTACCATCCCTTCCCTCCCATCTCCACAACTACACTCCCCACCACCACCAAAGTTGTAAAGTTCATTTTTGACATAGCATCTTGTACATCTCATTGTTGCAATGGGTCCACCTGTATCCCTATTTAAACAATTTGTTTTTTCCCTTCCCCTCTCCAAACTACACCAACATCAAATACAGTGAAAACAGGGGTTATGCCATGAGGGAAGGACATACAAAGCAACAAAAAAAAATCACCTTATAAATATATTAGAAACAATAGCAAGAAAGAAAAAATCACATGTGTCCTTATCTTGGGGTTCGTTTCGCCTAACATCATCTTATCTGAATTTTTCTGCTTGTCTCAGACATGTACTAGTTATTGAAAATAAGGGAAACCATGGGACCTGTAGATGAATGGATCAAAAAAATGTGGTATATATACACAATGGAATTCTATGCCTCCATCAGAAAGAATGACATTGCCCCATTTGTTAGGAAATGGAAAGACTTGGAAAAAATTATATTAAGTGAACAAACCAAATTTGTCCTTACAAAAGGGGCTCATTTCTGTGATAAAGAATCTACTCCCACAATAAAGGCTGATCTATGCACGAGGACAGAGCCTGCAGGAACCTACATCTCACTTTAGGCCCTATCTCTCAACACTGTTGTATTGAGGTTAATACTTCTGGAAAGTCCATTGGAATCACAGCAGTGGGTTGTGAGGCAGTGAAGAGGGGTGGTTAGAATCTTGAGGATGAAGCAAGAGTATCTGTATTTAAACTCCAGCTTTGATCATTCATGTGACATTGAGCAGGTTGCTTTGTGTTTCTTATCTGTGAAGTAATATCTACCTCGTTGGATTGTTACAAAGAATGAAAGATAATTATAAATAATGTTATGGAACAGGGCTGGCATTTGATAAACATATATGCATTTTCTGTTATTAATATCATCATTATCTTACAAATGAGAAGCCTGAAGCAAGAATAGTTAAGAATATCCCCTAAAGTCACCAGTACTTTATGTGGGAAAGCTGGCATTCCAACCAGGTCTAAGCTGGGTATCAGTGGCTCATGCCTATAATCCTAGCTTTTCAGAAGGCTGAAACCTGAGGATCATAGTTCAAAGCCAGCCTAGGCAGGAAAGTGTGTGAAACTCTTATCTCTAATTAACCAATCAGAAAAAAGCCAGGAATGGAGCTATGACTCAAATGGTAGTGTACCAGCCTAGAGTGAAAAATCCCAGGGACAGTGCCCAGGTTCTGAGTCTGAGTTCACACACCAAGTCTAACTATCCTGCTATCCTACTCTTTAGCCTGGCCATCCCATAGACCATGAAGTACCATCACTTCATTCTCTGTGCAGTTGTCTCTCAGGAGTTCACACTTGGAGAAGCAGTGCTCAAGTCAGGATTGAGCACTCGATTGTGTGTCTGTTTCATTCATGAAACAGACATGAGCCACTATGCAGAAGAAGAGAGAGGAAGCTGGCTTGCAGAAGGAGCTCGATGGACCAGCTGCTCCAGTCATCCCTGGAGCTCTGTTGTGGCCCTGCCTCAGAGATGATGGCACTGGGCTTCTGCGTTCACTCTGCCCTTACCAGTAATCCATGTGTGGAGACTGGTAGTCTCAGTGACGGCGATCTGTCCAAAGGCTCAAATAAGGGGAGAAGTAAAATAACAATTTTCATTTGTAGCCAGAACACTGGAAAGGCTGCATGGATGACTGAGTATTTTCAATAGGTCTCTAAACTTACTCATTGGATATAATTTATTTGTGTTATCATTTCTTGAAGCTAAATAATATTGATGTAATTTAAAACTATTTTTATAGTAATGTGAAGACAACCTTTTAGAGAAGAAAGGATATATACTAGCTTTTAAATAAAGGGGAAGACAGAACCTTTATTATCTACTGTAGAAAACACAACCTGGAGTGGCCTAGGGAAACAGCAGAGAAGGAAGTTGGGAAACAATGGGAAGAAGTAGAGGAGGGTAAACTGTGAGGGCAGGTGGAAGTCAGCAAGCACAAAAGAGCTGCTTATGACTGTCAGGAGCAGATCTGTCCAATATAGGAGCTAGGAGCCACTCACAATGGATAGTGAGTACTAGAAATGTCCAAAATCAGATGGACTCTGAATGTGGAATATGGCAAATGAGATAGGCACATTGGCTCATGCCTGTAATTCCACCTCTTGATCAGGAGCACCGTGGTTCAAAGCCAGCCCTAAACAAAAAGTGAGTGAGACCCCATCACAACCAATAAGCTGGGTACAGAGGCATGCACCTGCCATCCAAGCTAGATGGGAGGCATTGGTATAAGGATCAAGTCCAGGCAAAAATGCAAGATGCTATCCAAAATATAAGTAAAGCAAAAAAAGCTGGGGATGTGGCTCTAGTAGTAGAGTACCTGCCTAGTGAGAGTGAAACCCTGGGTTCAAACCCCATTACCACCAATTTAAAAACAAATGTGATGTCAAATGAAAACTATAACATAACTTTTTTGTTTGTCATTTTTGAGTTAATATACTCAGGCTTGCACATCTGCAAGGTTCTACCTATTCTAATTCAACCAACCACATGACAAAAATATTCAGAAAAAAATACTTCTTCTTCTCATTATTCCCTAAACAATACAGCAGAAAGCCACTGCAAAATGCTCACATTGTATTAGGTGTTGTAAGTAATTTAGAGATGATTTATGATATTCAGGATAGAATATTCATAAGATTATATGCAGATCCTGTACTACACCCCTTAATACAGAGACTTAGTACCTGTGGGTTTTGGCATCTTTGGGGCTATGGGAATCAGTCTTCTGTGGATACAGAGAGGTAGCTGCATATTGAAGTGTAATATTATACAAGTGTTAGTTTTACTGTAATATTTTATTAAATTAATTTTGTCTTATTTTTGTACTATTTTGAATGTGGCTACTAGAAAAACTTTGAATCGCTCCTATGGTTTACATTCTTTCTATTGGATGGTGCTCTCCTACAGGGCAGCAGTAGGAGGGATGGATGATGGACTAGGGAAGCAGATCTCATAGTTGATGCTACCCTAAGAAGAGAAGCAGCAAGCTCCCCATCACTAGGGGTGGGGTAGGCAAAAATCCAGGGCAAGGGCCTCTTCCCAGGGCCTTTGTAAGTAGTGGTGCTTTGAGACTAGGACCAAGCCAGGTCACTACTCTGAGTCCTTCTAGTGCTTAAAGCAATGTAAGAACATGAATAGATGATTATATATAGACATGTTTTTCTTGATTTTGCAACAGCAAGTGATTCAGGGCTCTTCTAGAGAAGTACCCCTGTCATTCTTCCCAAATCTAGAAAGGCTGAGTGTCTGGACTGGGGAAAGCCTACAGCTCCTTAGTGCTCCTGAGGCCTTTGTGGGCCCTCTGATTCCAAGCCCAAGCCCTTGAGTCATGGTGTACCTGAAAGGGATACAGCTGCCCAGTCCTACGTGAGCTCCCCTAGGAGATCTTGGAGGCCACCTGGGAGCTTGCCCTCCTGTTGTTTTATGGCCCAAGGAACCTAAGGATAACTATACCCTTCTCCATGGCGGCCAGGGTAAAAGCCCCAGGAGCCTTTGATATTTGCTGAGGCAATAATCAGCCACATTATTTCTAGAAGCAAAGAGAGAAGTTTGCAATCCTATGGAAAGGCAATGATTTCCGGCTATGGGACAGAACTCATCTGCGTGGTATTCTAATCCTAACCTGGAGATTCACGGAACTCTCATATAAACTCATGTTCATATCACTGAGCATCCAAGTGACACACTGAGTATCACTTGAAAGTGACATTCTTGCATTTCTCTATACACAAGCTGCTGCATTGACCTTCTGCCAGGCCAGGCTGGCTTTGCCTGGAGTGTAACTATACCCTGGGCCATTGAGATGACAGGCAATCCACTGTCCTGCCAAGGCAGGTAGCTCTAAATAAGCAAGAGTTCTGCTTCCACAGCTGGCAAGAGTTACATTAGCACTTTATATCAATGGTCTCCATTGAACCTCAGGACCACCTAATAGGTATATAGTATCAGCCCCCATTTTGTGAATGAGGAGGTGAAAGGTAGAGGGGTTAGGAAGCCACATCGTTAGAAAATTTCTAGGAAGAGCCATAAAGATGGATTTATCTGACTTCAGGCCTCCAACCAGTAACTACCATAGCCTACTGCCTTAGCAGCCTGACAAAATGTAAGCTCACAAGTGAGGAATTTCCAGGAGTAGAGATGGTGAAAGTGGGAAGAAGCCAGGGAGGATAGGGGGAAAGTGACCTGCCCATTCATTCATTCATTTTTCATAAATTGAATCCAGGCCCTTGGTCTGGTACTGAGATGAGTAAGACCTATTGTCCAGCATATCAACCCCCAAACTACCAGATAAAATAGAGATGTCCAGGGGGCTCTGGGGGCAGCAAGCTCAGGGCTTAGCAGGGAACAGACTAGGAAAGAGTGAGTTCTTCCATGATGGAAAGTCAGAGGGCACACACTTGAGTAGGAAACATTCAACTTGGATTTGAGGGAACATCTGACATTCAAGATAGAGGGAACCATATAAACAAAGGTCCAGTAATTGGGAGCTTATTGGTTAATGGAGGCCAGAGAGACTGCCCTGGGAAAGGCTCTGGCCATCACAGCAGATTATGTGGAAGGGATAGTTTGGTAAGAGTGTTTTTACCTTCCCTGGGTGACTCAAGCTTGTTTCTGCCTCTCTTCATGTGTATATCAAGCACTGTTAGCACATTGGAGGTTTGGGTCAGCTGGGGCGAGGCTATGAGTTTAGAAGAAGGCATCCCGGGACTGGTCTATCCCACTCAGATTTTCCTTGAGTTTGAGGCACCCATAGCAGAGCCAGTTTAGTGTCCTGAGCAAATAGGCGCTGGGATATAGAGAAAAAGCAGGGTTTCAGTTGGCTGTCAGGCATCTCTCCATGGAGGAAGTGGAGATTTATTGGGTGTTAAATGTCAGTATCGATGTAATAAAGATGGTACACTGTAAGTAATAAGCACTTTCCAGGTGAGGAACCATTTTCAATAAATTGTCAACCTGTCCAGTACTATGAATTATTTTTTTAAAAGGGAAGAAGAAGATGATGGTGAAGAAAACCCATGTGGAGTTATTTAACTTTTAGATCTACTCCTTGGCTGTGCCTCCTGGATGAAGCACAAGTGTCCTGCCGCTCCCAATGATGCTCTTTGTCTCATAAAATATATGAAGAATATTCCTTGTGGGTTTTATCTTGTGATATGGACAGTCTTGATGTCAAATAGATTTCTGACCTTCAGAGGGCCTTGTAACAGGCAGAGGAGTGCCTGGAAATGAATACTGGCAAGAAAGCAGGCAAGAAGGGCAGGTGTTGGGAACCTGAGATTGTGCTAGTCATTGACGAGTGTCAGTAGGGACCTAAATTCTACACATAGTTCAGATAATTCCACTGGTCCTGGGGTGGGGGGTGCAGAGCCTATCTCATGAACTCCTGAACACTCTCAGAGTCTCAAGACCTGTCTGGGGTCTGGCTTCCCAGCTTCCCATGGACCATGTCACATGGTCACTGTGTTCACTGCATCCATATTCACGTTCCAGCATACAGGAAGCTTCTCCACATTTGATTCAGTAGGGGAGCAACTTTGGATCCAGAAGCCTCCAGTTTCTTAAAATTTTCTGCTGGCTATGATATCTCGTAAAGCTTTACTGCACCAGCATTAATCCCAGGTTTATGTCGTCTGGCTGGTCTGACTCTCACCGTCTTCCCTTTCTCTTTTTTCCCAGCATCACACCCACCCCATGCCTTCTGTGTCCTCCATCCTGGCCCGTGAATGCCAGATCCTCAGCATATCTGCTGTCCTAGCCACAGCTGGTGCCTTGCTCCTAGCAGAAACAGAATGTGCAGACTCTCAATTAAAGTACAGACTCCCCTCCCTAAGAGGAATGCTACTGTTGGCCATTGATAAAATAAAGACATGTCATTCTGGTGCTATCTTCTGAGTTTTACATAATGATGGTTACATTTTACCCAGGAGGGACCTGAGGCTTAGGAATGTCAGGTGGCTTGCATAGGCCTGGTAGAGCCCAGGTTGAGGCCAAACCTCAGTGCATTGATTTGTGAACTCCACTCCAAGTGTTCTGGCTAGGCTGCTGAGTCTTTCCTCTCCACTTGAGGCCTGAGTTTGAGCCTGGCTTATTTCTCAGCATGACTGAATTCCTTCTAATGTGGGCTCTGTGCTTCTAAACCTGAGTCTCTTGTTCTTACAGCCACATGACTTTCTGTTTACTCCATCTTGAGCCATACCATTATTTGAAGGCAGCAGAGAGCACCAGGGGTATTTTCTTAACATTTCACCTGGCTATTTTCTTAACATTTCACCTGGCCATTTTAGAAACCAAGCATATTGCTCAGAGCGTCTACATTGGCAGGAGTCTGCATTTCTGGTATACTCCTGGATGAGGCTCATGCTGTTGGCCTTTGGATCACACGTTGAGTGGCAAGAACACACATGAAGCAGATAGGGCACCTCATGTATCTGACTTGGTTTCCCAAGTGAATGGACGTTTGCTGTAGCCTATTCTGTATGTTCCTGAAGGATGGGTGTTTTGGTGACTGGAGATGCCCACCATTTTTATATGTGTGCCTGGGATGACAGCTTGTTTTCATCCTCCTCTTAACCACATTTACATTCAGTAGCTATGTTTCTGAATTCTCATCAAGACAGGGAAAGGGCCTTCCAGGAGGAAGACAGACTATCCTGTCTATGGAATCCAGACTGGTATGACTGTTCATATGTGTGACTGTAAAGGGTTGGGGTCTCACCCCACCTCTGAGCTCAGGATTCTATATCTCATTCTTTTCTTATGCAACTCCACTCATGTAGGAGCAGCTCAAGCTGTAGATTCTGTCCACTCCTTCCCCTGTCCACTGGCTCCAGGGATCTTTGGGCCAAGACAGAGCTTTAATAACTAGGTCCTGTGAGCCATGTGGAAGGCATAGTCCCAGAGCCAGGTATTCAGCACTGGTGTAACAGTCCTGTGGGGACTGTACAATTGGAAGAGAGTAGCTGGGCCACTTTCTAGCATTGGCTAGAACCCAGTGCTCTTTTTCATATGTCCTGAGTCAGTCAGTTTCATCCTGGCCCCCCTCCCCCCAGGGACTGAAGTACTGAGCTTCCTCCATAAGTGCTTTCCACTGGGCTTTAGGAAACAGGGTACTTCTTTTCAGGAGGCTGTAGACCATAGGAAAATCAGACAAGAACACTGACAGCTCTAATTCAGTGTGGCTAGAGGAGGGCAAAGGAGGTGTGGGGACCTCAGTAGGGACGATTAAGTCTGTAGACAGAGTAAGTATTTCTTTTTTAAAAAATTTTATTGTTAAGATGCTGTACAGAGGGGTTACAGTTACATGAGTAAGGCAATGAGTTCATTACTTGTCAATCATTGTTACCCCTTCCCTTCCTTGTTGTTGTCCTACTATCCCTTCCCTCCCCCACCTCCATCCACTTCCCCCTCCCTATCCAACCCCCCCCCCCACATACACCCAAAGTTGTAAAGTTCGTTTCCAGTATACTGTCTTTGGGTATCTTTTTTGCAAAGGGTCATCCTGTGTCCTTGTTTCAGTGTTATTTCAAAGAAATGTATTTAAGTGGAGAGACCCTTTCATTCAAAGATATTGACGAAGCTGGCCATCAGTGGCTCACACCTACAGCTAGCTACTTCAGGTGTCTGAGATCTGAGGATCACTGTTTGAGGCTAGCCTGGCCAGCCATGTATGGAAGACTCTTGCTTCCAATTAACCAGCCTACAAATCTAGAACTGGCGACATGGCTCAAGTGAAACACATCTATGAGTAAAAAAGCCAAACAAGAGTTCAAGCCCCAATCCTGGCATAAAATAAACTAGAAATAAATAAAAGAAAAATCAAAAGTATAACCAGATAAAAGCAGGGCTTAAGTGGTGGAGTACCCAAGTACTGCAAAATAATGATGATGATGATGATGATGGGGGGGGGCTGGTGCTAAGCTGTGTGCTGGGAGATGGCATTAGAGAGACAGAGTAAGTCCATACCTTCTGAGGCCATGCTAAGGTGGGAGGGTGAAAATGTCTTGGACAGGTATAGCAGGTGCTGTGTGCTCTCGCTTTGCTCCTTTCACATACACTGTCCCAACTTCAACCATATTTCTCTGCCTAGGTGATTTCTCTTCCTACTGATTCCCTCTGCTGGGGCAGGCCAGAATGCTGGGAATTAAAGTTGCTGTCCTCAGGGGAAAAACTGGGAGAAAATGAGGGAGGGGGTTACACTGTTCAAAAAGAAAAATACTCAATACCTAACTTATGTAACTGTAACTCCTCTGTACATTACCTTTGCAATAACAATTTAAAAAAATAAAGTTACTGCTCATAGCAGACAGCTTATGACCAGCAGGAGATTGTGTATAAATAACCCAGTTTGCTCAGCCCATGAGAAAGATGGCTTGGAGGTATTCACTGAGTGTTAGCCTATCACATCAGCTGCATAAAGCACACCTTCTCTTCATTGTCTTGTTTTCCTCCCTTATCCAGCTAAATCCTTGTCCTAGAGTTGGTCAATTGAGGACCATTCTGAAGGAGGAATCCATGCTTTGAAGTGATCCTACTACTGGATACCACCAGAGTATCCCTCTAGAAGTAATCTAAGAAAATTCTACCAGGAAGAAAGATCAGTGCTGAAGAACTTGACAATTAGGGATGAAGTCATGTCCCAGCGCATATTCTGTCAGTCCTGGGATGTGCCCCATAAACAGAGTTCTCAAGTCACATTCCCACTGCCAAAATTACGTTTCACTCTTAGAGATTTCCAGTGTATATCAAAGGTCCAAGAAGTCCTGAGTCAGGAATTCTATATACTTAAGCAGGACTAACTAGAGTTTTCCAGTCACTCAACCATGGACTCTCCTGTCTTGTAGTATTAATCACTACACTGTGCTAGGCTCCACAGGTCATGCTGTGTGTAGTGCAGTAATAGGGATAGGAAGACACCCCAGGAGAGGCAGGGAGGACTGTGGAAGGCTGAAACCAGTCTCCAATGTCACTCACATGCCGTTAGTAAGAATGGACACAGGGAATTACAGAGTCAGGTCACAAAACCAGGGCTGGAAATAAGCGGTGGGACACACACACACACACACACACACACGACTCTTACCTGTGAAGAGCTAGATATCCTTGCCTCCCATCGCTCTTCTCCAGATTCCTGATGGGGTTGAGGGATAGCATCTTTGCTCCTCTCTCCTCTTCCTTTCCTTTCTTCTGACATTCCTATATCTGGAAGGTAGAGTACCAAAGTATCTTATCTATTCCCAGTGTGATTTGATAGGAGCACAGCTATTTTTAATGAATTCTAATTTCTGGTTCCCACCCCATGAGGCTTCCAGAAGGTAAGTTTACAGGAAAAAAAATTGGTCCACCAGCCACATGTTTCATGGTATGGTAGAGAGTAGGACTAGGGTCTAAAGCCATAGATAAATCAATGTCCTGGTTTTCACACAGATGGAGGAGAGGCCAGCTTATCTAACTCCAGCTTAGTGAGTTTAATGTCATCCCTTAGCAAAACACTAGAATGAATCATTAAACTTTAAATTATTTTTTTAATGTTATGGGAATAATCCTTTACCAGTGAAAAACCTCAAAAAGCACTTACAGTAAAAATAAAACAATTTTCTTACCTTCCCACAGTTAGAATTCTAAAGGGGAAACAAAGGAGGAGGCAACAATGCTTGATAAGAAATGTACTCATTACCTTGCTCATGTAATTGTAACCCCTCTGTATGGTATTTTCACAATAAAAAAAAGCTTGCATTTCTTTCTGTTTCATCACATATGATGAAACACAACATATTTCTCAGAATATGCGTCTGTTTCTGTTTTCTGGTTTACCAGCAAAAAGCAGCATGTATTGGTTTTCTGTTGTAGCAAATGAGAGTTTGGCTTTCTTATACTGTCCACTTACCAAGAGCACATCTCTTTTCCTCTAGTTTTCCAATTTTAGGTTAAACAAATAGACATTACTTAGCATTTCATGCAATGCAAATATTATGCACTTTTAAAGAGACTTCTATGCTGTAAACCTTTTTGTTTTTCCTTGTTAAATCAGTGTCCAGTTAAGAAAACAGAAATCACCAAATATTTTAAGCAGAAGAGAATGAAGTTGTTTTGTGGCAGTACTGGGACTTGAACTCAGAGCCTTGTACTTGTTAGGTAGGCACTTTACTACTTAAGCCATACCTCCAGTCCCTGGCAAGGAATAAATTTGTAGAATTTTCTTCACAGATAATTGAAGAACTAGGAAACTAATTAGGAATAGTTGAGGCCACCAGAAATGAGCAACACAAGTAGCTGCAACCATGCCTAAAGCTAGACAGCCATGGGTGTGGACAGTTTTGCCAGCCTCCCTGATTGGGGCCATCCAACCAAAGGTTGGAACCACAATGGAACTTTCTAGGAAGAATCCAGGCTAAGAGGAAAGGACGCCTCTATAAGAGACACAAGAGGAGCCAGTGAGTAAGTCAGAGGGAGATAAACCTTGGCTTTACTCTAGCTCTTCTCTCTAGTTCTTCAAACCCCTCCAGGGCCTTCTACTGGTCAAATTTGGATAGAGGCCAACTGGGAAGTGAACCCTCAGGAATCAGCCTGTCTCATGGTTCTAACTGATCAGAGAAGCGCAAGGGATGGTTATGAGGACAAATAAGCAAACCCCAGACACACTAATCTCATTGTTCTCTATGTTAAAAAAATTAAATAAGTATTTATCCTTCATGGTTTTTTGTGTGTGCTCCATCAAACCTGCTTTATGACTTTGATACTACTTTCCTTTTGTTGGGATATATCATCTATCCATTAGCTGAAGTTTATACTCCAGAACACTGATCCTTCTGTTAGATCGGTGCTGCATGCTCCAGGCTTGCCTCAGTGCTGCTGTTCATGGTTTAGGAAGTCTTCACCTCAGAGAGTCCCTTATTCTTACTCCTGAGCCGGATTTCCTGCTTTAATCCCATGACTCCTTTTTCTTACTCTCTTTTTGTTTGTAGGATCATATCTCCCAGTAGTTTTCCCTCCCTCCCCCCCAAAAAAGAGGTCATGAGAAATATAGCTTTGGGCTTTACATGTCTGAAAATGTCTTTATTCTTACATTCACACTTGATTGACAGATGAGCTGGCTGTAGAACCATGGGTTGAAAATGAATTTTCCTTGAAATTCTGAAGGTGACAGTTCATTGTCTCTAGCTCTAGTGTTGCTTTTAAGATTCTTTTTTTCCTCTTTCATAGATGACCTGTTTTTCTCCCCTTTCTTTGGAAGCTTTTAGGATCTTCCTGATATCCTCAAATTATCTTTGCAAATGTAGACAAACAACCCTAAATATAGATTTGTTTTGCCTACAGCAGAAAGCCAATCCTTCTACAGTCAGGAAAATATCAAGGCCCAATGGGGATGGAAGCTTTTGATCTTAGATAGTATGTTGTATTCCAAAGAGACCAGTTCCTAATTGTAGGATTTTCTAGCAGAATTAGTCATGGATGATTGAGTAGAGTCTCTCCTGCTGTTCTGACTCACTGTAGTTGGTATTTTGAATAAACAAGACTCCTGGGTGTTATTTCAGAGCCACCTTTATCTTCCATATCACTGTCCTTTTAAGTGTGCTCAATAGGAGAAAAGTCTTTCTCTGCTGTGGGGTGAGAATTCAGACAGAACCATGACTTTTCATCTTCACGAATGACATGAATAAGTCCCAAGATGGATGTAAACTAAATCATAGTCTCCATTCCATCCTCAGGGGGTCCAGAGCTATATCATCATCCAAACTTCAAACCTGATTTAATGTTAGTTCTTGGAGAATCCATAAGACATGAAGTGAGAGAGTCTTTGCCTCTTTCTGGTCCTGACTCTTCTGTCTCTCACTGTTGGAGAAAGGAGGAGGAGGAAACAGAAACAGTTTAGAGGGTAAGAGGGCCTTTACTTGAGTGATAGGTCCTAAAATGCCTTTGTGCCCTCAGTCCAGCAGACATTTAAGTGAACTATTTTGTTGTACTGTGAGTTTTCTGGCTGCAGCTTCCTGCTGCAGTCAGAGTCTGGCTTTAAACAGATGATCCCAGTTGTGCCACGGTTTCTGCCCCTGGGATGATGCCCCCACCGAGGCTTAAAAAAGGATCCCTTGCTTTGGAAGGCTGCCCTCTTGGAAAGGATACCTATTAAACCAACGGCAGGATAACATTCTCTCCATGGGTCCCAGACTCAGCCACCTCGATCCTGCCATTGGAGAGGGGCTAAGGGCTTCTTAACTCTTTTAGTCAGGTGTCAGGCAAAGCCTCCTGTGCCCTCCAACTTCAGGAAACACATACCAATTCTCTAGGTACTTCCACCGAGACCTCCAACTCTAAGCTTGGGGTAGAGGTAGGCCATTGTTCCTCCTCTCAGGTGAGGGAGGGTCCACAACTCAGAGTCCTCCTTACAAATCCTTTTCCTTGAACGACCCAGTCCTATGTCCCATTCAGTCAGGAGAATCACAGATCCATTTCCAGTCATCTACTTTGAAGTTGTATGCTCTCATTTGACTAAGAATTCACTTGGGCATCTCACATCCATCACATATTAGGTTTACAGAAAATTTCCAGCTTAGCATTCTTGTTATCTGAGCATCTTCAGGTATCTACCCCCTGGTCACATCATGTCCAAGTTGCTATGAAATAGTTATCTCCAATATCTAAGTGCCTCTGAGTGATAGCTCCTGCAGAGAGACAGTGAAGATTGGAAATCAGATTCCTTCAGAAAGGAGTTTCCTGAGAAAAGGACATTCCAATTAGAGGGCTGATAGCTCAGCCTTGTCACTGAAGTTGTCGATAGCAGAGCAAGAGTGTTGGGCAATGCTTTATGAGCCAATAAAAAAGGCACCTCCAGAGTCAGAGGAAACACGTTTATTTGCTTATTTATTGCCTTTAATTTTATAGGCTGGGGGAGAGATTTCTCCCTTCTGAATGTGTCCAATTAGTTTTGTGCAACCAAGAGGAATCATACTCTCTGGCTCCAAGTATTCCCGAATAACTACAGAGGAAAACAGCAGAGTAGAAGTAATGCACACTTTTAGTCTATGTTTTCATCTCCCTTTCTGTGTCTCTCCTGGACTTTGTTTTTGGCTCTCTCTGTTTCTCTTTGTTTCTATTTCTGTGTGTGTGTGTGGGGGGGTGTTGATCTGATATGAACATATGAACAGTTCCAGGCCCTAATAAGTCAGCTATTGAAAGGATAAGAATCTAGAATCTCAAGGGGAATGTGATTATCAGGAGTCACTTTCCTGTGCTGTTATTTATGTTTGGATGCCCCCCAATCCCATTGCTACTCATGAGAACCTTGGCATTGAGCTAGAGTTCTCAGCTGGTTTGGGGACAGATTGAACGAATTGATTTCTGAATTCCATGGGCTTGGCTGGCAGATATGCAGGGAAAATATGACTCTTGAACTGCTGTGTTGAGAGAATGTAGCCTCCTGGGGACATGAAGGGATAGCTCATCAGAGAAGGGCACTTACTTGCTCTCCATATCCATGTCTCTGTCAGCAGGAGCCATCTTGCCTCCCTGGTAGGAAGGAAGTACTGAGCTAGGAAAATGTGATGGGTCATGAAGACCATGCTACCCAAACTCTGCTCTTGAACTTTGTGCCTGTTGTTTTTCCTGTGGAGATTAGTAGAGTTGGGACTAAATGATGTTGAATTCAGGATGCCTGATGGAGGTGAATGTGGATTGTGGTGGTTATAATCCAGAAGGCCTCTGTCGAAATACTGCCAGCCTGAGAAATGTGGTCTGACACTTTCTCAGTGTTCTAATGTCATCCTGCTCAAGGTTTCATCTTAATAAAAATATAACAGATGAACTCTGGGCAGGGCCAGCCATCTGCATGGCTCCTCTCATGACTGGCTAATGATACCGTGAAGTGAATGTGACCAGCAGGATCCAGAAACCTGAGACCAACTTTCAAAGAGTTTGTTTTAAAGTATGCTTTCGGATTTTAACATTCATTATGACAAAAAGGAGCAAAACTCCACCTGGGGTCTTGGGAGCCACAATTCTAAACTCTTTGAATGTCAGGAGGCATACTCTGAGCTTCTCACCCTGCTGTTTTAATGAGATTAATGATTGTTTTTCCACTGAGTGCCTACCTGTGATGTTCATAAAAAATGAAATAAATGACTCACATGGAGCTTGAGTAAGATCTCACTATGGAAAGTAGCTGTTAACAGGCTCTAGAAATATGATAATTAGCAGCTATTTAAGATACAAAGACTGCAGGATGAAAACAAGATGTATTATACAAGTAGAAGGCATGAGAAAAATGGCATGGAGTAAAATTAAAATGTAAAAAAAAGATCTTGTTTGGTTATTCTCTTTGATGTGACATAATGGAATAGAGAAAACTTTGAATCTACATGTGGAAATGTACACAGTATTCAGAAGCCTCTCACTGTTAACTTGTGGTCTGAATGCCATATCTTCCTTCCTGCATTCCTGTTCACAGTATGATTGGTGGGAAGCCTGGCTGTGAGGCAGGGTATCAACAGGCATGGGGACATTTGCTCATATTAGCTGCCTGCTCCTACATCTGGACTCCACCTCTGGAGAGTGATAAGTCAGGGCACTTTAGGCATCTTTGGAGCAAACACTAATATAATTTCTAGGATACTATCTATCTATCTATCTATCTATCTATCTATGCATCCAACTACCTGTCTATCTGCCTGCCTACCTACCATCCATCCACATATGAAAGCCTTATTTTTGCCCAACAACCATTCCATGCTGTAAGTCTCTGCAGTTCTAAAACACTATTGATGGAATAAAGAATAAACCTATGGCCTTCATATTTCCTGCTCTTGAATATTTGTGAATCCACCTTACTTTAATCCACCTTACTTCCTCAATGTAGCTTAGATTCAGCTTTCTCTTCCTTGCTAATCTCATCCAAGCCATTTCTTCCTTAGACTACTCCATAGCTCCTTACTAGCCTCCTTCCACACATTGTCCACCAGAATGAATTTTTTATTGTGCTAATCAGATCTTGTTGTACCTGTGCTTAAAACCCTTCCAAGTTTTCTCATTGCTGTTAGTCTAACATCCTCCCAAGGATCTTTTACACTCCTCCCAAGGCCCTACCCAATCTCACCCTTGCTTCCTACCTAATTCACTGGTATCACTCAGCCAGTCACACGGCTTTAGTTCTTAGTTCTTTGGCCACAAGGCTTTTGTCATTGCTGTCTCCTTTGTCCCGTGGCTGGCTTCTTCTCATCTTTTGGATAACAACTCAAGAGTGACTGTGCTGACCACCCTGTCTAAAGCAGTGCTCTTCCCTGCCAAGTCTCTTTGCACTGGGTCACAGTCTGTAGTGACCTGATCTCTTGGTTTATTTTATGTAATATCTGTTTCCATCAATAGAAGGTAAGCTACCTGAAGCAGAGATTTTCGCTTGCTGTGCTACAATGAAAGCCTGAACATCTAGCCAACGGCTTCACAGGTAATGGATGCTGTTAGTGTTATAAACTTGACTGTCTTGTGTCTCTCTTCCTTGACCTCTATATACATCCTGGGTCTGTAAAGAGATGGCCATGCTGCTGCTATCCCTCCAAGACTTTCTTCAAAGACGGTACTCAGGATGCTGAAGGTGAGGCTCATAAACCTCGCCCTGCACATCTGCTCATGTAGCAGCCTTCAGGCCTGAAATGAGAATTCTGAATCCTCAGGCTTTCTAAATGCTAAATATACAGCAGTAATCGGATCTTGCATCTCTGGTGAATAACTCAGACACCTTTATGTTGAAATGCTGATTCTCCATTGAAAGGCAAATCTTTCATTTCAAACATTTGAATAAGACTGGGTTTGTATTTATAAAATAAGATATATACCAGAGCATATTCTGGGCCCAGAGCACTTTCCTTTGATTGCTCAATAAATACATTCTCGCTCATCCAGAGCTTTTGCCTCTGAGTATTTTGCACTGAATAGTCAAGTAAGTGACAGTAGCCCTATTGAGTTCTACTTTATTTTAATCAATGTAATGATGTTTAGTTTAGTCCTCGGGCTTTTCTGGGTCTGTGTGCACTGGTTGGGGGTTATAATAGAAACACGGGAAGAACTGGGTAGAAGAAAGTGACATGGATGGCACCCCCAGATCATACTTGTATCATCTTTTGTAAGGCCCAAATCCAAGTTCCTACCTTGTGTGTGAAATGAAGATAGTGGTACCTATTCCCTTGCATTATTTTGAAGATGAGATGCTATAATGAATAGAAATTATGCAGTACACTGTCTGGTGCATAATTGGTACTTTGTAAACATAGCAAGTCTATATTTTAATCACTGCAACTAGACTTAACATGTAAGAATTCTATCTTTGCCCCCACTGCTTGTATTCGATAGTGCTCCAAAAGTCTTCAAAGTGTTATTTGTTATTGTTTTTCCATTATAACACTAATCTTCATTGTCAGTTACACAATCTAGAAATCACCACTAACAGTTTGGTGTATTTTCTGCCTCCCTTCTCTCTCTGAACCTACTCATCTTGAGTTGACTTCATTTTGATTTACTGGGGATAGAAAAGGGCAGCTCTGGGAAATACATCAGGCCAGGGAGAAAGAGTGAGGACAGATTGACCCTGGTGTGCTCCCTTCTTCATGTGACCCCTCTCTCCCTGAGCCAGGGAGTCTAACAGCCAAACATTGGCACTGGGCCCTGTGATCCCTCCATTTTCCCCAGCCTGGCAGCTCAGAACAGTGGGAGACATGGCTGTTATCCAGATGGTCGAGCCCTGTCCTCCCATTGGATTTGGTTACTATCAGCTGTTCCTAGTGTGAGACAGATCACCCATTCTTCCCTGGCTGTATTCTCCAAAGAAGCACAAATTGCTTCCTGCAAGTGGCCTTCTGCTGAGGCCCCTGTGGCTCTCCTAATGCCTCAATCACATCTCTTGTGCTATCTCTTTGCTAAGCTCTTCATGGCCTAGCATGAAGTTTCTGCTGGAGAGAGCCAGGCTACAATGCCGTTTTATTTGTCAAACAGATATCCAGTCAAGGCCAGATCAGAGCAGGAACCACAGGGCCATGAGTCAACTATTCAGGGGGTACCATTAGAAATAGATTCTGGAGTACAGATGCTTTATTTTGCTGGGTATCCCTATATGACACATGTAACCTTCCTAGGTCTTAGCTTCCTTGTGTGGTTTGAATGTGTCCAAGTTGGAAACTTGCTCTCCAATGAACAATGGTGAGAAGTGGGGCCTCTGGTGATGGACAGGTCATGTGAGCTCTGGGCTTAGGAATGGATTAATTTGTTTATAGATTAGTGGATAAATGAAGAATGGAGGGAATAGGTTAATTATCATGAGTCTGTCTTTTGTAAGAGCCACTTTGGCTACCTTCTATGAGTCCCTCATCATAAGATTTCCTGGATTGTGCAGGACATTACTTCTATGCCCTTGAACTCTTCAGCCTCTAAAGCCACCAACTATACAAACCTCTAGTATTTATAAATGACACATTCTCTAAAAGTCAGTTGTAACAACAGAAAAAGAACTAAGATAGCATGGCCATTCAAAGGCCTTCTTTAACATGCTGACCCCTATGCTATAGCATTGGTAGACATCATTTCAGTTAGCATCCACAAATCATCAGGGTTGAGGTAGCCAGCTCTAGGTAGTGATGTAGTGGATCCAAAGGTGGCTAAAGCACATTCTGCCTCAGAGAGTTTCTGGCCTCTTCAGGGATTCCCACATGGTCTCATTCCTATTATCTAGTGTTCTTGTTTCCAAGGTTTTCTATGGACTCTTGAGGCAAGTCCTGGGCTACTGAGGAAGAAGATGCCTATACATGGATATAATGAAGATTTCTATACATGGATACAATGTTCTTTAGAGCATTAGAGCCACTTAAAATGAGAGGCAAGTTGTCCCAGATGTCCCACTGCCTTTTATCTGTTTCCTCTGTGAAGTCCCTGCAGTCTGGGTCCATGGCTCAGGGCCTTCATTAGCTCTTTACTGTCTGAGGCCTTCACAGAGGCAAGAAAGCAGGCTGGCTCCTTTGTGTTTACAGCAACTCTGACAGCTTTTCTTGGCCCCCACAAACCCAAAAATAATACTCCAAATTATTCAGCTGTTCAGTGATATGGTTAGAGTGTTACATTCTGCCCTCACCCCTCCAAGGACAGCAGGTGTGCCTGACATGCCCTCTCTGCCAAGACCTGGATGCAGCTGTCTGACCATTTGTCTGTGTGACCATCCATCTAGCCAGCCAGTCAGCCCAGAGTAGTGATGCACCAATAGTAGCATACCTGTATCCATGTCCATCTCACCATGGAGTACTGAGCCTGGAGGCAGGTAGCCTGTGGGAATCACCTGTTTATCCCTCTGCAGTGTCTGTACCAACTTTAACCACATCCAGAATGTGCCACACCCCATGGGGAGTGGATATTTACTAAGCTAGCCATTCTGCAACAGAGAGGTGACCAAGATTTCTGGAATCCTGCTTTAAAAAAAAATCCTATCCCTAAGAATCTTGTCCACAGGTAAATCAGGAAAGAGGATCTCAGTGAACAGACTCTGTGGTCTTTCATTACTCCATTTAAATTGGATTTTTCTCCTAGCAACATTTCTTTAGCCCCAGCCCTAGCTGTCATTTCAGTAGAACTAGATGGAGAGTTTTTTAAAAGTGTTTTTCAAAGTGTGTTCTAAGGAACACTCAGCACAAACATCTGGGGAGTTTGTGGTCTAGAGAAAAGACTGAATCTTAAAAGAAGACTTGGCTGTTTTTAAGAACTTCATGATTGGCAGGCAGGAAGAGAGCACTTACCATCTGGAGCCTGGGGACCATCACAGCCCAGGTCCTGGACAGGTTCTGCTTGTCTTGAGAACACCTCAGAGCTCTTACTGCTTTGCCTTTGTTGCTGAGGTAGGGATACTAAAACATTATGATGCTCAAATAGGAAGACCAGACCTTGCAGTTTTACGTTATAAACCTCCAAAAGGCTGTTGGAAAGAGAATAACACTAATACATTACTATATCTATATCCGAGAGAAGGCATAGTATTTTTTCCAGTTTAACATTTATGATATGTGAAGAGATGACGGTATTTGTTTAGGTGAATGAGACGTTAAGAGTTGCTTTGTATTTGAGATGTGAAGGTTTTCTAGTGGACCTGGGGTCTTGTTGACCCAGAGAAGCTAATTTCTTATAACTCGGACAATCAGGGGTGGGTCATCCCAGGGTGAACTTTGTTTATAACACCTTGCCAGGTGAATTCTTAGGCACACATTGGAATTTGGAACTATTGCCCTCAATTCTTGTGGTTTTTGAATCCCCGGGACTAAAGGGTCTCTAAACAGAACATTCATCCTTGGACTGTAGCCTGGGAGACCTTGGCCCTCACAGGAAGGCTGACTTGCCCTTCTGAGATTTTTTTCCTAGTCTTTATTGTACACTGTGAAAATACATTTGTAGAGCACAATGCCATGATTATAGAGGAAAGTTCAGACTCTGGATAATCTCCAGGCCTGCTGAAGAAGCTTTGTCTGACCTTGTGCATGAAGTATCAGTGTGGCTGCTTTTCAGAGCTCATGGCTGACAGAGACAGATAAGTCTGACACCTTATTTACTGTGTGCTGGGCATTCAGAGTTGCTTTATGCAGACCTCTGCTTATTCTGTTGGCCACAGGCTGTCTCTGCCTCTTTCCTCTGCCTGGGTGCCCATGGATTATGACTGGGTTGGTAAATTAAGAATATTGCAGACTAATTTTACCTCCTTTCAAAATCATAGGCATGATGGGTTCTGCACACGTCCCACCAGACACATGCTGCATTCCTAACACAGATCGTCCAGACATCATAAGGGGCTCACTTCTTTCATGTGATAAATATTTTTTACCGTCATGCTCAAGAAATGGATTTTGTTTGAAAATAGCCTATTTCCTTTGATGGCTTCTTTGACGTGAATTCAAAGCTTTTCCTGATCCTGCCGGGGCCTGAGGTGGGAGGGCTTGTTTGTTAACTTTTTCTGAAGGACAAATCCACATTTCTATGCCACAATACAGCCCTGGCTGCCGGGCTGGGAGATTTATGACTGAGGACTGTCAAGGAAAGATGTCCGGTGACCAACAGCTGTTGAGATCCATGGCACACTCAGCCCCAGGCCACCCCACTGGGGGTCACTCAGGGCCACGCGAACAGATTCTTGTATTTACTCCTTCTCTGCTATAACTTGCACGTAACGATTCTGATGTCGGCAACTTAACAAGAGTGGAGCCCCATAATATTTCTCCTGGCAAGTTTGTTTTTATAAGTATTCTTCTTTAGTCTTTGAAATGACACATTTCTAATGGACTTGATGCATGCAGTGAGCAGCAACTTGAAACTAGAAGAATCTGTTCTCAGGATAAGCCTTTTGGTATGCTGCAGGCGTGTGTGTGTGTGTGTGTGTGTGTGTGTGTGTGTGTGTGTGTGTGTGTGTGTGTGTGTGTGTGTGTGTGTGTGTGTGCATGTATAGCCCCTGAGAGCTGAGTAGCACAGGATAGGAACTCCTTTTTCCTTCAGGAACCTGACTTGGTAATCCCAGGGTCTGTGACTGAAAACTTCCCAACTATCTGTACCTACCAACAGTTACAGGAGCTTCCTGTTGATTTGTCCCAGACACCTGGCCCAGACAGAGTGCTCAAGAGAGGAGGTTTGCTATTTTCCTAGGGCTCTGGCTTTGAGTTGGCTTCCTCTAAGTACTGAAAATACTTGTGCATTCATCCAGGAGGTGGCCTTGTGCAGGAGCCTTGTGGGTGGCAGAGGATCACTGAGTAGGGAATGAGGGAATCTTAATTGGGTGGCTTTGAGAAAGACATTCAACTACTTTGGGATTCATTGATTTATAACATGAAAGAGTTGAGCTTAGAAGCATTCTGCTTCTAAGTGGAAGGCACCAGTGGTATGCAAGTCACAATCGGTGATCTGAGCCACCTTGGGATCAAGACATTTGGGGACATGAAAGGATTGGAGTGATTTCCTTATGGTACTGAAGAGAAGACCAGGTGAGGGAATGGCCTGTTAGCACTGCAGTGATTGAACTGAGAGCCAGACCTAGAGAGGAAGCCCATGATTCCCAGTCTCATGCTCCCTCTCCCACCTCTGTGGTTCTGAGTAGGGACTCTGGACTGCAGCAGCCTTAGTTTCCCTTTATAGTGTACTGGAAATGAAAATCCCCAAGCCCCACCCCGACCAGCTGAACCAGAGACTCCAGGGGAACTGGGAATGAGTGCCTGGGTCTGGAATCTAGCACATTCTTCAGGTGAGTCTGACACCTGCTGATGCTTGAGAACCTGTGCTCTACAACAAGTCACCTCTCTTTAAGACCAGAAGGATGATTCTGGAAATAAGCAGGTTCCTAGGAGATGCTGAGAGCAAAGCATTCCCAGAGAGCAAAGGGTACAGTCATATTTCAGAGTAGAGCAGCACAGGATTTGAGTCACCTAATGCAGGCAACATGTATCCCAAGGCAAGGATGGAGTGGCCCATCTCAGCATTAGATGGACTCATGATGGGACAATCAGACTGCCCAATTGCAAAGGGCCACATTTCTTTCTCCCTGTGGAGCCCAGCCACTGCCTCTGTGCACCTCCTGTGCAAGGCTGGTCCAGTAGGTTCATTCCAGGAAAGTGATGTGTGGAAATACTATTTTATGTGGGAACAGTGAGGTATATATTTAGAAGTCCGGTGCTCAGCTCCTGGCTGTCAGCTCTTGGTTGGGGAGAATGATGGGATGTGCTTCAGAGTTCATTATATCTCCTAGGCAGAATTCTGAGTTTAAAGGGTTGTTTTAAAGTAGCAAGTAATGGCACATATAAATCCTGGTTCCTAAGATGCATACATTTGTCATTCCCTGAAATGAGTTTTTCACATGTACTTTTATGTGGTTGGCTAAGAGTGTAAAAACTTCTTTACACTTTCTTTAATAGTAGCTTTTATTCTGCATGATTTCTAATCAGGCCATTCCTTTGTCTATGAATGCCAAGTTCTGGCTGCTTCTGCCTGTGGTAAGCTCTACCACACTCAAACTCAGAAGTCAGTATAGCACAGGGCCAGCCTGGTAGGAGAGGGTTCGGGCTCTGTTTGCAGGGGTGACTGCATAGAGCCAGGTGTCTGCCTGTCCTTAGCTTGACATGTAAATGCACACTGGAGGCACTGAGCTTCTCCTAAGACCTTTGGAATGTTTTCTATTTCTTGTTGCGTCTGTGCCACGCTTCCCTGACTCTTAGCCCAGTGGCCCTTCCTAGATGGTGGGACAGATTCCAGGACCCCTGCACTGGATCCTGTTCTCTTTGACTTGGACTTCCAGAATGTAGTTGCCTGTTTTCCTTTTCAAGTGGGTCTGACTTACACTTCACTGGGCTCCAGCCTGGTGGGGTAAAGTTATGCCCAATGAAGCCGATACCAAGGAAGCCAGAGCAAGTCCTCCATGCAAACATATGCCAAAGCTGTGTCCTGGAGTTGGAGGCTCATAACCTACAGGCAAATCCTTGCTCATAGTTTTATTGACCTATTGTGTGCCAGGTACTGTTTGTATACTACGCATATAGTTACCCCTCTTTCCCACTGCAACTCTGCTGTGGGTATTGCTTTCACCGGTTTACAGCTAAGGAAACTGAGGCAATGAGTAGTTAGGACTTGTCCATCTATAAGTGAAGAAGCCAGATCTGCAGTCTGCTACGGTTATACTTGGCAAAGTTCAGCGCATGGCTACATCAAACCTCTGCCTGCTTTTATATAGAGGTCACAGAACCTGGCCACACCCATGCAGCTATATGTGTTCTGTAGCTAGATGGTTGGGACTGAGACCCAGGCCCTGCCAATCGAAGCTATTTACTACTGGTATTTGATGAAAACAAAAATGCCTGCCATTCCCTTGCTTCCCATTGTACTCTCTGCCATGGCTCCTGAAAATTTTTTTTAATTGTGAAAATACTGTTCAGAGGAGTTACAATTACAGGAGCAAGGTAATGAGTACATTTCTTATCAAACATTGTTGCCTCCTCCTTTGTTTCCCCTTACCAACCCTCCTTTCCCCCCCCCACCACCAAAGTTGTAGAGATACAGGTGGACCCACTGCAACAATGAGATGCTCCTGTGAAATTGAATGCAGATTGTTCACATTTTTTGGTGGGAGAAAGTGGTCCATGGTTTTCATCAGATTTTTAGTGGGTTTGGGAACACCTCCCACCCCAAGAACAACAAACAACAGAACAGCAGCTCTAGGGGATTTTGAAAGATGAACTGAGACAGCCACATGCCAGTGCTTAAGAGAACAGCAGCAGGAAGAGGAACACAGGTCAGGAGCCAGCTGGGAACTGGAGTGGCTCTATTGTAGCCAGCAGGAAATTCATAGCAGAGCAGGAAGGTGATTGCCACAGCCTCTGCCTTGTACCATCTGTGGCTCCCTGTTGCTGTCCATTAGCTACTGCATGGAGAAAACAGACCATAGTGGCCTCAGAGTTGTGGTGGTAGAAGGGATGAAGCCCTTCCAAAGCTTCAATGGAGGGCTATTTGCCTCAGGTGATCTGTTCCTTTGGAGTCCCTGGAGGCAGCCCTGGCAAAATCTCATCCAGTGAAATCCAGGTGGTCTTTGTGCATACTGAGGAACACTTTACTTAAAACTAGCGTTGGCATATGGTGGACTCAATAAACATCAGCTACAGCTGTCTCTCTATAGCCCTTAGGTTAAAGAAAGTATTAGAATCTCCTTATACTCAGGAAAAACGAAATGATCAAGTTCTGACTATGCTGGCAGAATAATGGCCATCTAGAGCTGAGCCTGTCAGCTTGTCTCTAGGAAAGGGGCTGTAGGTAGTTACTCTGTTGACCCAAGTTACCTAAGGTAGCTGTGGTGAGGGGTGGGAGGGCGAGGCAGAAGAAGCTAACATGTTGCATTGGAGAAGGACTTGACTTTGACCCACTGCTGTCAGCTCCGAAAGGGAGCAAGAGGCCCTGGACCAGAAACACAGCAGCCAGAACACAACATCCACTTGAAACTGGAAGGGGCAGGAAACAGATTTCTCCCCGAGCCTCCAGGAGGAATTAGTCCTGACCCCACCTTGATCTTACCCCAGTTATATCCCTGACATGCTCTTACTTCTAAAACCATAAGATAATAAATCTGTGATCTCTTATGCCCCTGGGTGGGCACTTGTTACACTTGGAGAAAATGATCCTACTTAGTGGGTCTGATCATCACCAGGGCTTGCTAAGATCTTGCTAGTGTCTATCGCTCTGCTCACTTTCTGCAACAAACTTAGAGGTACGTATTAGGATCCTAAACAATCAGATGAGTAAGCTGAGCTTCAGACAGGTTCAAGAATATAGTGAAGGTCACATAGCCAGTCCAGGGCACAACAAACCCAGGGGTTCCACTGGCTGGCAAAGCCTGCCCCTTTGGCATTGCAGTAAGGCATTTCATTTTCCTGCAGAGCACCCAGCCTTGGGAAGAGGCACCCTTGAAAGCCTCTCTTCCTCCTGCAGCACTCTAGGGGCTGGTGGCAGCTAGACCCAGTCAACCACCTCTGCTTCCAAGAATTAAGTCCTTAGGCCACAGGGCTTAATGATGTGGGACTGAGACTTGGGATTCTTTCTTTCCCCTTTATCTCCCACCCTTTCTTATCAGATGTCAGTTCTTCATTTTATCAGCCGTGGAGTCCTGAGAGAGAAAGCCTCATGGTGGGAATACCAACAAAGACCTTCAACCTCTGCTCAGATGCACTTCTAGAAGCAAAAAAAGAGGGGCCCTCTGCTAGAAGGGGATCTTATTACCTATCTTCTTCCAAATAAACCAAAGGAGATTTAATATGATCTGGAAAGTTTCCCTTGGGAGCCCAGCCACAATGGAGGTCTAAGGTCTTACTTTACTGGGTCTAGAGAATCACCACAATGATATACTAAGGTCGTCCTTCCCCTCCAGATAAAGCACAAATACTGCCCCATTTCACAGAAGAGAAACAGAGGCTTGAGGCTTGAACATGAGGCAGCCAAATGTTCTGCATTTCGGGCTGCTGCTCCCTGCAAGTCTAAAGGGTTGCTTTGGTGGGAGCCAGTGCCAGAGCTAGGATGTAGACCTGGACTGGGTATTTGGAAGAGGATGGAGATGAGACAGCATCCTGGACTGTGGGGATCGCACAGCAGAGGCCATGCTGAAGGCAAGGTTTGGGTATGACTCTTACCCTCATTAGCAGTACCGAGAGCCTGAGTTTCTCAGGAGAGACCAAGAAGGCTCCTTAGAGGAAACAATAGTAACTTCACACCTGCAGGAAGTCAACAGGCAAAGAGTTTACTGGAAACTGATGGGAGAAATGTACATTTGTGGACACTCAAGTTAGCCACTTTCCTTTTAAACCATACACTACTACATTTCAAAAGTTGAAGAAAAGTTTTTCAAATTATGGATTCGACACTCCAACTGGGTGAATGTTACCATGCCTAAAGTACACTTTAGGGGCACTATTTTTAAAGAGAAGGAGAAGAGAAGGAAAACTAAATATTCTACCTAGAGCTGAGCACAAATGGCTCACACCTATAAACTAGCTATTCAAAAGGCTGTGATCTGAGGATCATGGCTGTTACCAGCGTAGGCCAGAAGGTTCATGAGACTCTTGTCTCCAATTGATTATGAAAAAGCAGGAAGTGGAGCTATGCCTCAAGTAGTAGAGAACCAGTCTTTAGTGAAAAAGTTAAGACTACCACCCAGGCCCTGAGTTCAAGCCCCAGTACACACACACACACATACACACACACACAGAGAAGATAATGATAATGACAGATGATGATAATTAGACTAATAATAATTAGAATTCTACCTGAGATAGTAGCAAGTCCTACTCCTTTATATGATGTTATCCTTTATCTTTTATTTTCCAAAAGCTAATGTCACAGTGATGCCCTGCTTGCACCCTACCTGCCCAATTGCATTTCACAAGGGAAGACAATGGAGGCTAGAAGGGAATCTTCTTGCCCAGAGACCTTGAATATCAGCTGTAGGACTAGAGAGAGACAGTCCCCATGGTGGGAAGAAGAGCAAAGAGCAGATTCATCAGTTTCTCCCACCAATAAACTTCAGACCTAGAACACTGGTGGCCTACAACAAGCAGTAGGCCACTGGGTTTCCCCTGCTTTTTGTCACTGGGATCTCATCCACTACCTCCAAAAGCATGGAGCAAAAGCTGAGGACAGGAACAGAAATAGCAATAGTTGCAAGATTAGCTTCAGGGCAAAGAAGGGTTCCTCCTCGCCTGACCTCAGAGCCCTTTTAGCTATCCTCTCTACTGCAGAGAACAAGAAGCAACAAGAAACAAGAAGCTTCTATGTACTCCTTGGGGAAGTATCTCTCATTGATGCACAGCCTGGTATGGGCAATGGGCTGCTGATTGGCTGTGTGAGTTACATCTCATAAGTAGCTTTGTCCAGTCCCTACATAGAATCCCTAAGCCTTTCTAATCTCCAGCAGTACCAGTACATCAGGACCCTTCCCATTGCCTGCCATACAACCCAAGAAGCAAGGAAAGGGACTAGGGTCTGCTAAGCATGACATCTGAGCTATTAACTCTTCTGAAATGCCTCCAAAAAGCCATTGCACCTCTAGGTTTCTATCTGCAGCCATGATTAAAAGCTGGTAGAATAGCTCAGCTCCAGACAATGGAGCTCTCCATGACCTGGTCCTCAGGAAGCTAGGCAGAAACAGAAAGACCAGACGGAGCAGATCTGTAATGTTCATTTCACTCTAGAGCCTATATTCTCACTCTATCTTGGGGTCTCAGTACTGCTAAGACCTTGTAGCAAAAGCCAGCATGGCCAGGCCAGCCCTGTGCTTGGGCTGCCAGCTTCATGCAGGTGGTCTTCCTTCCTTAAGCATGAGTGCCTTTGAGAGCCTCAAAAGACTTGGCAGGGTATCCAGATGTGCTCCTCATGCCTGGACAGTTAGCCAGAGAGGAGGCTTGGAGGTAGGGCTTTTGTTGCATTTGCTGCTCAAGGCTTTGCAAGCCCTTTCCTGCCCTACTTCTCTCCTGTCTCAGAGAATTAGTGGGGAGGTTGTCAGGATGAATCTGTAATGTTCCACTATCATTCGGAGACTGTATGTCAGGCTCTGAGCCTATTCTGAGACTACTGTGATTCTTTCTAGATGTTCCATATGCTCATCAATAGAACTTTCTGGGAAACAAGTTATGCATACAAGTTATGCAGGAGATCCAAAAAACTGAGAGAGTGTCCCCAAAAGCCCATCCTTCTCTTCACAGGGGCCAACCCAGGAAAGGCTTGAGCATGTGACAGTGAAAATAGACTTGGCAAGCATCCGGCAAAGCACAAGCACCAACCCATCAACGGAGGTGCTTGTGTGGTCCTGGGGCTCCTGGACCATGCATGTAACTTTTGAGGTTCTGGTTGGTGAACCGGGAAGGGTCTAGAGTATCTGGAGAGCAGGGCTACCTGAAAGAACTCTGAGCAGCAGCCATTTGATTCTATGAAGTTATTCCTACATTTAGCAGCTGTTCCTTACCAGGGCACACCAACTGAATGGCAGCCCCACCTGAAATTGCTCAGATCCTCAGGAGGTAGGTCTCCTCTCCCAAGTGTGTCTTAGCCAGTGACATACAAATGGGGATGTTATATGGAGGGATATGCATGAGCCGTAAACTCCTTAATGTCTCTGAGCCACTATGTCCTCCTACATTCAATGGGAATGATGAGATCTACAGGCCAAGAGAGGTAGGAAAGGCCTGGGCTTGCTATCTGACAGGGAAATGAAATGGGAATGGGACTCTTTATTAGGGGATCGGTTCTAAGGGCAGAGATTTCGCAGTTTAGACACCCAAGATCAGCTTACAGTTGGATCTCAAATATTGTGCTTCACCTGCCTGTTTTTCTTTGCCTGCCTCTTGGGAACAATACCTATTGTGGGCTTTGGGATGCATGCCTTTAGGTTCATAAACATGGCTCATCCCATGGTTTTCAGCTTTGTAGTCTTTGTTGTTGTTTTGATGCAATGTCTTACTGAGTCACCCGCAGTGGACTAGATGTGTAATCCTCCTGCTTCAGCCTCCCAAGAGCTAGGATTATAAGCCTGTTCCAACATACACATCTAAGGTTTCAGTCTTCACTGTGCTTCTCCTTTCTCCTGTCCACTGGCTGCCCCAGGCCTACACATATCCTGAAAGGCTCATTCTGTTTCCCTGTTTGCAAACCTGCACAGCATGGGTCCTGCAGCATTCAACCCCACCTCATGCTCTTCCTGCTTTGCATCTTTGTGCTTGTGGGCCCTACTTGTTATTCCCTTCCCTAGAGTGAATTGTGGGTCTCATTTGTCTTATTCATTGTCATCTCACACAGCATTCTCTTCTATAGGAAACTTCTTCCATACCCTCCCTTCCCCTCCAGGGACAGATGACATTTTTTTACACCCTCCATCATAGCATTGCTTGCATTCTTTACATGTTGTCTTTGCTGCTGTCAGATTCTACACAAGAGCAGGGAATGTGTTTGAGTAATCTTTGTATTTCAATATCCAGTATAAAATCTGGTGTAGAGTAGACCTGCTTATGCTAGGAATGTAACTTGGTATAGAGTACTTTTCTACACGTGCAAAGCTCTGGGTTCCATCCCACAACCCAGAGGAAAAAAGCAAAACAAATAAACAAGAGTAAATCTGCTTAGCTGATAAAAGAGCTCAATGCTTTTGTGGACAGATCTGACAATAAGTGCTGGGGGTGCCGCTAAATAGCTTTGACCAGCCCATGTCTCTCAGATGCAGGCCTGGAAGGACGTCCCAAGTCTCTCAGGTGGTTTCCTAAAGGGTGGAAATCAAATCAGCTTTTATTCCTGTTGATGTCATGAGCATCTTGTTTTGCAGCTATTGTCTTCAAGGTGTAGAAGAGAGAGAGTCCTTCTCAGCAGTCTGTTTACTTTCCAAGGCCTCTATAATGAACATCTTAGTGATTTGGGGGGCTTAGAAGAATAGGCAGGAATACTTTGTTCAGGAAAAAAAGGGACTATGTGGTACTCTACCCAGTCTTGTATGGCTCTATCATTTGGTTGAATACACCCCAAAGGCACCTTGGGTCAGTTTTCCAGAGGTGCTAGGTCTTTCTACTGCATTGCCCTCTGTGCCTGGCTCCTAGAAAGAGGGAGATGTGGAGTCTCCTTTCAGGTTCCTTCTGGTACTGAGCCCTTCTGTATGAGAGTAGGAAAAGAGAGAGAATGAGAGAAAAAGAAAGGGTGGGGGGAAAAGACACAGACTTCTCCCATCTTCCTCTTTGTCTCCCTTCTTCCTTCCTGCTTTCAGGATAAGTACTCTGTGCACAGTTCTGTTTTGGATACTTAGGAGAGGTGCCAGATAATTCTCTGGTATAAAAGATTTACCAAGGCAGTGAAGGTCCTCTACCAGTGACATATTCTATGGCCCACCTGACAGCATCTAAGAGTGTTCTGTTAGTCTGCATAACAGTACACAATCATTTGCTTATGTGAACTGAGAAGGAGATTAACCATGACTGCCCTAGCAGTACCTTCATGCTACATGCTCCTGCTGGCCCAGACTCCAGTGCACTTTCATCCTTGGAAGTCCCCAGCAGGCAATGACTTACTGGTGGCCACTCTGTCAGCGATACTATCCTATTTATTCATTTTGCTAATATTGGTTGGGCACCTACTTGGTATGCTGTTGTAATTACTGTTGATTCAGCCAAGCAAATTCCAGAACTTGGAGAGGTCATATTCTTGTCAGAGAAAACAAACAACAAGCAGGCTAAATGGGAAAATACATAGGTGGGTGCAAGAGGAATATTGGGAAGGACCCTGGATGCTTAGGAACAAGGCCTGGCTGAGACGTGAGAAACACAGAGCAGTGAAGGACTCTAACCCCAAGGGAGACAAGGCAGACAAGGCTGGAGGTGAGCTGCTCCTGTGCTTTGAAACCAGAGCTCTTGTAGGGACAGGACTGGGACTGGTGGCGTTCTGATCGCCTGGCCAAGAGACCTCGCAGATGTCAAGAGGACCGTTGTCTTTTATACCTAAGGATATGGAAAGCCTTGGAGGAGGCCGACATGGTACATTTTATAACTGGAACGATAATACCTGGAACAGTAACTTTAAGGAAAACAGATTTATGATTTGTTCATGGTTTTAGAGATTTCAGTCCCTAGGGCTTGGCTCTGTTAATTCTGAGCCCATGGGGAGGCAGAACAGCATGTGAACAAAAAAGCTGTTTATCTTATAGGAAGCTGGGATCATGGGGAGGGGACTGAAGACTAGCTATATTCTTCTAAGACATACCTCAAGGGAACTAAATCATATCTCCTAAAATCTCCCAAACCTTCTCAAATTATCACCACTCTTTGGTGACTAAATGGTTAACCCATGAGCCCATGGTGGACCTTTCCTATTCCATCCATAGCAGCAGAGATGGCAAGTTTTTTCTGTAAGACTAGGTAGGATTTTCAGCTTCCTGGGCTATAATACTTACTCGACCTTGTGCTTGTAGCTACAATCAACCATAGATAACTTGTGAACACATGGACATGATGTTTCAATAAAGTTTTATTTAAAAAAGTACGTTGTGGATAATGGATCCATAATATGCCACTCCTGTGTAGAGGAATAAATATAGAATTTGGAGGAAACCAGACATTGGTTCAAGATACTTAACAAATGGGTCACCTTGGATTAGTTATTTTGCCTTTTTGTGTTAGACTTCTCATATCTATTAAGTAGCCACTATAGATCATTTATCAACCAATTTATTTTAAAATGATTATCACGCTCCTATAAATCAAAAACAAAACAGGAGCTAGATAGACATGGCCCTGCCTATTTGGAGTCCATCCCAAAAGGACAAAAATAGAAGATAAGAACTCAACTAGTATGGTACTTGGCTCTTGGCAAGAGCTTTCCTCTAGCTGTAGTGCCACTAATTCATCTTTGAGGACACACTGGGTTCAGGTTCACTGTCACTTGTATTCAAACTGAGTAAAATTGTAGGGACATGTGATGCTATAACCCAGGACTTCAATATGTTTGCAATACATTATTATGCAACGCAGGTCTAATTGTGAATCATAATTTTTTCATTAACTGATCTCATTTTACTTGGTAATATCCATTTAGGCATTTGAGAGCAATAAAACTACATTTCTTTTAAATATTATATGATTCAGTTGGTTCACTGACTTAGATTTTTACTACCCCCCTCATTCCAAAAGAATGAGTCATACATCTTTTTAGAGATAACAAGGACCTTCAAGATCATACAAGTTGGTTTCCCTTTAAATATACCCTCTAAGTGAGAAGGATGAGCAAGCGTACCCCAGTTCTAGGTAGAATATTTGGGCAGATCCGTCACAGGCCTGAAAACCTTTGCTTGTCTTGGAAATGCTTGCACATCTAACATTTCATTCCTCAGTATATCCTGATCTGCTTGATGAATTTGATTTTCCATTATTTCTTTAAGAAAAAATGGTAACCAAGGTGATATAGCATTTGGAGATGTGTGCAGACAAGCTTGCTTCTCTGTAGAGCTAGTAAAGCATTATGCACATAGAGTTCCCAGGATTGAATCTCAGCTTCTTCACTCCTTTTTGCTTGAACTTGGGCCAGTTTCTTGTCCTCTCTGTGGTTCACGTTCTTCATCTGCTCAGAAGTGTTGATCTGAGAGAGATAACTGATGGGAGGGACATGCTAAGAAGAGGGTCTGATCCGTGGGAAGAGGAGCTCTCAGAAAGTGCTGGCTGTTAAACGTATCCAAGAAGTTACACGTGTGTCAAGTTAGAGGACAGGGCCAGAGAAGAGGCCCTTAGACTGGCCAGCACCTAGCCATCCCTTTATATATATTTTTTTGCTTCTCTTGTTCACTAAACTCTCTAGCTGAATCAGTGCATTCTACTTGCTTTCAGAATCATGGAATGTGTTCCACAACAGCTTCTACAAGCTTCTGATGATAAGGGATTCCTACCAGTAGAGTACCTCCTCCATGTTGAAAGGACCTGGGCTTTGGAGATCCTCCTTGTTACCAGGCATCCTCCTCCCTCCCGGGCCTGCCCTTAGCAGAGTAGCCCAAGAGGAGATGCATTCTATGGCTCTGATTTTGCCTGTCTCTTTTCATTACGCCACATTCATATTGGCTCCGCGCAGGGGACACTGGCAGATATCCCACACCTGCCTCTCCTGATCCTTACCTCTTCCTGCTTTCTTGGATTTTTCTCTCCTGGGAAATGGGCTTCTATCTTTTACTTACTGCACATATTTATGATCATAAAAGGCAATGTCCAGTAGGCTAGGCATCTCTGTCCAACTTCTCCAATTTCTAGCCTTAGAAAGTTTGTCTGACCACCTATTCCAAGAAACTAATCTGAAGTTCTGGCTTGGCAGCTGTGCCTGGCAAGATCTGTTACCCTCCTATAAAAGAGATGTTTAAATGGCTTTCCCTTGTTAAAATAACTTTAATTACCATTGATTATGTACTCATTCTGAGATATACACTGATCTAAGAACTTCATATACATTATTTAATGCAATCCGCACAGATCTCTGTGGGGGGTATCATGATCCCCACATCACAAGTGGGATAATTTCAGCTCAGGGAGATGCGAGTGTTTTGTGTGATCTTGTAGCCAGCAGGTAGTAGAATAGGATTTGAATCCCTGACTGAATCTAAAGCCTGGGTCCTTCCCATGTTCTTGGAAGTTCCTGGGTAACTATGAGTTGTCACCAACCCCACCAGGGACCCAGCAAGCAGTATCTAGAGCGTGTGACAAACTGGAGGTGGTTTGGTCATCATCTGAATCCTTATCTCCTCCACGGTAAACAGAATCAGAGTAGCAGGAAGTGGAGAGGCCTGTGGTAAGCACAGACAGTTAAGTGCCATAGGGTGGGCCAGTTTTCAGCAGGACCAAACAGTGGGAAAGGATATGCACAGACAGGTTGGAGCAGAGGTAAAGACCCTAGGCTGGTTGTGGTAGTCTTAGGACTGACCAGTAGGAGATGGTTGCCTGCTGAGGAAAGAGAAGCAGAGATCCAGTGGAGGACTGACCAGGACAGCATCCCCGGCAGGAATGGAAAAAGCTGAGAGTTTGTGCTGAAGACATGAGGCATACGGCACACATTCCATCAGCTTTGTGGTCAACCCTGCTGGGTAGATTTCTACATCCCTAGTGTCTAGTGGCTATTAAATAGATGAAGGAATAGACACTCATGGATGAATAAATCTGTGGGAAGCATAAACAGTTGCACTCCATTTCCACCCAGCAATGAAGGGGCTCAGATTGTTTTATCTAAGTGTGGTATGAGGAAGAGAAGGGGGTTGTTGTAGCATATTCAGGATTACACTCTGACCCACTATCTCCTTGTCCCTTCTTTCTCCAGAGGCTCCTGCCAAGCCTGAGGAGGCAGAGGCTGAGCCCTTCACAGACTCCTCTCTGTTTGCACACTGGGGCCAGGAGCTCAGCCCTGAAGGCCGCCGCATGGCCCTGAAGCAGTTCCAGTACTACGGCTACAACGCCTACCTCAGTGATCGCCTGCCCCTCGACCGGCCCCTGCCTGACCTCAGACCCAGTGGGTGAGCAGAGTCAGTGACTGGGCCCTTGTCAACCTGCCTATTGGGGAGATGGGTCTTCACAGTGTTGGGAACAGGGCCAGGACTGGGTATCAGACCCCTTTCCCACTTCAGCCAGGATCTGTCCCTTCTGCTTCAGTGTCTCTATCTGTTGTATAGGGAGACAGCTTCCCGCCATTACACATTTTTTTCCCCATTAGATATTTTGAGAACCAATAATCTAACTTAGCCTTCAAGGGTATTATAGCCATCTGGCATTCCCCCTAATGTGTCATTTTAATCCAATTAGTTGCAGTTTTATGAAGAATTTTTTCCCTGTAAATTAGTTTTTTAAAGATGCATTCATTTTCCAGGACTAACAAGTCATTACACCCAACAGAGAAGTCTGTCTTGACTTCTATCTTTGTTACAAAGGATGTTCCTTTAAGGTTTAGTTAGAATTTTTATTACTCCTAATTATTAAAAATGTGGGCACGTACTACAGCTGAGAAAATCTCATTAACTTTTGTGAGCTCCCCCACACCTTCTTTCCCCCCCTTTTTAAACTCTTCATTTTAAAGTTTTTATTAAAAGCTACAATCCGAAGTGAACTTCTACCTGGAGTTTTCAGGAAAGATCTTGTAGTGGGGTTTGGAGGCTATGTTATTTTAAAGGGAAGAGTTCAATTTAGTTCCATTGACATTTATTGAGCACCTGCTGTATGCCGTATAATTGCGTGTGGTTGTTCTTGGCCCAGATGGAAGTTGATTTCACTGGAGAGATGAAAGGGCTGGGTGCTTACAAAGGGAATGAGGACTGGGTATTCACTTAAAGATTATTTGTAAAGTCCTCATTGTGTGCCAATATAGTCTAGGAATGGGGATAGAGTAGTGTGTAAAGCAGACAACAGTCTCTGCCTTCACAGAGCCTGTGTTCTAGATGGGTGGGTAGATACTAAGCAAGCCAGATAAGTAGAATTTTTTGATGGTAATAAGCACTGTGGGAAAACATGAAGTGGAAAGGGGAATAAGAACCTCCTGGGTTAAGAATGGGAATTGTAGGTTTCTATGGATGACCCAGAGAGGTCTCACAAAGAGGACAACACCTGAGTGAAGAGATAGAAAAGTTGAAGAAGAAAACCATGTGGCTATGAAAGGGCAGAAACAGTCCTCACAGAGCACATGTTTGTCATCTCGGCTACTCAGGGGGTATAATTAAGAGGATCACAATCCTAAGGCCCATTTTTGCTGCAGGCAAAACCTGTAAGACCCTATCTGAAAAGGCAAAAAACAGCAACAACAACAAAGTCTGGTGGCCTTGTGTAGAGTATGGTCTTTGAGTTCAAACACCAGTACCACCAAAAAAGAAAACAGAAAAACAGAAACAGTCAGAGGGACTGGCAAGTTCTACTCTAAAGCATTAGTGTGCTCAACATGTTTGAGGAAAAGGAAATTGGCCCGTGTGGCTGAAACAAGGGGGCAGTTGTTGAGCAATCTACAAACTTCGGATGCCAAACTCACACCCAGACCAATTAAACGAGGGTTTCCAGGGTGGTGCTCAATGTCCTAATGTTTGGCTCCAAACATTGTGATTCAGATGAGAAGCTGAATTTGGGAATCACAGAAGGGCTTTGTCTGTTGTGAAGTATGTGTTGTTTACTAGGCAAGGTAGGGATTCATGGGAAAAGCTGTAGCAAATTAGTAACATGCTCGTATTATCACTGTCAAAGGGCCCAGTAGCTGCTGGGCTAACTGATGAAAGAGGGAGATGGAGGCAAAGAGAGCAGGCAGGAGACTGCTGCATATCCAGAGGAGAGGCAGAAGGCTGGGGCCGTGATAGCCCCAGTTGAGATGGAGTTGGATTCTGGAAATACAGAAAGGTGACTTCAACTATATCTCATAGAGCCGTAGCCCACGCAGCATGCCCTAGGGACCATCCTGGGTCTAGGAGAGATTCAAGTCTGATGTGGACAAGATAGAGAAACTCCAGAGAAAGTGTCCTCAGGTGGCGTTGGAAACTCCACAGAAGAGCTGTGGATGAGGCAGCTAACCTAGCACAAAAGACAAGACACGCTCAGTACATGTTTGTTCATAATTAAAGGGAAGCTAAGAAATAATCAACAGGAAGTGTGGCCCTTACTGCAGCCTGTGATAACAATAACCGGTATTGTCTCAGGCTGGACTTTGGAGTGCCTTTGCCATTGACCCATCGACAACTGAAGTGACAATAGGAGAGGTCATAACCTGTCCTTCCCATTTCTAGTGGAGGAAACCAAGAAACAAAAGGAGTGAATGAGCCAGGCACTAGTAGCTCATGCCTGAAATCCTAGCTTACTAAAGAAGCTGAGATCTGAGGACTGTGGCTCAAAGCCAGTCCAGGCAGGTACGTTGGTGAGACCTTTATCTCCAATTAATCACCACCAGCAAAAAAGGGAGCCATATACCTATACACAATGGAGTATTATGCAGCCATTAGAAATGACAAAATAATGGCATTTGCAGGGAAATGGATGGAGCTAGAAGGAATCATGTTGAGCGAGGTAAGCCAAGAGCAAAGAGACAAACGGTACACAGTCTCCCTGATAAGTGGATGCTAAATCCAAAATGTTAGGTGATACAACAAAACTAACAGGACTTACGAAACAAAGAATTCCCACTCATCTGGTCGAACCACTACTAAATATCCCCATGCTGCTGATCACATGTATGGTGTATAGTGTACACTGTTATATGTTATAGACTGTGATAGACAATTTGCTCCAGGAAAGTTAGAATGAACTTGTGACTTTAAATGAGCACCATTATTCCACAATACTGTGAAATTTGGGAAATTATGTAATCACTTAACCACAATTTAAAAAGAAAAAAAAAAGAACCTCGGGGAAGGTAGGGAGGGAAGGGATGGTAGGGGGAAAACAATGGAGGGGGTAACAATGCTCAATAGGAAGTGTACTCATTACCTTGCTCATGTAACTGTAACCCTCTGTATAGTATCTTTACAATAAAAAATTAAAAAAAAAAAGGGAGCCATAAGTGGAGCTGTGGCTCAAATGATAGAGAACCACAGTGAAAAAGATGAAAGATAGCCCCAGGCTTGAGTTCAAGCCCTAGTACTGACTTGTGTGCATGCACACACACACACACACACACACACACACACACACACACACATACACACACACACATACTCACACACACACACACACACACACACACACACACACACACACACACACACACACACACACACAAAGAATGAATGTTTGAAGTTACACAATTGAACAAGTAGCTGAACTTGAGCCCTGAACCCTACATCTAATGCCAAAACTGGCCTTAGGCTGTAGCCCACAGCTGTGTTTGTTTTGACTGTATACCATGCTGCTCTGAGCTCACAGTAGAGCCCTTTGGTCACTTCCAGTAGAGTTTGAGGGACTCTGAAGGATGCTAGGTGGGCAGAATTCTGCAGTTTCCTCCTGAGATGATCAGAACAGAAGGCCCTTCCCTCCACCCAGGGCTCTACAGTTTATGGAGCTTCCACAACTCCCATGGGAGGCAAGGTGACTTTTGTTGGCCCTTCCTCCAGACAGAAAAACACTGTCTAATAAAGGCAGAGAACACTGAGCCTTCTCAGTTCTCAAGGAGAGCTCTGGGCAAGTGGCTTTAACAACAGGCAGTTTCTCTTTGCACATGAACTTGGAAGGCCCTGTCCGGTTCTATTTCAGCTTACATGCCGGACACACACCCAAGACAGATCGCTGTTAGTGGATCACTCAAAAGAGCGTGTGCTTAGGGAGAACAGGGCTTTCCTTTGTCTACTAATTTCCATGAAAACATACTTGCCTTATAACATGCCCATCACTTGGCTCATCCTATTTAATGCACCAATGATCTGACTCTCATCCTGCTTCAAACTACATTGGAAAACATTTCTACACAGCATAAGCCATGTCTTTCAGGCGTGCTTTTGGGCTCTTTGTATTCACTTTCTGGCTTCTCTCAGTGACTTTCTGAAGTAGATACCCCAGTCTCCATTTTACATAAGAGGAAAGTGAGGCACAGCTTCCTGAGGGCAGATGCCCTCAGGATAAGAACTGAAAATGAACCCAGACTGTGTGGAAATAGTATTTGTGCTTGTAACTACTGTGCTATGCCATCAGCAGGTATCAATTTGTGTCCCTATCACAGGGTTGGAGGGCTTGCTTTAACATAGCATGAGTTTAGGAGGAATGAATATTTGTTTCTACATGTCGGAAAAACTTTTTAGTGAGCATCAGATTCATTACCAAGGCTCAGAGCAATGCATAGAATATGATAACGTTTCAAATTTTAACTTAACAATGCTCGATAGGAAATGTGCTCATTAACTTACTCATGTAACTGTAACCCCTTTGTACACTATTTTTACAATAAAAACATTAAAAAATTGAACTTAGGTGGATGAGAGGAAGTTCCCTGTTACCAGCAGTCTTCAGAGAATCTTGCCACGTAGCTATTAAGCCTGAGCCCCTAAACCTCCTGAAGCCTTCTGTTACCTCTTATCTGCCCTGAGAGTGGGGGAGTCCTTAGATTCTACTTTTGGTGTTCCTAGCTTTGTTATTCTATATTCCAACCCTGGTGATATGTTTGATTATCCTGGAGAAAAAAGGGGATCCTTTCCCTCCCTTTTGTCATGTCTGGCTGGTCTCTTCTGTTTTCTCTTCTTTTCTGGGTGCTGAAAGATATCATTTGGATATGCTCAGACAAGGTATAATCAGAAAAGAAACATCATCTTTCCAGTTGGTTGGTAGTCATCATTAATATATTCACCAAAAATTTTACTGAGCACCAAGTGTGTGTCAGACACTAGCAAAGCATGAGACAGGCCTAGATTCCATAGACCACACTGAGGTGGAAATTCAGACAGAAGGGGCTGAAGGGCAAGACACTGATGGGAAATTTTGTTGATACTTCCTAGTGTCCTTAGAGAAGAGTCAGCCTGGCAGCTTCCTAGGAAGCAGGAGCTGAACTGTAGAAGCCCTGTCCCTCTGTAGCCTCTGTGGCCTGGAAGGTGACATGGGCAAGGAGGCTCCTTTCTCTAACTTTTATGCTCCCCCTCACACTGGATGGAAGGACATGGAGACAGGAAGCACAACACTTTTCTTACCCTCATATGCAAAGAAAGAAAAGCTTCCTTTCTCAGAGGCTTCTGGGGACATCAAAGTATTCCTATTCCCTTTATCTTGATTCTTCCAACAGGTGCCTGAACCATCCAGGAAACAAACATCACCATCCTCCTGACAACCCTCATGGACCTTCCTCCCATGCCAGGCTCAAGGTCTGAGCCAGGGGTGTGCTTGTTTCCTTCCTGTGCTGGGAAGACCTACGGCCTCTCAGGGTTACAGGGAGGAAATGCCACATCCCTGCCTGCTAGGTTTTTCTCTGTCTCTTATGGCCCTGGATATAGGAACCAGAGTTTTGTGGTTCTTTCTGTGTGCCTCCTCCTGCTTCCTTGTGTTCACCTCCTTTTATTTCTTATCAATAGGCTCCAAAATACCATGAGGGTAGCAAAAACCAACAAAGGAAACACCAAGCCTTAATGGGGTGTGAACTGCAGAGGCATGCCAATTTGTTGGAATTATATATTTACGGCCTGGGTGTTTCCATGAGTGTAAGTCAAATAGCAATGCTTTGAACAATGAAGGTGTAAGAAAGGGATTGAGAAAGTCCTTGCCCTTATACATTGGAGTGGAGAGCAAGGACAAAGGAAGCATATTTTGGTTACTGAGAGGGGTATGAGCTGAGGAAATAGGCTGTACAAGAAGCAAATTAGCTTCTTGGGCAATGAGGCAAGGTGGGTTTTCCACCCCTGAAACAGAGGGTCAGGATGCAGCAACAGATTCATGTCACATTTATTTTTTACTTGCAAGCAGTGGTCATTTCCAAACAGGGCCATAGGGAATGCTACTTGATGGGGAGAGATGGGGGAGGGATGTGGAGGAGACTGTGGATAAGTGAGTAGGAGATAGAGGGCCCAAGACTAGCTTGAGGCCAGCCATGTTGTCATGGCAACTCTATGGCTTACCTCCAAGGTAGTTCAGGGCAGAGCCCCTGGCAGCCACTACTTCCTGTCTCCTGCTAGAAATCATGAGAGGCTCCTAAGCCTTGTCAGTAATGACTCTGCTTTTTTTCTCCAGTCCCTCCTCTGAGATCCATGTCCCTTTCTTCTGGTGGTGAGAGTGGATTTGTCCTTGGGGTGATAGTTGGGTTAGGGCCTGAGTGGGATCACCAGGGGCTGGTAAAAGAGAATAGACTACTTTCTGCAGCTCTACATGGGAGTCACTAGGAAAAGTCAGTACATAAGGCCTCACAGGAGCCCAGACCCAGAGCAGGAGAGATCCTGTACTGATACCCAAGTGGGAAGGAGGGGGATAGAATGAGAGCAAAGGAAGTATACGTGTACTGGGTCCTGGATCTCCTAGCATGCAGGCCAGGGTCTACTCAAGGCGCTGTGGTTATTTGCCGTCACGAAGGTGATATGGCCACAGGACTGTGTGTATTATTTGGAGGTCACAGTGCTTGAGTGGGCAAGATTGTTTCAACAGTACAGACCCCATGTCTGAGATCTTTGAACTTTGAAAGCCAACGGGACTGGCTTCGTGGGTACATGGACAGGCAGGATAATGGGCTTATGAGATGTCCCCATCCTAATTCCCTAAACTCTATCTATGTTATGCTACAGGGCAGAGGGGAATTAAGGTTGCTAATCAGATGATGTTAAAATAAGGAGATTATCCTGGAATACTGGGGTGAGCCCTTTGAAGTCACAGGGCACTTCAAAGTACAAGAAGAAGATAAAACAGAAAAATGGCCATGAAAGGAGATGTGAACTTCTCCTGATGGCTTTGAAGGCAGAAGGGAGCCATGAACAAGGAAATATAGGCAGCTGATAGTGACCAGCAAAGTCAGAAAAATTCTCCTGTACAGCCTCCAAAAGGAAAATTGTTCTGCCCCACTATGACTTTAGCCCCATGATACCTAGGTTAGACTCTGTGATGACAAACTCGTATTGTCCAACAAGTCTGTCACAATGTGTCACAGAAGCAATGTTAGTATTAGAAAAATAATACAGCAAATGACTTACTGCATAAGACTCTATAATTGAAGAGCTCTGTGCTTGCTTTAATGCTCTGTAGTCATTTGGTTAAAATAATTAGTAATTTTGCATAAGGGACACCACAATTTGTTTTTACATCTCCCTTCCTTCTAGTTGTATAGCTGGTCTAATACTGAGCATTCTTTCAGAATACTGAACATTTGCAAGACTAAGAAACCTGCTCAAGTTCCCACAGGTGCTATTGGGTAGAGCTAGGAATTTCATATTGTCCTCATGACTTTAGGACTCTACCTCATCGCCTGTCCCTGCCAAGCCATAGTGTGTTTCTCTGACTGGGTGCCTCAGCCCTAGAGAAGATGCAGAGATCTCTGAAATACCTGTCCTCTGGTATCACAGCCTCAGAACCAACAGGGGAAAGAACATCCTTAGCAGTGGCCCTGCTGGCACAGTAGAAATATGAACTGCACAAAAATCATTGGGAAGAAATGCTCTTTAACCAAAGCACTCTGGGATCATACTTCTGTTTCTTGTTAGTATTATACTCATTATGGGCCAATCATATAATATTGTTGTTCTAAAAGAAAAAGTCATTTTTAGCCATATTAATAAAGTGTAATATCTGAAAAGAAGGAGCTGATAGTTTTGTTTGACTCTGTTATTGAGATCTTAACTGTAGAAATGTATTTAAAAAATATAGAGAATATAGACCATTTAGAGACCAACAACCCAGAACAGAAAGTGAATTACATGACAGATAATATTTCCACTTGGATTATATGAGTGTGAAGAAAACCTAGTTTACTGGACTCTAAGGAGAGATATCTCATTTGCAAGCTAGGTGACCTCCAGTAAGTTACCTAGACTTCTGTGCTTTGATTTTCCTATCTGCAAATTAGGGATTGTAATATAACAATTGAGTAAGATATGTAGTCCCTGACATATCATAGCTGCTAGCTAGCTTTTCGTTACCTTTATTAGCTATGTCTCTGAGTTGTAAGAGATATGAGCTGAGAGGTGGTCATGATTATGAGCATTCTCCAAAGTACTGATGTGTAGACAAGAACCATGTAGACAAGGTCTGGGGTAGAAGAGAGCATATGGAAGAGAGAGAGATGGGTTGAGAATATAGAGGAGAGAGATACAAATTGTGGGACAGATCAGACCGAAGTTCCTGAGGGTAAGATCTTGTTTGCGCCCTGAGCCAGCTCTACTGGGGAGCAAAGATGCCCTTTCTCCTTTGGGACCTGCTTTCTCCTGTGTCCTGGCAGATCTCTGAGATCCACTCCTCTCTGTCACTCTGGTCTCTGAGCTTCTGCTTCTAGTATCTTGGCAGATGTGCTTTTCCTTACATTCCTAAGTGCTAGTTGTCAATATATATATATATATATATATATATATAATCTGCTTACCCACAGACCTACTACATATAGACACTGGTCCCTAAGGTGACAGTGTCTTCAAGGCTAGCTGACTTTTGTTTCCTGATCAATCATTTATTTAACTCCATGGAGCCTATATTCCCCTGATAGCTAGGGTGTTTGGGGGAACAGATGGTCTCCCTGCCCCCTGTAGGTTACTTTCACTGTAAATAATTCTTCCTCCTATTTTGCTTCTTAAAAATTTACACTTACTTAGCTAGTAGATGCTTCCTCTAAATTGGAAATGTCACTGGAAAGGGTGCTTATTGAACTTCTTCCTCTGAATGGAAAGCTGAACCTCTGATGATGACATTATATCTCAGTTTACTCACCAACCTGAGGCAAATTGTGTTTCCAGATCAGGGCTGGCCCCCATTTCCCTTACTTTGCAGACTATTGAGACTTTCAGTTTTCAGGTGTCAATTACTATTTCCACATCTGGGCCAGAGGTGGTATCTTGTGACAGACCTAAAGCTCTGGCTGCACTAACTACCCCCACCCTGGCTCTATTACCCCTCCTGTCCAGTTCTGTCCAATCTTGGTAACATTCCTACCTATAGAGTTCTCCTGGCCTGAAATTATCCTACTACTCAGGAGTTCAAGAATTATTTATGTGTTTAGGCACCCAGTGCTTTCTGAGTTTTTACTCTGTGGTTTCTATTGTGCCACAAACAAAGGATTTCTTGTGTGAAGACAGGTTCTGACCCCTTACAGCTTATAGCCTGATGCAGACCCTGATGTTAATCAACCAGCATATAAAAATGCATTGTAGTATTCTACTATGGCATCAGAGAAATTGGAAGCATCCATATGAGTCTAATGGGGGTCTGCCAAACCATCAAATGAAGTCAGACTTTTTGTCCTGGGCTGGGTAGATGATCTCAAGGAGTGAGGGACCAAACCTGTTCAGTAACTACAAGTTCTTGAGGTTCTTTGTAGTCAGTGTAGACCTATTGCTACATGCTCTGAAGCCAATAACCAGGCTCTGAAAAATGTCAGCGTGGTGCAAGTCATCCTGGATGACTCAAGGTCTAATGTCTTAGCTCTACTTCTGCAGTATCTCTACTGACTTATGCTCATATTCACAATTCATTCAATGTCAGTCGTCTGCTTCCTCCTCCCCATTGCTGCTGGCCTGGACATGCACATGCAACCTCCCTAGGATATCATACCTTCAACTCAGAGAATTAGAGAATTCTTGAGACAGTTGGCAGTCCTTCTTCAATCGTGTGAAATTTGACTACATAGCATTCCTGAGCTCAGCTGCCTTATATGCCAAAAAGCCAACCCACTGATAGTTCCACAGGAATCTGGAGTCAGTCTCTGACTCCATCAGTTCTGGACCAAATGGTGAGGACACCAGATGGAAGACTGAGGAATCCCCAGGATTGTTATTTAACCATGAGTTAATCTTAGGCAAATTGGACTCAGTCATGAAGATCATAATTGTCCTTGCCATTCTGGTAGCAGTTCGATCTCCTCTCTATTCTCATACAGAATTGGTAGACTGTGAAACAGCATCACATATCAGGTTTCTGGGGTACCAGAGGAAGGAAGGTGAAGATCCTCATGTAACAAAAGCTGAGAGTATAGGCTTTAGAGTCAGAAGCCAGATTTAAGCCCTGGGAGATAACTTTCCATCTCAAATCTATTTCCCTCACCTGTAAAATTAAGCATTAAATTTTTTACCTACAGAATTATGGGAAGGAATAAAATGAGAAGAAAAGAGTAAGTAACTGTGTATCTCCTAGCACAGTTTATGGCATATTAGAAACACTAAATAAATGGAAATACGGTTATTATTTCCAAGGACTTTCACAGAGTTCCTGGGTAGAAAGATATCAAGCACCAGAGTCTCTTAGTTCCAGAGGTTGTAGAGATATAGACACCAGCTAGAGGAAGTGGAAATCTTGGCTCTTCTCATGCCAGTGAGAATCCGTACATTGCTTTCATAATTTTCATTCACTAAGTCCAGCATCCTGGACATAGACAGAATTAGAAGTCTATCTAATCTAGAAAGGTCTGATAAAAGGTATAAGTATGCCTAGATGAGGCCACAGGAGGACTATACAAGTTCTGTAGCTACAACTGGTGGTGTTTGAGGACATTGTTAGCCTTAAAAGACAAGAAGATGTTGCTGGTCCTCCTGTGGACAAACTGTCCATCAGAGTCTGTGCTTCAGATGGTTAATGGAGCACCTCAGATCTTCTCTCTGAGAGAAGCCTGGGAAGATGGAGTGACCAGAAAGACCATAGATTTGGAGAGTAGATCTGAGAGAGTCACCTTCTTACTTGCTTTGTCCATGTAGAGACCTCCTTGATACAGAGAACTCTGACATGGTTGGACTCTGTTCCCAATGTGCATTGGCAGACAGATCTCAGTTCAGGTCAGGAAGCCCTATGAGTCATTTACTGAGATGGGCTAGGATCTTGTGAATTTGCTATGGGGGGATCTGAAAATCCTGCATGAAGGTGCCCAGCTATAGGAGATCAGTCTTCAGTCTTCTGCCTGATCTTGTTCTGACTTAATCTTCTATAGCTTCTCTTTTTCTCACAGGTAATGACACTAATGCTCTCAATATAAATTTGTCTCGATAAACAACTCAAAATAATGTGGGGGTAAGTCTACAGAGAGGCTTTCTAAGTTGTTGCTCCCTGTCCCTGCATTTCCTTTTGTGTGCAGAGATCGATGAACTGGAGTTTATCATGACCATCAATTCTGGCTTATTAGACAACCCTAGATCTTCCCTCTCAGAAACACCTTGTTTTTATCTCTAGTGGAAAATAGCTTGACTTTGAACAAAAATAAAAGTTAAAGGGGACCTTTAATGGCTTAATTTTATAGGACAAGGTGTCCTTTCTCGAAAATAAGTAAAGCCTCAGGCTCATACAGGTAGGCATCCTCAAGGAGTTTAGATAAGGAAGAACTGGTTATGCCTGTGGCTTCCTGGAATTCCACACACTCAGGCCTTTCACTGCAGAAGCAGGAAAGCAGTGGTGGCTGTCCCTGCAATAACCAGTGCTACAGTTTGCATAAGAATGGCCCTCAGCTATTGGATGTTTGGTTATCAATTTGTGGCACTTTTGGGAAGTGGTAGAGAGGTGGCCTAGTGGAAGGAGCTTAGGTCACTGGTATCATACCCTTGAAGGGGGTAGTGGGACCTTGGCTCTGACCTGCCTCTCTTTGCATCCTGAGCATTACAAGGTGAGCAGCTTTCTTCTGCCATCATGTGCTATCCTACTCTAGGGCCAAGAAATCACAGACTGAAACTTCTGAAGCTACAAAACAAAGTAAACCCTTTCTTCCCTTAAACTGATTTATTTTCTCTGTGGGCAGTGTAGAGAAGAATGTGTGTTAGTCCACTCTTACTCTGATACTAAATACATTATTTATTTTACTGTAATTGTGACCAAAGTGCCTGACAGAAACCATTTCAGGGAGGACTTATTTTGGCACATGGTTTCAGACAGTTTAGACCATGTTCACTTGGATCTATACTTCTGGATCTCTCGTGAGGCAGAACATCATCATGTCATGTAGATGGAGAGTTTTTACCTCATAAAAGACTAGAAACAAAATGCAAGAAGGTATACCCTTCAAAGGCAGGACTCCAAAGACCTACTTTGGCCAACTAGGTCCCACCTCCTAAACTTTGCAGAACCTCAAAACGTAACATCGCTAGCTGATGTCCAAGCATTCAAAACATGAGTCTATGGAGGCCATTTCATATTCAAATCACAATATTTATCCCCTGGCTTAAGGTTATCTTGTAATTTAAAATGTAAACTTAATGCATCTCCAAGAGTCTCCAAAGTCTTAACAGTTCCAACACTGTTCAAAAGTCCAAATCCAATGTCTCTTTGACACTTAGGCAAACACTTAGCTATAAGCTCCTGTAAAATTATAAAACTATCTGCTTCCAACATGCAGTGTAAACATTCCAAAAGAAAGAAATAGCAGCATAGCATGGAAAGATTGGGCTGAAGCCCATCATGACGATCACTAAATCCTACAGCTCCATGCCTAGAATTTGTGACAGATGGTGTTGCGCTGAGAACTCCAATGCACTTGGACCGCCCGTCCTCTATAGCATTGACATTTATAGTCCACATAGCCTCTCTCTTGGGCTGATTCCACTGACTGCTTTTCTTGCCAATGTTGCATGTATCTGGGGTTGTAGATTGGGCTTCTTCCTCACAGGATCATCATACATCATCCTCTGAGGGCTGCCTGTGAGGATTCCAATGTTGTCACACATTGCCTAACTTACCAGGCCTTCCTTTGAAATCAGTGTGGAAGCCTCCATGTTCCCATAACCTTTACAGACTACATGACTGCATCATATGGATGACACCAAGGTCTGCCACCAGCTTGAGCTTTAGTCCAGCCCCCTTGGAGGATGGCTGTAGTAGTTTCTGAGTGTCTGGGTTATGCAGAAACATCTCAGGTATTTCTGTTTCTGCAGGGTACCCAGAAGTACTTTCTTCCCAAGGGAAAGTCTTTCAAATGAATTTTTTTCGAGCTCACAACATACAGCATCAGGTCAGTTACTAAGACACTCCCGGTGCTGGATTTCTTTCTAATGGTGCTAATCTCTTTAACTGCTATTCTCTCCTCATGTACAACTTTAAATGCCCTCTTTTGTTTAGCCAAATTGCACATTTTTCAAATCTTTCCACTCTACTGCTCCTAATTCTCACTAGCTAAAAATAAATGATAATACCTATGTAATATCTTGAATGCTGGGGCTGCCTTTGAAATTTCCTCTGCCAAATTAATTACTTTTAAATTCAACTTTACTCAAAGTCTCTGGATACAGACAAAATATAAACGAATTCTTCAATAGAAGGTAGCAGGAATGGCTTCCATTTCCCAATATCCTCATTTCTACCTGAACATGTATAAGCCTGGCTTTCATTCCTGTTGGCATTCTAGTTTGCTGAGCACCCACACCAGAACTGCCCATTAAACTCTGCTTAAAGAAGCCTATGCTTTCTCTAGCCTACTCCTCAAAACTTTTCCAAATTGTTCCCACTTACCAGTTCCAAAGGCTTAATAACCACATTGGTTTAGTCAGAGCAACAGCCCTACTTCCCTGACTCTACTTTTCTGTCGAAGTTACTTTTACATAGAAAAAAAATCTTATAGGAGGAAGGGATTTTTTTTGGCTAATGGCTTAAGAGGATTCGGTTTGTGGTCATGGTCACTTGGCTTCATTTTTCTGGACCCATTGTAAGGCAGAACATCATGGTGGTGTCAAGAGGAATCATAGTATCTCATGGTTGGACAGGAAGTAGACCTCAAGGAAGGGACTAAAGACCAGGTATACCTTCAAGGCACATCCCCAGTGATCTTCCTCCATATATACACCACCTCCTAATGCTTACAGAATGTCAGATATAGTGCTTACAACTTGAGACCAAGCATTCAACACACAAGCCTGTGGGGAACATTTCTTATTCAAGCCTTAAGGCTAGGGGAGAACCTCTCAGCAGTGCACGTGGGAGAGGAAAAATCTTACAGGAGTTGTTGCTGGGCTGACAGGTGAAGCCAGCTGAATTCTGGGGCAGCTATTCAAGGATGGGATGGGTTCTGAGCAATCTTCTTCCATGACAGCTCTGGGAGGCATGCTCCAGCTGCAGTGCTCAGGCAGCAAAGGTGTCTGTCCTGAGTTCAGTATCCTGCAATGATAATGAGGGCTATGCCCGAAAAGTATGCACACATCTTCTCCAACATGTTCCTTCTTCTCTCCTTCTTCTCCCTTCCTTTCCTTTTTTCCTTACTTCCCTCCCTTCCTCCCACAACATTCCTTTCCATTCTGCTTATGTGGAAAGAAGGACAGGAACTCCAAGTGAGCACCAGGATGATGGGACTGTGAGGCTGGAGGAGTCTGAAAGGAAATTAACTCCACAAATCAACAGAATGTCTGCAGTCTGCTCTGTACCATGCTGGGTGGTGACATGCATATGTGAGTGAGGCCAGTCCCTTCCCTTGAGAAGCACATGATGAAACCACAGGGCAACCAGCTCTCTTACTTTGCTGGAGCATTTGCTGCTCAAACTGGGAAAATCACAGGCAAAGCGGAAGAGGTGATCACCTGTGATAGTCACATGGTGGCAAGAGATGTCTCTTATGAAGTTTAGTGGTAACAGAAGGAAGGGAGGGAGTTGAGAAGGAAACAAAGTGTGAAAATTATTTCTACAATGAAATTTCTTCTGTTCCTTGCATATGTGATACAAGAGAAGGAATTCTGCACATCTAAGTGACCATTTCTTCCTACAGTGATGACAGGAAAAGAAGTGGAATGCATTGTTTATGTTTCCCCCAGCAAGGCAGGGAAAGCTGGGAAAGCTGAGACCCATGTCTGGGTGCCTCATCTCCATGATAGTTCACTTTCTCTAAAAACCATCATCCTTATCCCTTTTTCTTATCCCATCTACTCCTCTCCTCTCTGCTTACCCAGACCCATGTTCAGTTATAAAGCAAGCAAGCAAACACACACACAGAGGATGGGGGAAGCTGCATATGACCAGGAGAGGGTGACTGTTGCAGGTGGCTGTAGCTGGAAGGGCCTGAGCACTCCCTAGAGAGAAGAGAAAAGAAGAATTTAAAAAGGTTAGGACATTTAGCCTGGAGGGACCATTTAATTACAGTGTAAAGAAATTGAGAACTTCTAGAAACTGTGAGGAATAGAGACCAAAAATTCAAAGGAAGAAAGGACAGAAATCAAGAGTCAGCTGGGATAGGGAGGAATACTGACTTTCCTTTGAGAGAGGAAGTTTATGGGGAAAAAGGAATATTCCGTGATCACATGAAGTGGCATGGATATAAAGTGAAGGCTGTACATAAAATGAACAATGCCGTTGGCTTTGTTTTTATGGTGAAATGTTCACTGAGGACCTACCATGTACCAGGTCCTGGCTGAAGGTAGGAAGATAGCATAGTCACAAAACAAAGTCTTTGCTCTAAGGAGCCACATTCATTACTGGAGAGAGAGAGAAAGAGCGAGAGACTCACCAACATAATAAACAAGTACCAACAGGATGCAATATACTAGGTATTCTGTTATCTGCTAAGGAGTTTTCATATAAAAGCTATATGTTCAAATGTCTTTCATATATGAAAATAGTGCTCTGCAGGGTTTAGCTTGTAAAACAACTATAACGTTTTGATTCTGCTTAGAGAGAACTCATCAGGAGACCAGCTTACAGTGACTGCCAGCTCATACCATCCTGGCTGTTACTGGGAGAAATTAAATTTGGTCTCCTCTGATAAGGGAGGTTGGATAGTACCATTTAAAACTAAGAAGAGGGGCTGGGAAGGTGGCTCAGTGGTAGAGCGCTTGCATTGAATGCCTGAGGCCCTGGGTTTGATTCCTCAGCACCACATAAGCAAAAAGAAAAAAACCGGAAGTGGGACTGTGGCTCAAGTGGTAGAGTGCTAGCCTTGAGCTGAAGAGCTGAGGGACAGCGCCCAGGCCCAGAGTTTGGCCCCCATGACCGGACCAAAATAAATAAATAAATAAATAAATAAATAAATAAATAAATAAATAAATAAATAAATAAATAAATAAATAAAAATAAAACTAAGAAGAGAGTGAGGAGCCAGGCACTGGTGGCTCATGCCTGTAATCTTAACTACTCAGGAGGCTGAGATCTAAGGATCAGGGTTCAAAGCCAGTCTGGGCAGGAAAGTCCATGAGACTCTTATCCCCAATTAACCATCAGAAAACCAAAAGTGGTGCTGTGGCTCAAGTGGTAGAATGCTTGACTTGAGCTGAAGAACTCAGGGGCAACACCCAGGCCCAGAATTCAAGCCCCATGACCAAAAACAATAACAACAAAAAGAGAGTTAACCCTATTTCTGAAAAACAGCTGGGGAACAACTTGGAGATGTAAAAGTGAGGCTCTGAGAACTCATAGGAAATACCTGGGCAAGCACACAGAGCCCCAGGCCTAGAGTCTTCAATGCTATTGGAATTTACCAGGGAAGGCAAGTAGCTTGTCCCATATACTGACCTCATTAGGAGCTGTCCATTGTACTTACACTGAAAAAGAACCATGACCTTGTGCTATTTGCTTCATCTTGTATGACCTTACTTTCAACATGTAATTAACAAGTATTTTGTATATTCATATCTATCTATTTCCATGCCAAGGGAAAGCCTAACTGCTGGTCTTGATCCCCCCACCCATAAATAAGACTAACCCCAGAATCATCTAACTATACACAGTAACCCTTTTAATTGATGTTATATAATTGTCTTCACAACAATAGAAGCAATTTGGGGAATGGTCTGATGAGCTGAGTCATTCCAGTCTTTCTCTTTGGTGGAAGTTCCTACCCCCTTGTTCCATCCCCTCATCCTTTCAATTGTGGAATACAGAACCTTTGCACAGCTCAGTTTTGTACATCATTTAGATTTCTGATCCGATCACTTCTCCAGAGCTTCTTAACTCCTTAGAATGGCTACCAGGACATCATGCTGTCTTATACCCCAACCTAATCATCTTAGCACTTGTATGGAGTTTGTCCATTTCCTTGCTTCCATGCTTATTTCTTTATCTTGTGAGAATATAAGCTTCATGAGGATACAGACTTTCTTCATTTCCCATCAGACCCTTAAGCGCCTACAACAGTGCCTGCCTAGTAGAAGAAGCTCAATAAATATTCATTCTGCTAATTATTCTCTATCTCTTAATTTGATAGTTTTATAAAAATTGCAAATGTGAAGTTGATTCGGAAGGAGGCTCAACCCTTCTCCTCCCCACTCCCTTTGGTGAGAGAGAAGAGCTAGAAATAGAATGAGAGAAGTTTCTGTAAATTTCTGGTAACCATAGAGACTGTGATTTTAGTTTATTAATCTCTTGCTCTTAAGCAGGCTGGGGCCCCATGGTGATTTCTCCAAATTGCTCAGTATGGTTATCCTGCAGCCTTCCTCATCAAGAAGAGCAGGCCCATTCCCATCCTGCAGTACTTTAATTACCGTACGTAGAAGCTCGGTGCTATGACACTCATTACTGCATGTTCTAACCTGGCTTCAACACACACTTTGGAACAATGGGGCATGATCACCAGCCCTAAATCCCTGGAGGCTTCAGAGCCAGGTACTGACTATGAGCAACTTCTGCTCCAAATCCAGGGCCTGAGACAGACTCAAATTCCTTCCTTATCCTTTTGTTCGGTGACTATAGAGCAGAATTTCATTCCAACCAGGGAAGAACCCCACAGTATTTTCCTGCCCATGAAGGTTGTGCTTTCTGGGGAAAGAGGTGCTCTTGGGAGCCATAGCCCTTCTTCCTGTCTGGTCTCTAATGGATCTGATCTCAAGTGTTGTGTGTTCCTATGGGGAATGCATGCAGCTTTTCATGGATTTGCCTCTAGTCTTTTGGGGTACTGTCTTCCCCTGCATGGCTTCAGAGAGCCTGAGGAAATGATCAGTTAGTCTCTTTCAAGGCCATTTCTTTTTTAGAGAGGAACTCTGATGCAGATGTCCAAAGATTAGAACTGGGACTCTCTCTTGGCAGCCATCGGTGAGGGACTCAAACTCTTTGTGCCTCAGTGTCCTGAGCTGTGTATGAGACTTGGCTTGGTCCTTCCATCCCTGTCTCTCCTGAGACCTTGACTCCAGCTTGTGCCTGGTTTTGAGGCTGGATCCCTGAATGAATGGGAGGTGACTAGAGGAGGGCAGGCAAAATGACCTCTGAAGCAAAGACGAGTGGGTTTAGCAGAGACGTACGTCTCTGGGAAGAGATATATTCCCCCTGTGAGGCTGGTTGCCTAAAAGGTCTTGCCAGTTTGAAAATCCCTTTGTCTTTGTTTTTCATCCTGTTGTTTTAGAAGTGTAGAACCAAACTTTATAGACCGTGATAATGACAATTTGCCTTGTGAAGGTTAAAATGTGTTTGTGACTTTAGTTATTGCTATTCCTCAATACTGTGAAATATGTGAAATTTATGTAATCACCTAATCTCAATTTTAAAAAAAGAATGGAAGGCAAAAAAACTTATACATTCCCTTTAAAAAAAAAAAAAGGAGTGTAGAACCATCCTTCCTCCAAGCACTCTGGAAATACTAACTATTGTCCATTTGCTACTGTAGGTGCTCAGGTGCAGCTGCTCATCTGGAAGAGCCATTGACAAATTCACACAAACTTTCAATAGTTGTAGGCCTTTTGCTGCACACATAGGGCACATCTTCAGTGTATGGAAGAGGCTTGGAAGAATCTGCATTCTAGAACCCTCTAGAAAAGATGGAGAAAATTCATAAGGTAGGCTTGCACCTGGGATGACCTGAGTTACTATTGAAAGATTCAAGAGCTTGGCTGTTCTTTCTAGGTGCCGAAATCTCTCCTTCCCGGACAGCCTGCCAGAGGTGAGCATCGTGTTCATCTTCGTCAATGAAGCCCTGTCGGTGCTCCTACGCTCTATCCATTCTGCCATGGAACGCACCCCCCAGCACCTGCTCAAGGAGATTATCCTGGTAGATGACAACAGCAGCAATGGTAAGTGCTCAACTTCTGAGGCCAGTCCTTGCCTACTGGCTGACTGTTGAGCTGAAGGTTCCACTTCCAGTTCTCATTTTCAAGGCTTTCTGGCTGCTAATTTTCTGCGATGTCCACCTCAGAGATACAAAATTCATGGCAATCACTGCTTTGGAAGGTTCTTCTTATTTGGGAAACCAAGGAGGCCTAGTCCTCAGGCTTTTCCAAACTGGCCAGTAACTCTCTCTTCCAACATTCCAGAGCAATATCGCAGGGGGGAAATACCCTGATATCCTCCATCCTCACCATATATACAGTGATGTTTTTCTGTTAAGCACTATTTCATTTCATGTGTCTTCTCACCCCTGCCTGAAAGATTGTTCATTGGCATTTGTTCCTAGTGGCTGTGGAGGTTCATGGTGGTGTTGAGAAGGGTCAGTGTGGCTGTCAGTGATAGTAACCAAGAATCTGAGTATCTAACCTATTTTCTGGATCCCTGTACCCTATTCTCTCTTGTCTCTAGCGAGGTCCCTGTCTACAAATACCTTGTTAAAGTTTTCATTACTTATCTCCTCCAGCCACCACCAGCTGCCTCCATCTTCTTATACACATTCCTTGGTCTCTAATTCTTCTCCATGTAACTCTCCCATCCATGATCCATAAATTTTGACACCATGTTACAGAAAGTGTTCAGGGACTAGGGCTCTAGATTGCCTCATTTCTATGAGTGTGCTTCTGATAACTCATGGTTTTAAAACATGGATTTCTAGGTCATATGATCATAGAGTCGCTGGGCTTGCATTATCTTTTGAGCCTTCTCCGGTGTAGGTAGTAAATTCCCCAGTGAATCAGTTGCTGTAATAAGATGGGCAACTTGTGATTTGTTATCAATTAAAGCTGAAGCATATCAGATAATTGAAATGCACTTAATCTCAATAAAGAACTCTCTTTTTTTTATTTGATCATCATGTAGTAAGAAGTGTGGGAGCAGAGCTGTGAGGGATGTCAGAGTTTCTGAAGAGTAATTCTTAGGTATCACTTAACTCTCATTGTTGCATAGACACAAAGGGAAGGAAGGGCACCAAGATATTAGCAAAGAGGCAGTACCATTTTGAAAGTGACTATCTTTTGTGAGGGAGATAGGAAGGGGCTCACCTCCCATCCCTACTCCACCTCCCATCATCTTTCTTCAAACCCAAGAAATGAACACCTAAGGAAGCTCTTATTTCCCCAATGGCCAACACTAGACAGTCCATCTGTTATATCCATACCTGCCACCCTCTCACAGTTTATGTAAGGATCCAAAAGGTAGAAGAACCACCTTCCCAAAGATCAGGACATCTTCACACAAGAAGCAATCCCAGGACTCTCATATCAAAGGGAAAAGAGAATGAAGTCCTGGAGGAAGACATCTTGGAGCCTTTCATGCCTGCCCCAGGATGAGAAACTTATCGCCTCCTTAAGGACACTACTTGTCTTTAATCTAGATGGAAAATGATAAAGTACTAACATTTTGTTTGAGACATTTGGATGAGGAAAGTGAATCAAAAACAGAAGGTTTTGTACTTTTAAAAAATTGGTCTATTTTGTAAATGATGGCCCTCATCAAAAGGCTCAGTCAAGGGAATGGGCAATGGTGCAGTTTGGACCTCCTTGAATGATAGAGACTGGAAAGGGGTGCCTAGAAGGATGAACATGAGTCAAAGGACTACTACTACAGACCAGCAGTCTCCAAGGCTTGGAGCCACATGGGATGTGGCACTCAAGGGTCAGACATAAGCTTGAGACATTATGAAGGAACAATCTGTTGGCTCTACCATGGGTAGGTGGGCCAAAGGAAAGTAAGTTAATGATGATTCCAGTTTTAAGCCAGGGGTGACATAAAGGGTGGCAAGATATTGTCCTGGGTGAAGAGCAGTGTTTTGATGCAGTAATTACTCACAGGTCCTGTGCACAAGAAGGAATCACTTGGGAGGTTTCAAAGACAAACTAGAGGGAGTTTTGTGGTAATGGTTCAGTTAAGTATCTTGATTGCAGTGGTGTACATACTTAACCACACATTTCGAAACTGCATCCAGCTGTATGTGCACACACATGTGAGTGCCTGTATAACTGTAGGGATCTGAATGCCCTCCCCTACTTGTCCCGGTTTTGATGTTGTACTGTGGCTGTGTAAGATGTTACCAGTGGAAGGCTGGGAGAAATATGCATGGGATCTTCTGCTACATTTATGTGTATGTTTATTTCTTCAAAATATAAAGCTGAAACAAACAAGCCAAAAGCTCTCCCAGAAGATTCTATATCCATCTAGTTTGATATGGAGTCTGGACATCACTGTTTTAAAAGCTTTCTTTTTTTTTTTTTTTTTTGTCGGTTGTGGGGCTTGAACTCTGGGCCTGGGCGCTGTCCTTCAGCTCTTCAGCTCAAAGCAAGCGCTCTACCACTTGAGCTACAGCGCCACTTCCTTAAAAGCTTTCTTAATGAGTTGCAGCTCTGGATGAGAGCCTAGTTAAGTGAGTAAGATGTCGCTATCCTGGCATATGTGCACTGTGCAAAAGGAAGAACACTGAAGTTATAGATTCTAGGACTCTCTTCATGGTGGCGAGGAAACTACAGACAAAACCCTCAGCAGCTCAGTCTCAACGATTTCCTCTGGGATTGTCAATCACACCTTACATGTATTCCATGACTGTGGCAGACAACAAACCTGTGACTCTGCTGTTCTTCCCCAGTCTTCACCCTAATTCCAGGAGACCAGCTCATAGCTAGTCAACTGCACATATGGGGCTCAAGAGACAAGAATGTAGACACAAGGTAATGACATCCATTGAGAGAATGTCAAGAGAAGAGTCCAGAGCTGGAAAGAGAGAATACTGAGGGTGCTAGGAGGATAGGATGGCTGGTGAGAGATGGAAAAGGAGCGATAGGAAGGATGGGGAAGCCAGCACAGGCTCCATGCACAGAGAGAGCTCAGGATGAGACTGTGCATTGACATGACTCCGCAGACAGGTGGGAGACAAGGAAGCTGAGAAAACACCTTGCATCCGGATGATGTAGGGCCTGGGAACTCAGTGAGAAGCCACAGTAGTGTAGGGTTTGGCTGGAGTTGTAGATATCAGATGAAGTGAACAGCAGTAGACACTGAAGGCTCTTTGACTCTACAGGAGGATCACAAGCTAAGCTATGTTTTCCAAAAATAATTTATTTTAATTACCATAATCTACAGCAAGAAATAAGTTTATGTTCAGATTCAAGATGATACACCTACACACACAATTGAAACAATATGTTCAGCAAACATTACGTATCATTATAATGCACAAAGCAGTCTGCTATTTTCTATGGTGTGTTGTTTGTTGTGTTCTGTGTTATCCAAGGTGTGGCATTTTACTTTATTCATTTCTCTCCTTCGTTAAAATCAGGTTTTTCTCCAGATATGGCATACATATTAGACTTACTTGGAGAGCTGTAAAGAAATGAAAGGGCTTGTCTCTTAATCGGTCTGGAAAAGAGGGCACCTGAGTCCTTTGAAGCTGAAATCTGGAGCAGGTTCTCTGCAGAAGAGAGGTAGGAGGGTAGAGGCTAGGACCGCCTCTGGTATCAGAGGGGCTGTCTCCCTCCTACTTAGGAGGGACAAATTGTGAACAAGAAAGCAGGTGGAGACACTGAGGGGCAAGCCCAGGCACAGTCCCAGCTTCTGTGGCAGGCAGAGCTCCCTGGGCAGAGATCATGTCTTAGTTAGAAAGCCCTTGTGTAGACAGAGTCAGAGAGTGGCCAGTAGCAGGGCTCCCTGAGATTCTCCTGAGCTCAAGTCATACAAAGAAGGGGCACTTGGAGAAGATATTGCCTCTAGTCTGAGGCCCTGCTATACTGCGTGGGAACTCCATTTTGGGAGCTGCTTCTTTTAGGGGCCAAATCATTTGGCACAATGTCACTCATTCCAGTCAAGTGTCACTTACTCCAATCAAGCTAAGTCAGCTCAGCCTCTCAGATACTGCTCAAGTATGATGGCTTGGCTCTAGTTCCTGCCACTAACTAGGAATGAAATGTAACCAAGCTCCTTTCTAGGCTCAATTCTGCCTCTTTCTGGCCATGGGTCTTTGGGATTTGTTCTCTTAGATGTCATGCCTTGCCCTGTCTGCCAGCTAGAGTTGCCCAGGATAACACGGGCTAATGGAATTGAATATTTCATGTAAGCAGCAGGGTGGTAAGGGGGCGGGTTAAAATGATAGAAATAGCCAGGTATAATGACTCATGCTGAAATCCTAACTACTTGGTGGGGAAAGGAGGGGGAGGGTGGTAGATAAAGAGCAGTTTGAAGCCAGTCAGGCAAAAGCTTCTCAAAACCTCATTTCAACCAATAAAACACTGGGTGTGGTGGTATGCATTTCTTATCCCACATATTAGAAGTATAAATAGGAAGACCACGGTCCAGGCTAGTCTGGAGTAAAAAAACAAGACCTTTTTTAGAATAGTGAAACCTGAAAGGCTAGATGTATGGCTAAAATAGTAGATCATCTGGCCTAGCAAACACAAAGCACTGAGTTCAAGCCCTGATACTTCCCCAAAAGATAAATAAATAACATCAATGAGGAGCCAAGTGACCATGGTAATGTAGTCCTTGAATAAAGGCAGAATATATTGTTGAGAAGAGCCCAGAATTAGGTATCCGACCAGCTTTTCCATTCTAGCTTTTTCTAGTTTCTTTCTAGCTATGTGTTCTTAACCTCTGTGACCCTTATTCTCCTTATCTATCAAATTGAGATGTATAATTCCTACCTCGGGATTGTTTGGAGGCTTGGATGAGATAAGACATGTCAGAAGGGAGGTCAGCTTTTGAAATTCTAAATTAAGTGGTTCAGAGTTGTTAGCACGTCTGCCTTCAAAGCTCTCTGTCCTGGGGTTACCAGAGGCTCTGTGTGTGCTGGGCCTCCAATCTCCCAGAATACTCTGTTACATATTCTCTAGGGTGAGGCCTGTCTTTCTTCAAACCAGAAAAGTAAGGGAGGAAAAAAATAGTCTTTCTCTATCCAAGCCTTTTTACCTTTAGCTTTCCCAGAGGCACAGGGCTCAGGCTCTGCTCGTGGTGGCCCTGTGAAGGAGACTTTGAGTCTCTCTGCTACTACACCTACTAGCTCTGCTTTTTCAGAGACTGGCTCTTATGTAGAACTGCCACTCTGCTGTAACAATCTCAAACTGCTCCTGCTTAAAAATATGAAGATACAGGCTGCAAAGTTGGCTCAGTGGTAGAGTGCTTGTCTCACATGCATGAGGCCCTGGGTTCGATTCCTCAGCACTACATAAGCAGAAAAAAGCCAGAAGTGGCACTGTGGCTCAAGTGGTAGGGCACTAGCCTTGAGCTGAAGAGCTGAGGGACAGCACCCAGGCCCAGAGGTCTACCCGCATGGCCGACAAAAAAAAAAAAAAAAGAAGAAGAAGAAGATCCATGCCAGGCATGCTCCCGCCTCAGGACATTGGCACTTACTGCTCCTCTAACTTGGAATGTTCTAGATGCATAATTTATCTCTAGGCCTTTGCCTGATTGTCACTTTCTCTCTAGGGTTGTCACTGAACATTACCATTTAAATGAAAGCCCTTAGCCTAGTCATTCCTCACCCTCCCTACCACTTACCACCAGCTGGAAGATTAAGTTCACCTGATTAGTCTCTTGCTTGTACATTTTCCCTCACTGGAATGTAAACTTCAGAAAGACCAGAGCATCTGTTTTGCCTCATTTGTGTCTCCACTTCTTGCTCAAGGGTTTGATTTGTTCTTAGTTGGCAGTAATGTGTCCAAACTAAATCCAACCTCTGTTACTGCTCCCAATTGGAGAAGTGGCTCAAGTACTTGTTGATTAAATAAGAGAAAGAGTGCATTGGGATTCTGCAGAGCATGAGTCACTAGCCTGGAATCTGCATTTTTGCAAGCTTCCCAGGGCTATCTGATAAACTAAGATGCTTTCTACTGTTGTCCCTGGGCTCCCCCACCCCCACCCTTCTGTACTGGTGCAAGGAGACTGCCATCACTGGCTCAGCATCCCACACCCCCCTCACACAGCAGACACCGGGTGCAATGGGGTGAGGTGGGGTGCTAGAACCCTCTTGTTGCTCCTCCCCCACCCCAGGTAAATGCACAAAATAGGTCAAATGTGGAGCAATAGGAAAACGTTCTTTTGTTGTTTCCTCAGCTAGCCTGAACTCGTTTTTCAGGTCTCACGGTCTCATGGTCACCTCTCCACTTTTGCTTCAGTATTACCTATTCCTCCATATATTTCAATAATCGGCTCTTCTCTTCCTTCTCTGCAGCTCAGAGCCATATTCTCTTCCTTTCTCCTTATTATCTCAGGAAAATGGTAAGAATCTCATTCTGTGCCTTCTGGCTCTAATTACTTCACTTTTCAGTGAATCCCAGTGGGCTTATGTTTTAGCTGGGACAGTATGATGCAACCTCTCCAGGCTGCCTGAGAAAGTGAAGCCCGGGGGCTTTCAACTGATAGATTCTTCTCCGCTTTCCATTCTTGCCATTCAGTTAGGTGTTTGCTCATTCATTCATTCATTTCTTCTCCTGCTCACTCATTCACCCATTAGCTCATTCACTCATTCATGCATTTCCTCAGCTAGCTTTCCGTGGCCTCATCCTTTGTTCTGAGAACATGGGTGAGCCCTTTGTGAATTCATTCACACCACACAGTTTTCTCATGACCTGGTTCAGATCAGGCCCTCAGTGATCACAACACTTTCAGGTCCTTCAACAGCTGTCTCAGTGCCACCCAATCTTATAGTCCAGCTACCCCAACTCCGAACAAAAATCATTTTCTTTGCTATGCTGTTTTCATTTCCTTTATGACTCTGTGTCCTCTTTTGATAAACATAAGAAGCATACAACCTCCTTTTCTGCCACTGGAAATTTCTAAATTAATCTGAATTTTGTGACTAGAAGCACATCAAAGCAATAGTAACATCAAGTATTCTTTTAAGAATCCATTTGCTGGAGGTTTCAAGCTGCTCTTGGTTGCCAGCGATTTGGCCAACCTAAATGCTATCCTGCTTCCAAGCAGAATGGAGACGATAGCATGTCTTGCCCTTGAGGGATAGGGTGGTACTGTCCCTTTTTCCCAGGCCACCATGTCCTTGGCTCATAGGTTTGAATTCTATCTCCACGATGGCCACATTCTCATGAAGCCTTTCCTACCTATTGCTGAAAGAAGGCATGGAACCTGGTCGACCTCAAGAGTATGCAGAACAAATCTGACTGTCCATGTCACAGGGGTAGAAACACAACCCAAAGCCTAGGGAACCCTAGATCCATCAGTCAACCATAGCTGTCAGGAGGAAACTGAGGGCCTATATGTGACAGAACTAAACGGGACCTCTTGGTATTATCATTCCTCCTGTGTGGTCTCCTTGCCTTCTCCTGACTCCTGGTCTCCTGCGTATTTGTATTGTGTGTGGACTTGGACTGGGTTACAGAGGCTCTGGGCACATGGAATACTCAACTCCTGAGGTGGGAGTTTTCCCCAACTTGTCCAGCCTGGGACTTGTATTGAAATGACTTCCAGCGTCCCAGCTACAGGAAATCATTACTGGGTACCCCTGGCTCAGTAAGCACTTCTGTGGGCCATAGCTATTTTAAGTACTTGGTATAAATTAAACCGTGGTAAGAACAACTATTAATTGTATTTTATGGAACAAGGAAGCAGGGAAAAAAGTATGAGAACTCTTCCAAAGTCACATGGAGATGAGGATTGAACCCACGCTGCCTGGTTTCAGAGCCTGAGCCTCTGATGTACCCGAGGGCTTTGATTCTGAAAGATATATTTGCACTTTGTCTCATTCTTTTTCTCTATCCCCTCTGGAGAGAGACACTGGGCAGCAAGACCTGTGACGTAGGAGACAAATCAGGAAAGAGGAAGAGCATGGTATCCATAGTGTCTCCTCTGCTGGAGCTTGGCTGGGGGTTCAGGAAGAACTGATGCCTTTCATGGAAGCTTCTTAGCTCTTGTCAATAGCAAGAGGTAACTGAAGAGTTAGCAACTATACTCTAGGTCTCCGTGTAAGAGGGAGGCAGCTTCCTACCACTTTCAAATTAGGAAGAAGGTGTGTTTGTATTTGAGAGAGAGAGAGGAGAAAATATATAGGTATATGTGTGTGCATATATTGGTGTGCACTGTGTGTACATGTACATTCATGCATGCACATGTTTTCATGAGCATGCATGTATATGTGTATGCATATATGTGGGTATGACTTGTATTATGTGGTTTTGTGTGATTGAGGAAGACAAGAGCATGTATATTCATGCAGTAATTAGTATATGTAAATTGTGTGTGTTCATGTGAGCAGTCATGTAAGCTGTGTGTGCATGTATGTACCTAAGCTCATGGGTGTATGTAGGAGCAAGAATATGCAAGGCCCACTAACTATGGGTTGAGTCTCTTCCTTTTATCACACACTACCTGGAACCACCTTCAAAATCCTGATGAATGACAAATAATTGCACAGCCGTGAATCATTGTGATTTTTTAATTGTTGGTAAGAAAATCACTATGTAGTGACAAAAGAGAATAAGAGTTCCCGGACTGCTTGCTGCCAGCTGCTGGGTCCCCCACTACCCCTTGCAAAACCCTCATTGTCTCTTGGCCCAGAGCCTGCCTAATCGTTGTTTAATGTTTCAGAGATGCTGCCCCACACAAGAGATACCCGTTCCAAGCTGTAAAACCACCAACGGCTTTGCATGCAGCTGGAATGATGGCAAGAATTTTCAAAAGCAGAGGGAAAGAATAGTCTGACACTATTGTGCTTTATAGAGCTTAAAGAATCATATAGCTAATTGAATTACAACCAAGACTCAGGCAGCTTGAAGGTGTTTACACAGCCAGGCATGTGGGCTGTCCACCCCAGCCTTCTATGGCCTACTCAACATTAGGCTCGACATTTCTCACCTCTATGCCTTCAACCAGTACAACCCAACAACCCTAGAGACTGGCCCTAGTACCTTTATAGCCTTGTTTCAACAGCCCAGTACAGTCTTCTGTAAGACTCAGGATGTACTCACCTTTGTTCCTTGCTGCTTGGGGTTGCTTCTGCATAGCACATAGTTTATTGCCAGGCTTAAATATTACTCATGGGCCCACCTACAGATCTATATACTCTGGTGCCACCCAGCATACTCTTCTAAGCCCTTTCCTTCATGGGTGATGGGATTCTGAGCTACTGGCTCTTTCAAGTAGCAAGTGCTTGCCTCTCCTTGACAATCAAGCCCTCTGTGGACAGTGGCACTGCTGACAGAAGGGCGTCAGATATTCCTCCCCAACAGATTTTAGCTATGTTGGTTTGTGAGCTCACATCTGAAGCTGCCACCTGTGGCACATAGGCCATAGCCACGTAGGGGGATAAATTCTGCCTCTTTCTCCACTTGCTAAGCCCTATATCTTGGTACAAACCTGTGTCAGGAGCACTTTTTTCCAAATGGGTGACTCAGGATGGCATAGCATTGTGCATCAAAATGCTATGTGCTGTCACCCACAATTCTGACCTCCACAGAGATAAACAGAAGGCTCTACTTCAGTATGGCCTGAACACATCTACTGCAGCCTGGCCTGAGTTCCCTGCTGACCTCAAACCCTAGCTTTCCTCCACCTGCTCTAAGCTGGTCTTGTACTTGACCTTCTGTCTACAGGTATCACCAAGCCACAGTTCGCTGTGGAGTGGAACCTGCTTCTCATGCCTCCTCTGAGCGCCTCTGTTAGGTCCTGACTGCTTATCTGCTCATGGCCAGCTGTCTTCCTTGAGGGGCTAGACTCTGGCTCCTGTACCTCCAAGCTGAAACTGAGGTCTTATGTGCATTTTCTGACCGACCTATAGTCTGAAGGTAGGCCCTAAGTGTCCCTCAGATAAGATCTTGCTCCTCAGAGATCTCTGGGAGTACAGTCTCCTGGAGATGTTGTCTTAATGTAGTCCAGTCTCAGTGTTCGGTTAGTTTTTCCAGGTCTGCTTTTTGTCCTTGCCAGCCACACTCAGTTTTCAGCACTGCTGAGCCTGTGGGCAGCAGGCAGCAGTGTGAGTTGCTCATCACCCTCTAGTGTCCCACTAGCTGGCTAAGGAAAGGATCTTAGGGAGTTGAGATCCCCTGACATACTTCCTGCCAATTGGAGACAGCTTCCGGAGGGCCTAAGGCTTGCCTTCTCCTCAGCCATGAGTGAACTATAAGGCATCTACAGCCAAAGGAGTTTAAACTACTTTGTTTATACATTAACCAAGGTGATCAATTTTTGATAAACAAAGCAGGAATCAAGTTCAAAACAGTGCTTCTCCTCTGGCTGGCTACATGACCATCTGTCAGAGGGGAACTTCCCAGAACGGGAGCACTGAGCTGAATCCATAGAGATAGCGGTCTCCTGCCCTCAGGTGAGGGGCCCTGCTGCCTGCAGCTGCAAATCAAGCTGTCCCTGGAAAAGGCCATGGTACTGCTGGGGGCTGTGTGCAGCCAACAGGAAAGGACTCCTTGTCCATTCTTGGCCCACAGCCTATCTTGCTCAGCAGCTTGAAAAGACAAACTCGGGTGCTGACTATGAGCCAAATGCTTGGCACTTTTGCTCCTGAGCCAGGCTCCTCCTTCTGCTTTCCCAGATGTTTAAAACAACGCCAAACCCCACAAAGCAAAATACTTCCTTCTTGCTGTAATCTGAGTGTCTCCATCACAGTTTATGTATTAGAAACTTAATCCCCAACATAACAGTGTTGAGAGGAGGAAACTTAGAGAGGGGTCTGCTGTCATGGATGGATTAATGCTCTTATGCTGGGATTGGGTTAATTATAGCATAGTGGAGTTCTGATGAAAGGGATGAGTGAGTCTGGCCCCTGTGTTAGTTGGTTTTCTATTACTTTGACAAAATATCTGAGAACCAACTTATAAAGATGAAAGGCTTATTTTTAATCTTAGTTTTGGAGGTTTCAGTTCATGATGGATTGGCTCCGTGGCTTTGGCCCTTTAGGGAGGCAGCAAGCACATCATAGGAGCTGCGAGTAGGGAGAAGAGCAAACTGTTCACCTAATGGTGGGGATGGAAAATCCAGGAGAAGGAGGGTCTCACTTCCCATTCCCAATACATCTTCCCAATAACTGGAAGATCTCCCACTGGAGCTCACATATTAAAGTTTCAACCATCTACCAACAATACCAGGCTGCAGACAAAACTTTAACACATGGTTTTTAAAACGCATTTAAGAAAGAGCTAATTTTTTTCTGCTATTTCAATATGCAGCAAAAAGGCCCTCAACAGATTCACCAGCTCAAACTTGAGCTTCCCAGACTCTAGAAACCTGACACAAACATATTTCTATGATTACAAGTGACTAAGACTTGACTGTCTGATGATAAAATTGGTTTCTGGAAAGGTCTCCCCTAAGCTATGCAGTAAAACCCAGCTGGCCACCAGTAGCACCAAGATCCATTTCTTGCTCAGTGTAAAGAAGACTATGAGAATAAGAATTAGATCTTGAGCTCTGAAGACTACTTAGGTTCTAGCTAAGGATCGTTCAAATATCAATGTATTTAACCCTAAGGGAGGTATGGTGGCGGTTTCATGCCGTTGCACAGATGAACACACGGCCTGACAGGCTGTATCTCACACAACTGGGGATGGCAGGGCCTCTGTCCACAGGGCTCCTAAGCAGAGTCACCCACAGAGCTGAACAGAGAGTGAGTGAGGATGAGGGAGATAGGCCAGTGGCAAAGCTACTTGGAGTGAGGGGGACTGTGGCAAAGAGAACCAGCCTACATGTTACTAGGAATGCAAGCACTGCCAGCCCACCCCCTTCTCCTGTTGCTAGTTGCTAGTCTGCTGAACTTGTCCTTTAGTTCAAGTTAGAAAATCCACACTTTTATGTTTATGGGCTTGACAAACCAGGCAGGCAGGTCAGATATGAGCTTCATCTGCTTCTGCCTGTCTGCAGTATTTGCTGTTATGGACTCCTGCTTTGAGAAATGGGAGCTTTTCTTGAAATGATATTTAGCTCCAGCACCCCTGGTGAAAACTTCACCTTCTAGCCTTGGCCTCTCTCCTCTCCCTCTCATAACTGCTGGTTTTCCACATCATAGAAAGTAGTCACCACAGACAGTGGAGTTAGCCACTTCTTTGCACAGTACCACTTTATCGCATGTTTAAGTTCAGGGTATCACGGCATTGGCCACGTGACTGAGTTCCACGGATCCAAGGAGGCACCATTGTGCTCTTTCAGAAAAGCACATGGCCTTACAGCCATGCTGTGGCCTGTGGCTCTAGGCAATAGATTTAGCTGGACATTCTTGGTGAGAACCTGAATCTTCAGACTAGGGAGATCATATGAATGAGGTCTCCTGATCCAGGTTCAAGTTTGAGAGAGGATGTATCAGAGACCAGGAAAGTAGACTGAACTGCACAGGAGTTTGATAGTATGAGGTCATTTGGGGCCACTTGTAACTCCAGTGGGCTTGTCTCAGCAAGCCTCTTGGGAGTTGGAGCTGGGGAAGGTTCAAGGCAGGGCACAGGCCTACCTTTGCCCTAACTAGGCTGTCATTTGGGTGTTCCATGGCCCAGCAGGTAGACTCAATTGTTTTCCCCTGTATCCTTCATCTCTAGTTCCTAAACTGTGGCCTGCCACCCTGAGGACAGTGGTGGGGTGGTGGGTCTGCGGTTGTTGTGGGGGATGGTAAGTGGAAAGGAGTTGCCATCTGGGAGGAAGTAACCACACCAAGCCCAAGCCAGATGAGATCCAGACCCATGTTTGGAACTTACAAGCCCAAATCTCTAAACCTTTCCCTACCAGATAAATTTGATGAGTGACAGATATGAATTAGAAATTAGATCAGGGTTGAGCATTTACATGGGCCTGGAGCCAAAGAGAAATTAAAAAGAGTATCTCAGTGGGGTTAATGGTGGGGGCAAGGCTTCCAGCATTCCTTGTCAGAGTGTCTGACCCAGGTCTCAGAGGGGAATTGATTACAGAATCCTGCTGATGAGATCAGGAGGCAGAGAGAAAGTTCTGCATCCAGACTGGAGGAAGGAATTAACTTATCACCAAATGACACTCACTGATGCCACAGAAAATGCTAGGACAGACATCAATGCCGGGCTGCCCATGTGGCAACATCAGTTACCCACATCTGTCCAAAGTTGCTTAGACACCGAAGAAAGAATGTGTCCTCCGCTTGAGAGAGTCAGGGGGCCAGACTCCTGGCCCCTTCCTGAGGACTGTGAGTGTGCCTGCAAGCTTGTCTGTGTTGTCACATTTCATTTGGCTACAAAATGAGAACTAATGCAGAGAATCAGAGAAAACAGAGTTGTTTGCCTGACTGGGTTGCTCAGGCATGAGGTGGAGAAATTGGCTGAAGTGATTTTATTTGCTCTGAAAAGAACACGCAAGGTTGTGGTTTCATCTTTCTGGAGGGATTTCTCACAGTCTCCAGTGCCTGATGACAGCCCTTTGAACTTGTGTTCTCTACATTCCTGTGACAGGAGTTCAACAGTGGGTAGGTTGTTGTTTGCTGAATTCCTGAATTCTTCATGATAGCAGAAACCATATTCCACTCTCTATTATTAGAGAAGTGAGTGGCTGGGTACATGCATGCAGGGGCAGATGAGTGGGAAGATTCTTAAGTGAGTAGAGGGGAATCGATGAATTATTAGACCTTTTCTGTTCCATGATGCTGGTATTTTATGCCCATTTTAGAGATGAAGTCACTGAGGGGCAGTGGAGCTACATGATTCATCACAGTTCTCATACACGATGATGGCATAGCTAGTACCAGACTCAATGTATCCATCTTTTCTTACTCACATTTCCTTGTAGGATTCTTGCTTGCTTTGTACCTCAAGACAACTTCACTTAGGCTTGGAGGAATCACCTGCACAAATATTTGGATAGAAAGAGACTCATTGTTTTTCATTCAGCAAATATTTATTGATCACTATGCAGGCAGAATTCTAAGGTTTTCCTGCCCACCCCCCCCCACTCTTAGTCCTTATTTCTCTTAGTTACTCAGCCAAATACTAATCTGGGTACTGCTTTTGAAAGGACTTTGCTGATGTAAGTCCTTCACCAATTGGGTGGGCCAGACCTGATCACATGAGCCCTTTGAAAGCAAAGTTTTCTCCAGCTAGTGGCAAAAGAGGCAATCTCAGAGATGTAGTCTGGTGGCTTGAAAGGAAGCAGACCCCCATGCAGAGACCTCCTGTCGAGGGCCTCATGGCAGAATGCTGAGGGTAGCCTGTAGGTACTGAGAGCAGCCTGGGCTGACAGCCAGTCGGAAGCAACAATATTGGTCCTTCTCCTTCAGGGAAATGAATTGGACCAACAACCAACAAGCCTGAAGATAAACTTGAGCTTCAATAGAAAACCAAATTGTTGAGTCCACCACCTTGATTTTAGCCCAGGCAATTCCCAAGCAGAGAAATCTCTGACTGGAGTATGACTCTGAGATAATACATTTGTGATGTTTTCGATTGCTAAGTGCACGCTGATTGTGAGGCACCCCTGGAAAACCAATGTATTGCCAGTTCAAGGTGCTGTCCCCTGGGGACTTGAGGCTGACACAGTCCCACTCTTATACAATTGTAACTCACAGTTTGGCTTGAAAGATTCTTTAAAAGATTAACTAGAGTGGCCAAAAATAAATCAAGCATGGGCAATATGCTTTGTGTTAGGTGACCTCTCAGAGCTGCAAAGGAGAAAGCCACATGGAGACCATGGAGGTGTCCAGACAGAAGGACTGGCACATGCAGAGATCCCAAGGGACGAGACAGCCCTTGTTCTCAGAACACAAAAAATTGAGTGTGGCGGAGGGTGGTGAGAAAGGGGAAGGGTGGCCTGGCACGGTACTGAAGCATTAGGCAGGGAGTGTTGTACACAGCAGTTTGTAGATTCCTCCGTGCCAGGAGCTTTACAGAAAGAGATGGATGATCTGAATGATACTTTGGGAAGCTCTCTGGGTGGCTTGGATATGGGTAGGAATGGACACAGGCAAGGCACAATGTGGTGTGACTGTGGTAGAAGTCAGGGAGAAAATTGAACTCAAGATGTGTTTAACTGGAGATCTGTTTGACTGATGAACTGAAAGTAGAGGTGAAGGAAAGAATGGAAGATGTGGCTCCGATCTCTTGGGTCCTGTGGAGAAAGGCAGTACTATTCACTGAGTTGGTAGGATGTATGGAGAAGAGGAAGGGGAAGGAAGACCAAGAATATAGATTGAGCTCTCTCTGCTCTTTTCTAGCTCTTTCTCAACTCTTTCCTTCTCTTCTCTTTCCCAGCTCTCTCCTCTTTCCTAGCTCTCTTTCTTTCCCAGATGCTCTTTTCTAGCTCTTTTCTCTTTCTTTCCCAGCTCTCTCTCTTTTTTAGTTCTCTCTCTTTCCCTGCTCTCTCTTCCCCAGCTCTCTCTTTTCTAGCTCTCTCTCTTTCCCAGCTATCTTTTTCCCAGCTCTCCTCTCTTTCCCAGCTAGCTCTCTCTCTTTCCCTGCTCTCTCTTTCCCAGCTCTCTCTCTTTTCTAGCTCTTTCTCTTTCCCAGCTCTCCTCTCTTTCCCAGCTCTCTCTTTCTCAGCTCTCTCTTTTTCTAGCTCTCTTCTCTTTCCCAGCTCTCTCTTTCCCAGCTATCTCTCTTTCCCAGGCCTTTCCCAGCCGTGTAGAGGGCCAACATGGCCTGGTGCCAGCCAGAGCGATGAATAAACCTACCCCTTACCTGAAAAAAAAATAATATAGTTTGACTGTGTTGAATGAGGCTTGCCTGAGACACTTATGAGTAGAGGCCTTAAGTGGACATTTGGACAGATAGTTGCTGTGAGCAGAGGAGAAGCTCAGTCTCACGGAGAAAATTAGGCCTGGCTGGGCCTAGTTTGCTGCATAACTATCTCCATGACGATCTTCTAGAATGGCAGAACACCCTGGCCTTCACCCAGCAAGGCTTTGAAGATTCAGGACCTGGACCTCTGCAGTGGTCTCTGAACTCACGTTGGAGCCCTGGGCAGAGCCACAGACCCATTGGAGGGCTCAGGAGGAAATGATTCTAACCTGAAGCCAACATCTCAGTGAGTTACTCGTTGTTCTGGGATACTAGTATGGTGCATTAAGCACCAAATTATATAAACTTGAAATTTGTAGTCTAATATTATTAAAAGGCCTGAGGGAGATGGAGAATGAGCATGAGCACAGAATCCTCTGTAGGATGATCAAATCTCTGATTAAAATCACCTCCCAGGATCAAATGGCCCCTAGAGAGATGGGGCAGTGCCTCTGCATTCTAATGGGGCCTCCATAGCTCCAAGAAGTTGAGCCAGCCAATGGCTTCCTCTCTCCAGGGTTGTGCATAGAGAGAGCTTCCTTGGGGAGCTTAGGACATATGCCAGCCACCTAAGAGGGTGTGAGTCACCTGTGGCAGGACTAGCCTCAGCCCCTCAGGCTGTAGCTTACAGGGGCTGTTCCCATAGAAGCAGAGCTTGAGATATGGATTCAACTGCAGTTAGTTTATTTTACAAGTCCAAGATCTACCCCCAAGGTGGGGAAAGAAAAGTTTGCCTCAAATAAGAACCAATAGGCACTACTGGGGCAGGTGGAGCTTAATCCCACAGGAAACTCTGGGAAACAGGTGTAGCTCAAGCCTCGGATTATCCCTCCTGAAAGAAGAGGGAGCTGGGGAGTGTTTATGCTCCCATTAGATGTTTGTTGAGGGCTTCTCTTTGGGAATGTTGGTTTTGGCACTCAGTCCTCCAGCTGTTATGGTAGAACAGCCTTTTGTGATTTTGAATAAAGTTCATGGGAAAAGGATCTGGAAATTAGATTCTAGGAGGAGAGGTACACTCTGAAGAGCAGAGGCTGCAAGGATATGGGTGGAGCATTGGCTACAAGTACTATGATGCATGTTTTGAGTGCTTTTAAAACCTGCACTTCTACAAGTCTTTTGCTACATACTAGCTCTGTATCAATGCAATTAGGTCAGCTGTAAGGCACACTGTAAAGAGGCTGAGGTTGCACCCAGTTCAAGCAAAATTAGGGTGGGAGCATCCATCAGGACTGCATTAGTCTGTCTCTCTGCCCAGCAAGTCCTTTTCAGGAGCAGAGCATCTAGAGGAAGCTGGGATATGACTTTTTTTTTTTTTTTTTTTTTTTTGTCGGTCGTGGGGCTTGAACTCTGGGCCTGAGCGCTGTCCCTCAGCTCTTCAGATCAAGGCAAGCGCTCTACCACTTGAGCTACAGCGCCACTTCCGGTTTTCTGGTGGTTTATTGGAGATAGGAGTCTCACGGTCTCTCCTGCCCAGGCTGGCTTTGAACCACGATCCTCAGATCTCAGCCTCCTGAGTAGCTAGGATTACAGGCGTGAGCCACCAGCGCCCGGCTGTATGACTTTTTTTTATAGGGACTTATTTAGGCTACAGTAAAGATTCAAGGTCCAAGGTTTCTGCATCCTTGAAGCCCAATATCAGATTGACACATCTTAAGCGCGAGGATAAGATTCAGTCCCTGGGAAAAACTGGCAAATTATTCTTTACTATTGTTGCTTAATTAAATTTTTTTATTGTTATGGTAAAGGTGATATACAGAGGGTTTACAGTACATGAGTCAGGTAAAGAGTACACCTCTTTTTGGACAATGTCACCCTTTTCCTAGCTCTCTCCTAACTTTTCTCTTCCATTCCTACCCACAAGTTGTGTAGTTCATTTTAAACACAGTATCCAGTGAGTACCATTGTTGCATTTGTTCAGCCTTTGTCCCTCCTGTGCCGCCCCTTACAATCTCCAAAGACATGTAAACGAACATACAGAACACAAAGGAAACAAAACAAAAACAGTAAAAAAGAAAAAAAAACTCTTGTTTTCTTTCCTGGAGTTCATTTTGATAAATATTATTTTGTATGATCAGATGTACATAGGCTTTGCACCTTTCTATGCGTCTCCTAAGAGTATTCTTCTTTGGTCTCACTGTGTCTGAATGCCTAGAGACCTGCATAATTTATTATGTTCTGGTATTTTAGATCTAGTTTCCATATATGGGAGAAAACATGCACCATTTATCCCTCTAAACTTGTCTTACCTCACTTAACATGATTTGTTCTAGATCCATCCATTTCAATGCAAATGACATATTATTCTTTCTAATGGCTGTGTAAAATTCCATTGTGTATATGTATCACATTTTCTGGATTGACTCATCTATTGTGAGACATCTGGGCTGTTTCCACAACTTAGCGATTGTGAATAGTGTGGCAATGAACATGGATGTGCAAGTGTCTTTGTGTTATCCTGGTTTGTGATGTTCTGGGTAGATACCCAGGAGTGGTATGGCTAGGTCATAGGGAACATCTATGTTTTGAGGAGCCTCCAGACTGCTATCCACAGTGGTTATACTAATTTACATTCCCACCAACAGTGCAGTAGGGTTCCTTTTTCCCCCACAGCCCTGCCAACATTTGTTGTTGTTCAAATTCACAATGTTGTCCAATCTAACTGGGGTGAAATGGAATCTCAGAATCGTTTTGATTTGTATTTCATTTATGACCAGAGATGATGAGTATTTCCTCACATGTTGCTTTGCCATTCTTACCTCTTCTGAAAAATCTCTTCTTAGCTCATTTGCCCACTTAGTAATTAGTTTTTAGCTTTGGGAGGAGTTAGTTTCTTCAGTTCCTTGGATATTTTAGATATCAGGTATTGTCTCCCAGTCTGTTGGCTGCCTTTCTGGTTTAGTAACTATACTCATCCCACACTATATCATGGTTCACTTATTGTGCTTCACTGTATTGCAGGTTAAAAAATATATAAATAGAGATCCCTTAGCTATCATATATATGAGTTATGTTCCAGAAACCCCCAGGACAGGTGAAAAATCCATGAAATAGCAATAAGTGAATCATGATATAGTGAAGGACCCAAAGAGTACTATATAACACCACTACTTTGTGGATTTTCACCTATGGAAGGGATCTCTGGAACATAACTCCCGCAATAGCTGAAGGATCACTGTATATCCTTTTTTTGTGCAGAAACTTTTTACTTTAATGTAATCCCATTAGTCAAGTCTCTCTCCTATCTGCTGTGCCCCTGAGGACTCTTTTCAAAAAGTTTCTGCCTATACCTGTGAGTTCTAGTGTTTCTCCTACTCCCTCTTGTAGTAATTTCAAAGTTTCAGGTCTGACATTGGGGTCTTTGACCTACTTTAAGTTGGTATTTGTGCATAGTGACAAACAGGGATCCACTTTTAGCTTTCCGCATATGGATGCCCCCAAACTGGCAAATTCAAATTGAGCTCAGTCCCTGGTCAAGAAAGGTTGCAAGAAAGTTCTAAGGATGGGAACCTTGCAGCTAAAGTAGTCTTGGAAGGTCTGAGTACATTTGTGGGAATTGGTAAGAAGCTGCAGTTTGTCTGGCACAGGTGTTGAGAGTGCATCCTTGGTACCCCATGTACCCGAATAGACCTCTGATTGACAAGTAGCTGCTCTTGGTGACTTCCAGGTCCATGTCATATTCCACCTGTCCTATAGGTGCTGTGAATGTTAGTGGCCAGAAGCTCAAGATTGTATCAACTTCCTTGCTGCTGCTGTTTTAGGCTGCCTTGCCCAAAATACCTAAGTTCATGCCATTGCCCTGCTGTGGCCCAGAACCAGTGCCGGATTGCCAGGGTATCTAAGGTGGGAGTCTTCAGATGCCATTAGTGCCCCAATGATCCCCATGAGATGAGACTGAGGCTGGCCTTGAGCTGAGCCCAATCTCTTCCTGCCTTCACCCCAACTCCCTAGCAGGAATTTCTCATGATACCTACAGATCCCTATCCCAGCTCTGCTTTGTCAGAATATGTGAGCAGTACCAGGCCAGGTGGTTAAGAAGACACAGCATAGCAGGACCGTCCATCATCCCAGTTCACCCTGGAGCATGAGACATTTCTAGGCCAAACAAGATGGCGATTTACCCTGTATGTAAGCTAGGGTCTCAGCTAGAATGGATGAGTTCTGTGTGTGCACCCAGAGCTGGGCCAGCATTCCCAGGGGGCTAATGAAGCACAAAGACATGCTATTCATGATAATGAGCTGAGCAAGGCTGAATTTTACAAAGCATTGCCTTCTCTGTTGTGGGAGTTTTACATCTAGTATGCACAGATTGCTTCCTGTAGTAACAACAACCAGAAAAAAGGAAGATGAGGTAAGGGTGGGTGAAGAGGTAAAAGGAGCTGAGGAAAAGAAAGGAAAGGCTGCTGAACTCCACTAAGCTCCTTTGGAGGGAAGGCATTGTTGAGCCAAAGCAAGACGTGGCCATTCCCCCGTGGGTTCTAACAAGTGGTTGTGGAAGATGCAGGGTGTGGAACTCTAAGCGTAAGGTGGGGGGTGGGGGGGAATGTCTTCTCAGTGGTGGCCAGGAGCCTGGATTAAATAAGTGTCACAGTCTCTCAAGTGCTGTTGCATTCCTGGAAGGAAGATGAACTAGATGAATGGTGATGGATTCATAGAGATTATGGATACAGGAAACTGCCCCTTCAAGTGCGTTATCTACAGTGAAGTACACTGAGCAGACTTGTGTGCGGGTCATTGAAAACTACAGGGGGTAGACATCTTGAAAAAGTTTTTAGCTAGCAAAGGGTATGAGATGGAAATTAATTATACAATACCCATGATTGCTCATTTACGAAATGTAAAAATGGCACTGATGGTCTCATTACTTCATTTGCCATCTTAATTATTTGAATATAATGAATATAAAAATGCAAGTTATGGCTTTCCTAGGCTCACCCCTGTCTCTAAATTTACTTTGTCATCCTCCTTTTTTTCCTACAATCAGATGACAAGGTTCTAGCAGGAAGCAGGTGGCACTGAAATTGGGTCATTTGAGTGGAGTTAATAAACAGTTTACTGAGGTGTGAGCAGGCTGTGGGAAACTGCAAGAGGCATCAGGAATTGCAAGGCCTGGTTTTGGAATTGAAGGGATCCCAAGGGGCAGTAGACACAAAGGAACAGGATCTAGGGAGAGGAAATCTCTGACAGAAGCCCACCTTCTAGTGAAGGGAACCCTGCTAGAAAGTACAGAATCTTGCCTCTGGTGTCCCTAAAAGAAGGACGTCCATTGACACCTACCCCACCATCCTGACTCCTGAGCTTGTCCTTGGGGGATGGCAGAAGAAGTTCAAATAGCTTTTGGGGAGCTCAGGCTCTAGAATTTAGGATGACTAAGCTCCCTCCAAAGGGAATGAGGGTGCCACTGCTGCCAGTAACTTGGAGAAGGGTATCTGGCTGCCCCAGGAGCCAGCAACTGGGAAGAAGGGACTGGAATAAAGTAGGAACCACAGAGCCAGTCGCTGTGCCATTCATTAGCAAGGAAGTGAGATGTGCTGGATACATATGGAAGAAAATGTCAGTTCCACCTTTAGCCTGTTATCCCAGCATTGTTTCACTCTAAGATATCTTCCACCTTAAAAAAAAATGCATCTGGCCCCTCCAGCCCTGCAAGCAGGTGGGATGTGGTGAGTGGGCTTGGTCATTACGATGCAGGTGTGTTTGTGGGTCATGCTGTTTTGATATTTAGAAGACATTTGGGTCTGCCTGCCCATCTTTCTCCCGGGGAGCAGTTGAAGAAGCAGAGCCTTGCCTGGGCCAGGCATTGAACCACTTCCTTGAATACATATACCTGACCTTGAGCTATGAGGTTGAGTGTGGGGAAAATCAGGGATTATATCACACAGAAAAGAGCCTCAGATGTGGCCCCAGAGGACTCACCAGCATGAAGAGTGGACTCTTCTCATTGATGCGGGAAGTGTTTAACAGAGAGGGCAGGAATCACAATTGCTAACCCCAAAGAGAGGTTGATCCTGAGGACGAGTCTAATTCCATGCAGATACGCCTCATCTGTCCGAAGTGTCTCCTTCTACAGTCTTCTCCAAACGGGTCTTGGGTGCCCTGTCATCTGTTCACGGAAGGGAATATTTCCCTAAGTCATTTCAATATGTGATTTTTCTGTGTTTTTTCTATATATTTTCGCTAGTCATCTAGAGGGTAAACTTAACAGGGAAAGGACCATATCTTAGACACAAAGTTTCCCACATGGCATTTAGGATGTGCTTGTTCAAGGAGTGAATGGCTAGGGTTAGAGACTCTACTCCTTGCATCTCATAAGCAACTAAGAATGGATACCCGGCCTTTTTTTCTCTCCTCTTTGGTTAGCAGTTTTTGTTGTTGTTTTTTTCCACTCGTGCTGCTCATATTCTTGAAAGATTTGGTCTGTTTTCTTCTAGCTATATAAAACCTTTATTGGAACATGTTCCTTCTTTTCACTATGTCCTGGTCGTAGGTTTATTAAGTTCAGCGGCCAAATAAAGTTATGTTTTTCCCTTGTCCTGCAATGTTTTCTGACTGTGTCTGCAATAATAGCGGTCACGGGAGTATCTCCTCTCCTGTCCCATAAATCATCTTGCAGCACTGGCTGGCTACATCATGCAGCTGACTTTGAGAAAGCTCTGCAGTGCTATTTCTGAATCGTAACAAATGGAACTGAAGCCCAGTGGCCTTTACTATTTGTGGTTCTGCAGGTCAGAGGCATCCATGCTGAAGGGATATGGGTGCTATCCCAATGCTGGCAAAACTCTTGGGGTGAAGAAGCACTCACCCCTTTCACCCCACACTGCCTCTTCATCACAGAAGTTGCCTTGCTCCATTTCTTCCAGGTATGATCTGCTAATCTGAGCAGAACATGCTTTCAGCTCTTCAGTCTCAACCCTTGCCTGGTCTGAAGAAAGCCATGGGGTTCCAATAGGGCAGGGAATGGCTCTTATTGGACATAACCCATAAAGCCACCCCCATGCAATCCTCTCCTATTTTTCCTCTTGGTCGGAACACTTCATCTCAGCCAATTATATGTGGAGTACCCAATTTGTTTCCTGGTCAGAGGTCTGGGAATCTGCTTGTTTACATCCAGGTCGGCTCAGCAGTTTAGCACTGGTTTTGCTTCTCCTGGCTCTGATGAGACTTTTTTCTCTCTAGTGGTATGCTTGGAGGCTGATTTAACTGTGAGTGCTCCTCCTGGAACACAGACCTCAGCATAGACTTTCTCCCATTCCCTACATGGACAATTTGCCTCCTGGGATCATCTCTTGCAAAGCACCTTAGACTCACATTTCTAGTAACAGGACCTGGGGCTTCTGACTAGAGCAATGATGGACCGCCACATTGGCCAAGGAGGAGACCCTGAACTGTATTTGACTTTGAGGACTCCCATGTCTTTTCTGTTCTGCTGGCTTTTCTCTCCCCATGTAATTATCCTATTTGATTTGAAATTGGCTTTGGACACATTACTTCTGTATTCTGCCCAACTTTTGTGTCATTTGGGCCCTGCAGCCCTCTTGCATTCAATTTTGCCTTTAGTGTTCTTCAGTTACAACTGAGACCATCCTTCCTTTCAACAAAGCTGAAATTGTAGATAGATAGTGGACCATTTTTATAAGTGACTGGAATGTAGAAATGGGGCTGGAACTGTTTGGTAGTATTACCTGTGTTCAGTGCACTGACTGTAAAAATCTAGCTCTATGAAGACAGAGCATTGCAACCTCTGACTGTAATTTCATGGTTGCCTCCAGGCACCAACTCACAAAGTCTGAGAAGGTGCAATAAATGATGGAGGCCATTTGATAGACTCACGGCTGGTAGTAACAGCAGACATCTGATGATCACCTACCTACTTAGTGACAGGACTTTCTCTCAGCAGCCACTAAGCCAGACTACTTGCTTGGTCTATAATAGCTACCCAGAAAACAGTACCTTTGTTTTAAAAGCCAAAGATCTATTTGTTGTTTTGATATAATTTTTATCAAATTGATAATATAAGTGATACCATAATTTATAATAAGAAAGTCATAATAAAAGCTGTGTGTTAGTGGCTCATGCCTGTAATCTTAGGTATGCAGGAGGCTGAGACCTGCATGATCATGGTTCAGAGACAGTGTGAGTAGAAAAGGTAATGAGACTCCTTATCCAATTAACCAGCAAAAAGCCACACTGGAGTTGTGGCTCAAATGGTAGAGCATTAGCCAAACAAACAAGCTGAGCAAACATGAGGCTTGAGTTCAAGCACTAAAACCAGAGAAAAATAGAGAGGGAGAAGGAGAAAGATGGAGAGAGAGGGGGAGGAGAAGAAAGGGAAAGAGAAGGAGGAAGAGAAAGGAAAGAAAGAAGGAAAAAAGGAAGGAAAGAAGAAAGGAAAAAAGAAAGAGCAAGCAAGCCATGGGAACTATTTGTCCCCTGGTGTCTTATTGAGTCTTTCAAGTCCTTCCAGTAGAAATTCACCTGGGAATGAAACACTAAGCTTTGGGTCTGGCAGCACTGTCAATACTCTGCCCATCATCAGGTAGCAGGGTGAAGGTACTAAAAACAAGGTTAGACCTAGGGATCAGTAAGATGCTGAGAAAAGCAAACATTCAGAGATGCAGGAGGGGAATGAAAGAGCCACATACTCAAAAGGTAAAATCCGTCCTTCTTCCTTGCCAAATCTAACTATTACCTAGCTATCACTACTTCATTAATCTTGGCTCTCAGAAGATATTAACTTTCTTTCTTCCCTCTGATAGCTCCTAGGCATTGCAAAGACACTTTCCCAGCTTGCCGATGAGATCAAAGGAGCCCTCAAAGGGCTCTCACTCTTGGCCTGCATCTAGTGCTTCTCTCGAATTTTCCTAAAGAGAAAGTGTTCTCCTTTCCTGTGTTCTGTGGACTTCTGAGATCTGTCCCCCAACGAAGAGGCCCTCCTCTCTCCTCTGTGCTTCCCTTTGTCCTAAATCTAAAAGCCCAATGTGGCTCAAGGAAGAATAGGCTGTGATCCTCAGTGCCTGAAGCACTAGTGCACCCCCACAGCCCCAGCAACCGTCAGTGGGAACCCAAGGCACTATCACCTTCCTCCCATCCACCTGGGCCTTCCCGAGTCTGTCAGTCAAGTTACCTTTGAAAGGATGGATTTAGCTGCTGTCTGCCAAGGAGATAAACACAGTCCTAGTTTTGTCTTATGAACAATTTAAATCCAATTGGAACAGAATCAAATGCTTTCTAACAGTGGTGCAGTTGTTTCCGTTAAGAGTCTCCTTCTTAGCTAGAAACCAAAAACAAAAGAAGGGAAGAGAAAAAGGGCAGGTCTCTAGATCTACCTTGTCCCAACTATCCTATACACTGCCTCAGATCTTTCTGAGTGTACAATAACAGGGTCAGGCTTCTTGTCATTGTGATTTCTCCAGGGAACAAGCTATCTGGGTCACATGATGTGAACTTGCCTAGGGAGGGGCCTCAGCAGTGCAGCTCTGTTGCCTAGTCTGTTCTCCAGGGATAAGCGAGAGATTGGCCTACTCTGTTCTCTGAAACATGGCTGGGCCTGGGCCAGCTATGGGTTAGGAGTCAGGACCACAGAGGACTGGATTAGGTATGGCAACAGCACGGTCCACTTGAAGTCCAACACTGATGAAGTCACAGTTGGTGGAATCTCAGAGTATGGTTAGAGGCTGGGAAGGGTTGGGAATAGAGGGAAGGCTAAGAACAAGGAGCCACCAAGGTTGAGATGGAGTCAGAATTATGTGGAGATTAGATTCGAGAAAAGAATATACTTATGGACAACAGAGTTTAAGAGGAAGTTAGGAACTAGGATGGGATCCAGGGCTTACATTTAAGTGGAGCCGTGGGTTAGATAAAATAACAAACTATGTTATAGTAGTGTTTAACACATTCTCATGGATGCTGTTTGGTGCTTAACACCTTTAGTGAGCACCAGGGCTCATGGAAGCCTTGGTGTATTTTAGCCCCTGTGCCTGTCTCTCCTTCCTTCCCAAATGTCATGGGCCCTTACACTCTCCCAGGAGAATGTACAAAAATAAAAGCAGCTGAAGTTGGATCTCAATAATGTACTCATTGCTCTTGTGTTGCTGCAGGGGGGGTGGAAGAGGCAGAGGCTTCCACACTGACGCTGGGGGCTTCCCTGGGGAAACGGTGGTCGCTGCCATCCAGGCAACCTGGAAGGGCTGATGAGTTTGTTTCCTGGGCCCTGCCTACTGCATGCCACTCCATGGGAGCAGAGCCCAGGAGTTAGGGACAGGTGTCCTCTGTCCTTCAGGTGCGGAGCAGGGACAGCTGCTGATAACAAGCTGGGTTCTGTCCGTACCATCTCCAGCTCCTGGCCTGGAAGACAGAGAACAAACCTGTCCTCTTCAGCAGCATCTGATAGTATCAAATCTGCGAGACTCAGACTGCCAGACTCTTAACACACCTAGCCATGGACATATTTGTCCACACCACAGCCTGGAGAGTCCATAAGCACGGCTGGAGAATGACCCAAGCACAGCTCAAGGGTGATGAGGCTACTGTCACCAAAGCTATCCCTCTTTTTCCAAAGCCTATCTTTCAACCCTAGACTAAGACCCTGTGGAAACTTGCAGAAGGAGGAGTCCTGGAGGGTGGAAAATGTGATCTGTGCTCTCAGAGATACAGTGCTGGTGAAAAGGCCTGGGATTATTCAGCTTCCAGAAAATGAAGAGTGGGGTGTGGTGGGGTAGGTTTTGGGATGCAGCTTCACAAGCAGAACTTCTCAGGACAAAACCTGGAGAGTAATGCACAGAAGTAACTGTGAGATAGATTTCTTCTCTAGTGAAGGAAGCACCCTCTCTGCTAGAACCATTGGCACCACTTTGTTAAGTGATGAGTTCCCCATGTCAGGAGATGATCAAGTAGAGTATGAATCCTGGAAGACGTCTGTGATGATAGATTGTAAGAGGCTACCACAGACCCTTCTGGGATGGGGGAGGTTCTGAGACAAGCATCTCAGGTTCAAGGTTCAGTGCTGATTACAGGTACTACTTAGCTTTCTGCCTACCCCTCCATTGTCCAGACCCTGCTTCCCTCCTTATCTCTGTCCTGTCAATGTCTCTATACCACACTTCCCTAAGGAGAACATGCTTCTTTCTGCAAGACCACTTCCCTCTCTCTCTCTCTCTCTCTCTCTCTCTCTCTCTCTCTCTCTCTCTCTCTCTCTCTCTCTCTCTCTCTCTCTCTCTCTCTCTCCCAAGGCTCACATTCCTCAGGGAAATGCCTGGGGCAGAGAAGAGAGAAACATCTACCTGTCCCTGTTGTGCTATCTCCTAAGATAAATCAGCATCACACCATCCCTAGAGCCTACAGGGACACCCGAGGCTCCTTGTCATACAATATACAACAAGAGGCCTTTATGTTTCCCTAGCTTCTTGTGTCCTCCTATAACTATGCTTCCTGCCTGTGGCTGCCAGGTGTATGTATGAGGATGCCACTCTTCAACCTTGGACATAGGACTGAACTCTCCCCCAAAGAGTTTTCAGACTGCTAGCAAAATCTGTGAAGAGGGAAGACTTTAGGCCCTGAGATGATGAAGTTTGGAGCCATGTAAAACCCATGTTTGTAGGGAGCTACAGCTCATTCCTCCACACACTGAGCAGAGGCCCACAGGCACACTGACAAAAGTCATAATTTTGACTTCCATTGCTGCAAAGTTCTGCTTGGCATAGCATCAGGCCAGAGGAAGCCGCCCACCATCAAAGCCTGGTTCAGTACGGCGCGAGCAGTGGAGGATTGAACACAGACTGTCATCACGGGTTACAACATATCTACGCCCCCAGTGACAATAGCTATTTTTTCCCTTGAGAATATTGGATGTGTTGCTTACATTTCATAGATGAGGGGGAAGAAATCTAATTCCACCGGGCTAGATCGTTTAAAGCACTCAACGTTCTATAAACACACTGAAAGATAGTGTTCCCAAGGTGATAAAAAAGAAACTGTGATTGTGTGATTCTATTGCCTTATGGTTTGTTTTCCAGCTTGTCAGCCTTTACGTGGAGCATCAACTGTGATTACTATGAATTTACTCAATAAGCAAGCCTACTTCATAGCCTCTTGCTTTGGTACATGTCTTCCCCTAACTGGATACTCTTCATCCAACTGGCAAACTCCTCTTCATCCCACACAGCCCACTTGTGACTCATCTGCAGTCTTTTCCTCTGGAAAACACTCCCTTACTCTCAACAGGAGTTCGCTGTTAGGGGTTCTTTAGCTATCACTGCTGATATTGTTGTACTCACCATTAAGAGTGGGGCCCAATTATCTGTGTTTACATCTATCTCTCATTCAGCTGGAAACTACTGACAACCAGGGACTGTGTCTCTTCAGTGCTTAGAACAGTGCGTGGTATATGATAGGTTCTCAGTAGCAGTTTGCTGCATGTGCCTTTTGCCTATTGAATGCAAAGTTATCTGTCCCTTTTGTTTTCAACATTGGTTGTTATGAAGTATGTGTAAGGGAAAGTTTGAATCAAAATGATAGATGGGGCTAGACTTCAGTGATTAGAGTGCTTTCCTAGCATGCACAAGGTGCTGGGTTTAATGCTTACTCATGTACATATGTGTGTGCATGCATACACAGAGAGAGAGACAGACAGACAGACAGAGACAGAAAGGAGAAAGTGTTTTCCAGTAATAGAGGGATCCCATCACTTTTGCTGGGTTTTATGCCAGGCTATCAAAGGGGAGCTGGATACCTCAGCAGACTTAGCCATGGGACCAGGGGCAGAGATCAAGGCACTAAACACTGTACTGAAAGCTGCAGTCACACAGTAGTGTGAGTCCTCATGAAGGGTAGTGTTTATTGGTGACATTCAGGAGGTTGGTTTCTGTGTTTGTTTTTTTCCCAGTTAAGAAAAGAGGTAAAGTTTCTGTGCTGTGAACTCCCAGGCCTGGAATGTCTGAGGTTCAACATGATCTCTGTGATTCTCCTTTGACTTTGCAAGAGATCCAAAAAACATCTTTTTTCCCCCTGCCAGTAGAGGGTTTGAAAACCTCCCTTTGAGATATCCCTTAGAAATCTTAGCCTTGCATTGTGTCTTCCATAATTGGAATCCAGCGTTACTCTCTGGTATTGTATCACTACTGCCCTCTTGTGTCTTGTATCCCATAAATGTCTCTGTTCCTGCCCAGCCTACCAAAAGCCATTGAAGAGTTGAGCTGGCCCTTCCCCTTGCATTGGAACCAAATCTGTTTCCAGTCTGGGGAAATTTGATGCTCTTTAGATCAGTAACTCAGTGGTGCATATTCATGACATGGTTCCTCCAGTGGAGGGAAACTAGCAAATACTAAGACAAGAGCTAGATACTTATTCATAACTATTCAGCCAATCAGAGTATACACACCCACTTTATAATTATCCAGCCAATAGAATCTAGTAACAGTTAACCTAGTGGTAACACAGGATAGTCTTATCCTGGTAACATCAAAGATAAGAAAGAAAGGCATGGGATAGACTAAAGATAGGATCCAAAGACTGAAGACTACAAGCCTACTGTACCTTTTGGATACTAACCATAGCCTGGGACCCTAAATCCTGTTTTCAGGCTTTTCCAGGTCCCTTGGCTGATCCATCTTCATCATCTTCTGTTTCTGAGACATGATTATAGACCATTTATCCCAAGCCAATATGTGTATCATCTTAGTTTCTTTCCCTTTCTATATGAGTTGTTTCTGGATCAGTATTACAGTTTGGCTTTTACTTCCTGTCTTACGCATTTGAAGCACAGCCACACATACTCTAATTTTATTCTGTCAAATTCCATTCTGTTGGATTTAGCCCTTGACTCTCTCTTGTTAAAATTTTTTGTGTATGTTATCATTCTCTCCTCTTTTTTCATTTCTTTTTTTTTTAACATCCCCTCCTCATCAGTGAAAAACATGAAAATGTTATTTCTCTATCAAGAATAAAACTGCAGCTAGGATGGAACTAAAGACAGACTTTTGCCTGGTGCTAGAAACCCTGTCATGTTGATTGTGAGCCATAAATCAGTCCCTTTGGAGAAAATCATTCAATTAATGACTATTTTACTTGATTATAGAAGCATCCAGCCCCAATTTTTCAAGCAACTAGTCCAGATGGCTCAAAATGGTAACTTTCTGGCAAATGTTTTATTTGGTCTATACACAGTATTTTTTAAAAGTTTCTGTTTGTGTTAAAAATAAGGAAATTTCTCAGAAATTTTTAAGTTTCTCAGATTCAGTACTAAGTTTCAATATTACCTGAGCACTGGTGACTCATGCCTGTAATCCTAGCTACTTAGGAAGTGGTTCAAAGCTAAAAAACAAAACAAAATAAAAAGAACCTGTGAGATTCCATCTCCAAAGAACTGGCAAAATATTGGGCTGGTAGAGTGCCAAGCAAGCAAGCTTAATTCAAACCCCAGTACTGAAAAAATAGAAAGGAAGGAAGAAGAAAAGAAGGAAGGAAGGAAAGACAGAGAAAGGAAGAAAAGGAAAGAAGAAAAGGGAAGAAGAAAAGAGAGAGGGAGAAGAAGGGAGGGAGAGAGGAGGTAAGAAAGAAGGAAAGAAAGAGAAGAAAACTAAATTTCAGTGATAAATGTTTTTTGTTACAGGCTAATTTTGTTTTTGCCAGTCCTAGAGCTTGAACTCAGAGTCTTGGTGCTGTCCTTGAGCCTCCTTGTGCTCAAGGCTAGAGCTCTACCACTTAAGCCATAGCAACACTTCCATCTTTCTCTGAGCAGTTTATTAAAGATAAGAGTCTCACAGACTTTTCTACCCAGGCTGCCTTTGAACTGTAATCCTCAGATCTCAGCCTCCTGAGTAGCTAGGATTATAGGTGTGAGCCCCTAGCACAGCACAGGCTGAATTTTTATATGCCTCTAAAATCTATGTGTCAAACTGAATCCCCAGTATGATGATATTAGGAGCTGGGGCTTTAAGAGGTGATTGGGTTATGAGAATGGAGTGTTCAAGCACAAGTGGAATTAGTGTTCTGCTAAAAGGGACCCAGAGAACCTTTTCAGTACTTCTGCCTTGTGAAAACATGGCAAGCAGATGACCATCTGTGAACCTGTAAATAGGTCCTCATCTGGCACTGAATCTTGACTGTAAACTTTCCAACCTCCACAACTCTGAGAAATGAATTCTTGTTCTTTACAAGCCAACCAACCTGTGGTACTTTATTACAGCAACAGGAGATATTAAGATGCATTTACACACATATTCTCTGGTCCCTAATTACTCCATCTCATTGTTTTATGTTTGCAACCTTCCTAGGGTTAGACTTCATCTAATCCTAAGAATATAAAGAGGGATTTTGTCTGATGATTGCTGTATTCATTATCTACTGCCACATAACAAATGACTTCAATCTTAACAAGCCAAAACAATAAGTATTTATTATGACACACCATGTTTTGAGTGCTGGGAATCCAACAATGCCTAATCTGTGTGGTTGGGTCCTGAGGATACAGAAATGTTATTAAAGGACACATCATCTGCAGGCTGTCCTGGGATGGATAGATAGATTCCTCCAGAGGGAATGATCCAGGAGAGAAGTGGCAATAGGTCACTTCCACTAATGCCAGTTTCTATTCATTAGGAGCAGGGCACCAAACCCAGTCCTCAGCTGCTGCTCCCCCAGGGCCGCATCTCAATGACCAAAGCCCACCCTTCTCTTACCATCGTACTAGAGAATGGGTTTCCAACGTGTGAATTTGGGGGACACAGCATTAAGAACATAGCAATTGCTTTCTTTTTTTATTTTTTTAGCAAGCTCTTTCTTTAAGGTTGGTACTTCCTTCTTTCTCTCCGTCTTTATATCCAACTCACTCTCCCCTGCCTGCTACCCTCAGTCCTAGCCCAGGGGCATCCTCAGCCTCTCTAAGCATCACATTCTGTTTTTGTGCTACTTTTACTTGCTGCTGTCACATACCTGGGACATCTTTCTCATCTTGCTTGTGTCTTTGTTAAATCTCATCCTCTAGTGCAAATAAATCCCCTCTGAATGGGATAAAATTCCACATTTTCACCTGGCCTTCTAGCCCTTTCTTCCGCCTATTAAGTTCAGAGATGTGATCTCCAGTGGATCTCAGTGCCCTGGGTTGTAAATTGTGATCTCTTGGCCTTGAGACAGGCAATCTTAGAGGCCAAACCCTCTCTCTATTCCTTTTTAGTAGAATAATTTATAGCCCAAGGCTAGAAACCTAACTTCCTGGATTCAAATCCTGGTTCTGTTAATGAATGGCTAGTGACTTGTGCATAATCCCCCTCTTCTCCTCTTTATCTGTCTATTCCTTTCCCCTTGACCCCACCCTACCCCTTTTGAGTACCAACTTCCTGGTGTATTTTGATGAAGCTTAATTTTGGCTTTCTAAGAAAATAGCCTGGGCTGGGAAGTTGGCTCAGTGGTAGAGTGCTTGCCTGCATGCATGAGGCCCTGGGTTGGATTCCTCAGCACCACATGAGCAAAAAGAAAAAAGCTGGAAGTGGCGCTGTGGCTCAAGTGGTAGAGCACTAGCCTTTAGCTGAAGAGCTGAGGGACAGCGCCCAGGTCCAGAGTTCAGGCCCCACGACAGGACCCCCCCCCCAAAAAAAAAGCCTATTTGAGATCACCCTTGTACCTACCATGTTTCAGTGAACACATTTGTATACGCTCACATACAAGTATCCAATGTTTATATTATGTAATTAAGAGGAAAGGGATGGATACAGGAGGGATGGGTGAGCCTGTTGAAAGGGGTGATATTGATAAAGATGCATTCATTAACTTTGTTAAATAGCAACTCCTTTGTACAACTACTTAAATGTATTTTAAAAAAAGAATGTGAAAAAAAGGCTGATGAGTTTCCCTGATGACTCTGGACTTTGGATTTCTCATGTTAAAGAAAAAGCATCTTTCCTATGAGAATTGGAGGAGGAATAAAGACAATACAGTAAGTGCTAGCTCTGGCCAGAGTCAGCTCTTGCCATCCCTCACTGCTTCTTAGCTAAGGAATGAGGTGGATTTGACCCCCAAGTCATCCCAACATTTCTGAGGTTGAGAGATCAAAGACAGTGAGCCCAGAAAACACACTTTAAGAAAAGATACTCTGATTTGGCTCCAGCCTCACAACTTCTTAAGTATTCAACCTCAGACACATTGCTTAACACTTCTGCTTTCTCACCAATAAAATGCAAATACCAATCACTCCTCTCAGGGTTGTTTTGAAGATTAAATAATACCTATAATGTTTGGAGCACTTCGCCGTGGGAACATAGCAGTTATTTAATAAATGTTAATTTCCTTCCTCTTCCCTTCAAATCAAGTATTATCCTCCTGGGTGTGGGGCTGGGCTGGAGAATGGAAGGTAAAGAGCTTCGCTTTCTCTCTGGCATCTCACACAACATGCTGTTGGCTTCAATCAGAAGCCCAGGCTGGTCGCCTTAATATTCTCACAAAGCCTAATCACAGCAATTTCGAATATCCTTCCTATTTCCTCTATATGACATTTTAAAAATAAGAGCCCTTCAAGAGTTCTCCAGGCTCTCATTTCCCTAGAGCCTCTCTTTCTTCCTGTTTTCATGTATCACTGGCTTTACCAGAAGTGGGTGCCACTTTAAAAAAAATTACTGTAAAGGTGATTACAAAGAGGTTATAGTTACATAAGTCAGGTAAGGAGTGCATCTCTTTTTGAACAGTGTCACCCCCCTCCTTCATTCTCTCCCAGATTTTCCCTCCCAAACCCCTTACCCCCTCCCCCAAGTTGTATAGTTCATTTCCAACATAGTGTCTAATGAGTATCACTGCTGAATTAGTTCACCCTTTTCCCCACCATTTCTATGCTTCCCCTTCCCCTCTCCAAATCAGATAAACTTACATGTAAGACAAAGGGTACAGAAATAAAAAATAATGACAAAAAGGCGGGGGAAAAAAAAGAACTACAATCACTCATAATCTACGACATCATACTCAGCTTTCCCAGATACTCTTAGAAATCTATTAAAAGCCAGACTCTGTACGCCTGGCCTCACTTGTCTTTAAAAAAAAGTGCTGTAAGAATGGACCAGACCCCCTCACCCCCAGTTCCCAGCACTCCATCTCACCAAACAGTGCTTCATGGATGACCAGCCCCAAAGAGCAAAGGGTTTTAAAATGGTCTGCAGAATCCCAGGAAAACCAGGAGCGGTCTTTGGAGACTGTGTAGGCCTCTGAAAGGTGTGTGTGTGTGTGTGTGTGTGTGTGTGTGTGTGTGTGTGTGTGTGTGTGTGTGTGTGTGTGTGTGTGTGTGTGTGTGTGTGTGTGTGTGTGTGTGTGTTATGGGTGCATTTTTCTATAACTAAGACTCCTGGGTTTTAATGAGCCCCTCAGAGATCTCCAAGATGCATAAAGTGTACCAAGCTGTGGCATCATTCCTTCTAGCCATTGAGAGAGGAAAGCATAGCTCAGCGAGTTGTTAAGCATCCTGCTTTGAAGGAAACAAAAGCTTCCCTTTAGTGCCTAGGCAGCTGGGGTCCTCCCCATGTGCCTTCCTACAAGGCTGCCATCTGGGCCAGAAACACGACCACTTTCGCTGCATCTGGTCAGAGTGTCAACTTCAGATTATATATCCAGATCTCTCCTCTCTATTTTTCCTTTTTGTCCTCACCAGACATTTCCTGCCTTAGGTAATGTATAGCCAGGCAGGAGGGAGCCCCATAAGCTCCAACATCACCATTTACACACACTGAGCCCGGCCTGCAAATCTTCAATTCAGAGAGATGATCCCAGCCTCCAGTTCTCATTGCTTGTTACTATGCTGCTCTGGTTGTCCTGTAGCTTTCTGGAAGTTCCCACCTTCAAGGTTTATTCCTGTGACTCGTTGGTCCTTCCCTATCATCCCTTAGCTCTCCATGGTAACCGGCTCACATATTCCTTCTCTCCTCTGTTGATGGCCTCACTTAATTGCTAAGCAAACTCTCTCTACCTCCCCACCTGAATGATGCTTTTCTTGACCTGGTTTTTGCTAATTCCAGTCTAGAAATGAGAAAGCCAAACAGTGCTGGGGGTACTATGGCCACTGCCATCTCCATCATGGGCCCTTCTGGTCTTTGTTCTTTTAAATCCATAGGAAATAGCAATAAAAGTACCATGCATGTTCTTTGGGTGCCTCATTTTCCTATGTCAATGTTAAAGACTTGACTCTTTCAGTGTGGGGTTGTTCAACCCTGTGTAAGTCAGCAACCAAGGAACGTGGTCATGGCTAGAGAGTGCCCTCTCCCACTTGACTGTGTCCTGACAACAATTTCCCTGTGCCTACGGTGCTGAATCTCTTCTGAGCCAGTTGACACTTATGTCTGCTCATGGCCATGTATTCTGTCTACAGAAGACTTGCCTTTCTTCACATATTTCTCCAGTGTTCTAGAGCCTTCCCTTAGAACCTAGATCCTTTTCTTCCTCTCTACATGCAGTGGTCCCCCTTTCTCTCCTTCTGCCCCTTTCTTCCTTCGCTGTGTGGTATCCCCTCTACCTATCTATAGGACAGTTTCTCAGGTTTATTTCCTTTCACCTCCATAGCTCTTGGACACACTTCCACCTGACAAAAAAAAACAGGAAGACCCAAAGCCCTCTGAGGTTCCAGAAAGTATCTTCTCACATTCCTAGTAGCCTGTAAGACCCGGTTTCCACATCCTACAGGGTTGTTGTGAAGAGTAACTGAGCCAGTGCTCCTGAGGCACCCAGCCCACATTCTGTGAGACACTGTGCTTCAACAGGCTACACACAGTCCTCCACTCCTTTGCTTCTGCTTTCCTTCAGAGCACAGGAAGAGGCCCGTGTTGGCAGGCCAGGTGACCAGGTATCTATTTAGCTTAGATTCTAAACTTAAAACATAACCCAGCAGATGCCTAGAGCTCAGTGAGCAGCCATGCCTTGTATTGTTGGGGGCAAAGCTAAGGCCTCCCCTCTATCTCCTTGGGTTTGTGGAAGCAGACAGTTTGGAGAAACCCAAGTAAAAGCTTTGTTACAACAACTTCCTAAATATGTTCGGTTCTTCATAATTTCTCCATCTCTTACTTCTCCAGCCCGCTTTTCCCTGATTTAATCTATCCCCATCACTCAGCCATACCTCTCGCTTGGTGGTACTTGACTTCTCACTTTCCAAACATGACATACATACTTACACCTCTTTTCCTGTAGGCCCAAGATGTTTGTTTGCTTAGTCTGGTTTGCCCTATGTCTAGATGTCTCCAGCAAGGCACCAGCCATCCATTTAAGATGTTGAAAAACTACATTGATTCTTCTACAGTTACCCCATCCCATACCATCCTGTGTCTGCACAGCACCCTATGACTAGCACCTCGACTCAGTTTAATGTACTGAAATTATTCATTTAATGATTTCCTCCCACTAAACTGAGCACATGGAGAGGAGGACTCCGACTTATTCCACATGCCTAGTGCTCATCTAGACCTGCTGCATGCTGAATGCTCAGTAAATAGCTGTCAGATGAGCACAGAAATGAAAGAACACAGAGGAGACTAGAAGTGAGAAGGAGCAGTATTTTCAATATTTGGGGAAAGTAGTATTTCCTGGGTTTTCTAATCAGGTCTCATGACAGTGATATGATGATGTATGTTTCTGAAATAGAGGTGTCTAGGGAAAAAGTAGTAATTGCCTAGCCAAAAGTGATGCTAGCAGTGTGCTAGCTGTGAAGGTTGGAGACTTGGCAGGGCAGAGCCTCTTAGGCTCCTCCCTCCTCAGGTTCTGGTATCTCAGGTTCTGGCAGTAGATGTACCTGGTATGGTAGCTATTCCCAGGACCCAGGCCTCTGCCTTTGTAAGCTTACTAAGAACAGAATGAGAACTGGAGGTGCAACAAGAAGTCCACATAACCGGGAAGATGTCTATGTTGGCACTCCAGTATGCTGTACCCAAGGACCTGGGCCGTATCCTCTCCAAGGCCCAATTTTGATTTAAGCTAGATTTTAGCACCCCTCAATCCAAAATTCTTCCAGTCCTACAAAAATCATGAGTGGCTTTGCCCTGGGGACAATGCTAAGCCTCACTCTCTAGCTCCAAGCCTGCTCAGTGTCACAGCATATCCACAGGCTGGCAGGCCCTGGGAGGGAAGCTCGGCCATGCTTGTTGAATGCACTAATGGCCAGCCTACATGAGCACTGTCTAGCAGCCACATTACCTCATGTGACATCACATCATGTCCTATGAAAAGCAGTTGTTCTAGAAGACTTGATACTGACATTGGACTTGAAGTTAGCCAGCTGAGATTTGGATCAAGGCTTCACAGTATGACGTTGGACAAAAAAGATACAGATGAGAGCTTAATGAAATGAATCATTTGAAGTGCCTCAGACAGCCTGGTGCATATGTATATATACCCCAAGTGCTCCAAACACCATAGTGGGCATAGAGAGACAAGGTCCTATCACCTACATGACTCCAGCTGGTCCCAGGAAGGTAGGAAATGCCAGCAGGAAGCCTTGTGTACAGCAGGAAGGAAGGATGTTTGAGAAAGGGTGAATGTTTGTCATGATTCACATTCCTTCAGGATCTGAGCATACAGAGGTTCAAAGGCAGGTCAGGAGGCTTCTGCAAGGATAGATGGCAGAGTCCATTCTCTGACTCACATCCTCACCCAGAGGCTGAAGCTGTGCCTTGCCATTTGTTAGCTGCATGAAGAGGAAAGAATGTTAGTGTTCTGTGCCTCCTTGTTCTACTAAAAAAGGCATAAAAGGTCTACCTGACTTGCAGGGTCCTGTGCAGACTGGAAGGGACAAACCCAATGAACCCAAGTAGTGAAGACATCTTTAAGTAGATCTAGGTAAAGAGCCATGCTTGAACTTGTAGGGATCTATGAATCCTGGCCTTTTAAAAATCTGCATACAAGGATTATTGTTTCATGTGATATCAATCCATTGAGTGAGTTCACCTCCCTCAGACTGTGCTGGTACTATGAGTGCAGGGAAGAGAAAGATCCCATGTCCCTCTTCAGGGAGCTGAGAATCCAGGGAAGTAAATAAATGTGCATTGTAAGGGGCACAGGCACAAGGCTGGAGGGAACTGAAGAAAAACTATACCAAAGTATAATTGTTGGTCATTAGAGACCTCATCCATCATCCTCTCTTTCCTGCAATACAAGAAAACAAAACAGACATGTTCAGTGCCCTGTCAGGTGATGTGCACAGGGGCAGAGTCAGCAGTGCTGGGCGTAGGCTCTAGCCTTGCCTCCTACGTGAGCACAGATGGTCTCCAGCTACCCCGACCTACCTTTCTCTTCATAGGTTTTTGCTTTCTTCCTGAAGCTCTGGTAGGTTGCTCATGTATGCACTGAGCAGTCAGGCTGGGGATAAACTCACCCCTACAGCAGTTCAGACTAATGATCAGATAATAGCACTGCTGGAAATTGTGTATCTTTAGTTAGGCCATCAATTCCTAGCTTTGTTTTGCTTTGTTATACAATGGATTTAAGAGCATAATGGCACCTGTATCATGGGGTGGCTGGAAATAGGAAGAAATAGAAAAATTGCGCTTTTTTTTTTCTTTTCTTTCCTCTTCTTTTTTTTTTTGGTAGGTCCTGGGTCTTGAATTCTGCGCCTTTGTTGTTGCTGAGTTCTTTCTGCTCAGGGTTAGCAATCTACCACTTAAGCCACAGCTCCAGCTTTTTCTGCGATTAGTTGGCAATAAGAGTCTCACACACTTAAGCCAGGTACCAGTGGCTCATACCTATAATCCTAGCTACTCAAGAGTCTTGAGATCTTAGGATTGTGGTTCAAAGCCCAGGCAGGAAAGTCCATGAGACTCTTACTTCTTATCACCAGAAAACTGGAAGTGGCGCTGTGGCTCAAGTGGTAGAGCACTAGCCTTAAGCTGCAGAGCTCAGGGACAGTGCCCAGGCCCAGAGTTCAGGCCCTATGACCGACCCCCAAAAAAGAGTCTCACAGACTTTCCTCCCTGGGCCAGCTTTGAACTGCAATCCTCATATCCCAGCCTCTTGAGTAGCTAGGATTACAAGCATGAGCCACAGGTGCCTGGTGGCAGAGCTGCTCTTTATCTTTCCATTTGCTTTACATCACAAGGTGTTCAGTGTCGAGCACTGAGCCTGGGTAGAGACACTAAATGCATCGCTTACCTTTGGTCCCATAGGGAAAAATTCTGCTAAGAATATGAAACTCTGAGGCCAAGCTTGCAAACTTGGAGGATCTACAACTAACTAATTACTTGAACAAGTGACTTACCTCTTGTACCTTGGTTTTCTCAACTATAAAATGAGTTACTGTGAGTACTTACCTAGATATTATAAGAGTTCGATGTCAATACTAGGAAAGCCTAGGCTGGAGGCATGCTCTCTCACTTCTGCAATGTCTGATCAGGCCTTGCCTGGTAAGGGGCTACTTACAAATATCAATGTAGGTGGAGGCAGGAAGGGGATAGAGGAGTTGAATATAGAGCCACAAGATGGGCCTTGGGGAAGCAGCAGTATCTGGTACCCAGGAAAAGTCCCAGGGCAGCACACTGAAGAACTGGCTTGATCAGACACTGCAGAGGTAAGAGCATGCCTGTAGCCTAGGCAGCTGCCTTTCAAAAGGAAGAAGGGAGTAAAAGTGATTCAATGAATGAGCAGATAATGACACTACTTATGAAGCCCTTGCAACATGCTGCTCTGTCCCATGGACTTCCGTGATGACATTCCTATTTTAAAGACAAGGAAACTGAGGCTTAGTGAGATGAAGTCATCAGTCACACAGTTGGTAAATCACAGCACTGGCCATTCATTCAGCATCCTTACTTCCCCGTATCCTTGCTCCTACTGCTGAATTTGATATCATTCAAAAAAAAAAAAAGAATAAAAGCAGGAGGGCTGGGAACCAAACCTGTACATTCTGGCTTGCCAGACACCCCTGCACGCCCCTTCTCTTTGAGTATAGATTGCTGGGAGGTGTCCTATGACCTGAGGAACAGAGCATCACACCTCCCATCTGACAAGGCATGTGCTTGCTCTGGCTGTAAATATATGTGTGCAACCCCGCCATTCTCTGTGTCATGAATCAGCCCTGTGGCCACTGGTTCCAGAGTCTGAGCAGAGCTGACTTACAGTCTGTGAGAGCTTTAACTCTTCCCCCTGGAGGATGTTCAGATATGTTCCTGTGAGCAGGAAGGAGCTCAGGCCCCAATGTCACAACTCCAGTTACCTGGAATATGTTTCTGGCCCTCTGTGATGTATCCCAAGGCAAAAAATAAATAAATAAATAAACAGCTCCCTTTCCTCTTCTTGTGGTTCCCAATTGTGAGAGCTGCAAAGGGAAGGAAGACTGTCTAAAGCACCTGCACTAGATCAGGTGAGGAAAGAGTGTTCCAAGCAGAGGGAACAATCAGTACAAAGGCACTGTGGCACAAGTGAATTTGGCATGCTTGAGAACATGAGCACTGACTCTTCCAGAAGAAGCAAAGACTAAGAAAGGACCAGAACATTGTAAGCCATCAACAGTGGCAGGTGGGGGGAGGGAGCTCAGGAGCTTAAGCGGTGAAAGGTGGGGGCCACATCTTGGAACAATTACTCTGGCATTTCAAGAAACATAGGTTCATATGACCAGAGACTCCTAAAACTTTGTACTTGACAGATTGTAGGACACTCAGAATCTTGACATTTTGGACCGAGACTTATAAATCTGGGTTTGCAGCATGAGATTTTAAGATCATGTTTCTGAGCTGTGTAACTCCAAACCTTGCACAAAAAAAAGAAGTCAACACCAAAATTCAAGGTGGCCTTTGACTTGCCACCATTGGCAACTGGGCCTTCCCACATACTCATCCTCCATAAATCCCCTTTGCTGAACCAGGCTCTGGTGGCTCACAGCTGTAACCTTAGCTACTCGGGAGGCTGAGATCTGAGATTTGAGGTTCAAAGCCAACCAGGCAAAAATGTCTGTGAGAATCTTATCTCAATTAACCAAAAAGCTGGAAGTAGATGTGTGGCTTAGGTGCTAGAACACCAACCTTGAGCAGGGAAAGCTAAACAAGAATGCAAGGCCCCTCCGTTCAAGCTCTAGCATAAAAAAAAAATGAAAAGAGAAGAAAAGAAAAGAAAGGAAAAGAAAAGAAAAAAAGAAAGGAAAGGAAGAAAAGACGTCCCCTTGGCAGCTTGGCACTAACATTCAGACTGTCAGCTTGGATGCAACCTGCTGCTGCCACTTGCTGTCTGCCAGCAATGCCAGGCTGAATTCTGGTCAGTCCTCCCTGGCAGCTCATGGGGAGATGTACCCAGTGCTCCTCAACTAGAGGAGATAATGCTGCCTGAACACACAGGCATCAATCTCCCATCATGGCATTTTTAATAAGTCCTGTGGTTCCCGCTGAAAACCACAGAGCAGCAGAAGTCATTTATGTTCTTTAAGTAATTTCCTGGCCTTTGGGCCATGGTCCCACCTTTCCTTGGTAGGGTTTCCTCCTCATAGCTTCAAGGAATACAAAAGCTACTTGGCCTTTTGCCAAGATCATTGAGTCTATAAGACGACTGGCTTCTGTTTGTGTATTATTCTCATTTTCATTTGCTCAATTACCCACCATGGATAAGGAGAGAGTCACAAAGCTCTGACTCCTGGGAAGACTTGTGTGTGAGGCCTGAGGCACAGGGCTTCCTGAGGAGGGCTGAGGGGCAGAAAGGAAGAGAGCATAGTCTTTAGGGTCAGGCAGATATGAGTTGAACCCTGTGCTCCTCCTTTCCCTCCTGTGTCATTTGGGCTATGTTATTTAAAGTCTCTGATCCTTGATTCTATTCATCATTTGGAAGATAGAATAGTCTCTGGAGTTAGGGTACCTGGGTTTGCATTCCTGATCTACCACTGTTCTGTGACACTGAGCAGATCCTTGAACCTCTCTGGGCTCTTCTGATTGCCTTGTCTATGAAATGGGAATAATAATATTCCCTAATGGGGAAAGGTTGCAGAGGATACAGCAATGGTCACCTAGCTATTATTTTCGGGCAGACTGTCGTGGTGGAGGACATGGAGTGAATCACAGCTACTCACTCATAGTGCCAAGGTAAGGGAGAAGGAGGGAGAGACAGAAACAGAAAAACAGACACAGAGTCAGAGAGAGAGATGCCAGGATTCAATACCTCCTTCAAATACTTGTCTCCAATGACACCACTTTCTTTAGGCTCCTACTTCCTAGAGTTTCCATTACCTCCCAATGGCCCATTCAGTTATGAACCTATAAATGAACTATTCCACTGATGAGATCAGAGTCCCACAATCCAATCATCTCTCAAAGGACCCATCTCTGAACTCTGCATCATTGTAGTCCAAGCCTTCAACACATGGGCCTTTGGAAGGACATTTATAACTCAAACCGTAGCAAGTCATATTAAAGCAAGTCATATTGTGGTACTGAAGGGATGAGTATTAACTATGAATACCATTGTCCACGGGGAGGCAGTGAGGTGCAGACCTCAGTGTCTTGTACCTGACATCCATATCATATATAGTTGAATGATGGAGAAAGAATTGGAGGGATTGATGGTAAGTGGTGGAGGTGTCCACTGACTGTCACCTCCTGCTCTGAGCACTGGACTAGGGCTGGAGCTGCCTTACCATTATAAGCTGATGAATCCAGTATATTCTTTCCCCAGCGCTCAGAGTCAGTGGCATCAGGCTAGTAGTCTGAATCAGCTATAGGGGAGTGTTTACACAACAGACATTGGCAAATGTGAGAGATCAGGTGTGTTTTATAATGAGAGTGACATTTCAATTAGAACCCAACACATCATCTCTGCCTGCTAGAAGAACATTTTTATATCCTTTGACCCAGGCATCTTCAAAATTCAGTTGACAACATTATTGTGGGGCACAGATGATGGAGAAAATAAGCAATGTTGTAGCAGGTAGAGGGTGTTAGTGGGGTTGAAAGCTTGGCTTTGGGGGTCTCCGGTAAGTTTGTAGTGCATATTTCTAGTGGGTTTTGGTGGTCACTGGTATACCTCTGAGACACTGAAGAGGAAACCAGAAAGCATGAGGTAACATGATGGGGCTGTTTGGTGGTAATCCCAGGACTTTCTGTAACTTGATCAGACTGAATTGATGCTGTAGCCTCCCAGGATGACTGTTAACACTGTTTGACCAGACCTTGTGGATGTATTTTACAGGCATCTGTGGGCTCCTTCGTGGAGCATCTAACTCCCCAGGTCCTTATCATAAATGGCCAGATCAGCCTTCTGACTGAAGGGACTATTTAAGGACAAATCTCCTTCAATATCAATTGACTTTGAAGAGGTGTAGCTATTAAGAGGGCCAGACAGAAGTGTATCCATTAAGTGTAGAAGACAGAAGAATGAACCCAAGGAAGGCATTTATAAACTGCCCAGGAGATAGAAGCTTGTCTTGTGTGAGAAGAAAGCACAAATCAAGTTGTTCTAAGCTCAGACCCAGGATCACAGTACATGCTGCAATCCCTGCTGTTTGAGCATGCTCAATATGGGGTCTCAATGAGGCCCTTTGAGTCCAGAGCCCCCATTTGATTCTTTACTGTGGGTGAGCCACCTTCTTTCTGTCTTCTTACCTCAGGGCTGTGGATGGTCAGCATAATTGTTACATCCTTAGGAATAAATATCTCTTTTAAAGTGTGTTGACATAGCATTTGTGTTTCAATGGCCCTAAATGGCTTTAGAGGAAAGCTAGTTAATCCTCTGATCTGAGGAAGATCTGATTCTGTTCATTCTTAGAGGAATAAAAAGAAAATGCTGTGCCTTTAATCTCTAAATTAGCACCGTTGGGACTGGCAATTACCAGCCCTTCTCTGAAGGAGTGGAGTGGGGTGTTTATACTTAGCAACTAGGTAATGTGAAGGTACAGAGGAGGACGGATGGCTAGAGGGGGCAAAAAGTAGTGGCTCATGTGGAGGACAGCTAGGGAACTGCAGGGAACAGATCAAAGCAGCTCCAGGGGACAGTTCTTAAATATCCAAGGGCTTTAGTTTGTGTGACTATTGGGTGGCGATGGAATCTAGGAAGTGAGACTTAATGGGAGGAAGTTAGGATATTGGGAGTGTGTTCATGAAGGAGATATTAGTACCCTGGCCCTCCTGTCCCTCTTCCTCTCCTCTCTCTTTCTCCCTCTCCCTCTCCCATGTGGGGTCAAGGGTATCTCATCAGAACTGCTTCTGCAGGTGCCAGTTTACAGAGATCTCCCAGATGTTAGAAGAAGGCGGCTTTGTGACAGTAGGGGAGGCTAATGGGACCCTTCCCTCCTCCCCCCCCCCCCTGCCCAGGACACTTGAGCTCATGCAGGATACAAATTGTGTTTCTCTGTCAACACTGGCTAAGGACTGCTCCTCTTGACTCTAAATCTGGCACAAATCACCAAGAAGCAGACTCCCTTTTCCAGCATATGGAAACAAACACAAAATATGGCTGTCCTTTGCCTATCATAGTGATGCTCCTGTCCTACCCTTCTCTGACATGTTATTAAAGATTATTTATAGGTTTTAAAAATAAATGCAGTTTACATAGGGAAAAGGGTACAAAGCAATGCAGCTTTTAAATTGGAGCTTGAAAAAAAACAAAGCTTTACTATCAGTAGGAAAGCAAAAATACTGATTGAACTCTTGTGATCGGTCATTCTACTTATCTTTGAGCTTCCTAGCAGTCTTTGAAAAAACAGGGAGCCAGCTGTGGTGGCGCACGCAGGTAATCAATGAGGAAGATGAGGCAAGAAGATCACAAGCTTGAAAAAAAAGAGAATATGATGAATTTTGTGCTCAGGTTTAGGGCTAAAGAGACAAATTATGTTTTATGGAGCTATTCTATTATATATGTATATATATATATATGTACAAATACATACAGTTTGTATTTATTTAATGCCTTATTCTTACATAAGGATATCCTATGAGCAGCGAGCAATCTCACCTGGGAAGTGGGGAGGGAACAATACCTTACATGGTTTTGTGTTTATATGTGAGGAAAAACAGAAGTTCCTTTTGTTGTTTGGGACATCAGGGGCTCTAGATCATGTCACAGGGCACCAGCTATGTTCTTCCTCTAAGCTTTGCGCAGGACCTATTTCACTGCTATCATCAAAAGTCTGAATCTCAGGTGGTCTCAGCTCCATTTGAGAACTTCATAGCAGATACATGAGGGCTGAAGAAGACTGTGTCTTAGGAAGCCTGCTGCTACCTGGCTTGTAGACCTTGGAGCTTAGAGCATACTGACTAGTGCGATTCTGTGGCCAGTGTCCTGTGAAGTAGGGCTGTTCCCATGCCTCCCTCAATCAGCTGTGGCCATCACAGGTTATTTTCATGTAGGGTAGAGAGACCACAAGGTATTAATGATAGCCTTCTCCAGGACCTACCTTTTAGGACAAGGGCCACATTATTCCAAATGATGGCTGGAATAAAGACCAGATACGTATCACTTTTGCAGAAGCTGTAAAGCTGAAAAAGGTAGATAGGAAAGACATTGAATAACAATCAAGAGACAGCCAGAGAAATGATGAAAATCTTTACAAACATTGAATTAAATAGGACCAAATATAAGATTCTATGTTTTGGCTCAAAGCATCCACAGGTGTGTGCACATTCACGCTCTTGCACACACATGCATACTCGTGTACATATTTGTGTCCAACTATGTGCATGTGTGTACATATCCATGTGTGTGAACATGTATGCATATAAACTTGTATGTGCACATAACTGCATGTGTGCATGCCCATATGCATACACATATACCCTTATGTTTACATGCATTCATACACAAATGCAGCTGTACCCATATGCCTACACGTAGGCACTCACATGGCTATGAAGAGAAGACATGAAGCAGACCTGACTTGGTAGCACAGCATGAAAAGAACTTGAAGGTGTAGTTAGCAGAAAGCTTCAATTGAGTCAAAAGGAGGCAGAGTTATGGGACCTTATACTGCACTAACAGGAGCATAGGGTCCATTAGTTCATTCCTTGTGTATTGTATAGCACAGGTTGTTCAAGTCAATTGCGGGGCATATAATTTAGAAGCCTTTGAGAAAAATTGACATCTTGAGGGGGAAGTTCAATTTGAGAAAAACTTTTGAAATCATGAGTTATGGGGCATTATCAAGAGGAATTGAAGATATTGGGCCTAGAGTAGTCCTCAGTGAGAATTTAAGAATGCCTTCAACTGTAAGGCAGTATGTAAGAAAAGACTTGGTCTGTGCCTATGTCCCAAAAAAGTCTGTCCAACTGGACTAATGGAAGAGGAAGGGAAAACAAGTAGGACTTAATGTGGCTCATTTAAGGGTGGTTTACATGAAATTCCTTGTTCTACACGGGCTGCGTGGTCTCCATCAGAACAGACAGGAGATTGCACAGAGAGAAAGGTAACTGCTTCCAGTGAACTGTAAAATTCTGCCCCGATGACTGTGAGGTTCCCTAGGCCTGCCCTGTGGAAAACTTGATGAACACCTTTCTTGTGTCCTCGCAGGTGGAAGGGTTGGGGCAGCTGCCAAGGACCCAATCCAGTCATGATGAAGTACAGTGTTAGGTGCTCAGCTGGGTATAGCAACAGTGGGCAGCAGCCCAGGGCACCTGCTCATGTGGCACAATGCCTGCTTCCCACCTCCTGGAAAGATGGAGATTCAGACAGAGGCAGCCCCAGGCTGAGATCTCAGCAGCAAGGGCTTCTCTGGGATCCTGGGAGGACCAATGGAAAGTCTCAGACAATGGAGACAGCTGAGCTGATGAGAAAATCTGCTACTCTTGATCTGCCTGGTATTATAGAAACTGATACACTTAAAGCTGAGTGTGATGATGGCACACATGCCCTTGACTTGGGAGGCAGAGGCAGGATTGTGAGTTCAAGGCCACCTGGGGGAAAGTATCAAAACTCTTTCTCAAAAACAAAGTAGAAACAGAAAAGCTGGGGGACATAGCTCAAATAGTGGAGTACTGGCCTGGTGTTCATGAAACACTGGGCTCAATCTTTACTACCAGAAAGAAAGAGAAATTGACAAACTCTTCTGAGCCCTCATTTTGCTGTCATCTTGTTGTGAAAATTAAAGACAGTGTCTGAGGCCTGTGACCTGTGCAAGTGGCTAACATACTATAAATACTGTTTTCTCCTCTCTTTTTTTCCTTCAAAACTGAGCCACATTGACACTGTGGAGACTTAGGGGCAGGGTGGGTCTTCTCACCTCGCTAGGGTCAGTTCACCCTAACAGTGTGCATGGTGCTTGTCCTTTGATCCCTGCCCCTCTCGCACTTTGCTAAGGAGATATTTTCTCCCTGACAGAGGAGCTGAAGGAGAAGCTGACCGAGTATGTGGACAAGGTGAACAGCCAGAAACCCGGCTTCATCAAAGTCGTGCGCCACAGCAAGCAGGAAGGCCTCATCCGCTCCCGGGTCAGCGGCTGGAGGGCAGCCACGGCTCCAGTGGTGGCACTCTTCGATGCCCATGTGGAGTTCAATGTAGGCTGGTGAGTGAGGAAGAGTCTCCAGGTAGTCAAAAGCTTTGAGTACAAAGCATGCTGGGAGCTGAGACATTGGCAGGAGGAGGGAGAGAATCTTGGGGACTGGTGAGTGTGGGTGTATGAATGACACAGACAACAGGATTGTCCCGTAGTAGGGCAGGAGGATTATGGGTCTAGGGGTCAAAGCACAGTACGTTTATGATATGGTAACAATATCAGGTGTGGCGCTGACTGGTGTGTTCCCTTTGTTGGTAGGACTGGGAAGAGGGGTACCTGGTTGGCTAAGGACAAGGGTCCAACAGCCAGCACAGCAGAGCTGGGGCAGATATGTGACAGATGCCCCACCTGGGAGATAGGGTAGATGTATGATAGAGGTGTTTGAAGGTAGCATAATGTTGCCACAGGTACACAGGGCCAGGATTGTGGCACACAATCCCAGAGCCTCCTGCCTGGTGAAACCAAGTGTGAGCCGATCTTCCTTTCTCAGTTTAGGTGGCTAGAGAGAGCAGGCAAAAGTCACAGTGGTACTGAACACTGACTGGGTCTCTATTCCCCATGTCCCTGTCAGGCCTAGGGTCTGTAGTGCCACCCCCATGTCTGGCTTCACTTGGGCATGGATAGCACAGATGCTGGGAATGACTTGCATGGCTGGGACCAGGAGGTTCCCACTGTTTCTCCCAGTATGCCTCTTGGCCTCAGGGTCTGTTCCCTCCCCAGCTCCACTATGCCAGCCTTTGCCTCTTTCCAAGGAGCCAGGAGAGGAGGATCCTTTGGCAGGAAGGACTCTTGGGGCCTGCATACAGCCTGGGCTGGCTGCCGGCATAAACGGGCCCAAATTAAGACTGCAGCAGAGTCATTTTTTATACTTGAAGTCCCTGCTTGCCATTTGTGACTATTTAAAAAGCATTTGTACTGAATTTATGGCCAGGATAGGAGAGGGACACTTACTATTTCAAGCTGATTTGAATAAACAATTATGCGTTGAATGTATTATTAATGAGAAGCTTATCATTCCTGTCTGCAAACACATTACTCTCCTGGTGCCCAGAGGGTCCTCTAGATTCCCTAAAAAAGCCTGGTTGCCCATTTCTCCATGGGCAGTTGAGGAAATGTGCCTCCACCTTCCTTGTCTGCCTTTTCAAGTTGCTACACTGGATCTCAGTAGGAGATGTAGGTTCCTTCATTCTTTTTTTGTTTTATTTTTAATCTTATTTTATTGCAAAGATGCTGTACAGAGGGCTTACAGTTACACGAATAAGATAATGAGTACATTTTTTGTGAAGCTTTGTTACCTCCTCCTTTGTTTTTCTCCTACGATCCCTTCCCTCCTCCCCCCCTGCCACCACACAAAATTGAAAGGTACATTTTCAACATAGTGTCTTGTGAGTATCATCGGTGCAATGGGTCATCCTGTGCCCTTGTTTCAGCATTTTGTTATTCCCCTCCCCTTCCCCAAATTAGATAAATGTATATACAAGATGCAGAGTACCAAAATCAAGTACAGTGACTACAGGGGGTATAGCACAGAGGGAAGAACATACGAAAAAAAATCACACAGCACATTAAAAACAACCACAGCAAAGAAAAACACCTTGTATGTTCATATCTTGGGGTTCATTTTGCTTAGCATCATCTTATATGGCCATGCATACATAGCTTTTGAGCTTTTTCTTTTCCTTCCTTTCACGTTTTCATTTTTGTTCTGTTAGAGAATAAAGGGAAGGCAAAGCAGGCTGGATGAGACTCTGTCAGCCTGGTTCTAGACATGCCAAAGGAGTGGCCAAGCTGCTTGCTAACCTGGAAGTCCTCTGAGGACCAGAAGCCGAACAGAGGGTCCTTCCTGGGAGGCAGTGGGTTTCCTCTTCTTTCTCCTGGGGAACTACCCTCAGGAGAGGCTGCTGCCCTGGTCAGCCACAGGGGCGCAGTCACCCCCTCCTCTCTCTCCTTTCCCCTCAGGGCAGAACCAGTGCTCACTCGCATAAAGGAGAACCGAAAGCGGATCATCTCACCATCCTTTGATAACATCAAATACGACAACTTTGAAATTGAGGAGTACCCGCTGGCCGCCCAGGGCTTTGACTGGGAGCTGTGGTGCCGCTACCTAAATCCCCCCAAGGCCTGGTGGAAGTTGGAGAACTCCACAGCCCCGATCAGGTAGAGTATTCTTTCCTGTGGGTCTCTTTACTTTGGGATCCAAGCAAGACCTCTACTTCCAGCACAGCCCTTCTCTAAACTCTAGCCCCGAATGGGTGTCAGACAGAGGGTGGGGAGGGCAGAGGGGAGTTCCATTAGGATCCTTAGTCACTGCTCTCAGGCTTGAAGGATCTCTTTTATTTAATTAGTTGTTTCTTTGTTTGTTTTGCAGGTCCTTGAGTTTTGTATGTACTAGGCCTCAAGTTTCCTAGGCAAGGACTCTTGAGCCACATTCCCAACCCTTTTTGCTTTTGCTTGTTTTTAGATAGAATCTCAGTCTTTTGCCAACTCTGACCTTGAATTGCAATTCTCCTACCTCTACTTCCTCTACATTACCATACGCCACTTGTTTTTAAGATAGATTTGAGGTCCCCCACTGGCCTCAAAGTGAGACAGTCCTATTTCTGCCTCTTGAGTAACTGGAATTATAGGTGTATCCACTATAACCAGTCCTCATGATTCCTTTTAAAAAGAGCCACCATGGCATTCAGAAACCCAGGCCCACTCTTCCAATTACTCATGTGGACACAATACCATCAGATACCTGCTAGGTGGCAATTGCTATGCTCAGTGCTGAGGGTCCAATTTACTGCCTATCCCCCAAAGCCTGGAGCATAAATGAAGACAGACAAAGAAAACCCACCCCAGCATGCAGGTGGAAGCTCCATGGCAGGGCAAGTCTGAGTTCCTTTACAGACAGGATACCAATGAGCTTCTCCTGCAGAGTGAGTAAGAGATGATTAGAGTGGGAATGAGCACCCATGTGGAAGTTCGTAGTCCCACAGAAGGAGGTTTCTAGATGGAGAAATGTGAGCCAGGCAGTCCTACACAATTATGCTAGAGCAACAGAGAGGCCAGATCAGATCCACAGGGCTTATGGACTTTGACAGTGTTGGGGTCTTCTTTTATAGGACTCAGATAAACAAGCACACAAACAAGCAAAAGGCCTCAAATTCTCTGTCTTAACTGCTAGACCCCTGAATGACTCCCAACTGCAGCCTCTGCTTTTAGGGTCTGGACTCCTGCCACAGCTATGTCCACCCACCTTGTTTCTATCTGCATTGATGATAAGGTATGGCTGTACTCCTTGCCTGTTAAACACAACAGGAAGCAATGGAAATATCCTAGGGGGCCACTTCTAGAGTAAAAGAGATTAGAAACCAGTGTTGCTTTGTTTGCCAAGACAGAGAAAGATTATGAAAACTTTAGTTGAAAATAGGTGATTATTACCTAAGATTATGTTTTCCTTGCCAGAAGAAAAAAATATGTTCATATTAAAAACAGGATGGAAGAGATTTCTGCTTTCTGTGGTTACTTCTATTATTTCCTTAGTTGGTCTCAGGTTAGTATAATGAAATACCTGAGGCCAGGTAATTTATAATGAAAATAGATTCATTTAGTTCACAGTTTTGGAGGCTAAACATGTGACATTGGGCTGAGCTACCTCGTTAGCCCCTGACAAAGGCAGATGATATCATATAGTAGGAGTAGAAACGGGAAAACCCATACACAGAGGGGGACAAATATGTTGGTGGCCTTTATAACAATCTATTCTCTCAGGAACTAATCTGACCTAGTCAGAACTACATGAATCTCTTGTGTGTGATCCTACATAACTTAATCATCTTTTAGTAAGCTCTATTTCTGAAGGATCCACAACCTCTCATTACCATTGAAGCTTGGACCATTGAAGCTACAGAGTTTCAACACCTAGATTCTTGATACACCCTCAAACACAGCAGCTGCCAACTCTGCCAAGCCTGTGCCACAATTCTGTGTTGTTGAATATTTGCTATCAATCTGATGTATATAATCGTTTTATACTTGTATTCTTACCTGGGTGTGCTGTGTGTGTGTGTGTGTGTGTGTGTGTGTGTGTGTGTGTGTGTGTGTGTGTGTATGTGTGTGTGTGTGTGTGTGTTGGTACTGGAGCTTGTACTCTTACCTGGCCTTTTCAAGGCTGGCATACTACCATTTCAGCCACACCTTCAATTCCAGATTTTTGCTGAGTAATTGGTGATAAGAGCCTCTCTGACTTGTCTGATCCTCAGATCTCAGCCTCCTGAGTAGCTAGGATTCCAAGCTTAAACCACTGGTGCCTGGCCCTCATAGGGTCTTCCTCATAACATGGGGTTGACTTGCAGTGCCATCACTGTTTTACAAGATGAAGAGTACAAGACTGAGAAAAGACATCTGCCAAAGTCTCTGGGCATTGTAGCCAGGATCCTCTGGGTCAACCAGACTCCATGGCTTGTCATCATCCCCCTACTGGGCTACTGTTAGACACAGAATTGATGTGTCTGACTCCTGCTTTTATCTGCTGAGTGCTAGTTGATGGAAACATACCACCAAGCAAAGGAAGCTCTTACAGGATACTATATGGATATTAGCTCTTTCTCTTCCCCTCTCTAAACATAATAAGCCGATCATCATCAGCAAAGGTACATTTTAGGTCCTTGCCAAAGGATGTCATCAACTTCATCTTTTATATCTTTCCATTTTTATCATTTAAAAAATATTTGATTGAGGAAAATTACATTTATAGATGGTTTTGAAGAACATTCCTGATTTTATTCCTAGATGAAGACAGCCCTGCAGAGACTACGGTTTATACAAATGTATCTTTGGAACTGCATTTTAGTGTTTTACCCACACATGGGGATATAAAAGGGCCCAGAATCATCCCTAGTTTTATTCTAAAGAGTGTCTTAGAGATTGTTCACTGGGTCCTCAAGTGACCTCATTCAAGAAAAGATCCACATGAAAAATTTCTTTCAAATCAACTGCTGGTCTAAGAAAGCCTTGCTATCCTTGAGGAATCAATTGGTATTACATTTTTATATGGGAATGGTAGATTTTATTTCTGAAACCTTGTATATATTTCCTTACTTCAGCTGACAGGAAGCTCAGGCCCAAGTTTCCAGGCCTACTTTCAGAACCATCGAGAAAATACTTGGTCTATATGTGCATTCCAATTCTAACTAGTCCCCAGTTACATCTTTGCAGGCATTAGTTCTATTTTCCAGTGTTTTTCTTTCTTCCTTTGTGTGTGTGTGTAATATTGGAGATTAAACTCAGGGCCATATACACATGTACTGGGCAGGTGCTTTACCAATTGAGCTCTGCCCCCCAGTCTCTTTTGGCATTGGTTATTTTCAAGGTAAGGTATCACTTTATGCCCATGCCAGCCTGGGCTTTGATCTTTCTACTTATGCTTCCCTGTGTGACTGTGGGTGACAGAGGTGAACCACCGGACTGAGCCATTGATTGAGATGAAGTCTCATGAATTTTTATGTCTGGGCTGGCCTCAAACTGAGATCCTGGATCTCTGCCTTCTGAGTAGCTATGATTCATGCTTAAGCTACTACACCTGGCTTACATTTTCTTATAAACTAGTTCTAATGTTTTTGGACTGAAGAGGTTATAAATTTGTAACACTTTTCAGGCGAATTGGGTCCACTTGATATCCTAGCCAGTTATATAATAGACTACCCTAGAGTAGCCTGTGTCCCTCTGAGATGCTGGTTGTGGCATTTGCAGACCCCTTCCACATGCTCCAGGAGAGCTGTTTCTGAATCATATTATAGCTAACGGTCAGAATTGCAGAGGAAAAGACTGAGACCCTGCTCTGATGGGCCAATGTTTTAAAGCACTCTGTATTTAGAAAGGGAATCTTCTTGTCTTATTTAACGTACAAGTATCTTTTTGAAATGATCTTTTGAGTACCAATTATGTCCAAGAGGCTTTCAAAAGCTTTACCCTGTTTGATTTAGTCCACATGAAGTTATTACTGATTCTAGCTCATAAAGATGGATGGATTTTGAAGCCTCAGAGAGGATGGGGGTACTTAGCTAGATGGAAGATTAGTCCCATAATGCTCACCTCTAAGGCCTGGGTCCAGTGTTCTCCAGCAGAAAGGATCTCATTCTGCTTAAGGGACATGATATACCTGGTACATCTACAGTCCCAGGAAGGTGAGGAATTTAGAGTAGAGTGCAATGATATGAACCTAGAGTACCAGCTTGCCTGAGCAACCTCTGTATCAGCATCCCCAGGGGAAGCAGCCTGCAAAATAGTTCTTTCTCCGCCTTGATGAGTTTCCAATGTCAAAGACAGGTCTATTTGCATGTGATTGACTGACAGCTTCCTGCATCCCTAAGGACTCCTCATTTCTCCTTTTCTCTCCCCCACTGAATCAGCCATGGGCTGATAAAATGCCAGGAAAGGGTTAGGAAAGGTAGCAGCATGCAAGAGAGCAATTCAGAGTCATTTGCTCTCAGCAGAGGAGTAGCCGCATAAGCTCCTGCTGCTTCCTTAATGTGAACCATTCTCAGAGAACTCTCAGGCCAGGCCTTTGCTGGAGCTGGTGTGCAAGCCCCGCCCTCTAAGAAAAGAAGCCACTGCAATGATGCTCCAGCCTGAGACCCTGATTAATCCAGACCCCACTATCTATCTAAGTGCTACCTGCCAGCTCTCTCCTCTTGATGCCCCACAGACAGTAGAAGATTGATTTCCCAGGATAGGAACGCTTGCTCCCTTCTGAAAACAGCTTCATCCCCCACATTCTGTACTGATAATCCCCATACCCTGTATGGCTGAATGATTCTAATTCACCATCACCCAGACCACAAACTCATTAGCACCCAGGCTACTTCCTCTCCCCATCTTAGTTCATCTCTTCCAAGCTCTTGCAGGTCTTTGGCATCTCTCATCTGAGCTGGCTTCAAGCTGCACACAGGACTGCTCAGCCTCTCATTTCCCCAGTCAGTCACTCCACAGCCATTGAGTATCCCTTTTAAAAATTTAGATCTGTTTATACCACTGTCCTGCTTAAAATTCCTCATGGACACCCCTCTACCTGCAGATAAAGTCTATAAATTATTTACTGTGCTACCCAAAGCCCTATACAACCTGGTCCCAGCCAATCTTCTTAAGTGAACCAAGGTTGACATGTGGAGTCTCAGTTAGGGATGGCAGGCAACGTGGCCCTGGGTGCCCAGGCATAAATAGTCTGGCTCTGTGGCTTAGAAGTCAGGCTCTAAGATCCAGACAGATCACTAATCTAAACCAGCAGAGTGAGCACTGCTTCCCTGGGCAAACACACAAGCACACACAGCAGGGAATAATGGCTGGTCTCAGGAAGGAACTGTCTACCTGCCCAGTGCCTTCATAAACAGCCTCCTGGGAATGGCTGGGTGAGGAAAGACCAGAAGGCCACTCTGTCTCTGGAAGCAAGTGAAAAGAGAGGGCAGATCCCCCTGATACAAAGTTCCTTTTCCTTGGGAAGCTCCTAGGAGCCTGCCTCGACTCACCCCTATCCCATCTCCTTCACCTTGCAGGAGCCCTGCTCTCATTGGCTGCTTTATTGTGGATCGGCAGTACTTCCAGGAGATTGGCCTCTTAGATGAAGGCATGGAGGTCTACGGAGGAGAGAATGTGGAGCTTGGGATCAGGGTGAGTAGGGTTTCTTGACAACAGGGCTGAGTGCAGTTCTGAAGAGGGTGACTGAGTCTGGGGGTAGAGAATGGGAGGTTACAGTTGATGGTCACAGACTGATTTGGGATGTCCAGTCTTTAGTCCTGGTCCATTGTATGATTGGGGACAGAAGCAAGAAGACTTGAGGGATGGAGCCTTTTGGCATTTCAAGATTAAGAAGACATGGGAGCCTGCTTCCTGCAGTCCAGGACATGGGAGAATTGAGCTCCAATTCAAGGGGACAGTTTCTTTAAAACCAAACCTAAATGTATTGGGTTGAGCAAAGCTATGCCCTCTTGAAGACATAATAGGCATATAGGTTGGAGAAGATGGACTCTCAGCACCACTGTTGGCCAGATCTATAGGACCATTTCTGCCATAGACCATTTGCCTGAGGTAGCCACCCATCCTGCCCAAAGGGTGTCAGCCCATCCTTTGCAACTGTCAGCCTATGGTGTGACTCCCTGATAGGTGACATTTTGTTTCTCACCCTTTGGGCATAGTTCTTAGGCTTTCTGATTTCTTTTCCCTGACCTATGAAGAAATGAGGGACACATAAAGCCTGGCAGTAATACAATGATGGATACAGTGAAGGAGATGTCCATGTCCAGAAAGTGTCCCTAACAAGCTCATTGTTTGAGTTACAGTGTGTCCCTATGATCATTCCAATAGTCTAGGGACTGATAACACCTATGTACTACAGGCTTGGGAACTTTTGGAGAGGACCTCATGCCTTCTGGTGTTCATAGCTCTCATCTGAGATTTCCTTCCTCAGACCAGCTGTTTGCACAGATCTGGAGGAAACCTCCTCCAGCGTCTGGCTAGTTCTAAGTAGTGATCCACTTTATCATTTTGCCCATAGTGTCTGGGCCTGGTCTAGCCTTTTTCTGCTGCCTACTCCATGAGACAGACAGCTGACCCTAAGTAGCATTTGACCCTCACCTGAATGAGCCCTAACCAAGCAACTATAGTGAGCATCTCATAGTACCTATGGGACCTGACAGTGCTTGGCAGAAGGACTTCAACTTGTCTGAGGATTTAATACTAGGGCTTTGAAGGCTGCCCATAGGAACAGACTGTATGAAGCTGGGCTTAGAAAACACTTCCAGACACCTGTATTCACTGAAACTCCAAGAAATTGCTTAGAGGCAGTGGAAATGCATAGGCTGCCTGGGAGCTAATGTATTCACAGAGGACAGTGCCTGCATAATCACCCTCATTTCTTCAGCTCTCCTTCCACTGGCCATTTTTTCACCGTCTGCGTCCTCACCATCTCATTTCAGCACAGCTCTTGGATAAATGCTTGCCCCCAAACACAATCTGTTTCACTCGGAGCTGCTGTCAGGAATTGGCTGAGCAGGCTGAGCACCGCCTCCGGTCACTTGTGTTCTCTGGATAAAAATGTCCTGGAATGCAGAAAGAAATTAGATTTGTGAACTCTGTTTCCAACATGTGTGTGAGTCAATCACAAAGTGGTGGAGATTTCTGGCTTTTCCTTCCTTAAATTATAATACTATTCTGGAATGTGGGCCTGGATGAGGCTCTCAAATGTGTTAAAATACCTATGGATGGTTTCGTGTTCAGGATTTAAAATACAGTATAAAATGTTGTCTGGCTTTTTTCCCTCTATATGGCTTCCCTCCTACTTGTCAGAGAGGAAGTGTGACTGGAGTTGAAACAAAGGTGGCTTTTAAAAGGTGGACCCCCAAAACCCTGTTAGCTAGTAGAATTGAATACACCAAGGAGAGCCTGGGTAATCTGAATTGTGGCTTCTACTTGAAGGAATACAGCAATGGTGTATGGTCAATGGACCATCACCTTGCCAGATACTCTCATTTGTGTTGCTATTAGTGTTTGTTTTCATGTTTACAAGCTGTAACTCTCAGTGCCTCCATTTCTTCAAAAGACATCTAATGGTTAATTATTACCTCTGAATTGTGTGTAAAATTGAAAGGTGTTACTTTTCATACCTTGCTTATCCAGAGACTACTTACTCAAAGCTGTTATGTATTTTGGAACATAGAGATAAAGTTGTTTTCACAATTGTTGAGTGTTCTGTGCCAAGAAAGAAGCTAAGCATTGTTCTTATATCATGTATCCATATCTATCTAACTGAAAAGTAGACTTTTTAATGACCTCTCCCCTTTATTCAGATGAAAAAAACCCGGAATGTTCTCAAGGTCATGTAACACATAAAATATAGACAAAGGATCCAACTCCAGATCATAATGATTTAATACATAGACCACAGTTACTTATCCAAGAATAAAAGCCCTTTGAGCAACCCCAGAATATGTTAAATGTCTATGAAGTACTTTTCTTCTCTTTTATTCACAATCATGTCTCCCATGTACCCATTTAAATTCTTACTCTTATTTTAAACTCAGTTCTACTATGACTTTCTTTTCTGGTTTCTAAGTCCATAAGGCAATGGAAAAGGGGAAAGAATTGCTGTGGCAGAATGAATTGACTGTGAAATAAGAGCTGACATACAGTAGAAGATAGAATGATTGCATGCTTCATGATTATAAAAGTTCTAAAGCATATAAAACTGTGTTCATGAGCTGGCAACGAAGCAAGAAATTGTTAAAAATTTTTATGAGTTCAGGTGAGTCTCTCTAAAAATATGAACTCTTACCCTCCTTTAGCTGTTTCATTTGGAATGAGGTTTTATGCAGATATAATCAGGTTTAGGTGAAGTCAACACTGGTGGGCACTAATCTGATATGATTGGTATCCTTGGAACAAGTAGACATAGGCAGACATGGAAAGAAGGTGGCCATGTGAATAAAAACTAGGGTCATGATGCCACAAGCCATGGAAGGGATACGGTAGGATCGATCCTTCCCTAGAGGCCTTAGAGAAAACCTGGCTCTACCAAAAACATCTCAAATTTGTGTTAATTGAACAATCTGGTTAACAGCCCAAAGAAACTAATATAGAGGCCAAAATTTAAGTGATATAGATGAATATTATATCTGAAGAAATTAATACCTCTTAGTCTTACGTTTTCTCAACTACAGAACAGGTTTCCTTCACCTTCCATAGATTTGGGATCCCAAGGCCTATTTTGTCCATATCAAGTATGAATTCTGTCTGGAAAAAGACTCTTTTAATTCAAGCTACGAAAGTACACACAGCTAGAGTCTTAAGTAATCCAAATTCAAAAATTTAAAAACAGCACACAAAAAAACCCAAAAACTAGACAGGAAAAAAATCAAAACTACCAGGAGCTAACACTTCAAAAGTAGTGAACAGTCACATTTGATCCACAAATTCTTCAAGTACAAAATCAATCAGACACAGGATATAAAATCTGTTGTATAATATACTTAATTTGGTAGGAGACTGAAAATATGAGTAAGAAACAAGATTTTATACAAATGATCAATGTTGGTTTTCAGCCCCTGAGGGAAAAAACCTACAGATTTATTTTTATTCATGGTTTTGATCTATGGTTACTCGGCTTCATTGTTTCCAGTCCATGGTAAGGCTGCATCCTCTAGCATAATGGAGTAGAGCTGTTCTCAGGGCTGCTAAGAAGTGGAAAGACAGAGGAGCCACTGGCAAGGCATATACTTCGAAGACACATCCTCAGTTGCCTACATGTTCCAACTAAACCCCACCTCTAACTCAACTAAGACTTCAACAACAGATGGATCCATTGGTGGATCCAATCTTCTGATCCAATCACCTTTCAACAGTGTCACAGGCTTGGCACCAAGGCCTCAACAAATGACCCTTTAAACCATACTATTCAGTTGCTTTGGGATAAAAACAGAATATCAAACATTAATACCATAAAAATGAAACAGAAAGTTCAATGGATAAATTAAATGCCTACATGAACATTATTAAAGTAATAAAACTAGAAAACTGGAAAATAGATCTAAATAAATAATTCAAAATAAACCAGAGACAAATTAAAAGATAAAAGAGGGAGGATGACAGGGAAAGGTTTACAAGTATGTGAAGTGAGGGAGAAAGTCTGATATCTTATAACTCCAGGTGGAGGTGTTAAGAGGAACAGATTAGGCAAAAGCAATATGTGAGTAAATTATGCCTTAATTTTTTTCAAATCCTCAGTTGGAGAAATTCAGCATATCCACAACAATATAAATATGAATATCATCTGGACTGGGATGTCACTCAGTGGCAAAGTGCTTGCCTAGCAATTGCAATATCCTGGGTTTGATTCCCTAGTACTGAAAAAATAAAAGGACATATCATCTAATGGAACCACACAACCCCAAGGCAAAGAAAATTTACAACACATAGCAGTAAGAAGAGCAAGAGTACAAAAAAAATAATAGAATAACAACTACCCTTTCAACCACAACAATTGAAGCTAAGAAGTAATGGAATGATATCTTCAATATACTGAGAAGATAATTGTCAATCTAGTAAGCCATGCCTCAGTAGCTCATGTCTATCATTCTAGTTGCTTTGAGGTAGAAACTGAGATGATCACAGTGTGAGGCCAGACTAGGCAGAGTTTGTAAGATTCTATCTCAACCAATAACTGGGTATAGAAGTATGTACCTCTCATCCCAGCCATATGAAAGGCTGAGATTGGAAGAATCAAGTTTCCAAGGCCAGCTTGGGCTAAAATATTTGAGAGACTCCATGTCAATGAAAAAGTGCTAGGTACAGTGGCATATACCTATCATCCGAGCAATGGCAGGAATCATAGAATAGGATTGTGGTACAGGTCAGCTTGTACAAAAAATTGAGAACCTATATCAAAAATTAGTAGAGCCAAAAGGGCTGGAGATGTTGTTCAATCATGACACCCCGAGGTTAAACCGTATTATTTCAAAATTAATTAATTAATTGATTAATAAGCCAAGGTCAAGCACAGTTATTGCAAAACATTGATAAATCCTTACTAAAATAATTTCTGAAGGATTTACTTTAAGTATAAGGAAAATGATCACAGAAGGAAATCTGAGATAAAGGAGAATGAAAATAGTAAATATGTGAACAAATCAAAATAAATATAAATGTTAAATAGTACCAGAGCAACATCTGGTACAGGTTAACAATAGCATATAAGTTGGGTGGGATGATCAGAATTAAAATGCTGTTAAATGCTGATGTGGTGAGAGAGGAAAAAAGAATACTGGTTGACTGGCTGACTTGAAAAGTTGGTATTTTAAATAAGCATGTTAAAATTTTTAGGGTAGCCACAAAAGTCATCAGTGCAGAAACTGTAGTTTCCAAAGTACTGGAGGAAAACTATAAAATACAAAAATGTGAAAGAAGGAAGAAACAGAAATATTGAACAGGTTGTACAAAGAGAAAACATAAAGCCAAATATATCAGTAAATTTGCATCAACTAAATTAAGAGTTAAATAATTTTAGACTACACTAAAATTTTCACTAGCTGTAGGCTATTTATAAGATCATATCTAAAATATGATACAGAAAAACCAAAAGTATGGAGTAAGTCATTGTAGGCAGATGCCAAGCAAGAGAAAGTTGTTTGGATAACCATAGAAAAGGAATGTCTCAATCTGCTTTAGTATTAAGAGGTCTACAAAATTCATAAATGTGAAACTTATCAAGAATATAATTAGAATTTATATAAACATAATTGCCAAATCTTCAGCTGTATAAAGTAAAAATTGGCAAAGCTACAAGGAAATTTCAACAGCTCCCTAACAGCAACTTTTATGATTTTCCCCAATAATAGATAGACCAACTTGTACATGCCTAAAAGGCACATATGGAACACTTTATCTAATGGTTGTTGAATACAGCTTCAAGAACTCATGTGACAGTTATACAAGTTGAGCACATACAGGAGTATAAAGCAAAATGCAACAAATTTCAAGGGATTAACATCCTATCCATCACATTCTCTGACCACAGTAGTATTGTTAGAAATTCATAACCAAAAAATGACAGTGAAAAGCTGGATTCTGGGAATTTATAAATTATGCTTCCAAATAACTTATAGGTCAAAGACAAAATTATACTGAAAAGTTGAAAGTATTTTGAATTGAATGATAACAAACATGCTATGTATTACATTAACGTGTAATATAACTAACCTAGGAGAAATAGCATAATGTACCATTTCTAACTTTAAAAAGAAGAGCTGATTATCCTGCCCATGTAATTGTAACCCCGCTGTACAATATGTTCACAAATAAAATAAAATAAAATAAAAATAAGAGCTGAAAATTAAGAAATAAACAATATAGGTATTTAGCAAGAAAACAGTAAGGAGTATTTTCATCTACTCTTTGTGTAATAATCAGAACAAAATCTGGTGAAATAGAAAGCTTGCACCTATGCATATAGTAGCAAGGAGTGGTTCTGGGCTCCTCTTATACATTGCTAGGTGCATTTCTGTCTCTAGGCCTGTAACCAACTTTTTCCTGGCTTAGTTTTGGTGAGGAAACCCACAGCTTGGTGCTTGGGTAGTCATCACTGCTAAGTTGCTCCATTTCTATATCTTTTCAATAGTAATACAATAGTAATTCCAGAAATTGACATTATTATTGTAGAGGTAAATACTTGAGGCTTTCATGATGATCTTTCTGATTCAAATCCAGAAGTTCAGAGTTTTACTTAGCCTCAACAACCTGACATCTTGATGTATTTCTTTCCTCTCCATACTAAAATCCTCATTCCTAAGGACACCTACAAAATTACTTATTTACTTCATTCCCCAGAGTGCCACACCACTTCGCAACATGAAAAGAACACTAACCAACAATGCAATAACCAGAAACACTGTAATTTGGGGGCATTTTATTTTTGCTCTAAGATCTTTCCCACTAGGGATGTAGAGTTAGATCCCTGTGATTTGAAGATGTCTCTTCTGATTCCTCCCTGTGCAGATATCCAAGCAAACTAATAAACAAATTCTGCTACTTCATTTTGTTCTTTGTTTTCATATTTAATTTGTATAACTATGCAAACATGTATACAATTCCAAAATCATATATCTAAAGTAAAGGAAGATTCAGAAGAGTTTACTTTTGATCACTGATCTTGCTACCTCATTTCCTCACTACTGCTAATGTAAACATTAATTTTGCTTTTGTTTTCCCTTACACTTGAGAAGATATAAGGAAGTGTTTATGTGCGTATCTCTCCTCTCTTAGACAAATGATTATATATTCTTGCTACTTTGCAGATAGATTAGAGAGAGGGAAAGATTGTTCCTTTGTAGGGTACAACGGTATAATTAATTAGGTGTTGTACACATAGTTCATATATGCCTTTCATATTACCTATCTTTTGACTAGATTCCAAACATTGGAATTGTGAGGTCAGAGGGTAACTGTACCTGTAATTTGCTGGACAGTGTCAGGATCTCTCCAGACAGATGGTATTATTGTTCCTCTAGGAACAATGAAGGTGCCAATTTCCACACAGCCATACCAATCCCACAGCATGTTGCAGGATCTCTGAGGTTTTGCCAATTCAGACAGATGAGAAATGGCTTTCAGAGTAGCTGTAATTTGCATTTCTCTTATTAAGAACTAAGTCGAAAAGCTTTTCATATGATTAAGATCATTTGCATATCTTTTTCTTTGCGAGCTGTTCATCTCTGGCCCACTTTCCTTTAAGGTTGTTCATCTTTTCTCTATTTTTAGCATCTCTGCATATTAGGCATGTTAATACTTTGCCTATCATATTATAAATTGCAAATATTTTCTTCCAGTTTGTTACTTGTCTTTTGATGTTGCTTTTGGTGTTTGTTTTTTTCCCCCTTTGCAAAGGCTTTTTTCCCTTAATATGAATAAATCTATTGATCTTTCCTCTTGTTGTTGCCAGATTTTAAGCAATAGGAAATCTGACATGATCTCAGACTATAGAGAAATTCACCTGTGCTTTTTCTAATTATATGCATATTATTATACATTTTACATTTTTAATCTCTGATTTATTCAGAATCAATCTTTCTATGCAGTATGAAAAGAGGATATAATATCCTTGTTGCTTTTTTAAAAATGAGAGCAACCACAATTATCCTACCACTTCTGTTTTAGTCTGCTTTTTGTTACCATAGCAGAATATTTGAAGCTGGCTCACTTATAAAGAATAGAAGTTTACTTTGACTCTGGGTTCTTGAGGCTGGGAAGTATAAGATTGTGGCATTGCATCTGCCCAGCCTCAGGATCTTGTGCTCCAGTATAACATGGCAGAATCATGGAAGAAAAAGCGAACATATGCAGAAGACAAAACAAAGCAGAACCTTTATTTTACAGCAACACACTTTTGTGGTAACTGATCTGGTCCCTTTAGAGCAATAATTCATTCCCTTAATAGACAACCCAGTCGCTGAGAGCAATAGGTATAGGGGACAGCCGAGCAAGAGCCTGACTGCTGCTGAACTTGACAGTAAGAACCAAGGTTCTGTAATGGGGCATGGGGCTGAAAGGAAGGTCAGGAACAGACAAGGAAGAGCTATCAGAGGGAGTCAGGGAGAGGCTGGTCACTGGCAGTGCAGAAGATAGTCTTTAGTGAATTCTCAGCTCATCCTACCTTATTCAGCACTTTTAGCAGTGACTTGAGTGGCAGGAAAGTGCATTTATGGTGAACACTAAGAGAGTTCATGCATTTCCTGGGTGCCAACACTGGCTTGTCACTGTCTAGGAATATCTAAGATTCTGTTTAGTGGCATAACTCTTAGACAACAGAAGAATGGTATTATTCCATACAGCAGATATATGTCTCACAGTTGGTAGTAGTTAGCTGATGATCTAAAGTCATGGGTAGTTCCCCAATTTGGAAGACAATGGTAATAATGTTAATAATAACAAGAGAACCCTCTATGTATTACGTGGTATTTGCCTATTACTTTGTGTATATTATCTCATTAGTTGTTATGATGCTTCAGGTTGTTGTTCGTGCATTGTGAATTAGAACCTGGAGAAATGGAGATAAATTGCTACTCCCTCTCCAGGAGCACTCAAGATTAGAGTCAGCCTCACTAGTTAAAAGATGCATGCCTTAATCACCGAGTTTATCCACCCTTACCTTTCAGGGGTTTTGATTCTTCATGTTTAAAGAGCTAGAGACTGGTAAAATCCAGGCAGGTTCATACATGTAGACCAGGGTGTATTGGAGAAGATAAACTAGATTGACTTGATGGCTCTGCCCAGAGGCCTGGAACATAAATGTCTAGGAAATCTCAGAAACCTGCTCTCATCATGGCTGTTCCCAACAAGTCATGTGGGCATTCACTAAAAACACTGAATGCAACAGTTTCAGGTAAGGCAGCCTGGCATCAGAAACCATTGTGCAGGAGCTTCTTTGTCACAGAGCGCATCCTTTCCCAGCTCACCAGCCACGGAGGGACTCTGCAATTACAAACCAAGAGCTGAACAGACGCAGTTTAATAGTACATTGTAAAAAGTTTTACGGTTACTGGAGATAAGTGCAAAATTAATCCCTAAAGAACAAAGCAATTAAAAAAGTACATAATGAAGCAGTTAGCTACAAATGTTGGTGAGCAGAAGGAGAATGCCCACAGATGATTATACTCAGGAAGGGTCCTCACACTTTGGTTTTGTTAGTAGTGTTCATTGAGGGAACCATCAAGAAGTAAGATTCATAAAAACATGTAGAAGTGATAACAATTGATCAAGGATTCTGAGTCAATTTAAAGGAAATTTTACCTTCTTTAAAAGCTGGGCCCAGGAGGAGGAGGAAGAAACTGCTGTAAAAGCCATTTTTGGAGTGATCCATGAAATTTGTTTATAGACAGTGGATTACAGAGCAGTAATGGATCAATGCTGAATTTCCTAATTTGAAAGAAAAGGTGAAAAAGCCAAAAAATCCTGGGAGACAACAAATGTATGTTAAAGCTCCCAAGAGATATTTTTTTCTCTCCCCATTTTGCTTCCTTTCTTCTTGTTCTTTAGTTGAGGTGGCTGCTGGTTAGTGTTGGACCCAGGAAGGGAGTTTCTTTAGCACCATTTTTTTGTACTTCTCACTTTCCAGGCAAGGCCTAAAAAAACTGAGAAAGGGATCCTCCTCCTTTTGTTCCCTTCGTCCTTCTCTTCCATCTCCTCCTCATTCTGTTCCCTTCCTTCTCTTCCTCCTGTCAATCCTCCTTCTTCATCTCCTGTTCCTCCTCCTGCTTCCCCTCCTCCTCCTGCTTCTCTTCCTATTGCTTCTCCTTTTCCTCCTCTTCCTCCTCCTCCTCCTCCTCTTGCTTCTCCTTCCTCCCTACTTTCCTTACCTCCTCTTCTTGCTCAATAGATAGTTTTGTAATTTTTATTGACACGACCTGACACTCATAAATCTGCAATTTCAGAAGAGGAGCTTAGGGATCACCTCTCATTATTTCTTAAATGTTCTTTATTTCTTAAAGCACTGCACGTACTACCTAGAGTTTTTTTTTAGTCATAGAAATTATGGACCAGGAGGGACATGATTATAAGACATATACTTCATTCAGGATTTTCATATTTCTGAAATCAGACTTTGTATTATAGATTTGGAATACATAAACAGTAAATATCTTAATAAATGATCATTTATCATCCAAACCAGGTACTTCTCAGAGTAAAAATGGGGTACTTACAAATAATTACACTGCTGAGCTAAAAATCAATCCTTCTTCATTAAAAAAAAAGTCACATTAGAACACAAAGTATAAACTAGTACATTAAATATAATTGTCCTGAGCAATCCAGGACATCTGAATACTCAGAATTTTCTGTGCACATTTAGTGCAGTTTATTCATCTGACATGATTTGATGGGTACCTGCCACATGCACGATACCAAATTTGAAAGCAAGCACACATTTCAAAGGTAAATACAAGCCTATCACTATGTTGAAGATTTTTTGTTTTGTTTTGTTTTGTTTTTGCACTAATAGTATAATAGGGTGAAAGTAAAACTTGGTAAATGGAACAACAAGCAAAACAGATGCATAGTGACAATGTGTAGTTAGGGCTATGGTTAGTTGCCTGAAGCAGACTTCATGCACAGAAATTTCCTTTCTCGTCATCACAGAGGCTGAAAGTTCAGGAATGGGGTGCAGCATGGTTTGATCAGGTAAAGGCTCTATTTCCACTTTATAGACAGCTATCCCCTCTCCACATCCTCACATGATAAGGATCTCTGATATCCCTTCCTCTTAGCACAAGTTTTATTAGTGCTCTACTCTGATGACCTCATTTAATCAGAATCACCTCTTAAGAGAATTATCTACAAAACAGTCTCATAAGGAATTAGATATTCAATATAGGAAGGGAGAGTACACAAACCAGTCCATAACAAATGCTATAACTAGAAGAAGAGAAAAACCACAGATGTATACCAGAAAGCTAAGAATTTTGTGTTAGGTTTAGTGACAAAATTCCCAACTCTTGTAACAGTGCCTGATACATACTAAGCACTCAATAAATCAAGAATGAGATTAAACTGAAACACAGGAAGCATACTAAGCATTCTAAGTTTAGAAAATGGATTGGGGGATGACAGAGGTTGAAGGAAAGACACATGTCAGGATGCTCTGCATGGACATGTCCACACAAAGATAATAGTGACTTGGACCACAATGTTGGCTGTGCAGATGGAAATAAGGGATTAATTCAAGCTAGACATGGAGATGACTGTACTTTCTCATGTGCTGATGTGGAGGGGGAGGACTTGATTACAAAGTAAAGGTGCATTAGGAAGAAGACTCAGGCACAGATGAAGCGGCAGGAAATCAGGAAGGAAATCAATAACTTTGTTTTGGGCAAGATGAGCTTGACATATCTGAATGACTCAAAGATGCCATGTAGACAGTTGGGCATATAAATCTGCAGCTTAGAGGAATGCAATTTGTTTCTTCCTGCCCTAAGAAGATTCTGAGATAGCAATGGTGAACCTTATAATCAGTGAACTCTTACAGAGGTAATAATCATAGGTAATATTTATTAGGATCTAAATTTGTGCCAGGTGATAAAATAAACCCTTGTCTATATGTCCTTTCCTTTATTACTCCTGCATATTTTGGGAGTTAGTTTTATCTCCATTTCACAAAAAAGAAACCTGAAAGATGAAGTAAAACTCTCCCTCTTTGCAGATGACATGGTCTTGTATTTAAAGAATCCCATGGACTCCACTCCCAAATTACTCAAGCTGATTTGAAACTTTGGCAAAGTAGCAGGGTATAAAATTAACCCTCAAAAACCAATGGCTTTTCTGTATGCCAACAAGGAGAAGAGCGTGGCTGAAATCAGGAAAGCAACTCCTTTTGTAATAGCCCCACAAAAACTAAAGTATCTAAAAGCTAACTAACTAAAGAAGTGAAGGACCTCTATGATGAAAACTTTAAAAACTTAAAAAAGGAAATTAAAGCAGAACTTAGGAAGTAGACAAACCTCCCATGTTCCTGGATTGGGAGGATTAACATCGTGAAAATGGCAATACTTCCAAAGGCTATCTACAAATTCAATGTGATATCTATCAATATTCCAACCTCATTCTTCAATGAAATAGAAGAAGCAACACAAAAATTCATATGGAATAATAAAAGACCCCGAATAGCAAAAATGATCCTTAACAGAAAGAACAGTGCTGGAGGAATATCAATACCAAATTTCAAACTCTACTACAAAGCCATAGTAATCAAAACAGCTTGGTACTGGCACAAGAACAGACCTCAGGACCAATGGAATAGAATTGAAAACCCAGAAATGAACCTAAAGACCTATAGCCACCTAATCTTCAGTAAGGGAGCTAAAAAAATAGAAGAAAGACATCCTCTTCAGTAAATGGAGCTGGCAAAATTGGTTAATAACCTGTACAAAACTAAAGCTAGATCCTTATATAGCACCCTGAACCAAAATGAACTCCAAATGGGTCAAAGACCTCGAGTAAAAGCAGACACCCTGAAAATATTACAGGATGGAATAGGAGAAACCCTAGGGCTCCTTGGCACAGGCCAAAATTTCTTAATAGAGACCCAGAAACACACAAATCAAAGAAAAGTTGGACAAATGGTATTGCATGAAGCTGCAGAGCTTCTGCATGGCAAAGAACATAGCTACCAAGACCAATAGAAAGCTCACGGATTGGGAGAAGATCTTCACTAGTCCTAAAACAGACAAGGGTCTCATATCTAAAATATACTTAGAACTCAAAAAATTAAATCCCTAAAAACAAATCTTCAAAGAAACAACCACCCGATAAATAAGTGGGCTAAAGACTTAAAGAGAAACTTCTCTGAAAAAGAAATAAGAATGGCCAATAGACACATGAAGAAATGCTCCATTTCTCTAAACCATTTTTTCCTACAAATTGTGTGTGTGTGTGTGTGTGTGTGTGTGTGTGTGTGTGTGTGTGTGTGTGTATGTATGTATAATGGAATTCTATACCTCCATCAGAAATAATGACACCTCATTTGTTAGGAAATAACTAGTATATATCTAGGATAATCTTATAAGTAGAAAAAAAATCAAAAGCTATGCACTTAGGACCATATAATGTTTGATAGGAAATGTACTCATTATCTTACTCATGTAACAGTAACCCCTCTGTACAGTACTTTTACAATAAAAATGTACAAAAAAATAAAAAATAAACATTAAAAAATAAATCTAATAGAAGTCCTAAAAGATAAAATGAGTTGCCCAAACCCAACAAATCAGCAAGTAGGAATTGGAGGACTTCATACCAAGACTGGTCCAGAAACAGTGTTCTGAACCATGGTGACTTCCTGTCTCAAAAGACAAGCTCCCATGGGTAGACAATATCTTACTCTGCTTCTAAAGTATCATGTGCCCTTGAACTCCAGTTTTCTGGGGTTCAAGCCAATGGAGCTCCAGAAAATGGGAATTAGAGGATTTAATGCCAAGACTGCAGTGTCTAGAACCCGTGTTCTGAACCACAATGACTTCATGTCTCCCAACAGGCAGGTTCCCCAAAATAGACCATATTCTACTCAGCTTATAAGTTTCATATTGCCTTGAACTCAGTTTGCTTACCTGGGCAGTGGTGGGAGCTAATGAATGAAGTCCCTTCAGTCCTGCTCAATCACAAGGCTGATCTCCTTTGGAAATCCAGATATCAATGCAGGTAGGTATAAAAGTCCCTTTCCAAGATGTCACTGTGATGCCCAAGCTGACCATTCATTCTGATGTGCATGAAAAAGACAAATCTCTTTAAGAGAAGTCAAGGCACACCAACTTTTATACCCTGAATTGCAGCCCAGTAAAGGGAAGCTCCTTGGAACAAATAGTATTTCTAAGTGGAGAAGGTTCAGCATTTCAGCTTCTCTTTATCATCTGAATGACAGCCAGGACAGCCCCAGTGATCCACATGTAGGGTAGCTTGCCCCCATGTCTGCTCCAGGGTCTGCTTCAGCTTCTACCTGCCCTATCTCAATACATTGGGAATGTCATCAGATAGTCCTTGCTGTGCTGAGGATAGCAGTATACTCAATGTTCCTGGTTGCACTAGATTTTGGGGACAGCCTTCCTGACTTACAATGGCAGTACTCTTAGACAGGAGCTCAGAGTCAGCCGTGGGCCAATGTCACCCTTTGGAGGGGGTGGGGTGGGGGGCATCTGGTATGGATAGCCAATTTGAATTTGATTGGGACATGTTAATGAACCATTCATATGTGTGGGATTTGTTTCTGATTAGATTAAGCATCAGAGAGAGGAAAGAAGCAGCCACTGATTAAAGACATAAAAAAGGAAACACTTTAAATGAGTAAGTGGTTCATCTTCATACAGCGAAGTATAAATTAAACATCGTTTGGGTGGTCCACTTTGAATAGCAGTTGGATAGAGCATGCATATCCTCACAGAAAAGGCTTCTTACAGCAATTGAAAGGAACTTAACCCACCAGAGAGGGCTCTGAATGCACAGAGTAAATAGATAGCCTCAGTTATCTAAGCAAAATGATTCTAAGATTAAGATGGGGAAGCTTTTATTTGGATTTTAGAAAAATGGCCTGTGAATCCTGTGACATTCAAGCTGATTATCATTCTCTGGCAGTAGACAGGATGGTAATGGGGGCCAGAGATCTTAGTTCAAAATAAAGAAGTGATTAAAGTAGACAGCAGAAGTGTCAATGGGAACTGATTTGGAACCTGCCTAATATTTCTGTGTCTGAGCTTAAGGCTTCTGTAGAGTTTTGCTCAATACATGTGTCTGGGTTTGAAATAATCCACCTTCCCAGCTTCTTGCAGTATGAAGGGTTTAGCCCCTTTTAAATGCTGTGTCTACTGACCAGGGCCAGAGATACCTTTGGCTCACTCCACTATTGAGCTGTGTGTGATCAAACCATCTGCTCTGGCTGGTTTCTCCCTTGGTTTCCTGCCCTCTGCTCTGATTTTGACCTTGAGCCTGACCAGACTCTCACCAAAAGCCCATTCTGCAGATGTCTTATCAGCTGCTAGTGGAGTTCTGTCCTGAATGAACTCATCAACTGAAATTAGGGTTCTCTCTCTCTCTCTCTCTCTCTCTCTCTCTCTCTCTCTCTCTCTCTCTCTCTCTCTCTCTCTCTCTCTCTCATCCTCAGCTTTCATCTGCCAAATGAATTCCTGGCTGCTGCCTAAAGGAACCAAGCCTCTCTGGTCACCTTGCCTCTATACATAGGTAGCATCAGAGACTACAACAGTAGCCACAAAACTCAGAGCTTTAACCTAGGAAAAGTTTATTGCCTGCTCAGAGCACAGTCCCCTGAAGGATGAGAGAGTCTAGTGGAAAATTTTCTTCAGGAGATGATTAAAGGACTCAGGCTGATTTTTTCAAGGATTCAGTATTTGTGAAGTTCAAAGCCACTCTGGCTTAAAACATCCAGTGGATGGATTGGGTGGCAGAAGAATGCACAGGGAAGGCAATGTTAGATATTTGCCCAATTTATCTGGAAAATGATTACTTGTTATTTCCTTTCTCTCATCTCATTGGTTAGAACTTCTCACATGATCCCTTCCAACTTCAAGAGGTAGGGGCTGGGAGATGTAGAGACTTCTAGATGTTGGTCAGTAACAGGAACTTCTGTCACACTCTTGGAGACTACTCCAAGACACTTCAACCCCAGTATGTCCATGCCTGACTCCAGATAGGAATTTTGAGTTTGACCAAACAAGCTCTCCTTGTTCAGAACCTTTAGAGTTGTGTTTTAATCTCAAAGCCCAAAAAATGGCAAGACGATCCTCATGAAATTATTTCCCTGAATTCCTGTGGTCTAATTTTCATAGACAGAGCATTACAGTCCAAGGAAAAGCAGGGACCATTAGTTATAGTGGATCCTTAGCTGAGGTCCCCTAACTTCCCCCTAGATTTTCCTGTAGGTAAGCAACAATTTTCTACATATCCCAAATCCCTTCAAAAACAGCCTCATAAGTTTTTCTTTGTAAAAAGCTCCTAGACATTCCAAACAGGCTTATCTCTCCTTGGAATTCTGCCAGCTAAATCCTTCTGCTGCCTGGTGATAGTTATGAAGGATTCCTTTCAGATGGGGAAACTGCTTTGAGTGTTTCTTGGGACGAGCCCAAACATTCAGACTCTTCAGGGACACCTTCCATTAAAAAAAGCACCATGCTTTCCAAAGTATTCATTGCAAGAACTCTTGAGAAAGGATATACCCAAGGAACAGTTTTCCTAGGAGCCTGGTGGAAAGATAAGCATTGTCAGATTTTAAACCTCTTTCCTTATACCTTAAAATATCTAAATAGCGACCCTAGGAAACCTGAGGGAATACAAGGTAGAGTCTGCTGAGGATAACTTGGAACAACAGCCTAATTTTTGATCCTTCATTTATGCAGTAAATACTGAGTACTTCTAGTACGTATACCAGTCTATGTAAACAACTAGAGCCACATCAGTGAGTGCCGGAAGACATGAGCTTTGTCCCAGAGTCTGATATTATGGGTCAATATTAGAGATGAAGCACCATCTTACTTGTAATCAGGAGAGGCTAAAAATTAAAATTTCAAGGGTGACATTGTCCAAAAAGAAATATACTCTTTGCCTGACTTATGTAACTGTAACCTTCTGTATATTATCTTTATAATAACGATTTCAAATTTAAAAAAATTAAAATTGCAGCGAGAGAATTTTATGGCCATCAAATTGAGGAAAAGTGGAAAAAAACTCAGACAGTGTGAAATGTTGGCAAGGATATTAAGCAGTGTAAGAGTCATCCATGCTGGAGAGAGTGTTTTTTGGTTGTACAACTTGGAAGAGTTTCACTTTCCATGGGAACATTGACTCTATGTTTAACTTATGCCCCAGAAATATTTCTGTACATGGAAAGAGACCCACTCTTGTATCCCAGGAGACACATATAAGAATGGTTCAAGGAATGCCATTCTAACTGGAAACAAGCCTGCCAACCAACAGGAGAATGCATAAATGAGTTGCTGTGTATTAATACCATAGAACACTAGAGTGAGAAAAATAAATGAAGCACAAAAGGCACATAAAATGGAACAATGTGATTTGGATTGGTGGCAAAGATATTATTAACAAAATGCAGTATAATGAATTATCTTTGGAGGTAAAGAGGTACACCAGAGGTTTCTAAGAGATGGCCACAGCACTGTTTCTTAAGTTGGAGAGGTATGCAAAATATGTGTTTAAATAATACATAATTTTTGTCTCTGTCTCTCTCTGTCTGTCTCTGTCTCTCTGTCTCTCTCTCTGTTTCTCTCTCTCTCTCTCTCTCTCTCTCTCTCTCTCTCTCTCTCTCTCTCTCTTTCTCTCTCTCTCTCTCTCTCTCTCACACACACACACACACACAGAGTCATTTTTACCAAAGTTAGAGCAGCCATGGAAGGCAAGTGGGAACTACAGTGGCATATAAATTTGTACAAGGAAGAATTTCAGTACAAGGATAGTGTTGGGAAGATAGAGATCCATGAACATAGTCTAGTCACCCCCGCACTCCCCAAATAAAGAGAGAAGTTGGTATAACTGTACAGTAGTGGATGTGAGAAGAGGCTGTAGGGAGTAGAAAGGGCTATTCTCAGAGGTCTGGCAAGTCTTCTTACCTACTATGAACCTTTGAACACTAAAAATTGCAAATATTAGACTGAGAGATTTTGGATAATTTTTTTCTCTGCATGTACATCATCTATAATCCTAGGTCTTTCTTATACCCTTGACTGTGGTTTGCTGATTGCCTCTGGATAGTATGCTAGCCTTGTCAAGATATAGCCTCTTCTTCATATTCCCATGTAGGACCATGCATAAGAAGTGGAAAATAGGATGCCCCGAGAGTAAGTACCCTGCCCAGCCTGTTTGTTTACCTAAACCTTTTGACCCTATGACCATTCTAGTCCCCTTCCAGTCCTCAGGCCAGAGGTTTGGCTGCATCACCCAGTCTTCCTTCCTGAACTCTGCCTATAGCTCTGGCTTTCCACTCTTGTCTCGGTTTTTTATAGCCAAGTTAGGTGAGACAGCTACACATAAAAAGATAATTAATCACATAAGCCAAGAAATCAGGATTACATAAATGGTATAAATCATATGTTCCAAGAGTTTTAAGGAACTGGGTCATACTGGCTTTGGATACCTGGCAAGTATCAAGGAGGCTTTCTGGGTGACAAGAAAAGGAGGGATATTTTGCCAAGAATAAAACATTCTATGACAGTCCTAAAAGAGATAAAGGCTGATAATGATTTGGGATGTTTTCCTGGTTATATGGCAATGAAATACAAGGCTGTATTTCACTACTGCCAGTTCCATACCTATGGTCAACATAACCCAGTGAACATGCTTTTCCTTTGAGCCTGGAGAGAGCCATGGAATCCTTCTCAACAGAAGACTTTAAGTGACTGGATATGACTCAAGAGTTAACTCACTTGCTACTCCTGTCTCATACTATGACTTGATCACAAGTCTTTGAGCAAGAGAGATCATCAAACTGCATCCTGTTACTTGGTCTCAGGATTTTCCAATTATAACCCAGTATACAACTTCATTAGTTGTGTGTCAAATACTGGGCATCACTGTAGTACTAATAGAAATTAACAGTCATAATGTGAAAAGTCAAAGGGATCTAAGATACCAGCTTCTCCTGTTTGCCACAGGAAGTAAGTAAGACTTATTTATATATGTGGAAAACCCAGACACAACCCCCTGAGTAGCTCCCATTTCATGAAGAAAAACAGACCTGACCTCCTCGAATCCACTACAGGCCTTGCTTTGCTTGTGGGAGTTTCCTCACACTGTATCACTTTTAAACTGCTCCCCTGCCACTCCCAGGAAATCATTATAAGTAACTGATATCCAAGGGCAGGTCTGAGTCATTGGCTAATGGTGGCAGAACCAGTATTCAAAGCTTTTCTACAGGTTTCTAAGATGGATTTGCCTTCCTCAAATTTCAGGCCAGTCCAGAACTGGCCACAGAATCAGGGCTTCTTCCCAGGGAGGGATTGTGGAGGAGGTCATGGCTCAGATCTGAGGAAATAATTTCTCACAAATCTGCTTTCGGTTCTTTTCCCATCTGTGGGGCTGGCTCAGCAGCTCCTCTGAGGCATTTACAGTGTTTGTGAGGTCAGGGGTTTTCGCTATAGTGGGTTCATGATTCCATAAGGCAAAGCCACCTGCTATCACCCATGCTCATTTGAGGACTTCCTAGGTCTTACAACATTAATTCAAGTGCTGTAGCCAAAGTATGTCTCTTTGATTATAGCAGTAGGCACTTAAATGTCTGAATGTTGCTGAAAAACTGCTTGGGTTTGAAGGAATTCATTGTGTTTGGTAAAATCTGGCTACATTTTATGTTTATGGCCTTTATTAGGGCATCCAGCTGAACTAGTTACATCCATGTCTCTATAGTCAGTGAAAGACCTGTACTCTCAAAATCACTCATTCAAATAATAGCTATTGAAATATATACCCGGGTTTCAAGGGTTGCTGTATATATACAAAAATAAACAGACATAATCCCCATTTTCATGAAACTCAGAAACCAGTTTGAGGAAACAAACATAAATGTAAGTTGAGTAAATGTTCTTAAGAATATGAATGAGGAGACTGCAGTCATAAAATTCAATGCACATTCTACAAAATTAAGATAATTGAGAGAAGGGGGGGTTGAGAGGGATAGGGGAGAAGGCAGAAAGGGGTGACATTGATCAGGATGCCCTGGGGTTGGAGATTTCGTGCAAGAGCCCACAAGGCCCTGAGTTTGTTCCTCAGCTCTGCGAAGAAAAGAAAACAAGATTCAATCTGTTCATAAACCGCTTTGTTGAATGGCAACCCCTTTGTACAACTACTTAAAGATGCTAATAAAAAAAGAATAGGAATGAGGTATAAAGGTATTCAGAAGGGGCCTGACTTGGACTATGTAGGTCAAAGAAGTTGATGTTTAACTGAAATAAGTGAGGGAAATGATTCCAGGAAGGGGGACTAGCAGCAAGCACAGAGTTATAGACACAGGAAGTACTTAATGCGGTCAAGCAACACACTGCTCAGTGCTGTCCAGAAGTGACGTGTTGTCTGGTGTCCCCAGTGTCTGTATGATTTGGTATGTGCTTTCAGCTTACTTTATGAGCTACATATTTTTTGGAGTGTTTGGCAGTACTAGGATTTGAACTCTGAGACTTAACACTTGTAAGGCAGGTACTGTACAACTTCAGGCTTTTTGATTGCTTACAGTGCTCTGTTTCCTATGACTTCTGGGTCTTTATTTCTTAGCCACCTCTTTGGTACCTACCCACCTCTCTCTGTGTGTCTCTCTGTGTCTTTTTCTCTCTTTCTCCTCTCTTCTCACTCCTCTCTAGAGCTTACAATTCTAAACTGTCCTTCTACCCACAATTCCATCCTTTGCCCAGTGGCCCTGCTTCCCAGACATAATCCTTCTTGGCCATGTCTTCCATCTGACTTGGGTCCTGCCATCTCGTGAGTTAGACATTTCCTAGGCCAAAGCCAACTTGGTCAGGGACCTACTCTTTAGCCATGCACTAAGCCCTTTTTACTCCCATGCACTCAGCCCTTTTTATGCTTAATGTTTTTAGATAGTCTTGTGCTTTTGCCTAGGCTAACCCCAGACTATGACCCTCCTACCCCTGCCTCTGAATAGCTGTGTACCAACACACCCAGCCCATGCCAGCTCCTTTTCTCTTGCTTCCTCATTCCCTGATTCTCCCAAGCCTCCATGAAAGTTTCATGACATCATCTTCCACATGGTCCAAATGCCAGGGAGTATCTTTGAGATCCCATCTGGATAAGATTTTTGGAGACTCTTTGTTAGGTTTAGCCTTTGGTCACTGAAGGCTCTTCCAGACATTGGTAAACACAAGCATGTCCTCCCTCCCTCCTTCCCAAACTTCCTTCTTCCCTTCCTCCCTCCCTCTTTTTATTCTTCCATTCCTATCTTCTTCCATTCTTTTCTCCTCTCCCTTCCTTTCTTCCCAATTTTCTTGTTGTAGCTCAGGTTGACATCAAACTCATAATCTTCCTGCCTCTGCTTCCTGAGAGCTGGGATCACAGGCATGCTCTACCACAGGCCTTTTCTGGGTGACTCCCATGTCATTGGTAGGGTCCAGAAATGTTACGTATTCCCAGGATTACATGCTGTCAAGAACCAAAGGCTGTATCCAAGACAAATGTTTCCCCTTCCCCAGAAACCAAGCTCCTTTCCAGAGAGAGAAGGAGCCTGCAGCGTCTCTGTATTAACAAGGCCTCTTGGTCTCTGAGCAGAGAGCTGTGTACCCTCTCTTCTGGGAAGGCAGCCTGCCCTCTACAGCCTGCACGCTCCTCAAAAGTAATTGTGCAGAAAAAGCCAAATAGCAGCAACTGTAAAACTATAAAACAACAATAGGCAGAATCTGAGGGTTTCCATACTCTGGGCACTCCAGAAAAGGCTTCCTGAGGCTGCAGCCCTGTATGATATCCCCTGGCATGTGAGTTACTTAGACCCCCCAAAAAACACCTGAGTGGTACCTGTCAGGACAGGAATCGTCTGAAATTCTTGTTGCCACATGCTTGACATTTTAACGTCCTCCACTGCTGTCCATGTGGGGCCTACACTGAGGCTGACACGGGATGAAACTACTGCCCGTAACTGGTCATCCTCCTCCACTGGATGGAATGGAGGCCTGGGAGAGAAGCAGACTTTCAAAGACACACAGTAACCAGTGGCAGAGGTAAAATCTGAATCCAGGTCTCACTGACTCCAGTGTACCTAGCACTCAACTCCTAGGTAGCTGCTGCCCACCTCTTGCTGGAAACCTACAATTCTTCCTGAGCCTCACTTAATGTATGTCTAAAGGAAAGCTTGATGGTATGCTTAGGGAAAGTTTTAGAGGTGGGGAGATGATCAAACAAGTAGTTGCAGTATTGCTACATGGGAGACAGCTGAGGCAAGAACCCCAGAGCACCACAGGCTCGCCAACTTTGTTGAAGGGGTACAGGGAAGTGATGGCACCTGATACCCAAACCACAATCTGGGGAAACAGAGTGGAAGTGGGAAATCGTCACAAGGGCAGAAACCCAGTGGTAAGAGAAAGAAAATCATTATCCGGTGTGACTGCATCTTAGAGGGAATTGGGAATTGCAGTGTAAGGTAGGTTGGTGGTGTGTCACTACCGCCTCGACCAGCAAGGAAGACGCGACACCGGACTCTTCTCTCTGCCGTTTATTCAGGACCTTTTAGTAATCTTCTGACCCCAACCCCGGGGAGAATTCCCCACAGCCTTAAGTACCCGCTGGGTAGCCAACCCTGATACGCCACGTGGGAACCACCAATAGGTTCAGGTGCACGAAAGCAAGCCAGATTCTTTGCCTTAGCCATATCAGGAGTTGTTTACCACAGAGAGCACTCGCCATCGGGAAGGCGGAGGGCGGAAACCGGCACCATCTTCCAGGTGCGGCCTCTCGCAGCTCTCTACAGTTCCCCCTTTTTTGTTTAAAGAACACAGATGAGAACAGAGGTCTGATCCCTGTTGTGCAATTGCAAGGACTGCATACAAGCCTTCTCCCAGAGGGCGCCTTCTCTAGGGATGACTCAGCCTGTCCATTGATTCGTTTTTCACAAGGACGGGAAAAGGCGAATCGAACCCGTGTGCAATCAAACATGCTCTCCTCGAGGGCAAAACTCATGCCTCTCGACTGCAGTACTTTGGCTTTGCAATCTGTGTTCATTGTGTTAGGGTGGCAAGCCACGCTTAGGGGGACTGACCTGCTCCAATGACTGTAAAGGCTTGGATAATCATGGCTGCACTGCGATGCTGAGAACCTCTAATTTGGCAAATGCACCACAGACATACCAAGGAGGCTAACACCAGGAGGCCTATCAGGGCTCCCAAACCCGCCCCCTCCTTGAGATGAATCATAGCAGCGGAGATCCATGAAGATAACCCCTCCGCCAATCCGGCATCCACTTGGGTCGAGTTCACCATGACGATGGCAACCCTGAGCTGTTCCATCAGGCTGTCGAACTCCCCAGTTCAATTACCTAAAAGATAACTAGACAACTGTTTAGACAAATTTGCAGCGTTTTTTGAATAGGTTTTTTTCCTGGGCCTGAACTCTGGGTCTGGGCGCTGTCCCTCAGCTCTTCAGCTCAAGGCCAGCGCTCTACCACTTGAGTCACAGCGTCACTTCCGGCTTTTTTCATTTCTTTTTGCTTATGTGGTGCTGAGGAATCGAACCCAGGGCCTCATGCATGCAAGGCAAACGCTCTACCACTGAGCCACCTTCCCAGCCCCTTTCTTCTGGGTTAATTGCACCACAGCAGCAGCTAATCCAGCATTAGTTAGTGGTCCGCCCAGCTCTCTGCAAACTTTCATCCATGCTTCTAGTCCCCTATTCTTTTTCTTTTTTTTTTTTTTTTGTCGGTCGTGGGGCTTGAACTCTGGGCCTGGGCGTTGTCCCTCAGCTCTTCAGCTCAAGGCGAGCGCTCTACCACTTGAGCTACAGCGCCACTTCCGGTTTTCTGGTGGTTTATTGGAGATAGGAGTCTCACGGTCTTTCTTGCCCGGGCTGGCTTTGAACCGCGATCCTCAGATCTCAGCCTCCTGAGTAGCTAGGATTACAGGCGTGAGCCACCAGCGCCCGGCTTAGTCCCCTATTCTTATATGGGGTTATGGCGGCTCTGCATTCCTTAGTACACTGCTCGTAAACAAGCTGTTTAATTAATGGCATGGCTGCATCTGGGTCACCAAAAATTCTGCCAGTGGCCTCGACCATACGGGCAACAAAGTCCGAAAACGGCTCCGTAGAGCCCTGCAGGATTTTGGTGAGATTGCCACTCACCTCGCCTTTATTTGGTAAGGCCTTCCATGCCTTTATGCCAATTTTATTGATTTGTTCATAAACCTGAACCGGGTAGCCTATCTGCTGATTGGCGAATCTCCCCTGTCCAAGCAGCATATCTCTGTCCCAAGCTGGGTTTCCCCCAGCCTGATTGGCCGCAGCCTCCTCACTAGCAAATTCAATCAAAAAGGCCTTCCAATCTAAATACTGACCTGGGCTCAAACAAGCTCGTGCGAGCCCACTCCAATCACCAGGTGTCATGCAATGTCTGTTTAGGGCCTCCACCTGGGCTACAGTAAAGGAGGCTGTGATTCTGTATGTCCGCACAGACTCAGCTAAAGATTTTATAACCTTAAAATCTAAGGGTTCATGATACCGCTGTCCCTGTGGATCCTGAAATATTGGACAGGCTAGATGTAACTCGGTTCTGACCGCTTTCCACACGCCTGGGCTGAAAGAACAGCCGGGGCTGCCACTTCCAGGGTCCTCCGCATAGAGCGGAGGGGCCGAAGGTGTGGGGCGGGGCATGGAGGGCGTGCATTCGTCTTTATCTGGGTCCTCTCTCTCCTTCCCTTTCCTCCTCTTTCTTATCTTTGTTTTTTCTATTTGTTCTATGAGTGATTGTAGTTCCTCTGAGTCTGTAGACTCAGAGGTCTCTAGTTCGGCAAAATCAGGGTATGACCCCCCCCTGCTCTCCTCCTTTTCGCTGTCTGCCCTTTCCGATCTTTCTTCCTGCAGCATTTCTAGGGCGGCCTGACCATTCTCTACCGCCTCACTGCAACGCTGGTCCTCGAGACAGCCTCTTATCAGTTTCCATATTGGTCTCACTCCGCTCTTAAGCGTTCCTTGTTCAGAGGCAAAATCTAGGTCCCTCCTTAGTTTCTCCCAAGAGGCCACCGTGAGGCTTCCGGAGACAGCGAACCACGGGGCAACGATGTCACATTCATTCAAAAATCTCTCTAAAGTACTCTTTTTTATTTTTAACTTTTTTGAGTGCAGTAGCTCATTGAGAGCCAAACAAATTGGGTGCGAAGAAGAAGCGCCCATGTTTTAAACATTTAAAGCTGGTAAACAAACTTTTACTTTCACTTTTGGCTACTCTATTGACTAGCCCCAGGTTCTCACTCTCTCTTTATCTACCTAGAAGAGCAAAATTCCCCCGCTCTTGTGGCGGATTCCCCTTTTACCTGGGAACTTACTCCCCGCTCTTGTGGCGGATTCCCCTTTTACCTGGGGACTTACCGGTGCACCACCCTGACCGCAGAGAGTTCTGAGTCCTCGTTGGGGTTATGGCTGAGTCCCCGTACGGGGGGCCGCCACGTGTCGCTACCCGCCTCGACCAGCAAGGAGACGCGACACCGGACTCTTCTCTCTGCCGTTTATTCAGGACCTTTTTTTTAATCTTGTGACCCCAACCCCGGGGAGAATTCCCCACAGCCTTAAGTACCCGCTGGGTAGCCAACCCTGATACGCCACGTGGGAACCACCAATAGGTTCAGGTGCGCGGAAGCAAGCCAGATTCTTTGCCTTAGCCATATCAGGAGTTGTTTACCACAGAGAGCACTCGCCATCGGGAAGGCGGAGGGCGGAAACCGGCACCATCTTCCAGGTGCGGCCTCTCGCAGCTCTCTACAGTGGTGGAACCAAGCCCAAATCAGGAGCTGTGCTGCGGCAAAGAGATGCCCACTGTCAGGAGAACTCCGATCCAATTCACACCTTCAAAAGAGCATTCTAGCTGCAGTGTGGAGAGGAAAGAGGAAGAAAGACATCAGTCATTTGGAGGTACAGAGTCCAGGAAAGATGGCTATTGTTCACTTGGATAAGCAATATGGCTACCAGGCAGAAGAGGGAAGTGAATTATCCAGATCCTTTCCCCCACCGTCTTCTGGTGAAAAGTTTACAAGTCTTATAATAGCAGAGCTTTGGTATTAATCGTGTCCTGTGTTGAGTTATGGAAACATTTCACATAATAGCTCCATTCCAATAGTTGCAGGAAGAATAATTGTCTGTGTTGTCCGTGGTATCTTTACCTTACATATGGACAGTTGGAACAAAGCATACCTGAAGGTAGTCTCCTGGACGTGCGCATCCTGGAAAGGAAGGAACACAGCTAAGGACCTGCAATACCCCTCTCCTGATCCTCAGAGACTCAGGATGTGCTAACTGCTCTCTCAGCACAGTCGCCATGGGGTGCATTTGCTCTACCTTGAGCTTCTTCAGGGGTCAGACAGATCCATCTGTCATCAATGCAGCCATGTGACTTTAGTCTGCTTGCTCACTTGGAGTTGGAGATGACAACCACAGTATTTCACAATTTGTATAGTAAAAGCTAACATGACCAAGTAGATATAATGTACTAGACACTACATACCATTGCTCTAATTCCCTCTTCAACCTCATGAGATAGGTACTTTTAGGACCTTGGTAGAGATGAAGAAACAGAGGCACAAATGAGAGGAAGTGACTTCCTCAAAGTCTCATAGCTAGGATGATGAACACAAGTAGTCTGTTTGCAAACTCTGTCCTTCCCCATCACTTTTCCCTGTCTCCACATGTATGCAGTCCAGTGCCTGGCGCACAACACTCAATGGCAATGCTTGCTGCTTCCTTTCTATTGACTCTAACTACTATCTTAAGTACAAGATGAGCTGAGGTAAGCAATGAACCAGTAAATGACTTTTTTTGGTCATTCATAGGGCTTGAACTCTGGGCCTAGGCACTGTCCCTCAGCTCTTCAGCTCAAGGCTAGTGCTCTACCACTTGAACCACAGTACCACTTCTGGTTTTCTGGTGGTTTATTGAAGATAAGAGTCTCACAGACTTTCCTGCCTGGGCTGGCTTTGAACCATGATCCTCAGATCTCAGCCTCCTGAGTAGCTAGGATTATAGTGTGAGCCACTGGTACCTGGCCAGTAAATGACTTTCTAATAGCCTGTAGCCTGTGGGTCCTGTTGGTGTAACATGGATTAGAGGAAAAGAAGACTGACAAAGGGGATTAAGCTAAATTCAAATCTTGCTCTGTCGTGGACCCAAGTATTATCACTGGTGGCCACACATTATACATGTGGACATTCTCATCAGATCATGAAATTGCCAGGATAGTGGGTGGACATTATTCTCCAGTAAAGGTCTTTTCTTCAGAAGCTCACAAAAGCTGGTATAGAAGATGTTTTTTTGTTTATTTGTTTTTTTTATCATGAATCCTTGCCTAGGCTCCAGAGACCCATTAGGAGATGTAGAACTGAGTTGGGAGTCTCTCCTTGTCCTTTTATGTTAAGCAATATATAGGGACCATCATCAAGGGCTTTGTAAACTTGTCCCTCAAAGCAAGAAGAATCCACATCTTTGGTTGCAAAATGTCTAGTCTCTGTATTAGCCATCCAGGTAGGGCTATTGGAAGGAGAGGGGACACATGAATTCTTTGCAAATAAACTTACAGCAATGAAAATGAATTGATGACTCAATAATCTTGCTGCTATAGGACTAGAAATCAGACCCAGCTCATTCCTTCAGACAGTAAAGAAAGGTAAAGACAAAGTGAAGAGAACTGGATTTCCCTGTGATCAGGTTGAGAGGTGGTCTGTGGTGTAGTTTCGAGATGCAGGGTCTAGTCTGAGTACTGACAAGTGGCTCTTTGTCTTCTGCAGGTGTGGCAGTGTGGTGGGAGTGTGGAGGTCCTGCCCTGTTCGAGGATTGCCCACATCGAGCGAGCCCACAAGCCCTACACAGAGGACCTCACTGCCCATGTCCGCAGGAATGCTCTCAGGGTAGCTGAAGTCTGGATGGATGAATTTAAAAGCCATGTGTACATGGCATGGAACATACCCCAAGAGGTAGGGATCTCTGATGGAATTAGATTTCTTGGGGGTGTTGTGGGGGTAACAAGGGAAAACAAGACCTGAGAATCAATTCTTTTTCCAGGAGTCACTCACAATTTCATTTGCCATAGGGAATAGACTGTCAATCCCCAAATATGGTACATTCAGAAAAGAGAGTCATTCTGTGTCTCCAAGCTACTTTTTGCCTTTACTCTATCAAAAATGCTTGAAGGAGGGTTTGTTCTCTCGAAACCTTAGTGGCTTTGTTTTAAAATGGAAGTAGGACCAGGTAGCTCCTGGTTTCCTTTCTGCTTCTCAGTCCTCAGCTGCTCTAGCAATAGGTGTTTTCGTGGCTCAGTATTCTAAATATATAAATATGCCAATATTGACAGTAATTCACAGAATATACCTTAATGTCCATGTGAACTAGATTTATGCTTCTCCATTGAACCTTTGACCCGAACAATTAGGAATTCCCACACACCTGTGAGATTTCTGGAGCTATCTGGATGGAAATGGGAATATAATCCCTTAAGGACTTCCAGAAAAAAGAAAGGAAGTATAATGGACAGGTTAGGCTGTTTCTGATCTTCACAGATCCTTATCATTGCCTGCTACTGTCCTTTGTTATCTACATTTAAGAAGAGTCATGTCCCAAATGGAAATCACCTTGGAATTTTGCTGAGATGGGAGACCCACAGGTGCCAGCCATAGGATTCAAGCCTGCTTGCCATCTTGTCTACCTGGAATTTATTGTTGTGTTACATTCTATATAACAGAGCTGTGTACCTGCATGGCCTCTTTCTGTCCTTCCAATACTTCCCATTCCCTTGGGAGTTTTTCAGGAAATCTTTGCTTTCTGGCTAATAGAGAAAGGGCTGATCTTTGTTTAACTTCCACAGGAAAGCCCAGCACCCTGGACTTGCCATCAAGATAATATTGCTCTGACTAAATTACCAACAAAGTAGGTTGAACCTTGGTTGGGGGATTTAGGAAAATTTTCTCTACCACTAAGATGGGTTGCATATTCCTGTAGTCAGTGATTTTTCATCCATTCATAAGGGAAAAATGAGAAGCCAAGGCATCTCAGCAGAGTATAGCCAACACTGATGAACCAGCCTTAGGACTGCATCTCTGAGAGTAAATGTTTCTAGGGAAACTGTCTTCTGGACTCATCTGTCACTGTGGGCATTGGATCAAAGTATTCTACACAGGGTACTGAGCCCATGGTGGTAAGAATATTAGAAGCACCAGGAAGCTCCCTAGGAGCTCACCAGAGAACATTCCAGACCCCAGGCTCTGTGCAGTAAGGACTAGAGTTCTGCCCATGATCTTGCCCTCTTCTTTCTGCTTCTCAAAGTGGCAGACTTTCCAGCCCTCCCTGGCTGCAGTTGACAGATGCTGAAATGGACAGCCACCCAGTGAACTGTAAAGAATCATGTGAGCAAAAGTAATTGAAAAATGATGAGACTCAGCGTCTGCCTGTGACCCCTCAGGGGTAGTTTAAAACAAATCAAACGGGTGGGGAGACGTGAATAGATGAATGGTAGATGGATAGATGGATGGATGGATGAATAGATAAATAGATAGATAGATAGGTAGATAGATAGATATAGATAGATAGATAGATAGATAGATAGATAGATAGATAGATAGATAGATAGATAGATAGAAAGATAGATAGATACATAGATACATAGATAGATACATAGATACATAGATTAGATAGATATGGTCTTCCTCCAGGCTGAAGCCTTTGGCGGGGAATGTCAACTGTTTCCTTAAAAAACAACTTGCTCTTGATTCTCCTATTTCATGTCCAGATTCACCCTCTCCTTCCTCTTGAACCGAGTTGGCACTTTGCCATTCGCCATCTATTTTTTAAGTCATATCCCAACACTCCACTGAAACTCTTTATCTAAGATCCCATAAGCTTCCCAATTGCTTAATTTAAATGGCAATTTCAAAGTCTTCAACCTACAGGATTCTACTTTTTCTTTGAAATTCCATAGCCTATTGGCTATGGAATTTTTTTAATATACTTTTTTAATATACTTTTTTAATATATACTTTTTTAATATTGTTATTGTGAAGATACTATACAGAGAATGTCTTCATTTTTTTGCTTCTCCCAGGTTCCTCTTCCTTCCTCTGGTTGCTTCAGCACTCCCCAAGGATCCCTCCTAGGCCAGCTGCTCTCATTCTCCCACTTCTCTGGGTAATCACATCTGCTCTTGGATTTAACTATACCCATATACTGAGGACTTCCCAATTAATATCTCTGACCCTACTTGAAGACTTGTGTATCCTCCTGCCAGCTGGACATCTCCTCCCATTGTTCCCACAGGCACTCAAGCTGAAGTTAACCAAAACTGAGCACATCTTCTCCTAAGTCTTTTCCTGCTCTTATCCTCAGTTCATGATGCTACCAACTGCCCTGTCACACCAGCTTGAAAGTGGCCACTATTCCGTTCGCCTTTCTCTTAATCCCATCTCATCAATCAACTCTCCCTCCTGTCATATTTGAGTGCAGGCCTGGCCAGTATCTCTGCAACAGCCTTCAGATCTACCCTTCACAGGGCCCAATGTCATCTTGGGAAAAATTCACAATGACCAGTCTATTCCCTTGCTTGAAATCTACAAACAGGTCTCCACTGTATACAAAGTCAAGTGCCAAGTACACTGTTTGACATGTATCTGAGCTTCAAATGCCTATCCTCTGTCTGATCTTCAGCCTCACTCCTACCACTCCTTTTTGGGGGAAAGCATAGAGTTTGTGGACTGTGGGAACTGTCTACAGCTTGGATTGTGTTGTTTATTACATGTGTGCTTTGCTCATTCTATAATCTCTGCTTGAAATTCCCTATCCTCTACCTCTTCCAAATCTCTAAACTTGCAGACTCAGCTCCAGTGACCCTTTCACTAAGAGCCAGACTTTGCAGAGAATGTGCTTCCCCTCCCATACATGCCTCTGTCATCATATGACCAGCCTATAAAAGAATGCTTTGTTGCCTAGTCTCTTGTTCCCATTAGACCAATGACTCTTAAACTCAGGCTGATTTGGGAGGGACTCCTGCCAGTTTTGTTTTTGGAAAGCTCACATTGGGATTCTGATGTCCATCCAAAGCTGAAAAGCACTGCAATAGATTCTGAGCTTCCTGAGACAAATTGTGAAATTCATTCTGTGTCACTGTGCCTAGTATAAGGTAGGGCTCATGTTAAGAACTCCTAGTAAGGGAAGTGGAACGGTGGCTCAAAGTAGTAGAACACTAGCCTTGAGCAAAAGAGCTCAGGAACCGTTCCCAGGCTCTACAGCCGACAAAAAAAAAAAAAAAAAAAAAAAAAAAAGAACTCCTAGTAAGAATTCCTAGTAAGCATTAGTAAGGACTAATGCTTATTAATGGATGAGTTAACTTGCTGATTTTATGTGTATCCCTTTGGTCAGTGGTTTCTAGGGGAGCATCTATGGACTGGACTGAGGCCCTGGCTAAAGTGGCAAAGCAGCTGCCTAGCAAGTGAATGGCCCGGGGTTCAACTACCAGCACCAAGACAAAGGAAGGAATGAAAGGAGAGGGAGGGAGGAAGGAAGGAAGCAAATCTGCAGACTAACTGTATCAGCATCAGTTGGAGACCTTATAAAAATACCCATGTGGACCTCACTCTCAGAGATTAGGATCAGTAACTCTGTAGAGGTGCTAGAATGTATAAAAAGCTCTCCAGGTTGGTAGTTTAAAGGAGTCTGGCTTGGGTAACTGTAATTTAGTGAACTCAGTTTATTTTTCATACTCAACTTCAAACAGGTTCTAATCCAGGAAGCTTTTTTTACTGCCTACCTCCTCCCTGACTCACACTCCTGGCTGTTTCCTGGTATAAGATGGATTATGGGGGCTGGGAAGGTGGCTCAGTGGTAGAGCGCTTGCCTTGCATGCCTTAGGCCCTGGGTTCGATTCCTCAGCACCACATAAGCAAAAAGGAAAAAGCCAGAAGTGGCACTGTGGCTCAAGTGGTAGAGCGCTCGCCTTAAGCTGAAGAGCTGAGGGACAGCGCCCAGGCCCAGAGTTCAGGCCCCACAACCGGACCCCCCCCAAAAAAAGATGGATTATGGTTCCATCTCTCTTCTTCCTTACTGCCTCTGCTTCTTTCCCTGCCTAACACGGTATGCAGAGTCTCTCACGGGCTATTTATAGAACAGAACTGCTCCCTGACCACATTCAATCCCAAGTTAGTAAGAGTCCAAAGAAACCCCCACTGCTTCATCCCGCTGCCTTAATTGAAAGTCAGTTTGCTTATCAATAAACAGAAAGTCAACCTACAGCAAAGCATCAATATTTTATTAAGCAAGGAACTCTAAACCAATCCCTATTTCTCTTGTCCAAAGACAGGCTAAGTGTCAGGGATGCTCATGTGGTGCTTAGCTGACAGCTTTTCTTTAGGTTTGGCTGCAAGAACTTTTTGGTCTCTGTGGGGTGGGTAAATGTTAGTCTCTTAGGGCTGCCAAAACAAATTACCATAAACTCGTGGTTTAAATAACAGAAATTTGTTCTCTAATTGTTCTAGGAGCCAGCAGTCTAAAATCTAGGTGCTGGCAAGGTCATGCTGCCTCTGATGGCTTTAGAGAATAATTATTTTGTGTCTCCTTCAGCTTCAGGTGGCTCTTGGAATTCCTTGGCTTATGGATACACCACTTCAATCTCTGCTCTATCTCTACATGGTTCTCACCTTGGTGTGTCTCTGTGGATTCAAATTTCCTTTCTTTTCTCTTATGAAGACAGAAGCCATTGGAAGTCCACCAAAAATACAAAATTTCATCTTGAGATTTCAAACTGATTATATCTCCACCCTTCTCTCTCTCTCTTTCTCTCTCTCTCACTCTCTTTCTCTCTGCCTCTCTTTCCATCGTTCTCTCTCTTTTTCTCATCATGTCTTTTGTTCTGGTTTTCTGTTAGTTAAATAAAGATGGAGTACCTCAGAGTTGTCTGCTCAGGTTAGCTTTGAATCCTGATCCTCAGAACACAGCCTCTTAATTAGCTAGGATTATGTGAGTGAGCCACTGGTTCCTGGCTCCAAACAGATTATATTTTTAAGGAAACTGTAATGACAAATTCAGAGTTTCCCGGTAGACATGAACTTTGGAGGATGAAAGCCATCAGCAAACTACATAGTGGAAAAAGAGGATGGTATATTCATTGGTTTTTAAGAATAAGATGGTTTACATATTTCTCAATGTATTCCCCATCCTCTGATAAAGGAGTTGTTGGAGTTGACAATAAATACACACTACAGAGATTCTGAACCATTAAAACAGAAAAGCCAAAGTCAATTAATAAACAGGAAGTGAGTTGGTATTCTGCAGTATAAGTTTAGCAATGAGCTGGTTCTGGAGTTCCTGAGAGGTTAGAGTAGATATGGGCACTCTAGTGGTGTTTCTCTCTTACCTTTTATAGGATCATAAGGAGAGTAGCAAACTTTGCTCCAATTCTATGTGCAAAAAGACAAGTTTCTCATGGGAACCAAGAATTTTAAGAAAACACAGAGGCCATCCTGAGACAGATTCTGCTGGAGGGTCTCCATAAAAGCTGACACCCATGTTAAATTGTAGTCAAATATAATCTAAAAATCCAGCATCTTTATTTCCAAGGCTGCCCTTATGTTTTAGATTTCTAATGGTGATGGTTCTGGGGCAAAGGTATGTGTGGAGGACTGAGTGAGTTAACTTCCTACAGCATTCCTTTAGCAGAAAGTTTCTGCAAATCTTGGTTTAGGGACACTGGGTCATACTGAGGTGGGTTCTGGGAAAGCCTCTATCCTAGTGATGGCCACATCTCTGCCCCCATTCCCTATACAGGACTCAGGAATTGACATTGGCGACATCAGTGCACGGAAGGCTCTGAGGAAACAGCTTCAGTGCAAGACCTTCCGGTGGTACCTGGTCAGCGTGTACCCAGAGATGAGGATGTACTCTGACATCATTGCCTATGGGGTGGTAAGGAACCAATCTCTTCTGGGATTCATTTAGATTCAGACTGAAATCAGGCCCAGAAAGAGGTGTGGAAAAGAAAGGAAAAAGAAAGAACAAGCCACCTGTGACCACCCACTTAAGGACCTGTGCTAGACCCAAGGACTCAGTGTGGGGGACAGCATTTGCATTTACTACCCAAACGTTTCTAGTTCCTTAGGAGAGCAGTTCAGCTCTAGCTATGAGCCTGTATATTCCTCTTACTAAAATATATAAAGAAGCAGTTAGCTGAAGAATGCAAATATCATAACCAGCACCCACTGTTTTTCCACCTGGAGTGCCACCCAGTATGCCCCCCTACTAAGGAGGACTAAAGAGATAGAACCTCCGACTTACATGCAGAGCCATTCTGGGAAGCGTTAAGGAAAAAATAACCTTCTTCAGTTCACTGTATTTTGAAGGATGCTGTAGTCTTGCTTTTGATGAACACAAAGCTGTTTGTCTCCAATGTGAGGCAGTGAATAAGGGAAGAATGTAGAGAATAGAGAATAGGGCTGTAGTCAGGCAGACCTGATCTAGACAACCACTTCCCAGGCAAGCATCAAATAGGATGAATTAATAATGCTCTCATAAGATAGATGATAGCCTGAGAAATGTAATTGATTCCTTTCATTCTTCCTTCATCCTTTCCTCCTTCATGCCTTCCATCTTACCTACTTACTTACCTTCTTCTCTTTCTTTCTGTGTATATGGGTACCAAGGCTTGAACTTGGGTTTCACATTCTCACTAGGTTTTCTTGTCCACAGTGGTGCTCTGCCACTTAAGCTTAAAATACTTATAATATTTCAAACTCTTCCACAATAAATTCTTTTCTCCCAATTATTTCTAAGACCCAACAGCTCTTAAAGTATTGTAAATTGTACCTGACTGATTCTGAGATATCTAGTTTTTTTCTGACTTAGATAGTCCAAAAAACATACTTTTTTCAATGATAGTTATGTTTTAGGATTATTGTATGGGACTCCTTTCATTTTCTTCATGTTACAGGTGAAAGAAGAAGGGAAAAAGTGAATCACTCCCACATATAGTCAGCAGTGAAATTCAGTCTGAAATATCAGCTGGTACCACCCCAGTTCCTAACCTTGTAGAGTGTCTTCTCAGACCTTTTTGATCTCCCAGGATTAGAACTTGAAAGCAAATTGAAGCCTCTTGTTTGATTCCTTATGGTCAGGGCTGAGTTCAAGGCCTGCTGCAGGGAACATAAAGGACAGAGCATTTACCTGGGAGTAGGAAGTGTCTTTCCTGTGAGACTCTTCCTCAGAGTTTTCTGTAAACCGCCCATTTTAACTTTCTAGGATATTAGAAGATGTACAACTGGGACTTCAGAACTACCCAGCATGTCTGTTGTCCATGAAGCTAGTCTGTAGAAAAGAGTCATGTCCTCCTATGAGAGTCTATATGCATGGTTGGCACATTCCAAGAGAACTGCCCAGTGGCTGGTAGAATTTTGAGGTCAGCAAATGCCTCTGGTGGTGCTGCCCAGCTCTTATCTAAACTATCTTGCTATCACTATGGAAACAAGCCACATTGATTGTGCCCATCAGTCCTCTCTGTCACCAAGACCTTCCAAGTACATAGTTTTCCTGAAGCCCATGCTCTTCTCCATAGTAGGCTGTGCATTAAGCACAGGCCTAAAAGGATAGTGATGCTTCGCTGGCTCCAGAGAAGATATTGGCTCCAAGTGTTTGTGAGCACAGGGCCAGCTTCTGGTCCTCTGGTCTCAGAAGGCTGTCAGCTGTAGCTATACAAGATTAACTAAGTCTACCTAGAGAGGCAGTGGAAGGTAACAGTGGAAGTGTTGGCCTGTGGCCTTTGCAGTTCTGTGTCTTGGCCAAAGGCATTTTCATCTTCCAAGAAGAAATACCTCATTTCATGTACATGTGCATCAGACTTATTGTGTAGCCTTCTTGGTGCCAGATGCAGAAATATTTGATTGGCTAAATAGTAATTGATGTGTCTACTGTTGTGATCTAGGTCTGTCTAGGCAGTTTTCACTCTGTCATGCTGAAAACTATCCACTCATATTCCCAAATGGCTGAGCTGTGTTAGCTATCCCTGTGGCTAGTGGAAGTCTGACCCCATGCACATTCATCTACTAGGCTTTCCTCTCTCTCTTTGCCTTCTCCACAACAATGTCACTTTCTACCTTCTACATGAGTAGAGACACAGGCTGGTTAAGGAGTATAATAAACTCTTAATAGAGGAAGTGGGATGAAGATGAGCCAAGCAAGATGCAGCCACAGAAAGACGAGGATTTACTGAGTCTCAATTGTTCTACCTATTAGTTTTATTTTAAAATAGAGGAATGGGATGTATTTTCAAAGGCAGAGTTTCTTTTATCTTACTTCATTCCAACTCATACCCAAACTATTTTGCTCAGATTAATTAGGCCAGTGTCAAGTCTATAGACCATCCCAATCATCTATAAATAGGTCCCATGATGGCTTCTGCAGGCAAGAAGATATGTGTATTCTAGTGTGTAGGTATGATCTGCTGAATTCTCTATCTGGGAGATGGAGTAACTTTGGAAGAATAGCTCTGTTGCTCTGTTACTGCCAAGAAACATGGAGAATCATCTAGAAACGGACATGCCTGCCTTCTGAACTCTTGTTTTGCACTTACTTGCTATGTAATCTTGACAATGTGTATAATCTTTTTTTTTATTGTGAGAATGTGTATAATCTTAATGATTATAGTAAACCATTTCATGGGACATCTTACTATCTCAGGATTGTGCCTATTTGTGTGACCGAAAGAGTTTGGGCATCGGGGTCAGGCTGTATCTCTGCCACTTGCTCAATTGCAATGCTATTCATTCATTCTTTCATTTTCATTTTCTTTTTTTTGGGGGGGGGAGGGGTCTGGTCATGGGGCCTGAGCTCTTAGCCTAGGCACTGTCCTTCAGCTCTTCAGCTCAAGGTTAGTGCTCTACCACTTGAGCCACAGCACCACTTCCAGCTTTTTTCTTTTTGCTTATGTGGTGTTGAGGAATCGAACCCTCATGCATGCAAGGCAAGCGCTCTACCACTGAGCCACCTTCCCAGCCCCGCATTCCTTCATTTTCTGCACATACTCATTCAACAGTTAGCAATTGTTTACTGTGTGCCCCAGCCCATGCAACATACATTGATAATGACTAGGACCCAGTCTGCAGACCAACAGAGGGACAGGCAAGGGAACAAGCAACTAGAAAAACATACTAAGTGTTACAAAAAGAGAAATGAGAGAGCTGGTGAAGCATAAAGCAGTGACTCCTAAACCTGGGTCTGAAGGGGCTTCTAGCATGGCAGACAAGTTAAATTCAAAAGAAGAGAAAGGTATAGCTAGATAAAAAGGACAAAGGAAATAGTAGCGTGGAGAAATGTCCATACAGAGAGGAGAGCACCACAGACAGGGAGGTGAGGGAGAGCTTGCTGCTAGACTATGACTACGGATACTAAATTCTTTTTTTTTATTTATGTAGTGTTCAGTATATGGCAGACATGTCCTGTATTTTTTAGTCTTTAAATTGTTATTATAAAGGTGATGTACAGAGAGGTTACACTTATATAAGTCATGTAATGTGTACATTTCTTTTTAGACAATATCACCCCCCTCCTCATGCTTTCCAGGTTTTCCCCCTCCAGTCCCCACCTATAAGTTGCATAATTTATTGTCAACATGGTATCTAATGAGTACCACTGCTGGGTTTGTTTACCCTTTGTCCCTCATTTCTGTGCCTCCTTTTACCCTCCCAGAGACAGACAAATGAACAAACAAAACAAAAAGAGAAGAAAAGAAAAACAGAAACAAAGAAAAACTCTGTTTTCATTTCCTGGAGTTCATTTCAATAAATATTATTTCATATGATCAGAGGCACATAAGCATTTCACCTTTGGGATCCCAAATTCTTAAAAGAGATAATATCACCAACCTGGCTGGATTGTTTTGAGAATGAGATGCAATTTATGTGGAAAACACTTCACATGTTACCTGAGACATAGGTGTGCTCATAAAAGCTAGTTTACTAAAAGGCTGTGAGGTTATAGTAGTGATAGCAGCTAACAGTTATTGCACATTCTCTGTTTGCCCTGGGCTAAGCCCTTATAGATGTTATTTCACTTAATCCTCATAACAGCCCCGGGAAGTAGACACTATTATTATCCCCTGTTTTCAAGAGAAGAAAACAGACAGTAAAGGAGTTCTATTTCTGTGTCTAAGACCACACAGGACTGAATCCCAGTCTGTATCTCTCAACTGCTTCACTAGATCCCTTGTTTAATAGTGGGCAGATGACACAGAGCCAGGGAAGACTTTAGCAAAAGATACCCACTCTCTTACCCAGAGGACAGCTTTAAGAACCCAATGAGCATGGATCAAGATGTATTGTACTCATAAATGACATGTTGGAATTGAAGCCCCTTTGTCCAACTACTTAATTTTTAAACTTTATCAATTAATTAATTAAATGAAAGAAAAAATAACCCAGGGAAAAGCCACAACTATCCTCAGGGCACCCTAAATCTTCCTCTTTGTAAAGCACTTAGCAGGTCTTAGAGTGGTTTTAATGCTTGGTTTTACATTGGTACTGATTCTCCGTGGGCTGTAGAACAAATCCAAAGTATATCCTCATATTCTTCTTCCACAAAGTCAAGCACAGGAATGGGTGCCTAGAAGAGGATTGCTACCTGGGTGCTCTGGTAGCCCTTGCCTACAGAGCAGATGTACATCCATTTGTATTTCTTCAGAACTAAGTATGGGAATGGGCTGTCATAACCCAGCCGAGCAAAAGAAGCTTTGTAGGAAGGTCAGAAAGGAATCTGATTTTGTGTCTTGTCCCCTGTGAATATTACACGTGTGCCTCTGGTTATCTGTTCAACAATATGTCCCTCAATGAAGCTTATTCTATTCCCACCACAAGAGAAGAGGACTCTGACATTCAATCCAGCTTCCTTCTCTGTCCATCTTCTTTCCTGTGATCCATTGTCTGAGTTTCCGTGGATTCTTACTCCGCTCCTCTGTTCTAATCAGAGGATTTTAGGTTGGGAAGAAGAGAAACTCAGGCTAGCTCAAGGTAAAGTGAGGGTGGGTGAAGATACCACACATATAGGCATGGGAACTGAAGTATGGCCAGGCATGGACACATAAGCTCAAAGCCATGAAGGCCATAGTGGGTCAGGGCAGTCTCTCTTAACTAGTAATTCTCTATACCACCTTGTGCATTATCTCATCCTTGATCCCAATTGATTTTCTCTGTTTGCACATAACACAATAGAAACACACACACACACACACACACACACACACACACACACACACACACATACATACACACACACACACACACACACACACACACACACACACACACACACACACACACACACACACACAAGATCTCAATGGTTCTACTAAGACCATAATCTCTGGATCTCATTTAGAGACCCAGGTAAGAGAATAAAGAGCTAGCCAGATTCCAAAAAGATAGGGGAGGAGAAAGAAACAAAATGACATTCTTTCTAAATTGTGAGGAGGTGCCCACTGGTCCATTCAACTTTGGCTGGTGAGCAGAGTTACATGGACAATAGTCTGTGCTTTCCACGAACTCAGTCTCTTAGGCCACAAGGCAACCTTGAACGTTGGCTCTTCCCAGTCATGGTCTGCTGATTGTGAACACTGTGGAGCCATGAACCTGTGGGTTGAAGGTAAAAAATGCATCTATCTTTCTTGCTTCTACACTTTGCTTCTCCTCCTCTCTCATTGGACCTCCTGCTCCAGCAGGCCCTTAGCAGTTAGGCCTCTACTGGTACCTGACCAAGCCTCTGCTGGATCTGTAGGAAGCAGAGAAGTCTGGCCCCTTCCAGGCCTAAAATCAGTTAATGTGTTGCCTCAACCATGAAAATCAAAGACTTCTTTGAGAGCCCTTAAAGACCATTGTCTACCCCAGCTAGGGATGAGTGGAAGGGCCAGTATGAAGCACCATCTTGTGTGTACACATGTATGTGTTCTCCTGCGTTTCCTCAGACTATCTCAGCTCCCAAATCAACTCATTGTTGAAGGACATGTGTGTTTTACCTTGAATGTAAGGCAAAAGCTGGGCCTGCTGATTCCACTTAAGGGATTTGGGGTTGATTATGGAGATGAATCTGTCAGGAGAATTCTTGCTTCTCCTGAATTAATGTTTCCTTTCTTCTTTTTTCTTTGGTGTGGCTGTCTCTCCTCTAATGTTCAGCTGCAGAATTCCCTGAAGACGGATCTGTGTCTTGATCAGGGGCCAGACACAGAGAATGTTCCCATCATGTACATCTGCCATGGGATGACACCCCAGGTGAGTCCTCAAAGAGACCCCTGTGCCAGGGGTGTGCAGTGGTGTCTGACATAGGGAAAATAGTTCCATTCTGTCATGGCTGCCCTGATTCAGCAATCTCTGGTTTGCATCATGAATTATTCCAATGGTCCTAAGAAGAGAGTTAGGCATGCCTTGCCTAGAAGGAACTGAAAGAATAGATCCTAGTTGCAAGATTCTCTGGGGTGAGGAGGAAGAGAGTTCATTTCTAAGGAAACTTGTCTCCATTGAGAAGAATGTGGGTAAAATACAATCCTGTTTTAGTAGTTGAGTCATCCCTAGCAGAAGGGGGCCTGATAATGCGCCCTAGCTCACTGATGTGCTCCAGTCCTCATAGAGTGCCATGTTAGGATGTCCAGGCCCTACACTAGAATAGCTCATAACTGGTGAACAAATGAATCCATGAGACTCCTTACCAGGTCTTATGACCTGCTCCTAGTAGAGAGCAAAGGTCAGCTACAAGAAAAATAAGTTACCCTTGAAATTTTGCATTTGAGCCAGGTACCAGTAGCTCACACCTAAAATCCTAACTACTCAGGAGGCTGAGACCTGAGGATCAAGGTTTTAAGCCAGTCCAGGCAGACAAATTCAAGACTCTTATCTCCAATTAACCAGCAAAATGCCAGAAGTGGAGCTGCGGCTCAAGTGATAGAGCACCAGTTTTGAGTAGAAAAGCCAAATGGAGCAAGAACATGAAGCCCTGAGTTCAATTCTTAGTACACAAAATCCTCCATTTCTAGTCTCAGCTTCAGGTAAGTGAAGAGGATGCCAAGACACAGGCAGGAGACATAGTATATTCAACAAAGCATACTAGACCGCTATGGACCAAGAATGCCATAGAATGGCCTGTTCTGAATTCTTAACATTTCCAGAGTTTTCTTAGCTCCAAAAAAAAAAACCCCAACAATGATTTTCAAGCAGTATTACTATATTTATATAGTTGCATAATTGCAACTCTATATTGAAAAGAGTTGCCAGCTGTACATCACCTTTATAATAACAATTTAAAAAAGGAGTTGCCACCTGCCTAAGTACCTGATTAAAGAATATCACAACATGTATGACTCTGCATATGAATGATGACACTTCCTGGTACTTGTTCATTGTGATCCTACCACCCACCTTGTTGTTTTGAGCTATGACATTACTGGATAGTTAATTATGGGTCAGTAGATCACACTCTCCTTACACCACCTAACATAGCATTCTTTTTTAAAATATATTTTTATTATCTTTAAGTAGTTGTACAAAGGAGTCACCATTTAACAAAGCAATTTATAAATATAATGCATCTTGATCAATGTCACTCTTTTCATCCACTATAATTGTCAACCCCACCCTTCCTTCAGTTTTCTTAATTTTGTAGGATATGTACTGAATTTTATGAATGCATTCACACACGCATGCGCATGCACACACACACACACCAAGAATTCTTTTTTTTTTTTTTTTTGTCAGTTGTGGGGCTTGAACTCAGGGTCTGGGTACTGACTCTGAGCTCTTTTGTTCAAAGTTAGCACTCTACCATTTTAAGCCACAGCTTCACTTCAGGTTTTTGAGTGGTTAATTGGAGATGTGAGTCTCACAGGGACTTTTCTGCGCAGGTTGGCTTTGAACCCATGATCCTCAGATCTCAGCTTTCTGAATAGCTAGAGGTATAGGCATGAGCCACTGGCACCCAGCCTTATTCTTTATTATATAATAATGTGATTTTTTGATGGGTGACTATTTTTATATAAACTTTTATTGTTATATAACATATATACAGAAAACAGATGAATAGTAAGTATACAACATAATGAATTTCCAAGGAGTGAGCACTTGTATAACAAGCACCCAAATTAAAAGCCAAAATGTACCACTGCCTGACTTTGTATTTTTCATAAACGTGAGCCTATCACATATACCTTCTGTATTATCCTCTCTACATGTGCAAGATTACAACATGCTGTTTACATGTTGTCATTCGCTCACTTATATTATTGTATACTGTTTCACACTAGGATATGCTTAGTTTATTAGTTGGAAGTACTGTGAGTCTTGTTGTAATGCAACATCCTTGCTTGTTTTTTGGTATATATACACATTCATTTCTTTGGGATTTATACATAGGAGTGGAACTTCTAAGTCTTTGGGTTGATATTTGTTTACTTTTGGTAGATATTGCCTGTATTACTCTGCTCAGGCTACCAAAACAAAATACTACAGGTTGCATGGCTTAAACAACAGAAATAAATACCTTTCTTGTTGTTCTGAAGAGACTGTGAAATTCAAGATAAACATAGCAGCCATCTCTGGTATGGATCCTCTTCCTGGCTTCTTTTTTCTGTGCTCACATGAAATGAGAGAGAACTAGAACTTACAAGGACACTAATGCTATTTGTTCATCAACCCTTATGACCTCTCGTAACCTTAATCTGAAGTTGGAGAAGTTTTAGTGTATTCACATTGCAGGGGAGGGGAAGATAAAGAAGACTTGTGAAGAAAATACTATATAGCACATGATAAAGAGATCTAGAATGTGAGTACTAGACTTTACCTTCTTGGAAGAAGCCAGGACACAGAGAGCTGGGAAGGAATGATGAGGGGAAGCAGTTGGACTATTGGATTCTACAATGCTTGGCCACAGAGAGAATTGGTGTTGAATTGCACCATCACTCCAGGAAAGGGAATAATGGTGCTAAAGGTAGTACAGAAATCATTAAGGTTGCTGCTCCCACCAGAGACTCTGGAAGTGAGGCTGACATCCCCTCTGCCATTCACTAGACCTGGAGGGAGGACATTCAGGCAAAAGGATTATCTTCAAATCTATTGTAATTTGCCTCACTGCTTTTCAGACTTGCTTGGGACTTCCCATCCCTTTCTTCATTCTTGATTTTGGAATTGGAATGTCTCTCCATTGCCTGTCCAACCCTTGTACCTTAGAAGTACACAATCTGTCTGACTTCATAGACTTTAGGTTTGATATTGGGATGAGTTTAAGACCTTTGAAATGTTGAGATGGAAAGAATATGTTTTGCATGCCTTTATAGCATGAATTTGAACAGGACAGAATTCTATGGACTACATTATGCCCTGTCCCAAATTCATTTGTTGAAATTCTAATCCTGGCAGTATTTGAGGTAAGCAGTGATTAAGGTTAAGGAAGGTCATAAGGGTGATCTATAGAATTTATGTCCTCCAGAGAATAAGCAGCAGAGAGCTCCCTTTGCTAGCTCTCTGTCTAGGTATGAAAGGCTCAGTAAGAAGGCAGCTGTCAGATACTTTTCCTCATCAGAAACCAAGCTGGCTTACATTTTGATCTTGGACTTCCCAGCCCCCAGAGCAGTGAGAAATTCAATTTCTGTCATTTAAACCATTCAGTCTATGGTATTTTGTTAGGGTAGCTTAAACCAGCAGATATACTGCCAAAATGTTTTCCAACTTTAAATTCTTGTCAGCTGTTTATTAGAGTTCTAGCAGTTTCACAACCCATTGTTGGTCAGTTTTTTGTATTATCTATATTTTTAATAGATATTGTGCTGTGTATATAATAGTCTCACATTGTGTTATAATTTGTATTTCACTAATGAGGAGTGAAGTTGGGCACCTGAAATTTCAGCTCAGGACATCCTCATGCGGTCCTTGTGTGGGCCACAGTGGCCTGGTCACAAGTCATTTAGGGCTTTTTGTAAATTTCCTCTCAGCTTTCAAATCCTTCCAGTTTTATCTGGGCCCTCAGCCACATGTTGGGTGTTGGACTGAATGGAGGCTTCCTATTCTCAGCCAGCTGCAGATAATTCGATGTGGGACCCGTCTGTGTTGTGGCTGGAGGACACACAGTCTGTGTGTGTGTCTGTGTCTGGCTTCAGCTGGATTTTGAAACCAGTTTGCCCACGTCTAATTGCCAACTTTGAAAATTTGAAGTTGTGGAATCTTGGCAAGGCTTCTTAATCTGGGCCTATTTTCTTATTTGTAGAATGTAGATTTTTCAAGAGTGCTAGGGTTTGAATGTGTCCTCAGCGGATTTGTGTATTGAAATTTACTCACCATTGTGAGACATTAAGAGAGTGGAAGTTCCATTCAACTATGGTATTTAGAGATATGGCCTTTAAGAGATAATTAGAATGAGCTGTGGTCATTAAGATAGAGTCCCGAGATTTAATCCCTGAGACTTTCTAAGAAGAGATAGAGAAACAAAGAATAGACATACATGTGTATGCTTCTTCCCTCTTACCATGTGAGTGTAAATAACTTGTTTTTCTTTTCTTTTTTAATTCAGGGCTTAGGCTCTTTTTGGTCAAGGCTAATGCTATATACTACTTTGAGCCACAGCTCCACTTCTAGTTTGCTGGTGGTTAATTGGAGATAAGAATCTCAGGAACTTTCCTGCCTGGGCTGGCTTCAAACCATGAGCCTCAGATCTTAGCCTCCTGAGTAGCTAGGATAACAGGCATGAGCCACCAGCACCCAGATGTCTTTTATTTATAAAGCAGCCAACTTTGGGCTGGGAAGGTACTCAGTGGTAGAGTGCTTGCCTTGTGGCATGCATGAGGTCCTGGGTTCAATTCCTCAGCACCACATAAGCAGAAAATGCCTGAAGTGGCACTGTAGCTCAAGTGGTAGAGTACTAGCCTTGATCTGAAGAGCTGAGGGACAGTGCCCAGGCCCAGAGTTCAGGCCCCATAACCGACAAAAAAAAAAAAAGCAGCCAGCTTCAGGTATTTTATTGTAGTAAAGCAAAACAGAATGCAAATGATATATACCTAAAGGTTGTGAAGATTTAACACATGTAAACAAACTATTTAATGTAAATTAATGCATTAAATAATGGCACATCAATGCTATTAGAATTTCTATGATGATAGTATCATCATAGTAACTACCATGCAAGCCCACCATGCAAGCCCGACTCTTGCTTAGTATAAATACTATCAAGGGCCCTGCCCACAACCTGTACTGAACTTGACTTCATCTACCATATGCCATGGGTACCTGCCCTAGTCCAAACCTACACATCGACGCTTGGAGCATCACTGAATTGCTATAGCAGCAACAGGGCAGTGGAGCAGTACAGGGAAAGGGCATAAGAGGGGACATCAGGGGGCCCTGAGTTCTAGTCTTGATCTTGACACACAGAACCTCTTCTTGTGCTTTAATTAGTTTTACTATTTTATTAGGTCATGAATTTACACTAAATATGCAAAGACTAAGTTCAGTGAATCCCTGCTTTGTATATATATATATATTACCATCACCATCCACATTGCATTTGTCCTCTTGGTCAGTGTCACCACCTAGAAGTAATGACTATTCTGATTCTTCCCACTGTTGCCTAGTTGCAGATGGGCCTGTCTTCCTGTCTGTAATGATGGAGCTAGACTAAGACATCTCTAAGCCCAGATCCACCAGCTCTGACAACCTGCTTATCTCTTATTCCTTTGTTCTGAAATGCAGCTGGCTCAGAAAGCTGCGTGTTTGTTCTGTGCTTACCAGAAATGGTGGGAGCTGCCTTTGTAACTCAGCTTCTTGGTGTGGAGCTGCAGCAAGTCTCAAAATCTTGGTTCCCCATTTTCTATCTCTCAGAGCCACAGAGCCCTCTGGTACCTGGCTGTGTGGGGGACGTTGGGGCTGATTGCCCTCTCTACCAGGCTCACACTGAGATTCATAGCTGTGAAGGCCTAAAGGCCAGACTCAGGTCACACATTGTGCAGAGCAGAAAGCCATAAGGCTCAGCTATAGCAGGAATCAGCTAAGACCTCCCTGCCCAGAGAATTAGTAAGGCCACGAAAAAAACAAATTATCCTAGAGATGGCCTATGTCTCCCTGGCCTGATTTCCTACACATCCAGTCAACATAAAGGCAAGGGCAGGGACCAGTGATAAGGATGGAGTGATTGGGATGGGAAATGATCTGGGAAGAGTTGGGGGGGGGGGGTGGAGTCAGGACTTCTGGCTGGCAGGATTTCCCCAAAAATGCATCTTCTAACCCTCAAGAAGTCCACTTGCTCCTAAAGAGGATGAGAAAAGGAGATGCTTTGGGATGTGTTACCCAAGGGAAAAGTCCAGGTGGAGTATTTCTCAAGAGACTGTGGGTGAACACAGGTCCCAAGAGTGCTCTGGAACCCTCAGGTTTGATTTGTCCAATCAGATGTCCAGCATACATTTCCAGGGATGCTGAGCTCTCCTCGTGGCCGTTCTCAGCAAAATCAAGAGCTATGTATGCACAGATGGGAATGTCATGTGTCACTGTGCATTGTGCACTGCACAACTGTGAGAGAGGGATGAGGTACTTCACATTGTTGACAGACTGTCTGCTGTGAAGCCTAACATACTCCTCCCTAAGCCTTATACTTAATGGGAAGCCTGAAAATGTGGAAAAGTGAATGATAAGGCAATATAAGAAGCAGTGAACTGGGTTCAAATCTCTTCATACCACTTACAAATTAGTTTCCTTAGGTAGGTATCCAATCTTTATGCCTCAATTTCCTTACCTATTAAATAGAGATATTCTGTTGCCTGCCTTGTAGCATTGTAAGGATCACTTAAATAGATGCACATGATATAGGTAGGTAGTGAAGGCTGGCACATAATCATGGCCTACTGAAGGTAGGCTATCATCATTATTCCAAGATTGATAATGAGACTCAAGGCTGTCCTTGAGCTAAAAGAATAGAGTGATTTGTCAAAATGAACAGATTTAAGAGAGACTTGAAATGATCTTCCAAATACAAAGCCTCATATTTGTGGCTGAGAACCAGGGAACTCAGGTGACAATGAATTTCCCATCATGTGTGCCCAAGCCAGTTTAGTGGGCTTTGGGGACACTATAAGGGGTTTGTATTTCACATAAAAACATAGCAACACCAGAGGTGTCCCCTTCTGGAATACTATAACTTTAATCTTCCCTCCCTCCCTCTCCCTCTCCCTCTCTCTATGTGTGTGTTTGTGTATGTATGTATGAGTTTGTGTATATGAGAGAATCTTGCTATATAGACTTACCTGGCCTCTGACTTGTGATCCTCCTGCCTCAGCCTCCCTAGTGCTAGGATGTAGACAAGAGCCACCAAGCTGAGCAAGAACTCCATTGTGTGTGTGTGTGTGTGTGTGTGTGTGTGTGTGTGTGTGTGTGTGTGTGTGTTTCTTTATAAGTTAGTGGGAGTCTACTACTGGGCCAGAAACTGTTCTTGGCCCTGGGAGACAGCAGTGAAACAGAGGAAAGCCATTGCTCGCATGAAGTTTTCATCATAGTGCTAGAGACAGACCAGACCCTTGTCTGCATTTTAATCTTTTTAAGTCTTTGCCTCAGCCAAGGTGTGAACTGATGCTGCTCTTTAGCATTGCCTAGGTGACTTTCATTTGTGCTTCAAGACTTGGACTTCAGCCAGCTAGAGCCAAAAATGTTGAGAGCAGATGAAGGCTGGCTCAGTCCATCCTGCCAGCCTTGAGGTTGACCTTAACCTCCATGATTAAGCGCCAGCTGCATTTGAAAAAGTGAACATCTGCAGGCATTTAGAATGCTAGAATAAAACAGATTAGATACACAGTAGTTAATGTCCTACCAGGGACATAAAATTATAGCCTTTCCTGTGATCTTTCCTACCCAGGCAGAAATCTACAAGTTAGCATATAACTTCAGAGAACCTAGCACACTTGGAAGGTAAATAGCAAAGTCAAACACAGGTACAATTCTCTTAGAAAATTATACTCTCCAGTGAGGCTGTTAAACTATTTCCTGATAGGGTACTGAAAGCATAGGGCTTCCTCTCTGCTTCTTTTCTGCCTCATTTATAGGTTTTTAGAGATTTTTCTTATTCCTCACAAAGTTTGTTCAGGGTCTACTAACGCTCAGGCCATTAGTGACTCAGTGGTCCTTGTGGATCCATTTGTTGATCATGTGGTCTTTTCCTTCACCTTAGTTCCTGCAGCCATCATAATGAAGTGCCACAGGCTGAATGGCTCTTACAATAGGAAGTTTGAGTCTGGAAGTCAGCAGGGCCCATCCTTCTGAGGGGCCCAGAGAAGGATGTGCCTAAGTCTCTTTTCCTGCCAGTGGTTCCTTGGCTAGTTTCAGCCTCACTGCACTGTCAGAGTCTAGTCTCCATGTAGGACTAGGTCCAGATTTCCCCTTTTGTAAGGCACTAATCATTTTGGACTAGGACCCCACCCCACTCAAGGAAGAGCTCATCCAAACTTATCTAATTGCATCTGTCATGACTCTGTTTCCAAATAAAGCCTCATTCTGGGTACTGGAAATTGGGACTTCTAAGTATGAATCTAGATAATATACACTTCCACTCTAACACCCTCAAAGCAGAGGAGTGGTGACGGAAGTCTGACTTTCACTGCATTGACTGAAAACCCCCTTACTTCACTGCCTCTCTCCTTTTATTGGTCAAATATACTCATGTGGTCTTGCCTTCCTACCTAATGGTCATGCTGTGTACCCAGGGAGACTTGTCTCTGTCACAAGAACTTAGCTACTTTGCAAATCAGTTTTACCTCCAACAAATAGGAAAATAGTATCTTGGATATGAATTGACTTGTCTATGTCACTCCAGAAGTTACTGGCAAAGACAAGTTGAGGAAAGATGTGACCTCTTAAGTGTCATTCATTCATTCATCAACAATATGACAGGCTGTCACTTATGAAGTCCCCATAATTTGGAAAGTCTCATTTTCCGGGGAAGACAAACTTCATCTAGTGATAGGAATCGTTTTATAGAGCAACTTACAATGGAAGCTAGTGGAGTCCAAAGATGAGGAACACAAGAGGAATGGTTTCAAAGGGGAAATAGTTTCAATGGCTACAAAGAGGAAATAATTTCACACCTGTGTTGAATCTTTGGAACAATTCTGCTTCGGTATGGATCAAAAAGGTCACTCTGATTCAGTTGTGATTCTCTCAGGTCTCAGAGGAGGCCCTGGGTGGGAGAAAGGATCATACCACTAATCAAATTAGTGACAGAAAGCTGCTGAGAAGCCTGCTAATTGGCTAATGAGTAAATGTAACCATTTTGCTTAAATTAGCAGCAAATTTCAAGCAATCCTCAAAATAACTGAGAATATTATCCCTAATTAGTTTAACAGCCTGGAAAATTTCTTCTAATGGGAAAAATACAATAACAGGGTCTCCCCCACAGACTCTCTATGCAATCAGTCACTCATTCACTCATTCATTTATTTGCTCATTCAACAAACATGCACTGTGTCTTATTTGACACCAAGAGGAAAAGGCTCTATTCCCACATCACTGCCTGGAGGAGTCCAAGGCTGGAGAAGGAGACATGCACTCAGATAATTGAAGCTTATATAATGAAACTTTGCAACCTACTGCCCCAAATCACCTTCTCATTAGCCCACAAATAAAAGAGAGGTGGGGAGACAAGACAGGGCCTGGGGACTTCTCTCATTCATTCTGCCAAGAATTTTTCGACTGTAAAAGACATGGGAAAATGAAGTGCTTTTCCTCTGGGAAGGAAAATGCTTGGCTGTAAAAGAAGAAAGATAAAAGGGATTTTAATTCCCTCTAAAGTTTTTTTGAAATACTGAAGCTGCCACATTTATGCTTCGGGATGAGCTTTGACTCAAGGTATAAAGATTAAAATGGAGATGAAAGACAAATTCTTGGTTAACAGAGCAATGAAGATAGTGCATTTTAAGAAAACTTAAGGCAAAAAAAGAAAAGGCAAAAAAAGAAAACTTAAGGCAAGGATAGAGTTGCAAATGGGTCCTAATAACCATTGCTAAATATATATAGATATAGATATATAGATATATCTATATCTATATATATTTCAGGGTGGTGTTGAGAATAGAAGCCAGGGTCTTGTAGTAATGCATGCTAGGCAAGTACTCTACCATCTAGCTACATCCCTAACTCTCATTTATATTTTAAGTTCTCACTTGGTTAGGATACAGGAAAGAGGGAGGGAGAGAGGAAAAGAAAGAGAGGGAGGAGGGAAGGATGAAGAAGAGGAAGGAGAGCGGTAAAGAGGGAAGAAAGGTGAAAGGGAAAGGAGAAGGAAGAAAAGGAAGAAGAAGAAAGGAAAGTGGGAAGGAGGGAGGAAAGAAGGACAGGGAAAAGGGAAGGAGAAAAGGAAGCAAAGGGATGAAGGAAGAAAGGAGAGAAGGAAGTAAAGGGGAAGGGAGAAAGGAAGGAGAGGAAAGAGGGAAGGAGGAACAGTAGGAGAGAGATAGGAGGGAAGGAGGAAAAGGAAGAGATGGTCAAGAGAGGAAAAAGGAAAAGAGAGAGGGACAGAAAGAGAGAGGACTAGAAAGGTGTGCTTATCTTCCTGTCAAGAAGCTGCCATTTCCCCACAAGTCACAATGGGTCCATCACCCCTTCCTTGCTTGGCAGCCCTCCATGTGGCTTCCACTTCCCGATGACCTTTCCCAGGCATCACCATTCTCCCAGTCTTTATCTTTAATAAGTAAAGACAGCCTCAGTGCCTACTGAGTGGCTGAGCAGCTTGAAACCCTCTCCTGCGCTTGCTTTGTGTCATCCATGCATGCCCTCCACAACTCCTTGGCCTGTGGTTGTATTTTGGGGGCGCCAGTTGATGCTTGGCCGGGTGGGACCTGACAGCAGTCTGTTTGGTCACCTCCAGATTTGCATGATTCCAGAACCAATCCAGACACAGTTATGTGGGTTTTGCTAATTGCCCCTTCACCATTCCAGGAGCCACCATGCATGTAGAATGCTGTGAGTAGAGCCATGGAGTGTCACAGAGCCTGTCCTTGTCCTGGCCCGGGGTAGCTGGAAGATGCCCCTTGTTCTGCACCCTCAGGCAGCCCACCCCTTCAAACCTACCCTGCAGCACTTTAACTTTCTTGGTGTACAAAATGCATCTTTGCTCTAGAGGACCCAGGGTCATGGCTGCTACATAGAAGCATGAGCTTGGGTTCTGATAGCCTGAATATGGAAATGCCTGGGCCAGCACCTCAGCATGCTATTGGATGTTACTGTGGCACTCCCCAGAGCCACCTCTG